>NC_092533.1:16115000-16715000 GCF_037038585.1 Patagioenas fasciata | reverse complement strand
TAGACTTGTCGAGGCAGCCCCATAGATACCTGGGAAAGTAACAGATACCCAAGTTAGGCAGAGCTCTGCCATGAAGGAGCTTCAAAGCCCAAGTGAAAATCAGTTACTAAGTAAAATAAAGTTACAAAGTAGAATAGTTATAAAGGAAGGGACTTGTGGAGTCCGGCAGGGCTCCATCAAAAGACAGAAGTCTAACTCTTGTAGAGCAGACTGAAAGAGCCATGTCCTACAGCAGGAACCCCGTGATCTGGAAATGCAGCAGTTTAGTGGGGGCTTTGAAGAGCCGGGGGCCTTGGGGAGCAAACGCTGTCTTAAATATATCAGAGAGAAGGCTGGGGAGAAGGTCTGAGCATGCAGGACTGAAGGCACAGTTAATTTTCTTCACTACTTCATGCTACTGCATCATTCTGGAGCGCAGGGTATGTGTGAGAGCCCACCTGTCCGTCACCTCATCCTTGTGGATGGTACTGATAAGGAGCATCCCTCTGAACCTCGAGTGTTTGAGGCAGAGATGCTGGAGCAAGGTACATTCAAGTGGAAGAGCAACAGATGTACCTAGGAGTGCAAAAAGAGCTTGACACTGAAATGCTAAAGTTACTAGCAAAAACAGGGCAGTTAAAAAGGAGCTTAGTATTCTTCATGACTAGATAACATTGTAATGTTGGATTATTATTTTTTAATTAGAGTATTGAACGGGGCGCTGGGAATTGCAGATCAGCAATCCTGAATGCCAGTTTGAGAAGGAGAAACCGAAGTGCTGTAACTCTTCAGTATGTGATAGGTTGAAAGAATATACTTCCTGCAAAGAAAGGGGGTTGGACTAGATGGTCTTTGAAGGTCCCTTCCAACCCAAACCATTCTGTGATTCTATGATCAGTCTTGTTTTCTGGGTAATCTACCAGAACCCTTGAAAATGTTGGCAAACAGCAGGAGGTGGAGAATCAACTGATCTTTCTTTTTGATGTTTTAAAAGGTTTTATCAAGTCCTCCCAAGAAGGTATTTATTGAACATCATGTTTGTGATGAGGAGACAAATATCATGGAGTCCTTCCTTGATTGCAGCCAATGTTGATCGCTTGGGCAGCACAAGGTAGACAAAAGTCTAGTTGGAGATGGTGATCACAGGCTTTCAGGTCTGAATCTCGAGTAGATCTTCAGCCTTTGAGCAAATGAGTTTCCTCTGGAAAACACCGATTAATTAAAACCAAAGTTGTCAGGGTGAATTTTCATTGAACTTTTCAGGTGAGCACATCTAGGTCCAGACTGCAAAGTCTGGTTGACCAGAGGAGAAACCAGCCCAAAATACAGGGTAGCGTGGCATCTATGTTTCTCCTGTGATGTGACACCCCCAGTTCAAATTCCTCCTCTGAGCTGACTTGCCGGTCTGCCAGATCCAGGAGCAGACCTCAACAACTAATGTGTTCTCTTTTCTTTTGTTTTTACCAAGAAAAACCTAAAATATTTTGGTTTTGACAATGGGCAAAAAGGGAAGGAGTGCGGAGCGAAGTCTCATCAGTTTTCCAGGTCTCTTCATGAGACCATGGTACCAAAGAGTAAGTGCTTTGATAAATCATTGGAGTTTGCAATAGAGCAGGTTACCTGCAGGCACCTCAAGGCTTTCGGGTACTGTTTAAATATAAGAATCGGCAACTGAAAGAGCAGAGTGGTTGGTTTATACTAGAGAAGCGACTTCGGTCTGGCCAGAAGAACATGATAAGGTCTGGTACTGTGAGCGTGCAGCGCTGGGGCTGACCCTGGGAAATTCAATGCAATAGGTACGGGGGAAGATAATTTAAAAATAAAAAAGCACTTTTTAATGCTCCAACAATATCGCTGAGCTTTAAGTGATTTGCTCATTCAAGAGTTAGAACATCTGATTCTGAGCAGCAAAAGAAATTAAATGGAAGTGTGTAGACTGCCAAAGAAAATAACTGCGTGTTAGAGATGGAGGTGCTGAGGTCTGAGAGGCTGCTGTGCGTGAACTCTCCTGTAACACAGTTCATTAGACCCCCACGGTGTCCCCGTGCTGTTTTCCCTCGGTAATCTGATGGTTGTCACTGGCACAACCTTTGTCCCCTCCCCATAGAAATAGTAATTTCATTAGATTGCTCACTTCTAGTTAAATTATACCAGCTGACTTTGAAGTACTTAATATAAAAACGTTGTGGTATGCTTGCATGATAGTTATTTGATGTAAGAAACAAAACCAACATCTCTTGTGCTCTCTCTTTAGGAATTTGGGGTTTGAGTTTCATTGAGGACTGTTGTACGTACCCAACTGCAAAGGATCAGGCTCATCTCTCTTAAAAAAATGTATTTCCTAGCTGAGATTAGAAATTAGAAGGCAAATCAGAAGTTGTCTGTTAGAGGCTCAGATGATAATAGCGACTCGTGCTAAAGGCTGTCCGTCCACATAAAAAACTGCACGGCTGCTTCTGTTTTAACTGCTGTCTGGCATTTGGGTAATAGCATTTTTTTCTAAATGTACTAAGTATATTTGCCTTTAAATCCTGTTAGGTACAGATAATGATCATTGGTATTCTGTAATTTAGCTCTATACTAGCATTCACATTGGACTAGGCTTAATATTGTAAGTGTCAAAGATGACTTGAAAAAGGAAAATCAATTTATACCCTTTTAATGCAGTTCTGCCCCATAGAGGAGGTTGTTTGCAGAAGTACTACAACTGTCTTCCCCCTTTTACTTGCTGTGATTCTCTGCAGGAGAGCACACAGATTTAAATATGTTTTTCCATCCTTTGGAGACCCTGTGATGTAATCATGGTGAGATCCATGGAAATACTTCGATAAACTGGGCCAGAACACAGAGTCAATGCATCTTTTCCAGTTGTTTTTTTAATTATTCTGCTGTCAATCAGGCCTCTGAGCTTTTTTAAAAAAAAAAATGTAAAAATGTTAAATTGTTTGAGTAAAAACTCACTTCCCTCATCTGTCCAGTGTGACACCCTCTAATACTGTAGCGCTGTTCAGGCTGGATTATTCGTGATCTTCCAGAAAAGGTAGATGGGACTGGAATTACTGATGCCAAAACTTGCCCACGGCAAGGGAGGGAGGTCCTCGTTTTCAAGATCAAACCCATCCAGACTCTTCTCAGACACCCCGCAGCATAGCACAAGGGTATAAATACCTACTTTTTCTTTTCCAGGTGATCTTTAAGGCCAGGTGGTAGCGGGCAGGGACTGTCTGTCTGGGCGGACGGGCCGGGGGTCCTGCCCTTCACATTCACCCTGCTCCGGCATTAAACCCAACAGTTTTTAGGCCGGGCTTTTGTCCTCCGAGCGGAGCTCAGCCCCGGGTTCCCTTTGGCATCCGCGCTGTCCCGCGCTCCTTCATCTCGGCGGGTGCGGGACCCGGCGCCTCCGCGGGTGATGCTGCCCGCGCGTCGCCAGCCGCTCACTCCATGCATAGGGAGCTCCGTGTGGTTGGTTTTCACCATTGTCCTCAATTTCGATTCCCAGGGCAGAAAAATTAGGACTTTCTCAGTTAAAGAAATCAAAAAGCAAAGCGAAATCTCTGGAGAGTGGTGTTTCCCTGCGATAGTGGCAGCCGTTCACCACCCGCTTCTGTCCAGCCATGACCCCTGGCTCGGTTCCGCTGGGTTTTTAGCCATCTTGACCTCATGTTTGCAAATATTATTGGTAATATAATGCTCTATGTACAAATGTCTGTGTGGCTCATGTGTATGTTTCTGTGGTTCAAGTCAGCCGCAGACTTCTGGAATTTCATTGTACTTTGGTTAAATGTTGGACTTTTAACTCTTCTACTGTATGGCTTCTTGATTTCTCTTGTCCATTGTGGACCAACTCTATTTTTGGAAATAAATAAGCATGTAAATAAAAAGAATGGGTTTATGCCACTTTACAAGAAAATGCTTTATTTAAAATATACACTCAGTGTTGTATATTTTATGGTATCTCAGGGATCGGACGAGGCTCAGGCACCAGCAGCCTTGGTGATGAGATACCTTATTACGTACGAATTCATTTCCAAGTGGTTTCAGAAGAAGACTTTCCATCCCCTGAGCCAAACCCCCCATAGGACCAGCCTTGCGGAGGAGTGGGGGGAAATCCAGACAGAAACGCATGGTTGAAGGGGAGTAAAGGAAAGAAACCCAACCTTCCTCTCAACACAAGGCTTCTGGTTTGAGGCGTCCGGGTGCCAAAGATGCCACCGAGTGTAGGGATGCTGTGGGGCAGCTCTCGGCTCCAGCCCAGGAGCGCGTGGAGATCAGGAGCACAATGACTTCTTTTTAATTTTTTCTAACTTTTCCATATAAACCAATATTTACCAGTAATCCTGTGTTTCTGTTTTTGTTTTTTGGCAGACTTTTACCAGTAAATATCGGTTTATTCCTGAAAGCAGAAGCCCTAAACATACCTTTGTTAATAAGGTCAGTTGTCATTTTGTCTCTCTCGTTCCCCGCTCCCCCCCAGCACAACCCAGCAGGTCACTGAAAGGTACCGAGTTTTCTTTCTAGTTTTCCTGCTCTGCATCTCTGGGAACTGGAGCCTGCAGGACCTAGAGCCTTCTGTTGGTAACGTAGACCCGGGTTTACACACTATTCTTTACCTGCTTTTAAGGACAGAGGTGTTCCCAGCTGCCCGGTACGGGAACTGCTAGAAACCCTTGCAAATGCATTAATTGCCTCACCTCTCCGAAGCCTGCGGGTAGGTCTCTAACAAGCATCCTCAAGCTTGGGGCTGGTAATAATTTATCCAAAAATATCCAGTAAAAAAGAAAAATGCCATTTCTGTTTTACAGTGAGCAGGACTGAGGGAGGGGAGGGCGGGAAAGGACTTTGAACATTTGTTTCCGATTTGTTGCTAGAAAGCAAGACTTGCTAAACTCCTCCACATCTGGGAGTGAAAGACCTGATCCTTAAAAGGACATTACTGGGTGGCTGGGACCCCAAAAGCAGCTGGCGCTTTTGAATGATGGGCATCACTTTAGGTCATTTTTTCCAGAGTTTTGATTTGTACCAAGACAAATCAACTCGGGAGTGTTAAAATCTCCTTATTTTTTCTTTCCGCAAGTGTTTGCGACCCAAGCACAACAGCGTTATGTTAATACTCAATAAACGAGGAACTGGAGGGGAATAGACAATGAGGTGACTGCACAGTCCCAGCCAATTTTTGTTTCTTCCATGCAAAATACAAAACCAAAAAACCAGCCCTGACCCCAAAAAATCACAACCTCCCAAAAAAACAAGCCAAAGAGGATCTCAAATGCCTAATGGTAGTGTCATACGTGCTTGGCAAGAGTGGTTTTGGCATAGCTGCAACCTAACTGTGTCCCTTTAAGGAGCAGCAGTAACTCATTTCCTCTGAATGACCCCAAAGGTGAGGGTTTTGCCGCTCTCCGGTGCAGATGGAAGCTCCCGCAGCCTTAGTTGGTGTCCAGAATGCGGGGAGCCTTTCCAGCTGTGCATGTTGAGCTGAAAACTACCTTTCCTCCCCTTTTGCAGCCTGGGTGGTTCTGCTTGCTGGCAGGTCTGTAATACAACTTTAATCTGAGCAATTGAGGCTGGTCCTACATTATCTCCAGATGTCTTGCAGAGGACTCCTGTTACCAGTTTGGTACCCAAAAGCTACACCCCACCATCAGAAGTCACTTATTGATTGTTTTTTCCAAAGGCAGTGATAGATTACCCTGCTGGCTCTCATGGAAAAATGATAATTGCAATGCAACTTTCTAATAAATTGTTCATGTATTCATAATTCCATTGCAATCCCAAATTGGAGAAGAGATCTGTTAAAGGTATATATTAGTCTAGATTTTTTTCTTATTGTAAATACTGTAATTTTATAATACTGTCAATATTTTATTAACTTAGAAATATTTAAGAGTTTAATCTATGGTAGCTGATTGATTTATAGGTTTATGTTGCAGCAAATATTGCATTACATTCTAATGTAAGATTAACTTTCAGCATGTAAACGTTGATTTAATATATCATTGGAAAGATTAAGAGCGAAAACTCTTAATCTGTAGTATTTATCCCCCAATTCCCAGTTTGGAATTCTTTAACAAAAACATGAGGATCATGAGTCAAACAACTGCAGTTGGATGTGAAAACCTGAGTTTTGAAATGTGAACAAGTTTGCTTCGCTATGTAATCTATCTAGACCAGAAGCCTTTGTTTTCAGCGAAGGGACACTGTCAGATCAATTGTAGGTTCTCGTTTTAGGGGAGGGGAAAGGAAAAGCAAAGCAAACCTCACCCCCCGTGCATGTGCGTTAGTTCCTTTTTAATCGCAAGGGTGAAATCCCCTTTTCTAGTTGGTAACCTCTCTCTATTCGCCCGATGGTGTCCCTTGCACAGCATAAAGATGTTCACGTTCTCCGAAAACCCATTAGAAGCGATTTTCTGTTAAAGGCAGGGCAGAATTGCTCTGTAATATGTTCGCAATGTGGCTTGCATAGAAATACCAAAAATATATCAAGGATTTTCACGGGAGCTGGTATTTTTTGAGTGTAAAAGTTAATCTTTATTAGAGATGTGCCAATCTATACTGCTTTGTTGTAGTGTTGTTATACCTAGGCCTTTCAGTTAACTTACAAATATATACTGTAACAGTATACTTTGTACAGATTTATTTAAAATTTATTTGCAAACTGAAATAAAGTAGGCAGAAAATAAAGATATTTATTTTTCATTTGACTATGTAAGAAGGTATCATTCTTTTGGTTTTAGTGCACTGGTGCACCAAGCCTCAGAACCACCGCTTTCTCCAGCGCATAGGATGCTTTTCCAAGACTGCGGATACGTGTATGTGTACTGCTGTATTGATAAGTAAATGCCAACGATGGAGTTCGTTGCTTTTATACATCCCAAAGAGAAGTTCTCCACCAGTCATTTTCTGTTTTCTGACCGAAAAAGGTGTGTTTGTGAACGGTGTTCACGCAAGTTCTGCCGCCCCACTCTCACATCAGCTTATACCAATGCCAGAATGGGAGGATTTGCCTGCGTACCTTCCCCAAAACGCCCCGGTCCGCAGTGGCATCGTCAGGGAGCAGTTCAAACGTGTGTCCTTTGGACTTGGTGTAAAGCAAACGCAGAACGAGAAAAACCGAGATGTTAAATCCATTAGAAAACAAATTCCTTATTGTACAGTAGTATGGAGACCTCTAGTCAACCTGCCATTAATAGTAGATTCTTATTTTTTGAATGATCTATTTAAAAGAACAGCAAGCATTGTATTTGCTAGTAAATCTGACGTGTTTACATGGAATTACTAAATAAATTATTTGATCTAAGACGGCTCTCATCAGTGCTGATTTTTAACGCTGGAAATTCATTTTGGCAGCTGCTTTTTTAGTTTGTGCTGTTCTTTAAAAATCTTCCAACTCAGGTGTTTTCAATGCACCCTTGTGATTTAAATTAGGTTCTGAGGAAGATGCAAAGCATGCCTGTCCCTGCCAGGGCTGACAGGAGTGCTGGCTGATGTTTTCCAGCCCGCTCCACATCATGAGACTGCCCCTTCATCCCAAACACCTGAGTGCATCGCTGAGACAGAGCAGGATGCTCTGAACCGAAAGCCCCGCGGCAAATGGCGCCGCTTAGCTGCAGTTTTCACCGGTCTGAGTCCTACTGTGTGTATATATACATATATTTTTAGCAGAAAGCAGTGAGATAGTAGTAAAGCATCATCCTTCTAGGCAGCAAGTTGCCAAACTCATCACAGCGTGGCTCGGCCCTGCTTCTTGCTGTTAAAAGGCTGCGGGAAAGCCCCTTGCTCCCAGCTCGAGGTCCACAGGCAGTCATGAGAAGCCGAATCAGGCAAGTGCTTTGGATCATCCTTGAGGCCGAAGGCGTATTGGGGGGGTTCCCGCTCCCTCCAAACACCGGGCTGCTCTCTGACATGGGGGACTGAGGCTCCCAAAGGCCTCCGGGGCTCGTGGGGTGGTGATGCAGCAGGTGATGCTCTGCCCTGGTGCTCCAAGCAGCTCCCGCAGTTTTTTGGCTGCAGGTGGAAAGCAGCAGAGCGTGGTTAATAAGAGGCTGGATGGAGAAATCCCTGTAAAAAGACCAGGCAGTCCTTGCAAATGCAGAGTCTGGCCACACCGTGTCCCCCTCTCAGCGCTGCACACGCTTGTTCTTTCTTAGGCACTGAAAACTAGGGGGAAAAAAATGAAACCATAAATAATGCAGTCTATACCCGCATTTTTAATATCCCAGGCTTTCTTGTACAGACTGCTAAGTCACCTAATGTTTAATTTAATGCTCTCAACGCTAGATCCCCGGTTAGAAAAACCCATCAAATGCTTACATTATGCACCATTTGAAATTCTTTGTTTTTAATGGATTTTGTGCTCTGTATTCAAGGCAGGGTTCCCGTCCCCCCTGGACGTGCTCACAGCGCCGGAGCCGTGACTCAGCTGGGGAGCGCTGAGCCCAGAGCTCGCTCCACACGCATGGATATATAGCTCCACATACAGGTCTATAGCTCCACACACAGATCTATAGCTCCACACACAGATATATAGCACCACATACAGATATATAGCTCCACATACAGATCTATAGCTCCACGCACAGATCTTTAGCTCCACACACAGATATATAGCCCCACACACAGATATATAGCCCCACACACAGATATATAGCCCCACACACAACCAGCGTCTCCCAGTCCCGCTCCTCTCACCACACTGGTTTGCAAAGGTTCGAGGTTTCCACCCCTGGCCCTGCAGTGCAGTCCCAGCTCTCCCAGGGCCTTTCATCCGCAGCTGCTCACTGATCACAACACACTGCACGCCACGCCGCTTCCATCAGAAATAATCCCACCCTCTGCTTATTCTTCTGAATAATGTATTTATACACATCTTTTTCTTATATGAGAGCTAGCACGTGGTTATGAGTAGCGTATTCCTAGTAATTTGCTTTCTGGTTTGGGGGAGATTGAGCACACTGATCAAAAGGCCACATTTGAGTAACATCAGGAAACTTATTTAGGACGGATGTTGCCCCCACACTATCTTTTTAGCATAAGGAATTACAAGCATAGCTCAGGAAATTATTCAGGCCACTGCTGAGCCTCACGGTTGTAACGATGCTTTAATACAGGCGCCGGGATAGAACAAGGTGGATGGCCTGACCCGCTATGGGGATGTGCTCACAGCCCCAGTCCTGCTGCCTTTGGTGGCTCCTCTTACCATTTTAGTGCTTAAAACAAAACCCAAATTGAAATGTCAGGTCAAAACGATGATCACAAACTTGTGCTTTTAGTAATTGCTAGCATTTGTTTGTGGCTGATGGGGCAACACTCCAGTAACTCACATATCTTGAACCAGCTTTGCCTCACATGTTGGCTTCCAACCAAAGCGATTCTTTCCACGCTGGCTTGTTTGGCATTGCAGAGAACCTGCTGTCTTTTCTGGAAATGGAATAAAGTAGGTTATTCAAGAAAGAAGAGCTGCATGGTGGCATATTCTGATATAGGAAACCAGAGCAGGTACTTTTGCTGTCACCATCACCACTGCTTGCATGGAAAGGTGACTCGAAAGCCAACTGGTAGCTGCCCAGTGCTGCCACGTAGGTGTTTGGAGTGGAGACTGCTCTTGATTTTCTCATGTCTACGCCTCCTCATCTCCAAACAGCTTCCCCTTCAACCCAGCAGAGCGTAGCGTCTGTAAAGACATAAGTTTACTGATTTCACTCCGGGTGTATTTCTCCAGGTTGGCGAGTCGATGCTCTGCAGCTCCCCGACGAGCTGGTGCAAACGTCCCCGGCTGCTCCGGAGCAGCCGCCCGCGCTGGGAGCTGCCCTGGGATGCTGCCCTTGTGTTGCAGGGCAGCAAAAGCCTGTTAGCGCTTGCACCGAGCACTCTATGCCAGTGGATGACTGGAAGAGCTTGACCCACAACAAAGATGCCCTGAGAGAGCGGGAAACACGGGGGAAAAGGAAGGGGCTGATTTTAAATGTCAAAGCCCAGCCAAGCCCTGCTGCCCGTACAACAGACACTTGGTTTCCCTGTGCCCTCCTTCCCAGAAGTGCCTCCTTGAGCCAGCCTGCACCCAGCACAGCCAGGCTGCCCAGACGGTGGAGAAAACACCTTTGAGGATTGACCAGAAGAGCTGAATTGTGCTGAAAGGGGTAGCCCTGGGAGCAGGAGAGCCCCTGAAGCTCCATCTCCCTGACCCTGCTGGGTGAGACGAACAGTAACTATGGCTGTAACATTCCCTGCGGTTCACATCCCACAAAGCATTTCCAGTTGAGGCTGTTTGCCTTGGTCATGAAAATGAACCTGCTTCAAGCGTCTCTTCCAGGAAATGCCATGGAAAAGCACCTAGTGACACCAGCAGAGGGGGAGAATGACCTCTTGATGGTAACCAGAGCAGCCTGTGGCCTGACGTGTTTGCTGGGATCCCCATAAGCACAGGAGGAGCCACTTTACCCAAAGAGCAAGCAGTCTCCGGCATTGGAGGATCTGTGAAGCTCATGGTCCCCATTGCTTTGCCAGTCACCAAACCTATTCCAATATCATTCAGCCGGAAGACCACAGAATCGTTTGGATTGGAAAAGACCTTTAAGATTATCAAGTCCAGCTGTTAGCCCAGTACTGCCAAGTCCACCTCTAAATCATGTCACTAGGAACCTCATCTACACGTCTGTCCAACCGCTCCAGGGATGGTGACTCCAGCACTGCCCTGGGCAGCCTGTTCCAATGCCCCACAGCCCTTTCCAGGAAGAAATTGTTCCTAATATCCAATGTAAACCTCACCTGGTGCAACTCGAGGCCATTTCTTCTCATTCTGTCACTTGCTACTTGGGAGAAGAGACCAAAACCCTCCATGCTACAATCTCCTCGACAAAAACCACCTCTAGCAGCAATAGTAACAACTTTCCCTTTGGTTGGTTGTATCACCCCACCCTGTAAGTGTTCGCTGTGGCTCACAGCAGATGCTGATGTCCCTGAAGATGTTGTGATTGACACATTTCTTTGACCAGTGACCAGAAGAAGGGAGATTGAGAGTTTAATGGAGGGTGAAGTGGAGGGTGCTGAGGACAGATGAGCCCCCACTGCTGCAGATACGTGTTAGGCAAACACACTGATGTGTGCGGGACGGGAACTGCAGGGGTCTTAGGGAGTCCCTCTGCCCAGCTTTGGTGTCCTCTGGCCCTGCTTCTCCTCCCAGCCCTCCTGATGCCCCATGGCACTAAGTGCCCATAATCCTTGCATTTCCTGCAGTGAGCTTCCCTTAGTTCATTTTTAGCCTGCAGCTCAATTTCTCAGCAAGCCTCTGCTGCTCTGTGATAGTAACAGTGGATACAGCAATAGCAAATAATCATTCAATAATTAGTAATTAGTAAACTAAATACCGGCTTAATTTACTTTACAAAGAAAGTTATTTTTATACTTCCTTAACCCCTTGTGCACATACTGGCAGCAGGCTCTGGCACCCTCACTGGGAAGAAGCTTTTTCTCATCTTTAAGTGGAACCTCCTGTGTTCCATTTTGCACCCATTGCCCCTTGTCCTGTCACTGGTTGTCACCAAGAAGAGCCTGGCTCCATCCTCCTGACACTCCCCCTTTCCATATTGATCCCCATGAATGAGTCCCCCCTCAGTCTCCTCCAGCTCCAGAGCCCCAGCTCCCTCAGCCTTTCCTCACACGGGAGATGCTCCACTCCCTTAACCCCCTTAATCCCTACTCCTTTTGTTGTCACAAACCTGGCATCCCCCTTGGCCACAGGAGGAGATGCCGAGAGGAACAGGCAGGAAAGGGACCTTCTTGGCTCCATCTTGTAGCCTGCTCTCAGACCACTCAGCTCCAGTGCCATTGAACTGGGAGCACGCTAGGCAAGATCTCCTGAGCTCTGCTGTCCTTCACACAGGCTCATTCCCTACAAGCAACATCTTCTGCCCTAATTTTGCCAGTAATAGGGAACACCAGGTATACGGTTTGAACAGCCAACACCTCTGAGCTGCTCAGGAGCGCCCACACGCTAACCAAACCCCTCTGGGGAGGAGGAATGAACCTCAGGCTGGAGCACTAGTGGCCTATGTGTCTCCCACTTGCCAAGCCCCTACTGATAGAGAAAGTCTTCCAGGGATGGGTCAGGAAGCCAAATGAAGAATAAATCTCCAGTTGTTTTTTTCACTTCACACACCAATGTGTCCAGTGAGGCCTCTTGTGCACTCCTTGCTGTGATGGCCCACGTGTCCTTGGTCAGCGCCTTGGTCACCGCTTCTAAGCCTGAGTTTGACATCAGCCCAGTCCTGGCAGGAACACGTGCGATTCAGGTCACTTGTCAGGAGAATGAACCTGCATCAAACGGCTAATTTCTGTCCGTACCACAGTTCGCTGTGAGCAGAACGGGTGGCCTGGCCCTATGTGCTCACCTCCGACACAAGCTCTCTCTTGCAGGTTATTGGAAATGATGCAGCTCTGGCGATGGGCAGACAGACAGACTGTCTGGATTGCTGGACCTGAATGAAGGCACCCAAATTGCTGTTAGTAGGTGAAGCTGGATGCACCGGGGCAGCTCTCAGTCTCTTAGGAGAGCAGTGCCCGAGGAACACGAGGACAAGGACAGTGACAGCCACATCCACACTGTGGTGCAAAGCTGGGACCCCCTGTTTGGTCAAAACAGAACTGGCTTTTTTGGCTTTTTTTGCTTTTCAGTCATGCACCCTAAGGTAATTCTCCCCAGACAGATCCTTGACACAAAACAGGAATTAGTGCTTCAGAGGAATGTGAACCATCTGTTCAACAGCGTAACAGCAGAGACCTCTGGGATCATTCACGTATGTGAGCTCTCGAAAGACCTGTTCATTTGGGCAAAGTAGAGTTAGATGAAGTTTTTTTTAATAACACTGCTCCTTTGAAGGGAATAACTCATTGCTTTTTGTGCGTGCCCAGCGCGTGGGCTTTGATCTTAAGTAATTATTTACAGCAGCGAAATGCCGGCACGCTGCTGCTCCTCTGTCAGCAGCGCACGTTTGGGTGCTGTGGGAGCTGCCATGTGGGGAAGGGGCACCCGCTGCCCTGCTGCCTCCACACCCTGTATTTCTCCAGCCAAACCTTTGCCGTTGCCATAGCCTAAGAGGTCTACGGGGCTGTCCCAGGCCCAAGGGGACTGTCCCTCCAAGCTGCGCGAGGACCATGTTCCCAAGACGCAGAGTGCAGCTGTCCTGCTGCATCTCAGCGTCAAACCAAGAAGGCTGGCTACAAAATTATTCTTTTTCTACCGCAGGAATTTCCTGCTCAAAACAATGTGATGATTTTCACCTAATGTCCAAACAGGTACATTTAGCTTTGAAACGAGGTAAAAGGCTGTTTTTTCCACTCACTTCAGTAGCTAATTGTGAGCAAAACCAGCATTTCTAATCCCACCCGCTCGGTGCTCAAGGTGAATTTGAAGAGGAAGAGAAAGGAGACCTGCAAGGTGCTCAGCCTGGGTTGGGAGGTAAGACAAAATGCAGGTGACTCGAGGCTTTGGTGCTCCAAAATATCAGAGATGCAAAAGAGATTCCCCATGAGGCTCAGTATGTCCTGCTCTCCAAGCCCTGACCACACACAGGTTTCCCTGCCGTCTGCTCCCAGCTGTGCTCCTGCCAGTGAACAGCTGGATTTGGCTCTCCCGAGGTGCTCACGTCTGGTCTGACTCTGCCTCCTTCCACCTTTTCTTTAATCCTTTTATCTGCCTTTTAAAACTTCTACTCTAATTTCAGCATCTCTAGAAAATGAGTGACACTGACCACTGTGCGTTCTGTTGTTAAACACCCATTTATTGGCACCAAACTGCGCTATTGCGAGCATTGGAAAAAAACCCCACATATCAAAGCTTTTCAGGCCTCTAATCCAATCGAAGCACAAAGAATTGGGATTTCAGGGCAGTCCTGAGCAATTCATCCAACCAGGCCTGCAAAACCAATGCACGTGCATGGAGTTGCGTCTGAACCCAGCAACATCCAAATGAAACTTCGTTACTAGGACATCCCTGCGCTTGGCTCCCCAGCACCTCGGAGCAGGAATGGGGCCTCCCTTTTGCTTCCCGACAGCACAGAGGTTTTTTTGCTGATGCTCAAAGACCACAAATGGTGCAATGGCTTCAGCCCTCACTCCCCCACTGAAATGGCCGCATCCCAAATGTGATGGACCTTATTTCTGCCCGGATCTTTCCTCTAGCCCTAACACATTTAATGGCTGTGAGACTAAATAAAATGCTCACCTGTCTAAATAATTTCCAGATAATAGTGCAAATCCATTTACAAGATGCAATCAGGTTCCAAGCCTGGTGAGAAGGAGGTGATAATACTTTCCTATGCAGCCTTTTAGATTGATCAGCTATAAAATACAGTGGATTTAGCAGACAATTCTTTAGTTCTTGCACTGGTAGTCACAAAAATCTTGGGTTCAGCACCTCTTTTTTTCCCAGCAGTCTGCTATCAGGAACATTTGATAAAATGTAGGAAAACTGCAATTTACCAGGAGCTGCACTGGAGGACTCTGCAGCCGAGGCTCTGTTACTGTACATCAGTTTGCAGGCAGGAGAGCCGCCCTCTTACCTCTCCAAGGTAGATTCCTGCAGACAACGCAATATCCCAGTGGGGCTGGATGGGCCTGTCTGCTCTGCCCAAGTGTTGTCCGAATGTCAGACACCCAGAGCATGGCAGCACATCACAACACGGGGGAGGGAGCAGCTGTGGTGAAGGGTGGAGGTTTCCAATGGCATGTTACTTGTGAATCAGCTTTCACTGAGGAGTTGCTCAAGTCATCTGAGCATCATTTGAGGGTTTGTTATGCTCCCCTTCTCCAAAAACCTCTGCAGAGCCAACGCATATATATATAATTTGCATGTTGTTTTCTCACATCCTTCCCTGTTGGGGTTCCTGTGTTTCTCCTGGGCTTGCTCACAGAGGGTCTCTCTGAGACCATCCTGTTCCTCTCACTGCCATCCCATCTCACTGTCTGAGGGCAAGACTGCTTCAGTAAACATGACCTGCTGCTGAGACCACTCATGCACCGAATCCCAGTAGGTTTTAGCATCCTGAGGACCTGCACGGAGCTTTTAGCATGGAGCCAGGAGCAGGGGCAGGCAGGTCCAGCCATCCTGCTCCCACCAGCCTGCCCTGAGCGCTCCAGGACAGGGCTCAGGATGGCTCAAGGGGCTCGGAAAGAGCAGGGATACCCAGCAATCCCCCCCACGGTCCCATTCTGCCAGCAGCAGTTGAGAAGACCCTGAAATTCTGCTCTTGGTACCCCTGTCCTGGGGAAAAGCCAAAACTGCCTGGGCAGGGGGACAGCACACCCTGCACCATGGCTTTGCAACGCAAAAGAAATCAGGGAGCCTCCAGGAAGGCTAAGATGCAACAGCCTCCCCAAATTGAAAATGTTATGGGCAGGCCTATCAGGACAACAGGTTGCAGCCCCAAAATAACCCTCCGTCTTTGCTGCTGAGACTGGTGGAGATGCCTCAGGACAAAATGAGGTCCAACACCCAGCGTGATGTGTCAAGGACAAGGCACAGGGAAGTAAGGACAAGGCACTGTCAAAAGAGACACTAATTAGTGCTAATTGCGAGTAATCAGCCAGACCTAAGAGCATGAAGGAACCTAGTCCTGGCAAAGCCAATAGCTCCATCTGGAGTGAGCATGGCATTTGCTTGGCCCGTCGTGGTGGGAGAACCCCACAGATGGAGACTCCACACGGCCTCCCCGCACCATCACCCACTCCTCACGTGCCTCATCCAGACAGAAGTGCCTGCATGCTGCAGCATGCGTGTGGCTCCTCACAAGCTGCTGTCCCACGTCCTTTGGAAGCAATTCCCTTAGCCAGAAGATGTTACGCATCTTGGGAAATCCTACTGCAAACCCTAGGATGGGCTGCTGGTCCTCCCTGGGCTTCTGGCTACTTCAATGGCAGCAGCATCACTGGGTGACATGCTGGGAGATGCCACATCCCAAAGCAAGCCTTGCTCCTGTCCTCCCAGCACCCTAGGCCCATCCAGGTGAGATTCTCAGTGCACATGGGTGCTCCTGCGAGGTCTTGGGATCCCTCCTCTCTCAGCAGTGTTAAAACCATTTTCACCAGATATTTGAAGTCAAATAGCCTTTCCAACACAGCATCTGCTTCCTGTGGTCTGCAGTGTTCTTTTTCTCTCTAGAGACCACACTCCCTTTGGCTCTCCATCACCTCAGCTTCAGCCCCAGGGTCCTCATGGAGCTCTTTCTGCTCAGAGCAGATCTCTGAGCATGACACCAAGACCTGCAGCTCCAGTGGGACCCCGGCCAATCATCACATCCCGCTGCTGAGCCTCAGGGTACTTCCCAAAGATGAATGTGAGTGATGAACAGGGTGCTCTGGTCTGCTCCCAAAATGAGGATGGATGTTTTTCTCTTTCATCCTTGTAACGTGATTCTCCATCTGCAGTACATGGCAGTTCTCACATGTACAAACTTTATTTGGCCCCCAGGGCCTCATGGGTATTGAGGAGCTCTCAGAATTGTGTTTCAAATCCTACCCAATTCCTCCCTTACCCATTCACTGTAGTTTCTCCTAGAAGACAGGTAATATTTCTATCCCTGCGCAGCTCTGGAATAAAAAGCAGGACACAGATGCACCCAGGTGAGCACCACAGTGGGTGCTGAGCCAGGATCCCTGCCAGGGCTGGACTCTTGTTTCTTCAGCACTTACAATAATATCAGACAGGACATATTTGTAGTGAGCAAAATGGAGGTGTAAAACAATCTCCTTTCCTCTGTGCCAAGCCCTGTGGATACCACGCAGGTCAAAGCCTAACGATGCACTGCTCACCTTGCTGGACTAGGTAGGCTGGAGACCCACTGGCCCTCTCTGAAAATGTCTGGAAGAAAAGTTCAGTCCTCTGTCTTGCTAGTAAACTCCCATTCATGCGTGATTTCTCAAATGCCTGTTTGAGTGCTTTCCTTTGCTCTCCGTGCCAGCAATGACTCAGGCTTGGATGCATATTGTCAGGCAATCCAGAGCTGGCCTCTTGCTAGGAAACACCATTCAGCAAGAGCAATATTTAAGTGCCCTCTGGTGGTAATTCCCTATGACATTGCTGAGCCTTCCCCCTCTCCTTTCTGCTCAGCCTTCTCCTGGGATATCTGCTGGGCTATCTGTGCACTGGGACCAGCACAGCTCCTGCTCTGCTGTTCCCTGTGCACTCACACGCGCTTCACGTCCTGCTTCCTTGCCAGGTTCTGCAGCAAAATCCTCCGTGTGTCCCTGATTCCCTTCCTGCCACGGCCAGGACAGCCCCGGGAGCTGAGCACTTGGCCTAGTTTGCTGCCCACGTGTTAGCTCATCATCCTCTGCACCGCCCAACAGCAGAGAGCCGCGCAGCTCAGGATGCTCAGAGTTGGTTCTCACAGCCCCTTTCTTCCCCGCTAATATTTGTATTTCAGCCAATTTTAGTAAACATTCGGATGTATGACATATCAGGGTAACTACGTTCTCCTATGCTGCATGAAAAGTGGCAGCCAGGCAGGAGAATGAAACCTAAACTTGCTCCTCCAGTATGGAAAGAATGCAGTGAAAGCTCAGCTGCAGTACAAGCCCTCAGAGACGCTGCAAGAAACCAGGTTTCATAACACTGCTTTTCCCTAAACTCCTTTTGCAACTCACTGTTCTATTTAATTTCTATAAAATACCTTACAGAGCCATTAATTTTTCTTTAGAAATGAAGCATTAGAGATGCCTGCACAGCAGCTTTGAGCGCTGTGGGGGAGAAGCGAGATATAACAGAAAATGTGTGCTATGTTCACAACAGGATCAAAATCCAGCCTCACCATTTACTTAAAAATAAAAGAGGCATTTTTAATGACAAAATTGTGCCACCCAGCTCCCCCAGCGAGGTGCAGGCTCATGCTGGCTCTTTCTGCTCTGCTCTGTAAGTGGGGCAGAAATGGGGAACTGCAAAGTAAGAGTGAGTCTAAGGAGTAATATCCCCCCAGTCTGGGATCCTGCAGACCCCGGGCAGACATCGGGGCACACCAGTGGGATGCAGCATCCCAGGAGCTCCCTCCTGCTCCTCCAGCCTCTCCACTTGCCACCACGTATGGGCTGCACCCACGTGTTTAAACTGCATGGTCCAAACCCTTGTGCGCGTCCCTCTTTTCTCACATCAGTCCCCATGGGGACGTGGTCTCCCCACCCGAGCTGCTGCTCAGGAACTGCGGAGCTGTCACCTATGGGTCGCGTGTTGCTATGGGTTGGTTTAACAGCAACAGGACAAGTGACCCTGCAGGTCTGGCTAAAACTCTGCTTTGCCGAGAGCGTTCATTCTGCAGGGAGCACTTGGCTGGCTGAAAGCCTTCTAAATTGGGGGCAAGGCTGACAGTGCTTCACTTCTGTGCACGCTGTTCCTGGCGCTCAGATGATAAACTCGCATGAAACGTGTCTGTGTGAAACACCAGCCCCAGGACTGTGAAATAAAGTTGCCTGAGGCTGACATCTTTGATTTGTATTTCGGCCAGCTCAACAAACAGTCTGTATCTCACAGGAGCCGCTCAGCACACAGCAGTTTTGAAAATTCAACGTAGCTGTTTAAA
Source organism: Patagioenas fasciata (assembly GCF_037038585.1). NCBI lineage: Eukaryota > Metazoa > Chordata > Aves > Columbiformes > Columbidae > Patagioenas > Patagioenas fasciata. The sequence goes on along the minus strand of NC_092533.1, from coordinate 16,696,458 downwards.
CATAGACTAAAGCAGATACTTCAGTACTGATCGTTTCTCTTGGCCCATACAATAAATCAAACAGCTTTCCTGCACCCTTCTTCCCTCCAGGGCCTTATCCCATGGGACTCTTCCAAGCAGATCTCTGAGAGGCCAAATTCTGCTCTCCTGAAGCCCAGGGTTGTGCACTTGCTTTTCACCCTGCTCCCTCTCCTCAGGATCCTGAATTCTGTGGTCTCTGTCCTGACGTTCAGGATGACGCATGTGATATGAGGCATCACCCTCCATCAGTCCTTAGTAGCCAGACAGGGTATTTTTAGTCCAAACCTGTCTAGCCAGCTGTGGACATTCCATATTTTCTCCTCGTGTTGAGCAGGCCCAAGTCTTCCCTTGTGTCAATTAATCTGAAAACACCAAGCGCCTTTGCCCTGCTCCTCACTCCGCCGTGTCCCGCAGCCCTGTTCACCACTCCTCAGCTGGGCTCTGGCCATCTCCAGAGGGAGGTGTTCAAAAGTGAGCACACTGAGCTCCTCACAAACCAGGATGGGCTTCTAAAAGCAATAAGTTGCTGTTGCCCTGCAGTCAAAGTTATGAAGTGCTCTTGTGGAGCACATTCCCAGGATCTCAGGACAAGGATAAGGTGTAATTAGGCTGAGATTAGTTTGATTAGTCAAAAGTCGCACATCGGGTGTGGTGCTGCACAAACATCCAATTTCACAGCTTGCCCTGTGGTTTTACCACTCTGAGACAGGCACTTCACCGGAGATCAGGATGCATGCTGTGTTGCTGCTTTATAGGGTGAAAACCCTGCATAATTGCTGTCAAGTATGTAAATCATTGATCTGCAGCTCTGCAGCTCCTGGCAAGCACCAAAGCTCAGCACTTTCCTTCAACAGGACATTTTAAAGATTCAAACATCCATGCTCAGGGAGGCTCCCAAGTTCCCACACCGCATTCACCCACGCAGCAGAGGTGGCAGGGACAAGCCAGGCTCAGCCTCCTCAGCTTAAGTGACGTGGTTGTTCCCATCGCTGCCCAGAGCTACAGGTCTCCTGCACTCCTGGGGCTGAGGACCATGTGTGGCTGCCCACGCGGGGCATGGCCGTGACCAGAAAGGGAATGGGCTGGGGACAGTCTGACCAGGCAGCAGCTGGCACTAAGGAGCAGGGGACTGTGACTGCCTCTCAGAAGCCAAGGAGCTGTGGTCCCTGGCCTCTCTGGGGAAGCAACCTTCCCAAGGGATGGAACAAACTCTTTGGGAATAGCCACACTATTAACCAGAACGAAGGACTTTCCACACTGGGGTTAAAGCTGCTGCTAGATGCTACCACCAGAACAGTGTCTCCAGCGACAGAGCGGACTAACTAGCATCTGCTTCTTCCTGTGGTCTTAATGGTGGAGATACCAACCATGCTCCAACCAGGGCTCAGGTCTCACGCATCTGGGTGACCCAGGACAGAAAGGACTGAAAATAGGCAGTAGGTGTCAAGCATCCCATCACATAGTGTCACCAGCACCAAGACCCATGGGCGCACTGCTTTGGTTTGCCGTCAGTGGCATGGGCATGGTGGCTGCCAGGCATGAGGAAGGAGTCCCCAGAAGAGGACAGAAATCCAGAGAGAAGAAACCCAGCACCCCAGGAGGCTCCTGCCAGGATTTCCTACGGACAGCATGAGCTGGGAAGCCTGTCCTCAGAGGCTGGCCCAGACAGCTTTCCTGATGGCTGCCTGGGAGCATCATGACACGGGAAAATAACCCTTGTGCTGTTGGCTCCCTCCTAGTGTTGTGTCCTGCCGCCTTGGGGATGGAGACAGTGCAGGAGAGTGATCACAGCAAGCAGGCAAGGCTCTGCTTCCCAATGGCAGCAAGGTCTCCACCTAGGAACATCTTCTCTGTGTTTAATTAAAATAATTAAAATATGTAAATCCAAGAAGATGAACTCAAGGACTGTTTGGAGAGCACAGGCTGGAGCTGGCTGACGCCTGCTGCCTGCCTGGGGACAGGTGAGGAGCGGCTTTCCTCTGGCCTGCTCTTTGTGTGGGTGGCACAGTTGTGTCTCTTTGCTGGGGTGGAGGTGCTGATTTCAGTCTCCAGAGCTCTGGGTTTTGCATATGGCAGCTGCCGATCTTTAAGCGAAGCCAAGCCCCAGGAATGCATGTGTACTCACCACGTCTGAGCCCTTTGGGAGCTGCTGGCCTTTCCTCTCAGTGCTGGGACAGCTTGTTAAAGAGGTGACAGCAACTGCAGGGGTCAGAAGTCTTTCTGGCACCATGTGGACTGGAGGGCTGCATTCAGCCTTGTCAGCACGACCTGCTGAAACCTAGTGCAAGGACATAAAGATTACATATGTGCCCATTCACAACAGAGGCTCTTTGCTCAGTGCTTTACAACCCTGCTCATTGCGAAGCAGTGTGTGGCTTTCTAGAAGGATAAAATAAAGCTACTGGAAGAGATCAGCTCTTGCTTTCCTGGGCTCCCTACAGTGCTGTGGTCCATGGGTGACGGAGCTTCCTGGGTTGCTGCAGAGGGTCTCTCCAGCAAGGTGCTGAGACTTGCGTAGCTGAGGAGGGGGCACTCACGGGACTCCCCTCACTTCTGGGGACTCTCCCCTGCGTGCCCATTCTGCCCAGGTCACCTGCATCACCGTGGACTCCACGTCAGGGCACAACTCCACTGTCCCACGTTTTGTAATGGTTCATTCTGCCCACCCCACCTGTCCCTCCTGCACTGCACCTGCACTGTCACTGCGAAAATCAATGGGTTTTTTTATTTCCTCCCTTAATTGCTAAACCACTTTATATCAGCTACCACTTCTTCCATTTCTATGCATTTTTTGACATGGGAAATGTCTCATAAACCAGTCTAAAACAACATTACAATTCAGGAGAAATGCAACGCTCCTGGAAAGAAGCTTGTAAACCCACTGTTATTTTCTTCCCTAATTACGATTTCGGTGACTCATCCCTGGTGCCACACTGCAGTGCACATCCATTGTGTGGATTTTTACCCAATCTTGAGCAGTCACAATTCACTGCTTAAGTTTTCAGGCCACCCGAGCCATTAGGAAAATAAATGTAAAATAAAAACCTGCTGGTACAGTTGGCTGGCTGAGCAGCACAGCCCCTTGGGATAACAACAGAAGAGAAAGGCATTCAGTGCTTTCCAACGCTGCTTGTGTCCGTCATGGCTGAGCTAGTGCGAGCTGCTGTCTGAACGTGTGCTCCTCTGAATGAGAGATGACTTTGTCCTATCCCCTTTCTCATTCTCTTCCTTTCCTCCTCTCTCTCAGCTCCCCTCCTATCACACTCCCTTCCACTTTCCTCCCCATCTTCATCCCACACCACATTTCATCTCATTCCCTTCCCAGCCCCTCTCTGATCCCCATTCCTATCCCATCCATGTGCCATCTCCATCCCATTCACATCCCATTCATTCCATTTACATCCCTATTCCCTATCCTCATCTCATACCCATTCTCTTCCTATCTCATTTCCATTCCCATCCTATCCCCGTCCTCCTGTTTTTTATGGCATCCCCAAAGGCTTCCCCAACCACAACCATCCACCTCTGCAGGGAGAGCTTTCTGGGGACATTTCCTGGGAGGACAATAGTGCTGGGCAGCTGTTGGAGGGGTGTGTTGGGCCACAGACCAGAGTTTGCTCCTCTGCATCTCTCAGAGCAGTTCACCCTGGCCCTGCTCATGCTGTTGCTTCACTGTTCAAGAGGCTTGTAGGGCCATTTGTAGTAGGATGCACAATCCTGTTTTCCCCACAGCTCTTCCGCAGCTCCTTCCCAGTGGAGACAGGCAGACAAATGCTGAGTTTGGCCATGAAGCTGGCAGACAGCACTGGGACATGCCCTGCTAGCCCACATGTCCAAATTCAAATCCAGAGCAACAAAGACTTTTGTCAACCTAACACAACACCCAGGGAACAGCCAACTGTATTTGTCCACCTCGTGCCAAGAGACCTGCTGTGTGCCATGGGGCAGGCTCTACCAGCAGGTCCTAGCACCTTGCTGAGCACGGCTGAACCAATCTTGCTGAGCAAGGACAAACTCTGCTGCAGTGGATTTCATTCCACTGGACTTTCAGAGCCACACTGTAGGGGCTCAGTGGGGCTGGGACAGCTGGCAGAGGAGCCCAGGCTCCCCCCAGTCTGCCATACAGGACACAGCACCTTACTGAACTGCTCTGAAGCCCATGCTGGCCACCCAGACCACTGGCCAAAGTGTTACCCAGCAGCCAGATGTGCTGGCTGATGTGCAGCCCAGTTTCTCAATCACAGAATCCCAGGATGTCAGGGGTTGGAAGGGCCCTGGAAAGCTCATCCAGTGCAATCCCCCCATGGAGCAGGAACACCCAGCTGAGGTTCCACAGGAAGGTGTCCAGGCGGGTTTGAATGTCTGCAGAGAAGGAGACTCCACAACCTCCCTGGGCAGCCTGGGCCAGGCTCTGCCACCCTCACCATGGAGAAGTTTCTTCTCAAATTTAACTGGAACTTCTTGTGTTCCAGTTTGAACCCATAACCCCTCATTAGGTTCAGCATGATTTCAGATGAAGTTGAGTGATCTCATTTCAGACGCACGCTGTCTTGCTTTGTTGCAAAGTGGGCTGAGAAGCAGAGATTGGAGCCAAGCTGTCAAACTCTCCCAGAGTCTCTGTGGCAGGACAAGTTGGAGCAAAGGGGTTTCCTGAGCTACCCTGGGAAGCACAGCCAAAATCTGGGGTTACATGACCTGGCAGTAGGCTCCCCAGCTCTCCCATTCAAGGGGTACAGGGGCAATCACAGCTGGCTGAGAGGGATGGGAACAGAGTCCCTGCTGACACTGCACCTAGCAGGAGCAATGCACAAACACAAACCCTTCTTGCTGTCTCACACGGTCCCTGTTTATGCCCTGGGAAACTGTAGCGGGGGGAGCTGAGGCTAAAGATGTGCAGCAGAGCGTGGTGGAAGAAGGGGGAGCCCAGCTTGTCACCCAGCCCCACTGAAACCTCCAAAATACCTGCGAGCAGTGCAGCAGTGGGATGGACTGGGGTGAGTGACCCAGGCATTCACTGAAGATACAGAACTCTGTCATTAGGGGGTGCCAGTGCATTGCGCTGCAGAACCAGCCGGTCCCCTCACCTGTCCCGGCTGCGACAAAGGGTTTCTCCAGCAGGAGGGGTCCTGGGGCTGCGTGGTGCTGTGAGGACAGCGGGTCTAAATTCCTCCTTCAGAAGTTCACAAGCTAGAGCCAGCCTGGCAGGGGAGCCACAGAACTCGAGCAGCAGATGGAAAGACCAGGGTGTCTGGCAGCGGAACCCAGTACAACACGGGGATGCTACCCTGTGTCCTACCCTACAAGTCTGAGCACTGAGCTGAGCTTTGCCAGTGGCTCCAGCACCTCTTGCAGAGGTTGCTCGGCCTCATCCATGCTAGGACACCTGCAGCACTGTGGTCACTGGCTCAGCCAACGGGGCAGTGAGCTCACAACAGGCACAGAGCAACTGAAAACCAAACTATCCAGCACTGCAGCCCTCCCCAAGCTTCCCCATGGCAGTGCAGGCCTGTTGAGCCTGATAAACCTCAACCAAAAGGCTTAACCAAAGCTGTACTTGGCTTCAGGGGTCCAGGAACAATCAAAACAGGCCCCTGCATGGAGTCAAGGACTTACACATGTCCCACAACAGAGGAGTCATGGTTTGCTTTCCTTGTGAGGATGCTCTAATGTCAGGACCCCATTGAGAGACACCTCCAGAGCTTCCAGCAAACACAAATCTACATTAATCCCCCTGGAAGAACAGTCCACAGGCTCCAAAACCTTGCTCTGATGAGCTGCAGGGCTTGGCTTGCTGAGCAAGGTAGTGAGCAGCACTCAGCAAGGTTTGGGGACTCTAGGGCCATGGGTGTCTGTGACAATGACCTCAACACCTGGAAAGCCTCCTGGCACCAGAAGAGGAACATTTTGTCTGCACTAACCAAACTACAGCAGGTACCTTGGAGGGACTTTGGTACAAACCAACACCTCAGTCCCCTTTGCTGCACAAAGCAGAGGTCTCAGCTGATACTGTTGGCTTCTGCTGATGGACCCTCTCTTCTTGCACAGGTTCGAGGACTCAAGAGTCTTCCCATTAGTCCAGGTGGGACAAGGGGCTGTACAACAGAGGTCAGGCCCTTTGAGGGATAAAGCATCCCAGCAGAGAGAAATGCAGGTGTAAGAACAGGGACCAGAGCTGCACAAACCAGGCTTTCTGCAGGAAACCTCCCAGTCTTGCATAAGAAGTGGAGCCTTGGTGCCCTAAAGGGCCCAGGAACCACAGGGTCCCAACCTGCTCTTTTGGAGAGGCCAGGCACCCAGGCCATGCAATGGGGCTCAGTGGAGTGTTTGTCCCAGCCGATCCGTCTGGGACAGCCCCCCAGAGCCCCAGCCAGCTCCTCCACACCTAAACAAGCTCAGCTGGCAGTAAAGGTCATTCAGATGGAGCCTTTTCTACAACTGGGATTTTCTCCAGGCTCAGCTGCTACTCACAGTACTTCCTAGAGTGATTTCAGCCTTGAAATCCCTCCATTGCCTTTCTGTGCAAGCATCTTAAGGAGCAGGAGGTTTTCCCAGGCTGAGCTGTGTAGCAACACAGCAGTGATGCTGTTCACACCAGAAATGGGCAGTTCAAGTGCAGAAGTTGCTACACCATGTCTCTCCAGCACAGACAAAACTGAAATGACCTGGGTCCCACTGCTGGAAGGTGGACAGCCAAAGTCAGAAACAAACCAGAACACCCACAAAGACAGACATGGGTTTTCCCTGTGCTATCAGCCAGCTAAATTGCTGCTGAGGCATCTGGAAGTAAGGTCAGCCCACAGCAATAGGGGATCTGGCTGAAAACGGGCTGGCACAACCCTTTGTTAATAGAAAGTGGCGCCTACACGCTGTCCCATGGGCTATAAATTGTGTGAGAATGAGATTCCCGAGTGCAAGGGAAGAGCCCTGTCAGCAGCCAGGGCACAATTCTACAAGGGCCTGATTTCAGCAGGTCCTGTGGGTCAGGGATGGCCATGGGGCAGTGCTGACAGAAGGGCTGTAGGCAGATTGCGTGGGTGTCCTGTGAAGTTTGGTATTGCTTGAGTCAAAACGTAACAGTGGTCACCGGGCTCAAAGTAACTCACACATGCAACACTGAGAGCCCTTGGACAGAGGAGGTCTGTTCTCCAGGTATGTGCCGTGCCCAGTTCTTCCAGGACCAGGGCCAAAACCCATGATCATTCCAGCTACTAACAGAGAAACACTGAACAAAATCAAGGTCCAGAGAGGACTGCTGCTGAGCCACAGCCTCTTACCCTGGTAACGGTTGAGGATCTCACCAAACGTCCCTTTAGAATTGGGGGTGTCCCAGGGATATCCCAGCTCAATATTTACTCTGAGCACCCCAGTACATTGAGCTGGGCAGCTTAGGACAATTTTTCCTTTCCTGCCCTGCCCATTAGGTCACAGCACTGCGAGCCACCACAGATACATGAATTTTAGGATGGAGGAAGATGCTTCTTTCTTGTGTGGTACAGCTCTAGAGACTTAATTATTTAGGATCTTGCAAAGCACTTGGCATTTTTGGGATAAAATGCTCTGTAGGAAGCACAAGGCACTGTTATGAGAGCGCCAACATTGCTGCCTGCTCTGTAATGTTCTTCTGTCTGCCTTCCAGGAGTCAAGGGCTCCTGAATACCACAGGGTACCTGCAGCTGGTCTGCTCTGAAGGCTGGTGGTCTGCCTACTAAACAACATAAAAATGCAGCCATCAAGATATAATTCCCCCCGCGAAATCTCATGTCTCCCCCCTTGCCAGCCATCATGCAGGACCCTCCTAAAACCCTTGTTGAAGTCTCCTGTGCTCAGTCTCATCTTGCACCCCCTGCTCTCCCCAGACCTGCCTGGGCTCAGAGCATTGCATCCACATGGACACACGCCACCCTCCATGCACATCACACTCCCTGCAGTGGCAGCAGCTGATCCATCCAGGCCACCCCAAGCACTGCCCCATCCTCCCGGCCATGCAGGCAGGGCTGGGTGCTCCTCACTCCTACAGCGCAAGGAGGCAGCTGGGGTCTGCCTGAGGGTCCAGACCCAGCTCTGAGGCTGATTTATGGCTGCTTTGAAGCTCTTTTGTGCCAGCTCAGCTGAGTAGATCCTGTTCGCAGTAAGAGCAGTGCTGGCTTGCCCTAACGTCCTCTAAACACCGGGCTGCAGCCTCTTAGCTGTGCAGGGGCCAGCATCAGAGTAATGAAAGAGGATCCTGGCCTTTTGGAGGACTAGATCCACACGGCCCTGCCACGACAGCCTGGACTACAGTGAGAACAGGTTATCCCATCTGTGAGGCCCTTCTTAAAATAGCACCTCTTGGGGACAATTCCCCTCTATGGGCATTATGGCATTTGCTGCCTGGCCTCTCAGCAGCCAGTATGTTCTGCAGAGCATCAACACCGCAGGCACCACGTGCCCCAAATACAACAGGTCTGCAAATCCTGTGTCCATAAGTGAATTTCCCTAGCTGCTCTGGCACTTTCAGGCTATTCCCGTGCCTTCTCCACTCATTTGCATCCAAGGCTTGCAGTGCTGCTCGCTGCATCTCCCTGCAGTCCCATGCAGCCCTCAGAGCTCTCTGGCATTGCTCAGGGCTCCTGTGGAAAACCACACAGGGGCCCTGTGGCCTAAATAAAGGTAAGATTTCCACAGGCCACATGTACTCTGCCAAGCCTCCATTCATCTCTTCTGCTGAATCACAGTCAGGCCAGCCCAGAAATGATGTATTGTTCTTGGCTTATTGCTGCTGCTGGCTTGGTTTCCCATGGCTTAAACGCCTCTGGAGCGGAGTCAGCAGAACTGAAATGTGCCCTGCCTCAGCTGCTGCAGAGGACTCAGGCAAGGAGGTAACGGGTATTTCCTACAGCCATAAGCTGTAGGAGCAATGGACTAAACCATCCCCTTGAGAGCAACCAGGGTTTGCCTGCCCAAACCCCTTGGTGACAGCCCTTGAGAATGCACCAGCTGGAGAGCAAAGTGATCCCGTCTGCCTTTTGAACTCAGTCCTGCAGCTCTGCTGCATGCTTTCTCCTGTACAAATGATGATGTCCTTTCAACAGCACCCAGCCTTGTGTTTCTTCACCTCATTTTCAAGCGACGGTGAGTTGAAATCCACACTTTCAGGGTTGGCCTGTGCTCAGCCTTTTCTCAGAGACAGGAAAACTGAAGCACAGCAAAATTATCTACTTCTACCAGCCACACTGCAGTGCAGGGAGCATTCATGAATTTGAGGTAGATCCCAAGCCTCTCTTGCCCTGGTATAGCAGGAGCAGAGCAATGGCTCTAGCTTTCCCTGCACCTTCTCATGGGGGTCTTTGAGCCAAGGGCCTTGCCAGATGATCTGCTCTCTTTCCATTAGTGATCAGCCTGGCCCTTGATGATGTTTGATTTTCACATACACAAACATAACAGCCTTCCTATCTTATCTTCCAGCATAAATCTTACTTTACGGGGTGGGAGTGAGAGATGAGCATGAAGCAGGCAGAGATCAAAAGGCACTGAGCGTGACGGAGCACAGAGACACAGGTCTCCGGAGAGACCCAGAACCAGACAGCAGCCTGGGAAGGACGCAGAGCCCTGGGATGTTCAAGTAGAAGAGCAGATCAACTTCAGGACTATCTTGCATGGGATCAGGGCACAGTGAGCAATGTAAGAGCCTTCTTCACTGCTCTAGCATGTGGTGCTTCCCAGCCCTTTGAAGAGAGGAAGGGAGAGAGGGAGATCCTGCCAGCAATACTGCATTTCACTGCCAGACAGGGCAACTGAGACAAGGAGCAGCTGGAGGGTTTCGGAAGTCAGCCACAGGTACACCAGAACCCATTCTGAAAAAGGAGGAACAAACACCACTTTCCTGTTACAGAGCTGGTTTTTAGAGTGCAGGGCTTAGATTGACCCAGATGAGGCTGGCAAGATACAAAGGGACATCGTATCTGTTCAACACCATCACACCAGGAGGCTGTGACTCAGGCTGGACCAGCCAACACGGCAGTGACTTGCTCCACACACGGGTTTTGCAGCTTGGGTTGCTGCTGCTCCTCTGCTGGCAGAACCATGGTTTGCCATCAGGAGTACCAGCCCCACTCACTCCCAGCCCCAGCAGTACCTACCTGATCTGAATCAGACATTCGGGCACTGTCAAGACAGACAAATACCTTCTTCTGAAGCCATCCATCTGAAGCCACCCAGAAACTATGGACCTGAACTTTTAAACCACTAATTTTCATCAAGCAAGTCAGAAAAAAATCCTGATAGTACAGGTGATGGGTAAGAAGTACCTTTGTCCTAGACAGGCCTTGGGATTTCAATACACAGAGTGCAGATCCATTGGCTTTATGCTCCCAGGCAGCATTTTCATTTTGAAGTGCTAGACGGATCCTGGATGTGCCCACAAGGTCGTTAATGGTATATTTGTGTGTGTCGAGGGTTAAGATTGCGGGGTGACAATCAAACCCTGGCAGATTTGTTGTTAACCTCCACTTCCCCCTTTTGCCCCTCCCTCTCCCCCCTTCCCACCAAGGACGGGCGGGAAGGAGGGAAAGAAGGACAGAGAGAAGAGAGCTGGAAAAAATTAAAGATGTTTTACTAATGCTACTAATAAGAATAGGGAAAATAATACGAAATATACAAAACCAATCTTGAAAGTCTCAGCAACTGCAGAGCCAGCACCCAAAGTCCTGGATTAGACTCTGTAGCCAACCGGAGCTGGATTCAGTCTCTCACCAGGCCTCAGTTCGCAGGGACAACCAGCAAGGTCCTCTCCTAATGTCGGCCATAAGCAGAAGGGAAAAGGAAAAGGGTAAAGGGACGAGATCCTCGTGATCTCCCGCTTTTATGTGAAGTATTCACGTGAATGGAATGTTATACACAGTTGGTCAGTCTCTTGGTCACCAGTTTCTCGTTGCCCCTCTCGCGAGATATCCATCTGTACTTATCAATAAGTTTGCATTCCATTGCTAGGTTTACCAAAACATGCGTCTGGTTCTCCAGGAAAATGCAGCTAATATGAAGGCTTTAGCTGAGAGGCAAATTCACTAAAAGAGAAACTTGTTTTTTAACAAAATCAGGACAGTGTGGAAGTGCTGGCATGCGATAGGAACAAACACACAGGCTGGTGGGAGTGTGGGGATGGACTGGGATCTCATCAGCTGGCACTGTCACAGGCAAAGCAATGAGGACATCTCCTGCAACCTGCAGTCTCACATAACCATCTTGCAAGACGGTGGGGTATTTCACAAGGCTTTTGCAACAGGTTTAACTGAATGACTGCATGGAAAGCTGTGCGAAAGACAGAAAAAATGGGGGCAAGCAACCATGGCGAGTCCTCTGGGCAACGGTTTTGCAATCTGCTGTTCCCCTTCTTATGGCTCACCTCTTCTCTGCAGCTTGACGTGCTGTGTGGGTCCAGCATTTGTCCTCTGCAAGGTCAAGTCCTTCCCTCCGTTTTGTGTCTTTCAGGCAATCAGAATGACAGAAAGTAAACACCAAAGACAAAAGCTGTGATTGTACAGCCAGAGTTTGCCAGGCATGGAGAGGGCTAGAGGAGATAAATGTTGCTAAACCAGAGTTTCCAGGCAACACAGGTTTCCCAGTAAACAGGATTCACATCTCCTTTCCCACATCTACCAGTAACAGTAGCTCATATTAGAGAACAGGAGAAAGCAAGGGAGAAAATCACCAGTAAAAGTGTGAAGAGGACTAGTTTCATAGGTGCAAAAGCCAGTCTGTCTTCCAGCACCTCAGGCAACAGTTTCAAATGAAATTAATGTATCTCAGGGGTTTCCTGCCCTCAGCTGCAACTCAGTACTGGCCACATCGCACTCACACGCAAATGCAGTGAGGCTCATGTGAATCCATTAGTTCTATGTGTGTAACACCTCCTGGGTGCTCCCACCACCTCTCGGCTAGCTTCTGCGGATGTGCTAACACAGCCGATGGAAACTGGCTGAGCATACCCTCCACCTGTCCTTGCTTAGTGGGAGACCTGCCCTTCTCATCCCAGCGGAGAGCTGCCTTGATTCCTCTTTGTAAGAGCTAACTCTCAGTTTGTTGTATGGCATTACATCCTCGACTCATTTCCAGGATAAAGATACCTGCACTTAGAAATCAATATATAATTTCTGTTGGAAGGGTAATAAGAGTGATAAAGCCTGGACTGCATTAATATTTGAAGTATGCGCAAACTGGGTAATAAGGAGATTGAAGTATCAAGTGTCATGTAAAGATTTTAGTGAAGCCAAGTAACATTTTCCAAGCTGCTTTCTCAGTTAATGTTTAACAAGACAAAGGCGTGTGTGCACCAGAGTAAAGGACCAAGACAAGTTTAATGTTAACCAGTGGAACAATAGATATTATGTCTGCTGCAAGGTACCTGGCCAGGCAGTATCATTTACAAATGCATGTGTAAGTAATATGCTAGCGCAAGGAAAGCTGTGCATGAGGGAACTGGTCTGCACCTTCCAGTGGAGCAGCAACCCTCCTCGTGCCCGCTTGTCCTCAGTCCCCCGCACCAGCTCTCCCATACATCACACCCTTTGCAGAAGTCTCTTGGGCTCACTGGCATGGCACAAAATGATCCAGAGGATTTGTTTTGGTTGGTTTTCTCCCGTTTTGCAGAGTAAACTGTCTCCTGGGAGGCTCTGCCAGCTGCGAGGAGGGCAGTGAGACTGGGGAATGGTGGACTGGCAATTCACCCCTTGTATCCAGGGTCCTACAGCCTTCCCCGAGGCAGCTGTCTGCCTGGGAAGGGCTCTCTGATATCTCACATACCTCCCACCAGCCACAAGGTTTCATTACGGTGCACTTAGGGTGCTGTTTTCTTTGTATAGAGCAGCAGTAACTGTGTACCTTGTTTTTCTCTTACGCAAGAATATAACGTGTCATATAATGAATTCAAATAGCATCTTCCTGGCTGAGCCTCATTAGGCACCCAGTATCGAACTGGTCTAATTAGATCTGCTAATCGATGAAGTGGGAAAGGAAGCTGGCTCAGGCATGCATGTAAGTGCAGGAGCAGGATCACCCCCTCCACTCCCACCACCACCACTGCCCCTGGCCCCCTGCAGCCCCCAGCCCCACCTTGATCCCCCAGGCACAGCATCACTTTGCGGGTGCCAACCACCATCCCATGAGCCAGCACTGGGCCCTTCTGGCCAGGAAGGCCAGTGGTACCTGAGCTGGATTAGAAGGAGGGTGGTCAGTAGGTCAGAGAGGTTCTCCTGCCCCTCTACTCTGCCCTGGGGAGACCACATCTGGAATATTGTGTCCAGTTGTGGCCCCTCAGTTCCAGAAGGACAGGGAACTGCTGGAGAGAGTCCAGCGCAGGGCAACAAAGATCCTGAAGGGAGTGGAGCATCTCCTGTGTGAGGAAAGGCTGAGGGAGCTGGGGCTCTGGAGCTGGAGAAGAGGAGACTGAGGGGTGACTCATTCATGGGGATCAATATGGAAAGAGGGAGTGTCAGGAGGATGGAGCCAGGCTCTTCTCGGTGACAATCAGTGATAGAACAAGGGGCAATGGGTGCAAACTGGAACACAGGAGGTTCCACTTAAAGATGAGAAGAAACTTGTTCCTGGTGAGGGTGGCAGAGCCTGACCCAGGCTGCCCAGGGAGGTTGTGGAGTCTCCTTCTGTGCAGACATTCAAACCCGCCTGGACACCTTCCTGTGGAACCTCAGCTGGGTGTTCCTGCTCCATGGGGGGATTGCACTGGATGAGCTTTACAGGGCCCTTCCAACCCCTGACGTTCTGTGATTCTGTGATTCTGTCATCCCCTGGCCAGCAGGCAACCCAGTGAGTCACGGTCATGTGCCAAGGGCAGGAACAGTGATTTCATACTTTGACCTGTGCTCCTGACCTATTTTATCAGGGCAAAACTGAGTAATTGCTTTGCCAGTCGCTGTGCTTGGACCTGCTCCTACGCATATTTCCCGTTATGGGCAGAAGGTGACAAGACACCGTGAGAAGACCCACGTCACGGGCAGCGCGTCCCCGTCACCCCCAGCGTCCCCACGAGAGGGGAACGAGGCTGGAGGCGTCTGGGGGATGCGACTCCGAGGGGGTCCTGGCAGGGACGAGGCTTCCCCGCGCCCCGCTGCTGCCCGACCCGACCCCGACCGGTCCTCTGCTACTGACACCGAGCCCTCGTTTGGTTTCGGAGCCCCCTCGTTTCCACCATGACCCCATCCCTGTGCGGCCGCCTTGCTTCCTCTTCCCTTCTTCTGTTCTTACTCAACTGCACCTTTTTAATTCCCCTTTCGGGAAGTCCCCGCTTCCCGCGGGCAGGGACGGGCAGGGGACGGGAGCCCCGTGTCCCACACTGTCCGTTTCACCCTCACGCCTCCGACGGGTTCGCGGGCGGGCCGCTGCGGGGCGCTGCCCAGAGGCTCCCGCCTGGCCACGCCCCCCGGGGCGGGATGCGGGCCTGGGGCTTGTGACGCGCTCTCCCCTCAGAGCCGCTCGGCGAGGGGCGGTGGCTCCGCCCCCCTACTGACGTCACCGTCCGCCGCCGAGTGCGCAGCAGGTGCTGCAGGCGGCGGGAGACGGGCGGTGTCTGAGGTACCGCGGCGGGGGGCGAGCGGGGTGCGGGGCTGGGAGCCCCTACGGGTGTGTGTGTGTGATGGGGTGTGGGGCTGTAGGAGCAGAATGTGGGGCCGTAAGAGCGGAGTGTGGGGCCGTAAGAGCGGAGTGTGGGGCCGGGAGCCCACACGGGTGTGAATGATGGGCTGTGAGGGGCTGTGGGAGCACTGTGAGGGGTATGGGGCCGGGACCCCCCAGAGGTGTGCGTGGGGGACTGTGGGAGCAGGGTGGGGCCGGGAGCAGCCGGTGCCCCAGCGTGTGCTGGGGAGCTGTGAGGGGAATGTGCTGGTGAGGGTTGCTGCCCCGAGGAGGATGAGGAGGAAACATCTCGGGGTGAAGTGAGGGACCCGTCCCACCTCTAGGCCAAGCTGTGGGGTCCCCGAGGGGTCGGGTCAGGTGGATGCTGTTCTGGAGCAGGAGGGTCAGTGAAGCCCCCAGGCGAACCTGGGCCGTGGTGCTGCCGACCTGGGGGTGTCTGCCCCTGTCTGCCAACTCTAATGATGTGTTGTTTTTTTAAAAGTTGCTTTAAAGTCTTTCAAGCTTTTGTGGTAGGGAGTGGGGTGCTGTGGGGTCTTACAGCCCTGCCCTGTGCACTGGGGAGAACAGGGCTGCTTGGCTGCGGTTGTTTATGCAACAAGGGGGGAGAAGAGGAAGGCATCTGCGCCCAAAGCACATGGGCACGGTTAATACTAATACACGTATTTAATCTAGAGCAAGAGGCATGCTAGCACTCTCTGAGTAAAAATAATAATGCTACATTGTGTATTTAAGAGCCATGGTGGTTGTCCTGGATTTGTACTTCCTGTTCCTAAAGCTGTTGGAGACCTCATTTGGATAATTAAATGCTGTGGTGAAATAGGAGAATAAAGAAAGGGGAGTACTCACCTCCTGTCCTTTGCCACACAGATCTGACAGCCCCTTAAGATAGCAGCCGGGAGACTGTCCAGTGCAGTGCCAAGATCTGTCCTAGTCATCTCACATTCATGTTTAGCTCAATCTGAAAGGAAACGGGAAAAAAAAGTGTTTTTTGCTTTTGATGTTTTTACCTTTGCTATGAGACCTGTGTGAGCAGAAGGTTCAACCTGATTGTCTAAATAGGTTAAGTCTCAGTAAGGTAGTAAATGTGAGTTAAAATGACTGCGTGGAGCAATTGCCCCCTCCTTTGTGCTATGGTAAATACAGTGATGAGCTGCAAGGTGTGGGAAGTGCTACTGTGCCAGAAAATAGGTATTTTTCTTTCAACTGCATCAATTGCTGTAATAAAAAGACCAACACTTACTAGAAACATTGGGTGATAAGAATGCTATTGCTGTATCAGACTGAGGAGGAGGCAGAAGATGCTGAGACTTGATACATCTTAGTGATTAAATTTCAGTGCTTTTTGGGGACAATCAGGAGTTAGCATGCATATTGGATAATAATCTTCTGCACTGCACAGAACAGTGTTTTTACCAAATACTGAAACTTCTTCAACACTAAGTCTGTTACTCCCTACCCCTTATTCATGTGATATAAAGGCCATCTTTGTTAAAATACTGATTTGTCATTCCCCTAATGGTCTGAGAGCAGTAACTGATAATTTGCAGAGGCTGGCAGGTGTCTTCACTGCAGAGAATGAAGAGGAGAAGAGAATATCCTGTAATCAAGTGGCTCCAACATGAGTGGGGGGCTCTGACATGGGCTGATCAGACCCTGTGAGGTGTATCCCAGTGTCCAGTTAGAGGAAAGGGCTCTGGTGTTTTGCTGCCATGTGTCCTTACAGGTCCATGTTATATTTAAAATTGGCAGTGGCATGCTGCTCGGAAAAGCAGAGTCGTTCCTGTAAGCATAAACAGTGATGTTCCTGCTCATAGTGTTGCAGTGGGATGGTGGAGAATTACCTGGAGGGTTGTGTTTCTGGTAAACAGAGGAACTACCTGTTTTCAGGGTAGTTCTGTGCATGATCAGATTAATGTGTTACTCTAGGAGGGCAGAGCAAGCTTGTGTAACTCTGGATTTTCAACAAACAGGTCTGCATTTCTCGTTACCTGTTCATGATCTCTCTCTGGCGTGGCCGTAAGCTTAGCAGAGGGCCGTGAAAACTTGTAGTGGGAGCTGAAGACTTGAATGAGCAGGGCTCAAATGCCTGCCTTCAATATTGATGTTTTCTACTCTCTTGGTTGTGCATTGTCTTTCTCAACTTCCTGTTTCTGAACTGAAACCATATGGCTCAATGAGTAGAAAATAGCACTCTGTCATTTTTGGGAATAGGGGAAGAGAGTAAGAAGCCCGAGTCATTCAAACAGATGGTATTGCTGGGTCTGGTGTCCTGCCGGCTGCAGCCTGGGAGCGTGGGAGGTTGCTTGCCCTGGATGGGAGAGGTCGCCTTCCTCCAGACTTGCCATGCTACGGGGCAGGCCTGTGCTGTGTCCCAGTGGGCTGGGACCCGGTTATGTGGGTTCATGCGTGTGTGTTAGTGATGCCGCTGTGCTGGTTTCTTAGAGAGAAGGTGGTGCTGTGCTTTGGGTTGCAGGGGGCTTCGAGGAATGCACCTACTTGTAAGGAATACAACAGACCAAACACTTTCACCAGGCACCACCACTGCTAAACAAAAGCTGCAGTTCCTTCCACTTGCGTATCAGAAAGATATATTTCTACATTAGCATTATGCTGCATTGTTGTGGCTTTATTCAATCTCATGAGCAATTGAGGGCAGTGCCCTGAACTGTCACAGCTTCTTGTCAGGCTCTTACAGGGCTTTCTTGACAGCTGGTATCAGAGGTACTTGCTTGTGCACCATGACAAGGAGCCATTGAAAGATTCTTGCATATGCCCTATGGGCAAAGTAAAACATCCTGTTACAACTGCATGTAGGATGCAGAAAAGTAGGAGAAGTGAGAAAGCATGAGGAAAAAAAATCTATTAGTCCATTTTCCAGCCTGTCACGAAAGTATCTGTGTCATGAGAACTTAGCTGTAGAAAATGAATGTATTTCTGCCTGTGTACACTGACTTTACTGTTTACTGTATGTTCACCCTTCAGTGTATTTCCTGCTTGCAATGGTAGAAGATCATCATGCAGTCTGGGTAGTATCTTTCACTAAATCCATCTGTGTATCAGAACTGGGAGGTTATCATGAAAGACTTCTGCTGTTTCATTGCTGGGATGCTGCCAGAACACCATCTGAATAACATATATGAATGTATTAACTGTGCTTATTAATTTTCTTGCCAGTCATACTCTTTGTTTCACATACTCTTCCCAGTTGGATCAACAAAGCTTCTTTCTTCATTATTTGCAGGGTCTAGTTTAACTTGACAATCAGATTTTATCATTGATTTTTGGTTTGGTATTTGATCCACCTTAAAACTGTCTTAATACGACCCTTTAAGAACAAAATATATTTCTGTATTTCTGGAAGTTTGTAATATAGCACATTATGCAAAGACTTGAACAAGAGCAGTGCATGCAAAAGCATTCAGAATCTGACACCAGGGTGTTAGCGCCCATATCTGCAGTGATTTTTGTGTAAAGGGCTTTGTTTTTGGTACATTTTTCCGCATTTTCTGTAACTGGGCAGAGTCTCAGCTGGTGTGTCAGCAGCAAGTGCCTTGGCTTGCAACACTAGGGGGGCTGTACTGGCATTGTAAATGTGAGCCCCTGGTGTTAAATAATATTTTTCTTAAAAGTTTGAGTCAGACGTCTGAAAAATTTGAAAATTTTTCGCCGTAAGAGTGCAGTTCACATAATAACAGTAGCGGAGCACTGGATTTTATTTGTATTTCACCAGCACCTTTATCGTAGGAACTACACAGGCAGCTATTTCAGCTTCACGCTTTCATTCTGCCATGCGGAACGTGTAAGTGGACAGCATATTGCAAGCAGGAAAACTAGGCAATAAGTTACGAGTAGTATTTCTCAAGAGGTTTTGTATGTTCATGACAGTTTGCAAGACATTGAAGCCGGTCTGCAGAAGGAAACTCTTGACATTTAAACCTGTGTGGGCATGAGGCTGCATTGTTAGAGAGTCCTCTGGAAACAGAGCAGCAAGGACAGATCCTGTGACTGCAAAGCTCTACAAAGGATGCAGTGTCTGCGGCAAATACTGTGAACACCACTACAGGCGCTTCAGAGCTGATCAATATGCAGGTTTTTGAAACCAAAATCACCTGGAAACATGCATATCGATCCAAGAAGGCAGAGCAAATGATGAGACTGGAGAGGCTGGACAGTTTGTAGGGACACAAACGTCATCCACACGATGAGTGTGCTCTCCGTTTGCGCTGATGGGCAAACTTCAGGCCTCCAGAGGGCTTGGAGGGTGCTGGGAGGAGGAAACACTTGGCTTAGGGAACTGGGAAGACCACGTGCTTGGTCATCCAAACCACTGCTGTTTGCCCTGCGAAGCTGCATGGTGTGGTGGCTTTAGCTGCTCGGAACAGCAGCCAAGGTTTTTTGTGCAGGAAATGCCTGGAAGCCACTCAAGTGAAGGTAAGGAAGTGCACATCTTCCTAATGACACTGGAGTATCCCAAAGCCCCGAAGACATTAAGGAAATGGGTTTGAACAAAGTAGCATTTTCTAGCTTTTCCTTTGATAGCTTTTCACTTCTGCCTAGACTGGGATGTTGAGAAGTAAAGCAGTTTTGGGCTGCTTTTGTCAGAAAAGGTGGGTGCAGTTCTTGCACAGTTCTCTTCCAGCTGTTACTCCAGGCTGGTGTTGCTGCCTGGTGAAGTGGGTGGGTAAACCAGGCTGTTCCCAGAAGTGAACATTTATCCTTAATGTACCTTTCATGTAATCACTAAATGGAGCTTGCAAAGAAGCTGGTAAGAAGGAAACACAGAACCAGTGCCATTTAAAAGCAACTTGTGCTTTTTTTCATTGGGATACTGTTCATTTGAAATGTAATTTAAATTCTAGGCTGGTTGCCAGGGGCTGGTTTGTTGATGTTAAATGTACTTTCCATTAGAGTTCTGTATTGGAAAACTGCTTTGTAGTGCTCCAGGCATTGGAAGGGGTGGGTTACATCAGGGTGCCCTGGCTGCCCTTCTCAGGATCTGTGCCTCTCACTATGCCCTCCATCTTCATCTGTGTAAAGGCCAGCTGAATCAGTATCTGACGTAACCAAAATGCGATTCCTCCTGACTACAGCAGCATGTGAGGTGCAGTAGCTATCCTGAAAACAAACAGCTTATTGCCTTTAAATTCCTGAAATCTGCTAGTTGGGTTTTTCTGGGGGGAGGAGGTTTTCTAGGTGTTCCAGACTGCTGATCTGCTTTGTTTTGTTGTGGGGTTTTTTTTAATTTATTATTCTCTGTTTATTTTCAGAGGGCTATTTCTTACATTGTTCCCTGTGCAATAGAGGGTGTTTAACCCTGTTTCAGTACCCAGACTAGATTGTCATCACCCTCCACATATGCTATTTGTTATTTAATTCAGTCATTTGCATAGGAGATTGCATTTGAAGAATCTTACTTGCAGGCAACTGTCTGTAGACACTGGTATTTCTTTGCAGGTGGATTAGCAGCTGTGAACACCTACTGTGTAAAAATGCAGGTGGTTCTTCTATGCAGACTTTTTTCAATTTTGCCAAGATAACAAGGTGTTATCAGTACCAACAGGAAGAGTAGATTCATACTGGTCTTCAGCCACTTTGAAGGCCAGAATTATGCTGACTTCAGAAGAGATGCTTGGGAGCCCCAGCCTTGTAAGTGGCCTTTTGGAGGAGAGAAAAGGGTGAAACTGGGTTGTCTTGGCAGAGTGTGAAGGCTCCTTGTTTGGGAACCCCTTGTGCTAACAGAAGAGCTTTCCTTCCATCATGCTCTCCCTTGTTCTCTTAATTTTTGGTTGTTTTCCTGCATCATGTTGTCTTCTGACCAAACGTCCTACCTGTTCAGACCCTCATGCTGAGCTGCAGGGCTGCTCTTGTGAAGTGAGATAATGGTCAGATACCTAAATGAGGCTACCGATTTCTGTTTTCCTTGATTAGGGGAAAAATAATCCTTCCCATAGATTCTTAAACATAGATGGGATAAATGTAGCTCTCACTTGATTCTTAATCTACCACATGCTGATCTGTAAAAAGGGGTAAATAGGGGGCAGCTGTTGAATGATGAGATTTGAGTGGGCAAGGACATGACGCCTGCTTGCTGCCTCTCAGACAAAGAGTAAAACTAAAGGCACAGCAACGGGTGGCAAGAGGGACTGAGGAACAGGACAGGCTTTGTAGAAACAGAGACTTCTGAGCTCAGGGGAGATGCCTGGAGGAAAAAAAAGGCAATAAATTAATGAGTGTGCCGGAAGAGGAGAGTCAGGAGCAGTGAGCAGTTCTGTAACAGCTGCACTGGTGTGCTGACCTGGTAGGGGCAGTAAGTTTAAAGCAATCAGGAAAAAGTAGGTATTTTCAAAGCTTAATAATAAAATTGGTTTCTCTGAAGTGTGGTGCTTACCAAAATGGATGGGTTTAAAAAAACGTATATATATATAGTGTATACAAAACATCATAAGTCTATATAGATCGTGTATACGAAGCATCGCAGTTATGTACTTGGACCTTTTTCTAAGCCTTAGTCAAAGACAAGCTGCAGATGTAGAGGAACTTACTTTCTCGCATAGGATTGTGGTTCCTATATATTGATATCTCTGTATGTGTCTATATATACACACATATAGTGCCATATGTATGCTCTATGTGATACATTGTGTGTGTACTCATACTTAGTGATTTATTTTTTTGCAGACTTTCTGGGAGACATTTTGGCCTTTTGGGGTATGATAAGCTGCTTGTTTAAGAATAAAACCCCTTGCTGTGGTAGTTGAAATGATGTTTGCTCAGCAGTGTGGAACAGGAGTTCAAAGATAGCTTAAGGAAACTTAATGATATATTAACTAACTTAGCTCGTAGCAAAAGTACTAATGGGAGGGAGATGAAGGAATAGAAATGTTTTTTCATTCTCTTCGGATGGACTAGTAATTTCTCTGTTGTTAACAGCAGCAGCAGATAGGGCAAATGCTTAGTGACAATCAAGGAAATCTCTCTGTTTGCTGGATTTAGTGCTAAATGAAATTTCACATCAGGTGAGACTGTGCAGTGCTGTACTGGCTCTTCCTGATGGACCTGCAGTGCCGTGAAGAACAAAGGGCTTTACTGGTGCATTGACTTCTGGTCCCTTTAAATCCCTAAAATTCTGTGATTCTTTGTTCAGAGCTTTGTCTCTGAGCTTTGTCTCATTGTGAAACCCACAGACATAAGCCCTGATGCAAACTCATAGGAGTTGGTCTTGGTTGCAGCTCACATGGAATTACTGGTTGAGGTGAGAACCCACAGCAAATCTTAATAATATGTTTGACTAGGAGCTCAAGTATGTCTCTGAAAAGTATCTGCTTCATGATTCAAGGCTCTGTCTTGCAAACAGATACCCAGGTGAGTAAATAGGGCTAGAGAGCGTGTAAAATCATGTATGAGAATGAGGAAAATCTAAATATTGTCACACAGTTCAAAAAGGGCAAGTAGGGGAGGGTGTATGTGTGGCAGTAACTGGTAGTGGAAGTTAAGGGACAAGGAAAAATTCTTCCTGAGAATGTAAGTGGGGACAAAGACCATTGCAAGAAGGCTGAACTTCACAGCTGAGGCGGAGTTGGGAGGGAGTGGATAGAAGTTGTACCTAGGACCTCTGGAGCATCTGATTTCCACAACCACCTCATGGGTTTGCTGAATGCTTTGGTAAATTCCTCAGGAGTTTTCTCGTTCATCACAGATAAATCTTCAATACAGTTGCTGCTGAAGCTGTTCTTGCTGGCTGCTGTCCTTCATGCCTAATCTCAGTTGTGTTACTTTACCCTCAACTTTGAGGGGAAAAAAAAGCTTTTCCCTGATGAAACATGCCCTTCTTAATCTCATTCTTCATCTTTTTTGCTGTTCTGTTGTTATTCTGAGGTCTGTGCCCAGGCACCTGTCTAGCTTTTAGTAGACTCTCTGCAGTTCTCTCCTTGCATTAGCAGTTACAAGCTCAGTTACAAGCTCCACTCCAAACCTGCCTCCTCTTCAAAAACTGTTTTGACATGGCTAACGTGGAGTTGTTAATCGAAGAGCACTGGTATTTCTCTCTTGTTCTCTATACCACCATTTCCCTATTTGCTCAAGCTGTTGCCAGACTTGGATTTTTAACTTGTGTCCAGTTTCTCAGACTTCTCTGCAGAGCTGCTAATATGCAGTTTTCTTTACTCATCCACAAGAGCTGCTGGTTTTAGCCAGGCTCTCATATTGCACACTCTTTCAGTGGTTTCCAAGCTTGACTGGGTACAGCCTTCACAGCTGATACCCATCTCAGACCTTTTGCAGAGATTGTTTTCTACCTATGTGGTTCCAGTGGCCGTTGTACCAGCTCTCCCAGGGCTTTTGGCCCATGCTGAGTGCTTGTACAGAAACCAGGCAATGTCGGAACAGTGGGCAGGGAACCAAAGGGATCAGGGAAGGAGCAAATGGCCAGCCCTGATGACGGAGGATGAGCCCGGGGGGTCCCGGCACAAGTCCCTGTGGCACAGGAGTGGTGTGATGGCTGAGTTCAAGTTACCCACTGCCTGAATTAGAGTTCACAGCCAACTGAAGCATTGCAACGTCTTTTAAGCCTTGCTACAGCACTAAAATGACTGTAAATATGTGGATTTCTGTGTATGAAGGGACAGACAGGAAGACTGGACTTAGTTCCACTGGAAAGGATGGGGCTGAGCTGACTGTCCTCTTAGGTAGGACAGCTTTAGAAAACTGAAGTAACAAATGTGACCCTTTGCTGGAGCTTGGCAGTGATGATGGAGCTGAGTCCTGGGGGTTCTTAAGAAAAGATTTATGAAAAAAAAGCATTTTCAGTGGTTTGCTGCCTTTGAATGCCTTGTGTGTGTATATATATATATACACATATAGATGTATCTAGGATGCCAGCTTACAGCCTAGAACACACCTGGAAGGGCTTAGAAGGGGGAGGTGGGCACAGGGGCTGGCTCCTGCCCAAGGAGCAGACAGTGGGCTGGGGCTCTTTAGCCTGGAATGGATGCTCCCACATTCTTCCTCCCTGGTTTGGGGAATCCTCAAACTGAGGAGGGTGACTGCTGATCCCTCCGTCCCTCAGTCAACCTGCTGGGGCAGGGGCCGGTGTTCCACAAGGCCACAGCAGAGCTGGGGATCCTTCACGCTTAACTGCGCAGCCACAAAGATGGTGGAGTGGAGCATCTCCTGTGTGAGGAGAGGCTGAGGGAGCTGGGGCTCTGGAGCTGGAGAAGAGGAGACTGAGGGGTGACCTCACTAATGTTTACAGATATATAAAGGGTGAGTGTCAGGAGGATGGAGCCAGGCTCTTCTCGTTGACACCCAGTGATAGGACAAGGGGCAATGGGTGCAAACTGGAACACAAAAGGTTCCACTTAAATTTGAGAAGAAACTTCTTCGTGGTGAGGGTGGCAGAGCCTGGCCCAGGCTGCCCAGGGAGGTTGTGGAGTCTCCTTCTCCGCAGACATTCAAACCCGCCTGGACACCTTCCTGTGGAACCTCAGCTGGGTGTTCCTGCTCCATGGGGGGATTGCACTGGATGAGCTTTCCAGGTCCCTTCCAATCCCTGACACTCTGGGATTCTGTGATTGTGTGGGAGTGGGTGCTACTGCTGTGCACCAGCTCGGGGAGTCTGAGCAAGGTCAGGGAGCTCAGGGGGGGTCTGCTGATTGCCTGGGCACCAAATGGTTACCCTGACACCTGCAATCGTGTGTAGGTACGCATGTACTTACTCTGGCCCTGTTCTTTCCTGGGAACGTGCTTTTGGCTGCTATTTTGGGATGATTTTCTGGGTTAGATGAACATTAGTGACCCATTATGTCCTAATTCTCTAGTTTGTTTTATTGAAGTGAGTTCTAGGGCTTGCTGTCTGCCTTTCACTGGCTCTCTGGAGGGAGAAATTCCTTGCTGCAGACTTGGTAGAGGAATTGCAATGCAGAAGGATGGTTAAAGAGCCTCAAGTTAAATGTATGTTGTGCTTGTCCATTTTAAAATGAGCAGTTAAGTGGTCTGCCTGGCCTGGCAATGGGAAAAAAAATCCTCTAATCCCTGGCATTTGTTAAACAGTTAAAGCTCTTGTCAAAGACATTAAGAAATACTGTTTGAAAGCTAACAGCACTGCCTTAACAGTTAACTGGAGCTGTGCCTGGCTTGCACAGCAAGAGGAGCATTAAAACGAATTCAGGTGAATGACAGCTGCAGGCTGGCGAGGCCTGGGAAGAGACAGCCTGCCAAGGCTGAAGGGCTTCTTGGTGTCATTGTGGGAGGGACATCAGCCCTGTCCCCTTGGAGCCGTTTCAAGTTGGCAGTGCCCTCCTGGGCTTGGTGTGTGATCAGCCAGGCTGTTAGTGCGAGAGTGAGACAGTTCTGTGGGCGGGGGAGGGCTCCGTGGAGCCTGGACAGCAGCGAGCGTCCTGGTAGCAACATTCGGGCAGGACTATTGGGTAAATAAGCAGAGAGCCTGGGGACGCACAGTCCCCTTCCTTGGGGAGGGACAGTCAGTGCTCTCTGAAGTGATGAAATAGCAAGCTGTAAACAAACAAAGCTCACTTCAACTCTATCGGGGACTGTAGCAGCTAAACATGGTCCCAGGGGCTTGGCTCACTTGGCTTCTGCCTGGCAGGTGGCTGCTCTGGGCTCGCTGTAGAGTTGCAAAGGTGCAATTCTTTAATGTGCGTCACACCAGAGCCCAGTCAGGTGTGCTAATCCTCTCCTCTGGACTCAAAATGTGCACAGTACTGAGCATCCAGGTCAATCAAGCCCGGCTGCTCACCCTAACACCATCCAAGGAGGTTCCTGCTCGTCAGCCTCTTGCTCTATGCTGGCAGCACCCAGCCTCGCTGGGGGCAAATTATGCTCCTGGTATTTCTCCCTGAAACCAATGGCATGTGGGAGGGGGTGTGCAGCAAAGAGGAAATGGTGACCCTTCTGTACTCTGTGATGGTAAAAGGAGATAGCAGAGTACACCTATTTCAGTCAGGATGGTTCCTGAACACATGGCATTAAGGACACTCCTCAAGCAGGGAGACACTTCAGAAACATAGCGTAAGAAATCGTTTACTAAGTCATGCTTCTTAAAGGTTAATTAAAGTTGTGTTGTTGTGGCGGTCTTGTCTTTTGATGGCTGTGCCATGAGTAATACATTAGATAGGGTTCATGAACATCAACTCTCTGAGGTGTCTTTAATGTTGCTTTTAGAATGAGACTGAGCCCAAGGTCCTGATTACTTGTGGCTGCTTAATGATTCAGTTGCATATTACTGGAAGAATATGCAATGTGCTGGGATACAGCGTCATCAGCAAATTATTCATATACTGTTTTGCTCCAGAGTGCTGGTCTAGACACTTGTAACAGCAGAAGTGTAATGGACATTTGCGTTTGCTCTTTTTCCTGTCAAGGCTATCAAACGTGTTTGGAGCAGTCTTGCATTTCTACATGTTTTTCTTTTTAGTATTGACAGAAACACAAAGTAATCACTTCTAAATGTCTCTTAAAAGCAATTTAATCGTGAGTGAAAGCAGAGGATTTTGCTTTACAGTTTCCATGACTGGAAAGCAACAAGTTGCTCAAAAGAAATCACTTCAACTTAGTCTCTGTCCCTGTGATAGGGTTAAAAATAAACTCACTGCTTGACCAGGTATTTGAGGGCTGTTTCTCATGCTTAATGTAGGGTCCTCTGAAAAGCAGTCTGAAATGGGAATCATGTGATCGTGGATGAAGCAGACAAAAGCAAACCTGTTCTTCTGTTTGTTTTCCTTCTGCAGGACAGATTCTGCATCCCACATGAGCTACGAAAATCCTCCACCTTACCCCGGCCCGGGCCCAACCGCCCCTTACCCACCCTATGCCCAGCAGCCGGGTGGTGCTCCCGGCCCGTATCCTGGCTACCCACCCGGACCTGCTGGGCCATACCCGCCACCGCCAGGCCAGCCGGGTTATCAAGGTTATCCCCAGTATGGATGGCAAAATGCACCTCCGCCTCCAGGACCAGTGTATGCAGATGGGCCTAAAAACACAGGTATGCCTAGCAGCCATGGTGCAATGGAAATGTGACCCTTTCTGGCTTGCAAATGCATGATTACCTTGAAGTAACATGGTTACTGGTCTCTGGCCCTAACAGGACTGTGGGAGGTGGAGACTTGTTTGAAGTGGCAATGCTATTTATAGACTGTTTTCCTGCTTTATTTTGCTGTTCTATCTCTAACAGTTTGCTGGCTGTTGGAAGGTACTGCTGAACATCCTTAATGCTGATTCCTCAAGGGAATCCTACGCTGAGGTTGTTATACAAGCTTTTTGCTGGCATTAGATTTGCCACAACTCTCATTCTGTCTGTCTTTTGGTTAATAAGTTTCAACTGAAGGTTGCACAGTTAAAGCTTGTAATATCCAAGTGTACAGTTCCTACCAGTTAATGTGCTTCAGTTTTCTTGAGCCCATCAATATCTGTCCAAGTGATCTAGTAGTGCTGTTGGAATAATCCCTGGGCTTTTGTTTGCAGCTGTTACTGTTCTGTGGGAAAACACAGATTTCTGGGGAAGGGAAGGAGGATGCTGTAATGTAACTTGGCAGCCAGCTGGTCCATCTGTCATGCATCCCCTCAATATGGTGTGCTGGTTTACTCTGGTACCCATAGCTCTTATGGGGATTGCTGCAGTGCTTGGTCCAGGCTCAGATTGTCAGATGAGGGCTGAGAAGACAGTTAAGGGACCAGAGCATCTTTATATGAGGAGAAGCTGAGAGAAGTGGGACTGTTCAGCCTGGAGAAGAGAATGCTCAGGGGAGAGTTATCTATATGTATAAATACCTGATGGGAGGGAATGGAGAAGAGGGAGCTGGACTCTTCTCAGTACTGTCCAGTCACAGGACAAGAGGCAATGAGCACAAACTGAAATACAGGGTGTTCCTTTTGAACATGAGAAGGACTTTTCTGCTGTGAGGGTGACCAAACGCTGGCACGGGTTGCCCAGAAAGGTCTGTGGAGATGCTCAGAACCTGCCTGGACAGTGGTCCTCAGCAGCCTGCTCTAGTTGACCCTGCTTGAGCAGGGGGGTTTGACTAGATGATCTCTAGAGATCCCTTTCCAACCTCAACAACTCTGGGGTTTGGGCAGGGTTGGGTGTGGTCCCTGTCTTCCCCATTGGAAAGAGGAGGATTTAGCTTGGGGTTTTTTAACTCTTTGTCTTGCTGGTAAGGACATGTGCCTAGAGACCAAGTTCATTCTGGTCACTGTTTCACAGGCTTTGGTTAGAAAAATCTCTGCTTGTACATCATGGGGGTGTACTTGCCCCCTCACCATCAGCACGCTGTCATGCCATCTAACATACCTTCTTTCAGGCTTCTTCAGTGATAAAGGTATTCATCCAGAAACCATCATCACCTCTCTTCATCTGTTGCAGTGAACATCACAAACAGATCCAGACTCTTGAGAAGAGTCTTAAGTACCTACAGCTGTTCCGGCTGCCTTGGGGTGACAGAGGATGGGGCTGGAGCCACCAAAGGGGCTGTTCTGCAGGAGGGAGTGTGGGGAGCACTTCTGTAGAGGAGCTGCCTGGCCACTATGCTTTAGGTGGTAGCTGCGCTGAGGAAAGAAGCTCAGGGTTTGCATGTGCTGGGTATGTGCGGCCTGGTCACAGACAGGCTAACCTGACGTAGAAGGAAATGAGACCAACATGTTGCTCAAACCAAAACCTAATGCTTTACAGCTGTGCAAGGCACTAGCACTTCAGGTACCACCACTGTAAAGAGCAGCTGATAAAGTGGGTATCAATGCTGACATCACTTGGAAAATAGTCATGACTTAGACAATTCCCCCAAGGCCTTTGCCCCCATGTGAAGCTCTCTTTGGTCCTTATCAGCAAGCTCATTTTCCACATACTGTTGTTGCCATGACTTGGGACAAGGTGTGCTTGCGGCCTACTCAGAACTGAGGTGTTTGTGCATTTGCTGTATTTTGAGATAACTGCCTGCTCTGCCTCGTGTTACTCTGCCTCAGCAACATGCTGTGACAGCGGTCTTTCCAAAGCCCTCTTTTTTTGGGAAGCTGGAAATTGTGAAGTTCCCAGAAAGAATTTTTCACTGTGGTAAGTCCAGAGGAGATGTGACGTGATGGGTGAGAAGGCTGAACTGTGGAGACGGCATTTTCAGTAACTGTTTTTTTTCCAGTATTCTTTACTAAAATGGTGGACTACTGGATCAGTGTATATAAAAGCATCCCTGGGTTTATAGCTGATGTAAGATGTCAGGAATATTCTCGTATGGTTCTGACCAGAGCACCTAAATATAAGCAGTGAACAATTAGTGTGAGTGAATAAGCACCTGAACGAGTGCAAGTCGTGGGTTCAGCTTTCTCTGTGAAAGAGTGAAAACCTCAAGGGTCTGCCCTGGAGAAGGTGGCGGCAGCATGGTGATGTTTCCCACCGCTGCCCCCACAGGGACTCGGAGCTGTAATCAGGGTTTTCTCTGGGAAACACATGTAGTTGCGGTAGCTAACAGGCATTTTGCAGTACTAGGGGGGGAAACATCTTTGGTTAGTGCAGGTGTCACTTTGCTGCTATAGCCACAGAAAGGGATGTGTCAGGAGAAGCTGAGAGGAGAGTGGGTCTGCTGCTTTGGGCAGTCTGGCTTTGAGCCAGATCTGCTGCCTTGGAGGCCTAAAGGGAACCGATGACACTGAATGTCCTCTGCTCAGGTCAGGTCTCTGCCCACAAACTTGTGCACGAGCACAAAGGAACAGGCTGGGAAATGGGAGAGGATGAGTAGCCAAGTGTTTGAGTGTGTCTTTCACTGAGAGCCCAGGCTTATGCTTCAGAAGGCATGGTTTTGTTGTTAAACCTGAGCTAACCCAGCTGCAGTTTGGCAGAAGCAGCGCCCTAACCTGCCAACCAAAGATCTTCTGGTAAGTCCTGTCTTTGAACTGCCTTCGGGTGGCCATGTGTGCCCTCTGGACACACCTTGGGAGCCTCCACTTTGCATTGCTTTTGCTGAAGTGGATGTAATGGACAAAATCCTTCATTTAATGCATGTAAAGTGAAGTCAGGGCTATAACTTTGTGTTGGTCTGCAAAAGCTTTCCTTTTTTTTGGTTCTCCTTCTGTTAAACATCCTTTTTGCCCCTTGCTCCTTTTTGGCCAGTCTGTCAAACTGGAACCTGATTTTTGCCCTGTGACACTTTAACAGAAGCCTGAGAAGAGTGTTCAATGAGGTTTTGTTTAATGATCACCTCCAGGAGTGTCTAATATAGAACAGATGTCCCTATAAAAGCTAATATTTAAAAGATCTGTTATACCAGTGATATATATCTGTTAGTGCGGTTGAACATCTAATGTAAAAAATTGGTGTCTAGATTTAATCAAGTCATTACAGCCTTCTTAGCTGGTCTGGCATGATTTAAGCTGGCTTGCCAGTCCTCGTGGTGTTTCCAAGCAGTTCTCTGGGAAGAGATTCTCTGTGCATGCATTCAGAGGGGATGTTTTGCTCTCCTGGATGACTTTGCATAATCTAACAAATTAAGGTGCTCCATGTAATACATTAGTACTTCTGAACAAATGTGTGTCTGCATCGAAAACCAGGGAATTTGCTATACTTTAAATGTTATGCTCTAAGTCATTTTACTGTGTAGGCAAACTGCAAAGTGGGCTCTTCTGTTGCAGATTACAGCCTCTATGGTAATGTGTGGAAGTAATTATGCATCATGGTTTGGTCTTGAGTGGATCACACAGATGGAAGTAATAACTGTTGAGCTGTCAAACCTGATGGCGAAGGAGCACTTAATGGTGATGATGTTTGTTAATCTAACCATTTGTGGCCCATCTGGAGTAGTAATGGACATAGCCTGTCCAGTTGGCCCTTGGAGAAAAAAATTCCTCATATGGCTCGCTGTCTGTATCAAAAAGGAAGCTGCATTAGCCATGATGATGGTCTGAATTGCACAAATAAGTGTGTGGTTTATGAGTTAAGACTTAGTGGCGATGATTTTGGTTTTTTGATAACTGGCTTTTGGGCTTGCACAGGCCACCAGTAGCAAAATCTCCAAGGAAACAACGCTTTTTGCATCTTGCGAGAGCTGATAACTGCCTTGGCTGTTGTTCATTAGAAGTAACAACTTGATCTTTACCTTCAAAGCTGGTAATTTATTTGCTGAGCCTGAGAGATGTTATCCTTGAGGGTATCTGATTCAGCCTCCTAGCGCTGTGAACTGTCTTGTGCTGATTTCTGTCTGCATCTTCCCTTCTGTAAAAACCGAGGGCTTTGTGTCTGTCCACACGAAGTCTGTCCAGACGTGAGTTCCTGGAATGCTGTAGATCTGCTGTTTGGCATCACTCAATGCTTTGGGTAGCTAGAGGGAACTCGCCTGCACCAGAACAAAGCTGGGACCTTCTTGAGCTGCAGGGGATTCCTTAGGAGGAAGAAAATATCACGATCCAGAAAATATCTCATTTCCCCACTGGTATTTTCATTATGGAATAATTCAGTATCAACTGGTATAAAGAAACCACTGTATCTGCTGACTGGTCAGCAGGTACTTCCTGGTCTGTGTAAATGAGAGGTGAAATGCAATGCTGTTGACAATGTGTGCTTTATAAAGAAGACGAATGAGCCAAAGTGCTAAGTGACATAGTGATTTTGAAAGCGCGAGCTGGTGTTAGTAATTTACCCAGCTTCATTTCTCCCTCCCCCCACCCGCTGTTGATACATAACAGCGTAATGGATGAGGCTGTTCTGTGCAGTGCCATAGGGAGCCAGGCCCTGTCAGCAGCCTTCCTTCCACCAAGGCAAACAAAGCTCAGTATTGCATTTGACCTAATGTATGCACAGGGTGGAAATCTTACTTCTGGAGTTGATTACTTGTAGCAAAGCCAGCTGTGATAAGAGTAATAGTCACAGTGATGCTACCTGCCTCCTAATGTTTACCGAGCTGCAAGAATAAACAGGTCACCTGGACACCATCCCTGCCTTCTGCCAGAGAGGTGGATTTTTTGTCTTTACGGATCTCATTGTGGAAAGGAGGGGAGCCCAGTCACTCTGGTTCGGCCCTCTGGTGCCTTTCAGTTGTTACCCCTTTGCTTCTCAAACCACATCGAGCTGAGCCTTTCCCAGCAGAAGCTGATTTGAAGGGCAGCATGTAGCAATTCCAGCAGTTCTCTCTGTATATTGACCCTTTCCAAGCAGTCTGTCAGAGCATTTAGTTTAACTGTTACTGTACCTTCAGGACTTGCAATTCCAGACAGCTGGTGTCCTGCCAAAAAAAAAAAAAATCTCACTTGGCAGTTGTTTCTTACCTGCTTCTCATCCTGTAGTGTGCATTAAAACCTGGTGTTCTCTCTCCCCCGAGATTGCTGTATCATACCTCCCTCGGTTGCTGGCCAACAGTGCTGTCCTGCAGCTCAGCTCTGACCTCACCGGCACTGCTTTTCACCCCCGAGAAGATCACCTGAGAATAGCCTGATGCAAAGAAAAGTGCTTTCAGATTCAGGTGCTGTGTCTGAAAATGATGCTTCAGGCAAACTGGCCGAAGGAGGCTCAGGTTGACTCTGTTGTGGATGGAATTGAATGAGGCTGCTGTTCTGAGCAGCCCTTGTCAGCTAGGCACCCGGCCTGGGTGAGAAGCGAATTGTGTGAAGCCTTTTTCCAGCACTGCAAGTCCTGCACAGATGGTGGTACCTGCAGCAACTGCTCGAGGAGAGTCTTGCTACCCTGAGTGACTTTGACACATTCCCTTTGCTTTAAAACTGGACTTTGTCCCTCCTGGCTGTCACCTAGAACACTTTCCTGCAAAAGACCCTTGTAAACCTGAGCTTGTACTGTGTAAATCCATCCCAGCCAGGTCTTGTTTAAATCTAGGCCTGATGCTGATTTTGAGTGAAAACACTGACTCAAGCTGAGGAATGTCCCGTTGGTGGAAAATGCCTCCTTGTTGAACAGGAAATTAAGATTTCACTGATCAAAAAAAAAAAAGAGGAAGATCTCACATTCTGTAGCTTTGGGAGACGTCTCAGCATGTGTTGCAGTCTAGAAGAAAGCTGAGGAGTCTGAAGTGCTGAATTGCTCCACTTTTGAGCTGTTGGGAAACAGGTTTCTTATGCGACGTACACTTTCTAACCTGCGTGATGGGGTTTATAGTGCTTTGGAGAGCTGGCCGATGCCTGCTGACATCCTGCTGAGACTCAAGACTTACTACATAAGGAATGCTTTTCTGCTATAAGGAGTGACTGCAGCCCTGCTTTTTAGAGATGTTGAATCCTTCCTGGGCACATCTATTCTCCTTAAATGCTGATTAGAATTACTTCCAGTACCTTAAAGATCTATGAAGCCTGTCCCTGTGTGCTCGGGTGAAGAAACTCGCCTCTTTCCCAGCCCTGAGCTCAAGTGCAATGATTTTTTCTTCAGGGTTGATGGTCAGACATAACCTGTGCATGGCGTGTGTGCGGTGTGTGAGAGGGGAACAGCTTTACCTTTGTGTGAAGTGTGGCTGGTGCAGCATTGGATTTGGAAAGCGCTCACTTGGCACACCTGCACAGTCATTTCCCCGAAATGGGTTGCCTGTTCAGCTCCCTGAAATCTGAAACAACTCTCTAGGGTGATCGTAAGAGCTTCTCAGACTTGCGGGAACTGAAAGGCAGGAATGTTCCTAACCTGCTGGCTGTGGTCTCGCAGGCATGGAAGAGGGCAGGTCTGACACTGCAGTGGGGACTTGTAGATCAGTCGCTTCTGCATGAGCCCAGGCTGAGCTCTGGGCTGGGTGGCAGAGGGGATTTGCAGGTGAAACCACCCATACTTGCTGCCTTGATACTTGATTTTTGCTCGCTTGGCTGTGACAGTAGAGTTGTTGGTGTTTGGAGCTAGGAATTGTGAAGTTTGCTCTGGGCATTTTGCAGCTTTGGAAGATTTTTTTGATTGGAAGGAAGCTGTTGCATTTTCGCCCGGCTCTGACTGATATCTATTTCAGGAGCGTGCTGAGGTATTTCCTGAAATCTGACTATGGTGTCGGTAGAGACTGTGCCTACAGTGAAAGCCTCTGGGCAGGAAGGGGCTGCGGAATGTGACGTGACAGGCGTGAAGCTGTTAAGCATGAGCAAATGTCCCCAGAGAGGAGAGAAAATAAGTAAATGCCTTTCTTGACAAGGGAACCTGACCTCATCTGTGCCCAGGCTCTGCCCTGGAGGTCTTTGGGCAAGGCAGGAGGTATGAAAGGTTTAGTTGAAGTCCTACGGTCCCTGATCCTGCAGTGTCTTCTGCTGCACTTGCTGCCCGCATGGGATTTCCTACAGGACACAGGGCTGGCAGGTCAGGGCTGGGTGTGCAGACCTAGAGCGCACACCCCGAAGAGCGGCTGGGAAATACTTGATCTCTAATTGCTGTCGCCTCTGTGTCCCTTGGCTGTCGCTAGTGCCCTTGTGCTGACTTTCCCTTCTCTGGACTCCATCCTGAATGGAAAGACTTTCAAACGACTGGGGTAAGGATGTTTTGAAGGTAGAACCAGATGCACAGATGGACTTGACTTAGCAATCTGCTGCAGGCAGCACTTAATGTCGTAAGAATTTATTATTAAAATGGCGTGTGGTTTTAAGCAAGATGTCTTGCGTACTGACTGGACAGGTGGAAACAAAACTCTTGGTGCAGAAGTGGCTTGTGATAAACCACTTTATTCATATGTTGGAAAAGACTTACTGGTTCCTTTTCTGCTGTGTGCTTCCTTCTACACAAGACTGTGGTATTAACACATACTTCTGCTCTCAACAGTTGTTACTATGGCAAACAGCCATTCAGATACCATCCAAGTTCTGCAATCCTTGTAAAGCCATGAAAGCACTGTGATAAGGAGCACTGCAGTCTAAGGTCACAATTTTATTTTATACCAAACTGGGGGAAAAGTACTGCTCATGCCTTTCCCTCCTGGAGCTAATGATTAACATATTAATTAGGCATGAGAAGAAACAAAATGTGTGTGCTTAAGATAAAGGAGACGGTACATAAAATAAGAAGGTATTGTAGTATTTGTTTTAAAAACAAAGTGGGAGTTATTTGCACTGGATTGTACAGGCTGGTACTGTGTGATTACAGGGAGTGCTACCGTTTTCGGGGCAAGCATGATTCATTGTGATCTATGCTCTTTTAAGGTTGGTTAGAAGGTGGGAGGTTCTCAGCTTTCGCCCTCTCCCATCCTGTTTCACAAAAAACAATGGAAGTGTCAAAACTTGAGCCTAAAACTGAGCGCCGTCTAGTGCCTCTGAGAGAAATCACCCTTGTTTCTCTCATTGGGCCACCAGTCCCAAAGTGCTAATGGGCAAGGACCCTGGCATGCCATGGGAGACCTTGGGAGCACCTGACCTTGGGCAAAAGACGGGCACAAAGCAGCTAATGAAGCCTCCTCCACAGCAAATGGGGTGGCTTTAGCGTGGAGGCATTCAGACTTGTGACAAGAAGCCTGTGAAACCAGCATGCCCCTTAATTGACGGATTTTGGGTTGAGGTTTTGTTGGCCACACTATTCCAGTAGAAAACCTGATCTCTGTTAGTGGAACGCTGCTGGTTGAAGTGGGCTGGGAAGGTGCTGGGTGGCTTGGATCAGTAATACGCTGTCTCACGCTGTGCTGTTTACAGGGAATCCTCTGCTTTTAACGTAGGGCTAATGCATAGGCTGAGGAGAATCACAGAATCCCAGGGGTTGGAAGGGCCCTGGAAAGCTCATCCAGTGCAATCCCCCCATGGAGCAGGAACACCCAGCTGAGGTTCCACAGGAAGGTGTCCAGGCGGGTTTGAATGTCTGCAGAGAAGGAGACTCCACAACCTCCCTGGGCAGCCTGGGCCAGGCTCTGCCACCCTCACCACGAAGAAGTTTCTTCTCAAATTTAAATGGAACCTCCTGTGTTCTGGTTTGTACCCATTGCCCCTTGTCCTGTCACTGGTTGTCACCGAGAAGAGCCTGGCTCCATCCTCCTGACACTGCCCCTTTCCATATTGATCCCCAGGAATGAGTCCCCCGCAGTCTCCTCCAGCTCCAGAGCCCCAGCTCCCTCAGCCTTTCCTCACACAGCAGATGCTCCACTCCCTTCAGCATCTTGGTGGCTGCACTGGACTCTCTCCAGCAGTTCCCTGTCCTTCTGGAACTGAGGGGCCACAACTGGACACAATATTCCAGGGGTGGTCTCCCCAGGGCAGAGCAGAGGGGCAGGAAAACCTCTCTGACCTACTGACCACCCCCTTCTAATCCAGCCCAGGCACCATTGGCCTTCCAGGCCACAGGGGCACAGTGCTGGCTCATGGTCATCCTGCTGAGTAAATAAAAGTGCTACCGCACACTCTTGATTTCCTTGAGTGTTTCTGTCGCCATGTTTGTGTCAGTGCTTTGAACCTGATGATCGCTTGCACAGTATCCAGAATGAGCGGATGGGCTGGGAATAGTTTATCTGCCTTCCTTTGAACCACTTTTGGCCCTTTTGTAGCCGTGGGAGTGCAGTTGACCAACCTTCACGTGTTCTGCTCTTACCCTCTCCTTTATAGGCCCTGCACCCAACTGGTTGATGAGAAAAGCTTTTTAGCATTAATGCTGTGTGGCTGTGTTAAGTTTCTCTGGCAATTTGGTGACAGCAACAGAGCTACAACTTCTGAAGTGTTGATGAATCTTTCCAGAAGGCAGTCATTAAACTCAAGCTGTAAGAGAGTGGTGGTTTTTTGTTTAGAGTGTTGCCCAGATGCCCACGAAGCCTGAAGAGTGGTGACTGTATTTCCTCCCAAACCATAGCAGCATTTGGCAGCAGATCCCATGAGGGATCCACTCTGCTGTCTCTGGGACAGGAGCTCTGCAGTGGAAGGCAGCGGCTTCTCAGACCTGTATTTCAAAAGGTCTTCTTTGCGGTTTTCCCTGAACTTGGAAGGCGAATGGGTTTGGTGAAGTACTGTAACCCCCTGCATGAGGAATAACACAGCTTTTTTGTGGAGGGTTTCTGCAGAAAGGCACTTGTGCCACAGCGTGCTGCTGGTTTAAATGACTTCCAGCTTTCAGCAGAAGAGCACAAAGTGATGTGGTCTCTTTCCAGTGCTGTTTCTAACAGAAAGGCACACCCTGAAACTCATGGTGAGTTCCGGAAGGGCTTTGATGTGGCTGCCATCCCTTCCTCTGTCCCAGTCATGCCCGGAGCTGCCAGTGGGTGGTTGTGCCTGCATCGACCGGTTCGGTGCAGACCTTTCTGGAACTCGCCATGGGTTTCGGGTGGTGCTGGGAGGCAGCCGTGTGGTGGAAGTGCCGGTCTCTGCTGCACAGGCCCACATTTGGAAAAGCTGTTTTAATATTTCAGCAAGTGTTTCATAACAGCACTTCGAACACGCTTTGCCACTATGTGCTCAACACTTGGCTGTAATTTAAAACTTCTAATGGATTAATCATAAATACTTCAGGCAAACTTTTCTTGTATGCCTGCAGTCATGGGCAGCTTACTATAAATTGCACCAGGCAGCATCCATTTGAACTTTGCTTTGTGGTGCAGAAGGTTATACAGACTCATCCTCCAGCAGAGCACACAGGTAGACTCAGTTTCACTGGCTTCTTTGGAAGTTGCCAGCTAACCAGTAAAATCCTTTTCTGGTTTGTGTGCTACAATGGAGGACTTGTTGGTGTATCAGTTGACAGCTCCTGTCTTCAGGATGCTCTAACATTGCTCCTCAGGAGCTTAGTGCTGAGCTACCAG
This sequence comes from Patagioenas fasciata, assembly GCF_037038585.1. Lineage (NCBI taxonomy): Eukaryota > Metazoa > Chordata > Aves > Columbiformes > Columbidae > Patagioenas > Patagioenas fasciata. Next base: position 16,659,154 of record NC_092533.1, on the reverse strand, counting down.
AAAGCAAAGTGGCTTTAACTCTCGCAGGAAAAGGCAGCGGCATTACCTGTTCCCCGGATGGTGCCTCAGCTGTGGATACAGACACGGCCACATTCAACCAGGGTGGAGATGGGCCTGGTGTGAGGTGCTGTCCCTTAGTGCTCAGAGCAGAGGGGACCAGGTGGTCTCAGTCCATCTCAGCTGCTCCAGCAAGGGAGCTGATGGTACATGAGACACCCCCAAAGCAGTGTAACCTTATGCTGTCTGCCAGGTTTGGGAGCGTCAGATGCTGCAGAGCTTTTTCTGGGACAGGGAAGGGTGTCAGGTTCCCTTGGGCTTCACGCAGTCTGAAGCTCCAAGGACTTTGCTCTGGAGCAAGTTGTGTGGTATCTGTTTTTGCTGGTGTTTTCCAGAGGTCAGAGTCATGCTGCTCCCTCCAAAGCACCAGGAGCCAGTGCTTTCCTAAACACCCTCCCAGCCTCCTTCTGCTGTGCAGACCTGTATGTCTCAGAGCGCTGTGACCCTCAGTTTTGGGCATGGCGATGCTCTGGCAGCAGCATCCAGCTCTCCGTGACTTCGAAGCAGAACAGCTTGAACAGCACCTGGCAGCCGGTTAGAAACCAGAGCTGCCTCAACTGCATGTCATTGATTATACAGGATTCTTGAAGCATTTGGTATGTGTTTTGCCTTTGTTCATTATAACAGGACCTTCTCAAAGGAAACAAGGGCACCGAAGAGTTAGCTCCTTGTCCAGAGCTTCTGGATCCACCAGGGAAAAAAAGCCCAAAGGTTTTTTCCCAGCCTGAAACACCAGCGTTTCCTTCCATCCTCACAAGCAGAACTTGTTCTGCGCAGCTCTGCCCCACTGCTCTTCCTTCCTGGGTTTGCACCAGGGCTCGCTTCTCATATCAGCTCAGGACGTTAAACCAGACCAAAGGGCACTTCTGTTTGCAGCAGGGGAGAATGGCCATGAGCCAGCACTGTGCCCTTGTGGCCAGGAAGGTCAATGGTACCTGGGCTGGATTAGAAGGGGGTGGTCAGTAGGTCAGAGAGGTTCTCCTGCCCCTCTGCTCTGCCCTGGGGAGACCACACCTGGAATATTGTGTCCAGTTGTGGCCCCTCAGCTCCAGAAGGACAGGGAACTGCTGGAGAGAGTCCAGCGCAGCCACCAAGATGCTGAAGGGAGTGGAGCATCTCCCGTGTGAGGAAAGGCTGAGGGAGCTGGGGCTCTGGAGCTGGAGAAGAGGAGACTGAGGGGGGACTCATTCATGGGGATCAATATGGAAAGGGGCAGTGTCAGGAGGATGGAGCCAGGCTCTTCTCAGTGACAACCAATGATAGGACAAGGGGTAATGGGTGCAAACCGGAATACAGGAGGTTCCGCTTAAATATGAGAAGCAACTTCTTCATGGTGAGGGTGGCAGAGCCTGGCCCAGGCTGCCCAGGGAGGTTGTGGAGTCTCCTTCTCTGCAGACATTCAAACCCGCCTGGACACCTTCCTGTGGAACCTCAGCTGGGTGTTCCTGCTCCATGGGGGGATTGCACTGGATGAGCTTTCCAGGTCCTTTCCAGTCCCTGACATTCTGGGATTCTGTGCGTGCTCCTCAGCCAAGGAGGGTGAATGGATTGAACGTCACGGTGTCCAGCTGCTCTCGGCAGCGCTGGTCGGTGAAGGAAAGCAAAGCCGGGGTGCAGGCGGGGGCCAGGGTGCTGGGCTCACAAATCATTGACCTTGTGCTGTGCTCCTTGCTTGTGTGGCAGGGCTGTTGGAAATCCCATAGCATGCAAGATAGACACGGAGCTGGAGCAAGGACTGGTCCCTGCCCTGACTTCCAAGGGAAGGAGGCAGTTATGTGCATGATGGTGCTGGAGCAGCCACAGGGAACAGCCAGTAACGCAAACAAGCTGGCTTAGCGTTGCCAGTCTAAGCAGACAGCAAGCAAACTGCAAATGCACTTGTAGCTATGGAAGCTGGGATGTCCCAGAAAACTCTGCCTGAGGTGCATGTCCAGTCTCTTCTGCCAGGCCAAGCCAAGCAGGCAAGTTCTTGTCATCTTCACTGTGCTAAAACTGCATTTTTTGATTGTACATGGAAGTGACCCAACAACTGCTCGTGTTCCAAGTCGGCCTGCTGCTGATCCCGGAGTCCTCTAGACACGGGCACTGTCTGTGTTCCTTGCCCTCAGCCACGGAGGCTGTGAGATACAGAGGCTCTGAAGGTGACAGATGCATCCCAGCTCTGCCCCAGCCGCCTCCCCCTTGTTCTCTCGGTGGGTTTATAATCGGGCAGGTCAGTCAGCCAGAGCTGGTCCTGCCGTTTCTCCGGGGCCTGCAAGCTCTCCCTGCTGCTGCTGCAACAGCACCCTCTGCACAGTGCCCAAAATGCAGAGGGAGCTTTGTCCAGCCTCGGGGGCAGGAGGAACACTGCTCTGCCTCTGACCTCAGCCGTTCCTGTGGCCTGTCTGCACCCGCCTCCCCATGGCCATTCGTGCACAACTGCTAAGTCCCACGGGACTTTACCTCTTTGTCCCGCGGTAGGTGGCAAGGCTCTGCAGCAGAGTCACCGCACAACACTGCTGAGCACATCCGCAAAGCTGGAGGTGCTTCTGTGAGAATGTATTTGAGAAAGGGTAGAAAATGCCAGAGGGAGGAGGGAACAAGAGTGAGAAACAGTAGAAGGTTGGAGGAGGAGATGCTCCGGTATTCACTGCAGCCTGTGGAGGACTATGGCGCAGGTGGATGTTTCCAGAAGGACCTGTGACATCTCTCCTGTCACACAGCTCACCAGTCCCACTCACACAGCCCATCTCTCCTGCTGGAGAGTGGAGGAGCTGCTGTTCCCCCTGTGCTGCAAAGGGGAGGAGGCAGGAGGGAAGATGCTGTTTTAGTGTTTGTTCCTCACTACCTCAATCTGTTTTAGTCAGTGATAAATTATTGTAATTTTCCCCAAGTTGAGCTTGTTTTGCCCACGATGGTGAGAAATCTTCCTGTCTTTATATGACCCACAAGTTTTCCCAGCCTGTTTTCCCATCTTGCACTGCTGAGGGGTGACAGCAAGTTGTGAGTTTGGCCTGTAGCCATGTCTGACCCACCACCCTCCTTGCACGTGCTCCCTCGCCAGCACCCCAAGTGCCCCAAGACCCTTCCTGTCCAAGATGGGCTGCAGGGGTGGGAGCGGGCAGCGGGTGCTCACGGGGTGCCGCTGTGTTGGGGAAACTGGCCCGAGTGGCTGCCACAGCCAGCACAGGACCTCAGCACCTGCCCATGCACCAGCTTCTCCCCAGCAAGCGCGCGGGTTAACCCCAGCTGGCAGCTAAGCACCACACAGCCACTCTCTCACTCCCTGCCCCAGTGGGATCAGGGAGAGAATCAGAAGAGTAAAAGTGAGAAAACTCATGGGTTGAGATAAAGAGAGTTTAATAAGTGAAGCAAACCAAGGGATTCATTTATTTCTTCCCATCTGCAGGCAGGTGTTCAGCTGTCTTCAGGAAAGCATCCTGGAAGAACATCCTTCACCTGTAACTGTTGCTTGAGAAGACAAGCGCCATCGCTCTGAATGTTTCCCCTTCTTTCTTCTTCCCCTGGCTTTATGTACTGAGGATGTGTGGAATATCCCTTTGGGTCAGCTGTGCTGGCTGTGCACCCCCAGCCTCCTCACTGGGGGTAACTAAACCCTCCCTGTGTTATCAGCGCGGTTTCCAGCACAAGTCCCATGCTGGCTACTAGTAAGCAAATTAACTCTACCCCAGCACAGTGGGGCAACCGCAAGTGAGCGCTGGGTGCAGCAGGCACCGCGGCTGTGCCGGCGGTGGCTGTGCCGGCGGTGGCTGTGCCAGCGGTGGCTGTGCCGGGGCAGCAGACGTGCTTGGCTGCTGTGGGTGTCGCTGTGCTGCACGCGGACTGACCGAGCTCTCCTGTTCCCGCAGTGTATGTCGTGGAGGAGCGGCGGAGGGACGACACGGGTGAGAGCGCCTGCCTGACGGCGTGCTGGACTGCGCTCTGCTGCTGCTGCCTGTGGGACATGCTGACCTGACTGCTGCAGCCGCCCCCCGGCCCTCTCGCAGGGTGCTCTGCAGGCTCCCCACTCCTGTCCTGACTTCTTTCTGTTACTGTAATCAATGCTCTGCTTTGCACAGCCAAGAGTTCCCATCTGTCCGTCCTAGCGCCTTGTTGGGGTGGGGGTGCACTCCTTTATTTTAGTAAAGGAAAAAAAAAATCCCTTTTTAACATTTCTAAGACTTTTGTTGTAACTTTGAAGAATGTGCTAATGGTATATTTCAGCCAAAGGCATTCTGATGAAATGTATATTTATCAGTTGAAATTTTCCTAGTCCTAGAAATGAAGACGTACGCAATAATTAAAGCCAACAGTTGATTTTCTTCGCTATGTCCCGGCTGTTTGAATAAATCTGTCCCATAGAGGGTACGTTCCCCCATTGCCGTCTGTTCTCAGCCTTCCACGGGCACTAACTGCAGCAGCAATGATAGACTTGATTCAAGCAGCTTTGCTGCACAAGTTTGTGCCTCAACCCCTTGCTGGGGCCTGGGCTGGGGGTTTCTGGCACTGCAGTTATCGGCATCTGGGGGCTTTTCTGCAGCAACCTGTGTGTAAGCAGCGAGAACAGCGCCTGTGTCTGACACCATCACCCTCCTCACCCCCCACAGGGCAGCTCAGTCGGGTTTTCATCTCTGTGCTTACTCAGGGTGGAACATGAAGGTCCCTTCTGGGACCAGGGGCCTCTCCAGCAGCTCCCAGGATGCAGAGCTGTGGTGGCACATGCTGAGCTGCTGCGTCTGCTCCTGGGCGAGGGCTGATCCCACTCGATTTCAGCTCTGATCCACCATCCCCCTGCTGCAGAGTATAGGCTCGAGGGAGGTCAGTTAATGGGTAAGAAGAAACAAGGCTATGGATTAATTTAGCTCTGAGGATTTGTAGCTGAAGCTGTTTCATGACATGCCTGGCCAGCAGAGGGATTAAAAAGCTTTTGTTTGCAGAACAGAAGGGAAACTTGCGGCTTGTCACCACAAGGGCTGGTTCCTGCCCACAGCCCTGGCTCCCTGCTGTTCTCCTGCCCTTGGGAGCAAAACCCGTCCTGATGGGCAGATACATGTTGGCTTTGCTGTGTGGTCCCTGAAGATCACCTGGAGATCCTGCACCCTTTTGCAGCAGTGTCCCTTGGTTTGCGTACGCTGCATTCAGCCTCTGCTCCTGCATCAGCCCAGGTCCGGTATCCCGGCCCAAGGGAACCAATGCAGGGACAGGGCTGAGCTGTGCACTGCACAGCAGGGACGTGGCTGCTATGCTGCAAGGCTTTCACGGGCCTCACAAGGCACCTCGACGGGTTCCTCTGTGCTTTTTTGCTGGGAGTTCTGCCCAACTGGGTGCTTGCTGCTTCCGGTACACCCCTGCAGTTTTGGGGCTCTGTTCTGGGGCAAGACAATCTGGTTTGGCTTGATGAGGGCCGCTGGCAGCAGCCTGTCCCCAGGAGCCTTCAAGCCCCTTGCGTGGGGTTGCCCCCCTGCAGGCTGCAGCCCAAGGTCTGCTTGGGGCACCCATAAGCTCCCTGCCCTGCAAACTGTCACTGTCACCTCTCTGGCAGCTCAGCAGCTCTCGGAGCTCAGAAGGCCGGCCCCGGCTCACCCCACCTTGGCATGGGGGGAAAGTGGGGTGAGTGTTCAGCTGCCCCTGCCCGACTGCCACCTCTCGGTCCCACCAGCCCATCATCCCAGTGGGGGAGTCAGCCCACCCAGCCTGGCCTTGGCTGCTGCCAGCAATGGCCTTGCTGGCCACCAGGCGAGCCCACAGCCCTGCGCAGTCACCTTACAGCAACAGGCTGGTTCTTGCTCTGCTCAGGTAGGAACTGGAGCTGGTCTAGGGCCTTTTGCTCCCAATGTGGGAAGGGGCGAGGACTTGGGTTTGCTGCTGTTTTCTGCTCTGGCACCCATCACAAGCAGTGCACAGTCCTCAGTGACACAGTGCCTGCCCTTGGGGACATGGAGGGAATACCACATCTTTCCTGCTCCACCAGGAAGGGCTGCCTGGAGTTCTAGCTGCCTGGGTGCCAGCTGCCTGGGGCTGTGGGGGAAATCAGGCTCAGTGCCAGAGAAGAGAGGGCTCCGCCAGTCCAGTGCACCTGGGCACTGCCTGTCCTGTTCCAGTGCAAGCGCTGGGCAGGGCTGGTGCTCAGCCCAGCCCAGTGCACCCCAGGCCCTGCAGCGGGGATGCCCCGGCTGCTGAGCCTGGCTATGGGCTGATCCTTGCTGTCCCAGACCAGAGTGGGTGGACACCTGGTCCGGGACCCGCCTGCTTCCCACACTCCTGCAACTTCACTGGGTGCTGCCAAGCACCAGGGCCAAGGTTGGGAAGCAAACTTGTCCCTTCATGGTCAGTTATGGGATAAAGCACCTCTGCACACCCACACAGGAGCTCAGGGAGACCCAGCAGGAGGGGAGTCCAAGTAACACCCAGGGTCTGTCAGGCTCTCACAGAGCCAACCACCAGCCTGGAGGAGCACATGGACACACAAGGGCAAGCAGGAACGCAACCCAAGGATGCTGGCGGCACGGACACCTTGTGCAGGGCCTTTTCCCAGGGCTGTCCCTACAGAGCCACAGCCACGTGTCCCATGGCTGACCTACAGCAGCTCTTCAGATCACCTTGTGGAAAACGGGGTTGATGTCTGGGGGCAAAAGGCTGGAGCAGGGACAAGCTGTTTGGGATTACACAGCAATTGCTATGGGATGTCTAGTGGAGGACCCTAAGGCAGAGGTGTAGGTGATTTTGGGAGGAACAACTGTGAAAAAATAATAGTGATGTGAGGGGATGAAAGGGCCGTTTGGGTGTAAATGACCAGCTGGTCAATACATTTGTCCAGCACCCAATCAGCAGAGTGTGTCCAGTCTTACTAAATTCCACTTAAACTCTCCTGGGCGAGGACTCTGCACTGAGTGTGTGTGTCTGTGCACAGGCTGTGAGGGGACCAGATCAGATGTGGCAGTGACCACAGCAGTGCTGGCATGGGCTCAGCAGTGAAGAAGCTGGAGCAACCAGTGAGCGGGTGAGACAGCCTGGGAGCCGGGGGCAGCAGGCGAAGGGCCAGCCCAGAGTGTGACAGCGGCCGTGTGTCCACTGAGCAAGAGCATGGGGGTGTCGGCACTGGGACCTGCAAACTCCTGGCTGGCTCCAGGATCCCCAGGAGCTGGAAGGAAGAGACAGGGCCGGTGCACTGCGAGCACAAAGCACAGGGTGGCACTGGCCCTCCACAGGCTCACTGCTGCACTGGGGCTCTGCCAGGCCCGTGTGCAAGGAGGGAACCAGGGCCTGTCCCTGCTGAGACAGAACAAGTGACCACCCGCATAAGCCCGGAGGTGCCAGTGATGGGCTCTGCCCGCCTCCCTGCTCCAGCTTCTCCAGCCCGCTCCAGCAGAACAACTCAGCGAGCTTCCCCAGTGGCCAGGAGCACAGGGGCTCTTTCTGGAGGGCAAGGGCTACAGCTGCTTTAAAGTGAAGCAGAATTCCCTGAAGGGCCCCCCCGCCCCAAATCCCACCATCACCTCCTTTCTCCATCAAACCCCCACAGGGAGAGCAGCTGCTGTGAGACACCGAGGCGGCAGGCACACGAGCTCAGGCTTCGCGGACGAGTTTTATTGAAACTGTCAGAGAATGGAGCTCGTGCAGCTGGGCAGCAGTGAGCAGCGTGCAGGCAGAGCTGCCCAAAATCACCCAGAGGGTGCTGGGGAGGCCTGGGGGTAACCACACAGCTACTGCGCCCTTCGGGCCATCAGCATTTCCCGGATGTTATCTTCCGCTTCCTTCACGCTCCGCTCCAGGTACGACTTCTTCTGCTGCAAGGCAGAAATCCAGAGGAGAGTTAAGGTCCGCCCTGGCACTGACAGCACGTGCTGGGCCGCTGGGGCCAGTGCAGAGCTGCAAGCAGCCTGCTGGGCATACGCACGACCCTGCGAGTTTCCCAAGGGATGACAGCAGTTACTCATTTCCAGAGGCATCCTGGAAGTGTTAAATATGAACACTGGGCAGCGTTTAACACAGACTTCAAATTTTGTTCCCCCTGAAACTTCTCCTTGGAACTACCAGGGTTGTTGCAACAGCAGAGCTGCAAAAAGTGGGGTACATTAACCACAGAGAGGCAGGAAAATGAAATCAGGTCCTGTAGCACTGGGAGCCTAGAGAGGAATTAACATGCTAAGGCCTCCTTACAGAGACAACAGCAAAATCCTTTTGCACTTCGGTAAAAAGGGCTCTTCTTCTCAGCTGAGCCAGTTTTCTAAATCCTCCTTTCCATCAGAAATTCCCTGGCATCATCACCACATACACACGGTGGTGGCTCCTTAAACATCTTTAATTAGGCTGCGCTTGGCAGGGCAGCAGCCCAAAGCTGTGCATCCCAAGATAGGAATTCTGCATGCAGCATTTTTTCCTTCTAGTCTGGGTGCTCCTAGGTGACTGAAAAATCAGTGCTTGGCTCTTTTGACTATTTTCTCTGGGTTTCCAAACAACAGACACAACAGTCTCTGATGGAAGCCAGAGCAGCAGAAGGCGTTGCTGTGTGAGCCGCAGCGCTGGACGCAGCCTCCCTGAGGGACCGCACAGCTCCAAATCTGTTTTGTTGCTCAGGTACCAATAAGCATTGGCAGGATTATTACCAAATTACAAGAGTCCAGGCCTCAGCCTAGAGCATTCTGCCACAGGCTTTGATGATCACCTCCCCAGCCACAGGAATGACCTCCAGAGCCCACCAAACCCAAGGACAGCTAAGGGGGACAGTGCAGATCCTCAGCACTGCTCAGCTGGGCAGTAGGGCTGGAGGAAAAAGACACCAAGCTGGGAGGAGTGGCTGACACTGGAAGCTGTGCTGCCATCAGAGACCTGGACAGGCTGGAGAGTTGGGCAGGGAAAAATTAAATGCAATATAACAAGGGCAAGTGTAGAGTTTTGAATCTGGGAAGGAACAACCCCAGGTTCCAGTGTAAGTTGGGGAATGACCTATTAGAGAGCAGTGTAGGGGAAAGGGACCTGGGGGTCCTGGGGACAGCAGGGTGACCATGAGCCAGCACTGGGCACTTGTGGCCAGGAAGGCCAATGGTACCTGGGGTGGGTTAGAAGGGGGTGGTCAGTAGGTCAGAGAGGTTCTCCTTCCCCTCTGCTCTGCCCTGGGGAGACCACAACTGGAATATTGTGTCCAGTTGTGGCCCCTCAGTTCCAGAAGGACAGGGAACTGCTGGAGAGAGTCCAGCGCAGCCACCAAGATGCTGAAGGGAGTGGAGCATCTCCCGTGTGAGGAAAGGCTGAGGGAGCTGGGGCTCTGGAGCTGGAGGAGACTGAGGGGGGACTCATTCCTGGGGATCAATATGGAAAGGGGGAGTGTCAGGAGGATGGAGCCAGGCTCTTCTTGGTGACAACCAATGATAGGACAAGAGGCAATGGGTATAAACTGGAACGCAAGAGGTTCCGCTTAAATTTGAGAAGAAACTTGTTCCTGGTGAGGGTGTCAGAGCCTGGCCCAGGCTGCCCAGGGAGGTTGTGGAGTCTCCTTCTGTGCAGACATTCAAACCCGCCTGGACACCTTCCTGTGGAACCTCAGCTGGGTGTTCCTGCTCCATGGGGGGATTGCACTGGATGAGCTTTCCAGGGCCCTTCCGATCCCTGTGATTCTGTGAAAATGTCACTCTGCGCTGCTCCCCCAGCTCCCAGAAGGCTGAAGCAGAGCAGCACCCATGGGTGCAGCCTGCAGCAGAAATACCCCTGGATTTTGCCAAGTAGCACCCTCTTGCTATGTGGAGCAGGCAGAGGGGGCTTCTGTGTGAGCCAGAGGACACTGCCCCTGCCGGCTGGTGCTCCCCTGACAGTCTCCCCTGCCGGGACCCACAACTGAAGGAAAATCCACCTGCACACAGGACAGTGCTGCTGCCATCACTCCCCATCCATCCGCTCACAGCAGACCTGCAGTGACATTTGTGCACACTCAGCTGAAATGCCCGTGCCATGAGGACATCTCTTCTAGCCCCACTGCTATGTACTAAAGGGCTTTTGTTTAAACAGTAAAGGATGCTAGCGACAGCTAGGGCCGTGGGTACACCAAAGGGCTCCTTGTCCCTCTCGCTTACAAGAGCTGCTTTTCAGGAAACCACTAGGAAAGGAGGCGCAGCGGGGGTTCCCACTGCCGGCCACTTGCTGACGCACGAGCGGCACTTCTGCCACCGCCACCCCTTCTCACGCTGCCCGGACAGACGGCGAGGGATGTCACATCTAAGGAACCAATCTAAAGGCTGCACGAGGACACAGGTCACATAAAACCTCTGTATGCCTGAGCTCCTCCTCACTCCGTTGAATTCCATGTGTTCATTTCTTACTAAAACATTTTTTAATGCAATTAATTTATGAAATGATTCTGGCTCCCTGTTCCTGACAATGAGGGACCCTGAGCACTAACGTTGCCTGATGCAGCGCAGGTGCATTCATGGCTGTCACAGCCCATGCACAGGGCTGCTGCTGCTGCTGCATGGCAGAGGGACATGGTTTAATGCCATTTCTTAAGCACCACCTGCAGCCCCAGGCAGCTGAGGATTCATGGAAATTGTATTTCCTTCCATCACTCTCCTCGGTCATGTAGTTTCTGGGGCAAGAGGATCTGGGCTGGTCCTGATGCTTTTACCCCTTCCTTCCAGAAGTCAGCTCCAGGGAGACTGATTTCCAAGCTCAAGGAGCATCCCCTGAGCACCAAAGGAAACCTGCAGCTGGGGGCTGCGAACTTCTGAGCTCTCCTGCAGGCACAGCAGCTGGCTCTCACTCCAAATAACAGCCCGGAGCAAGGGGAGGGCAAGGAGCAGATGGTTACCGCGTTTTCTGAGACAGTGTACGTTTCTGAGGAGCTGTGGCCTCATTTTTGCTTTGGTAACCACAGGAGAAAGAGCAGGAGCTTGCGTGCAAACCCCTCCTCACCGCTATTACTGGGGTCTAGACAGGAAACTCCGTCTCTCCCTGGTCGCCTTCCCGGGGAGCAGCGCCGTGAGCAAGCCGGCTGACACACACCGCCCAGCCACACCAGCTCTGCCAGAGATCCGCACAGCTCTGAGCTCACACCGGAGGCTGCTCTGCTCCGGCCAGATGTGCCAGGCTGGCGGTCCCTGCTCCCTGCGGAAGGAACGCCACCGCAGCCACCAACTCACACGTCCACAATGACTTGCAGCCCTAGATAACCCCATGTCCTCTGACACCACGTTCTGGCTGCTAGGTTTTAGATCATCACCCAGTTAGCTGCATATATTTTCCTGAGAAGGTGTGCTCTGCTCCAAGTGTTAATTCTCCGTTGGCTGTGCCAAGGCAAGTGCAGCTAGCAGGGAATTTCCAGTGCAACACCAGAACTGTACTGCTGGTTTTGGTCCCTCATGAAATCAAAGCTGCTGCTCTCTGCAGCATCTGATGTTACTTCTACACCAGTATCTCCAGTCAGGAGCCCAAGAAGACAGGGCAGCACACTGTCCCTGCACAGCAAGCCACACAACCTATAAGCTGCAGATTGAGAGCCCTGACCTGCTCCCCACACCAGCAGTGTGGTAAACTGCCGCCACCCACTCACCCACCCGCTCCTGGCCAGACAAGGTGGTTACTCAAACCAGCAAGAGATACCATGGCCTGAGTCATGGACTCTCAGGGCAGGACTGAGAAAGGAGACTTGCTCTGGGAAGGTGACAGGGTAAAGGTGACACAAAAAAGCCTGAGCTCCCAGCGCACAAGCAGGGCCACGCTCTGCAGGGAGGTGCTGGGGTCTCCCCAGCAGTTGCATGGAGAGTATGGCCAGGCAGTAAGGGGAAAACAGAGACAGCACAGCAGGAAGGGGCTGGTTTGTCAGCAGGTGGGGCAAGTTCAGCCTCCTGGTTCATGGCCACCACATCCACTTGCTAGATATTTATTTACCACACTGCAAAATACACTTTGAGTGTCACAGAATTCCAGAATGTCAGGTATTGGAAGGGACATGGAAAGCTCATCCAGTGCAATCCCCCCATGGAGCAGGAACACCCAGCTGAGGTTCCACAGGAAGGTGTCCAGGCGGGTTTGAATGTCTGCAGAGAAGGAGACTCCACAACCTCCCTGGGCAGCCTGGGCCAGGCTCTGACACCCTCACAGGAAGAAGCTGCTTCTCATCTTTAAGTGGAACCTCCTGTGTTCCAGTTTGAACCCATTACCCCTTGTCCTATCATTGGTTGTCACCGAGAAGAGCCTGGCTCCATCCTCCTGACACTCGCCCTTTCCATATTGATCCCCATGAATGAGTCCCCCCTCAGTCTCCTCTTCTCCAGCTCCAGAGCCCCAGCTCCCTCACCCTTTCCTCACACGGCAGATGCTCCACTCCCTTCAGCATCTTGGTGGCTGCGCTGGACTCTCTCCAGCAGTTCCCTGTCCTTCTGGAACTGAGGGGCCACAACTGGACACAATATTCCAGGTGTGGTCTCCCCAGGGCAGAGCAGAGGGGCAGGAGAACCTCTCTGACCTACTGACCACCCCCTTCTAATCCAGCCCAGGTACCACTGGCCTTCCTGGCCACAAGGGCCCAGTGCTGGCTCATGGTCACCCTGCTGTCCACCAGGACCCCCAGGTCCCTTTCCCCTACACTGCTCTCTAATAGGTCATCCCCCAACTTATACTGGAGTTGAAACATAAGAGGCACAGCTTGTGAACGCCTGCTTGGCCAGGGCAACGCGTGCACTCCTCCTTAGCCACCCCGCAGCTTTCGGAAACACCACTTTGTTTGCATGATCCACGCACAGTAACTCTCACGCAGGGAGGAACGACCCAAGGTTCTAAGAAGCCTCTCCACCACAGACAGGAGGAAGGGGAGATGGGGGACACCTCAGAGGTAGCTGAAGAAATGGGGGAAGGCAGCAGGATTTGCAGGTACAGAGTTCCAGGCAGGCAAGACACTCCACACATGCTCAAATCAAGGCAGCTGCCCTGCTCCAGCACAGGACGAGCTCTTGCACCCTCACTTGTTCCCACCACACTACAGGTTGAAAAATAAATGAGAAAAAGCCCCAAACAAGTAATTGAGGTTGGTTTTGCTTTCAGATTCAACTAGCGAAGTTCTATGAAAACATCATGAAAATTCCGAGACCTAAACCAGAGTATTTAGCTGTTGGCTATTACGGCCAAGGTTTCCCCACATTTCTAAGTGTAAACCTGGTTAAATTCTTACTTCTCTCATCTGTTTTCATGTGCTTCCAAAACTAACCTCAATATTTGATGTTATCTTATAGAAAAAAGTAATACGCCAGTTCTCATCCAACGCCTTATTTGTGGTGACAGCCTCTTTGTCCCCCGCCTGTCCCCACACAGGAAGGGCACTGACATCTGCACTGGGACACAAGACAAACACATGGATACTGCAACAGGCTAGCGAGGTCTGGACCACATCCAGAACAGCTGGTAGGGTGAAAAACTGCAAAAGATGCCAGCTTGTAGTTTTATAATTCTTTTAAATTAAATTTATAATTCTTTTAAACTAATCCCGCTGCCAACAGCCACCTTCAGCCAGCAAGGGCTGCAGGACAAACCACAGCCCTGATGATGTGTCTGAACTAGCCCAAAAGGAAATGTCCTGACCTAAATCTGCTTTCTGGCAGCTGGTTTGCCATGCTAATGGCTGCCTGGCACCAAGGCAGCCAGCAACAAGTGATGGCCACAAACTCTTCTTTGGGCAGCAGAGCCAAGCCCACCAGCTGGACCTCCCAACACTCCTGGGGCTCTGAAGTTGGGCTCTGACGTTCTCCTGCACCTGACCACAGACAGTGCCACCAAACCTGGCCCTTTCTCTCCCCTCCCAGTTGGCCCATCGTTTCTCCCATATACAAAGCACAAGCTCTGGGAAGCAGCAGCTTGATGAGCCCCAGCCAGGGGCTATGTAGAGCAGCCACCCCCTTGTCACGCACGCTTCTTACTGGTGAGCACAGAGCCTGTGCCCTGGCGCTGCTGGTTACAGCAAATCAACACCACAAATGCTCACCCAAGCACTGTCCCTTACCACGTCTCTCCCTTGTACTTCACTCTGTGTCACGAGCAAAACTTGCGCCCTGACCTGCTCCGCATTATTTGGTTTTGGCAGCAGTTGCGGAAATACTAGATTTAATGCAAATGCAATTACAGTTCACACCCCGAAAAAGAAAAGGGGTTGTGGTTAAGAGAGGTGGCCTGTGGCCTTTTGACATGGCGGGAAGTCACCTCCTGCTCAAGCCTTCCACCTCCGGTTCCTCCGCATCACAGAGCCAGCGAGACCGGTGCTTTGCTGGAGAAGCAGGATGACGCACCCAGACCTCACATTCCTGGCAGATTAAAGAGCCGGCATCCGCAGATTCCACAGCAAGAAAAAACTATTAATCAGCTCCTCTCAGACGGGCTTTCGATGATCAGAGCAACATACTTCCCCCAGCACTGTGACTCAGACGCATTTGCCTTCAGAGAGAGCCGGCAGCCAGACCCAGGTGTCCCAGAGCCTGTCGTGGGTGGCAGCGCAGCCCGGTGTTGCGCAGGGTGCACGCGTAGCCCAAAGAGCCGGAACTGCACTTCTGCTCTCTGCAGGACACCAAAACATAGCAGCCACAGCTTATTCACGCTGCATTATGCCTTGCACTCACAGATGAATTTCCTGCTTCAAGTAGCAGTTTCTCATTCAACATCTACTCCTTTTGCTCTTCAAATTCCACTTCTCTCTCTTCACCTCAGCAAGAGAAAAAGAGCTTCAACCCCTGACCTGAAAACACAAATATGCTTAAACCCAAACAAAAATGTTTCCATGGAAATTTAAGGATCTGGTATTAGAACATGCCTTCTCATTTCAACTTTTTTTTTTTAAAAAATAAAAAAAACAACAAAGAACTACAAACTTTTTCTACAAACTGGTTTTACATCCAGCTTGTGAGGACAAAACAAGCTGGTAGATTCCCCCGCAGAGAAAACCACCTGCCCCACAGCACACAACGTGCTTGGCTACCAGCCACCACATGCTGGCATCCCACTACTTGCGCTTAGAAGGTTTTCGTCGAGGAACGCTGTGGAGTCTTCAGGCATGACCCAGTGTCTCAAACAGGAGCCCTGATACAGCTCATCTTGTGACACTGTCTCAATAAATCTGCTAGCCGAGAGTTTCTGTATCTCCCTAAGTTAACCCGGGTCATTTTTGACATTCCTCAAGGGCTCTGTGTGCGCACTCTTTGGGAAAGTGATCAGCAGAACCTGAGACAGAGCTGGGAGCACACACTTGTCTGGGGAAGGATCTTCCCTGAGAGGAAAGCAAAAGCGTGAGCTGCTCCTTGCTCCCAGGGCCAGCGCCGCTGATTTGGTGGCTGGAATTGCCTGAACCCCCTTGGTGGAGAACAGCACATCAAGCCGTCATCACACACATCGTGGGCAAGGAAAACAGTCTGGTCAGCCTGAGATCACAGGCGATGATGCGCCTAGGGCGTGCGGAACCCATCAGGGGGAAGGAGGTGACCTGCTGAACAGCCCACGGCTGCTGCTGCTTCGAGAGAACAGCAGTGGGCAGCCCCACGCCCTAAGGGGTCCACCCAGCACCCGTCCTCACCCAGGGCAACACTGTGGCACGCACGCACACATCGGGAATTACCACACTACAGCAACCACCAAATATTTAGATACACTTCAAGACTTCCCAAGCAGAGTTACTGCTCTCAGGAAGTTGCCCGGAGTTTGCTCAAGAGTGAGTGAACTGCAATAGGAAGGGAGCCCAGCTGGTTTCTGACGACAGCTGCTTACAGAAGCATGATGATACCATTTACCTAAGAGAAGTGATGATTCAGATCCCTGGGTTTTCCCTTAGCCATTCTTTCCAGAAGGTAACGGGGGCTCTTGGTCAGTTCAAAACCGTCTGGATTAGAGTGAAGGAAGACATCAAGCATACAAGTGCACTTGCCAACTCAGGAGGATCTTTAGAGGCACCTTCATAAAGAACTGCTGGTGCACATCCACTTCCATCATACATCCATTCTACCTAGAGCACAACCAGCGACGCCTCACCATCATTAACATAGCACCTTGACACTCTGAGAAAGCCAATTTGGAAAAGCACCTGCTGCTTCCACATTTGGTACCAAGGAAGGCTATTTTCAAGAGAAGAAGGGGCGATGTAGACACCAAACGTGATGTTAACTACTACAGAATCAAACCTACTGGGAGCCTTTCAGTAGGTGGCAGCAGAAATATATTATCAACTTGGTGGATTCCTTTACAGACACCCCTTCTTGGCAAAATTATCCACTTAGAGAAGTTTTCAGAGGAACATTGCTTCAGGTCAGATGCTGCACCCTATACAGACTTTGGACAGTAGAGGCAGGTCAAACACAGAGATGCTGGGGAGGGGAAACTCACCCAGATTCCAAAACCCCCTATGTTTTGCTTTGGCGGAAGTTTCCTGCACCAAAGCGCCTCTTGCAAAACACGGTAAGTTCCCTAATTTGGTGCTTTGGTTTCTACGGCCCAGCAGAGTCAGTAGGGCTCATCAGAATACCTTCTAGCAATGTGGCTTTTGCAAAGCCATCCCACACCTTTCCACTCTTGCAGCCTCAGCCAAACGAGGCCATTTTAAAAGAAAAATTTCAGACTCAACAAATCAGCGATAAAACCACGATGTAAACTCCCAGCTAACCAGCATCCCCCCTTAGTTCAGCTGCCTGGCAGGCAGAAAGCAGCCACATCCCCGCTGGGAACACATTACGGAAGGAGGGAGCGGCCGTGACAGCCGCCCCGCATACCTGGCGAGCAAGGTGCGGCTTTACAAAGCTGACTCAGGGCTGGGTCAGGTCTACACGCAGGAGCACGCTTTCCAAATAATCGTTTCCTGTTCTCCCCAAGCCAGATGGAGGAGATGGGGCAGGAGGGAGGTTTATCGGGCATGGATAATCCCCCTCCCAGAGCTGCTCAGCATAAAGGGCAGCAACAAGCGAGCGCATAGGGCCGGTGACTAAGGCAAGGACAGCGGCACTGGGTTGGTGACTAACCATTACTCATGCCAGGAGGAATTCGGAGAGGGACCCGTGTCCAGCTCGGCTCTCTGCTTTGGATAGTTCCGCAGCCATAAGCACAAAAGAGAGCTTTGTCATTTTATACCAGGATCTGATTCACTGTCAAAGACTGATTTATCTACCAACTTTGTGTTAAAATGATTTCAGTGGAATCATAAGAGCAGCTTAATGCTAATCAGAGGAAACAAACAATGTTTTGAGACCCAGGCGACTAAATGTAGGCTCCTGGATGGACAAAATCATTTAGACGCAGCAGAAGTAGTGTTTTCTTAATTAACACATAATGTATATCACTTTCACCTGGATTACAAAGGAATATGAGCATACTGGCAATGTTTGCTTGACAAGCTTTTTCAAATTAGCTTTTTTAACTGGAGGAATCCCCCCCAAAAAGAAATCCCAACACAAGTTCAGGGCTACATTTATTTTGAAAGCATCTATAAAGGATTTAAAAGGAAGCAACCAACACCCATGTTAATAATTCTCCTGTTTTTTTTTTTTAAATCTACAATTACCTACCTAAAAATAAAGGTAGGAACAGTGAAAACAAGGAGTCATCAAATTCCAGTTCTCCCTTGGTGAAGCCCTTGCCCTCTCAGCTGGTTTGTGTGCTTACTTTGCAGTCTGCAGTGCAGGGAAGACTAACAAAGAATTACTAATTAAGCAGCTGCTTGCAAAAATCTGGGATTTTGAAAACTTAGTGGGGTGAATGGCTGTTCCGACTGAAAGATCCAGCCAAATCAGCATCACCCACAACCACCCTTCACAAAAATGTGGTGAGATGTTAAAGTTTTCATAAGCCATTCCAGGTCTAAACCAGTGGAAGATCCTTTCAGAGAGCTGGGAATCCCCTCTTAAATGTGATGATTTCTTCTTTCTGTGCCTCTAAGATTACATCATGTTTTGCAACCAGTGACTTGTGCACTGCCTAGCATAGGACAAGCTTCCTACGCAGTTCTCAAAGTGGAACATATTCTTATTTGAGCTTTATCTAACAAATCTACCGCAGGAATCAGAACCAGTCTTTGAAAAATCATACCTCCTTTCTTGTGATTACTGAAAAGCGTTTGTTCCCTTTTAGAGCTGCAAGGTGCTAGTTGCACAGTCAAATTTCATTTCTCTGGGATCAGAGATGATGCGATTTGCATAAAAGAGAAACAGCATAACGTGCACGTTAAGTTAGGCTGTAGGAATGCAATCCTTCTGCTGGCCTCACTTTTGACAAGTGACAATAAGACTGTTAGGCTTGAAACATGAAGTAGTAAGTTAAGCCAGTGATTCATCACAGCCTCAAAAGCAAGAAATAAAGCCTGTTATTCACGTTACCATCAGCACAGTCAGTTTAGAGGGCAGAAAGAATTAGAGCAGCATTAGCTATGCCCCAGTTCCTCCAGTATTTACCTAAAATTTGTATGGCCCCAGTCCAATGACAGATGTCTCCTCCATAAAGAATTATTCTGTCCTGATAGTGTTAGCTCTGTGTCCATTACACTCTTAACCTTCTCACCATTTTATTATTTTAAATCCTATTTTTCCTCATTGCTCAGAGTACTTTTCATTGAAAAAAAAAAAAAAAGGCATTAGAATGCAGACTCTCCTCCCTGTAAGGCAGCCAGACCCATAGGGAAAAAAGAGTTTCAGCTACTCCCTTGTTCAAACAAGCATCACCAGAGAGGGCAGAGCGGTGCTGACAGCTCCGTCCGTGCCTGTGGATGCTCCCCAGGTGACAGCGAGCTCGGGCAGGCAGCCAGACCACCCGTGTCCTCAAAAAGCAAGCCAAGACTGCCAAGACGCCAGCTTTGCAGCCTGAAAAGCTGGAGCAAGCCCTTAGTGAAGGCACAGACTCAGGCCTGGATGACAAAAGCCAACAGAGCCAAGATGAAATACATTTCCCAGGAACGTCACCAAGTCCATGCCCAGAAGGATCTTCCCAAACACCTGCAGCTGCCTTGGGCACCCAAAGCCGTGCATGATGAAGAAGCTTAAGGCCACTACATGGCTGGTTGTGCCAGGGGGCCTGGTGAGGCTCCATGCTCACGTTCACACCAATCTCCATCATTTGTGGAGCTCCCACAGCTTCCTCCTAAAAGCCCCAGGCAAGTCCAAATGTTAGCTGTTAAGTTCACTTCCGTACTCCACATCGGGTGTCCAGCCTCCACATTACAGCGAGCAGAGGGAGAAGATCACCTCTAGGAACAAGTGACCCTCTGGATGTATTTATTGTCTCTCTCAAGTTCAGAGCACATCTGGACTCCCGACTCATCGATGGCCAGGGAGAGTTAATGAAACTCCAGCGTGTGATTCAGGGGCAAGAGGAGAAGGAGATACCACCACTCTGAATTCTCAAATATCAGATACTGTAACATTGTGTGGGGAGAAGGGGAAACAAATTGGGGAAAAACAAAAACCCCACCGCACAACACACCACCTTCCAGGACAAGCAAACTGAGAAAATAAAAATCAATCTGCTCTCCAGCAACATCCCAAACCTGCAAACAATCCGTGCCAAAGGAGTTTTGTACAGGTTTGCAATCATGATCGCGGCCGAGCCGCCAGGTTGCATGGATGGTTCTGGCTTAGAGCAGAGCAAGTCACACCACCAGTGGGGCTGACACCAAACCAGGGCCTGACTTTGTCCATGCACACGCTTAGAAACAAGGGGCAGCTTCATGACCACATGTGTTTAAAATCATGTCCTCAGTACGTGCATGTATGCCAGCAATGGAATGAGAGAACAGCACACTCATCCAAAGTAAAATCTGCTCCAGGCTAAAGCACAGAAGACTATTCTTGAGGCTTCCCCTCTCCAAAGCAAATAAGAGCATTCCTTATTTTCCCCTGTTTATTTAAAAAGCCCACCGCACATTCCTGGGCACTGGTCTATCCCAAGCCAACCATGGGATGAGCGCTTCAGTGCTGTAAATCCCAGGAAGAAACTGATCTATCTTGGGAACAGCCTAACAATTGTTACCTTCTGATGGTCACTTAGTGGTCTGCAAAGCGCACCACAAATCTCAAGGGACTTGTTTTCCTCTCATTAAAGTCACCCTCAGAATTGGCCTCCACGGTGATGATTTCAGCATAAAAAATGAAGAGCCGTCCAGAGAGCGGCCGCAGGAGCACATGGCACACGGAGCAGGTCTATCCCAGCCATTCCTGCTCGGAGAACATCACCGCCTGGGATCCGGCACTTCTCCCCAGCCACACCTCACCTGCTTAACATCTTTGTTCCCACAGGGTATGAAAACACTGTTGTGGCAACCAGAGCCGCCCCAGTCGACTCATGGTGAAGGGGGCACCACCATTACGCCTCAGGGCTGCAGCAAAGCCATTTTAAAGCTCCTAGAGAAAGAAGATTAGAGGAATGGAAGCCACAGCATGAGCAAGTTTGCAGCCAGGCAGCGCCAGGGAAGAAATCAGTTGTTACACCTGATGTCTGGTCACCGTAAGGCATTGCAACACAGTCACCTTTTAACTTTACCAGGAAGGAGCCCTGCAACACCACCTAAGCCTTTAAACACGAAGCACAGTGGTGTTTGAGAACAGAGTGTTTCTCTACCATGAACGAGAGCAAAGAAGTTTTATGTGTGCGACAGGGCAACTGGACGTTGCATTTTAGAGATCACATGAAGAATTTCTGAATTAGAAATCAAGCACTTAGGTACAGATCTCCCAATTGTATTTTCTACTCCAGGCAGGCAGAGAAGAAAACAACCAACCCTTTATCTCCGCAGCAGTAAACTTTCAGTCTCCCACAAACGTGTGGAAGAATTGCCTGGGAAACAGGCACACAACAATGTTGTGGTCAGAGTTTCAAACAGAAATCCAGTTCAACAAGAAAGCTGAAGGTTGGTTTTGCCCTTTTCACATAGGAGCTAAATTCAGTGGCACACAGTAGTCAGAGCTGCCCAGCAGAGCCTCCTCCTTATTTGTTATTTTTAGCAATTTAGTCTGACAACGCCTGACAACTAAACATGCTGAATATAGCAGGAGAGAAGGGGACTACCAGATATTATCAGAGAAAACACAGCAATAATCACTTTCTCCACCCCTAACGAAGAATCAGTTTTCCATGTCTTTGTAACATCATAGAGTTTGTTCTTTTTAAAATGCCACATTTAAAAACAGAATCCATCTAGCCCTACAATGGAAACGGATAACATTTCCTGAAACAAAGCATTGTTCCACCCCTCACATATCATGTTTCCTTACAAACAAGGGAAGAAAAACATTACTTGGTTTTTCTCCTAATACTGCACAAACATTGCTGAGCTAAAAAGAGTCTGTGCTCATCCCTTTAGAATGCTTTCAAAATAGATTTAACACATACCCCTGGTACTGTGAAACACAACAAGAATTTGATAGTATCAGGACTGGAAAAATCCAATTGCTACTACTAAGCAGGACGCTTCCCGTGCCAGTATGTGAGCCAGTCTATGCCATCAGTCCCTGCTAGACCCAAGCAGGTTTTTGTAAGCCTTGCTGGCAAAGCCTTTAAGCAGGCATGTGTGTTTTGCCTGCAAGCCTGGGCAGTCTATTTGGATTCCAAATGATTATATACAACTCATGAAGTTAGGAATGCTACATATGTATGTATATGTATTTAAATCCATACCTTAGCTGTAACACAAAGGGTAAAGCTCCCTTGCTTTTTCTGCAGAGTAACGGACAGGCTGTGTATTTACCCCTCTTCCAAATCCATACCCTTAAGTGTTTCCACAGAGTTCCTCTCACTGAGCACATCCAATGCAGATTCCAGCCCAGTCTTATTTTCCCAGCCTTGTACAAAGCCAGGTCTGGTTCCCCTTGCTGCTTTGCCATGTGATAAGCAGCAGGGACGACCAAACTAGCAGTATCACAGCGATTTTGTGGTGCTGCCTTGAAAAAGGCAACGCATCGCTTCAGCAGCAGAGGAACCCAAGGGAGGGGAAAGGGAATAACTGCAATCATGCATTGCAATGGAGACTATCAGAGGAGGGATACAAGCAGCTTTCAAACCAGAAAACCAGGCAAAACACCTCAGTGTTTTCAAAGTTCACTCTGCCAGCTGTGAACCTCAGGAAACCCATCTCCCATCTCTGAAGCAGGTTAAAGCCCACATGTGCACAAATGGTCAGCACTCAGGAGCTCTTCTTGCATCAACACTGGATGAATTTACAGAAGAGCTTAGCAGTGAACTCAGACCGCCGTGTTGTGCTCCTCTGCAAACAGCACCAAGCTTGTGCTGAAAGCATTGCTCAAAATCAGGCTTGTATCAAAAACATGCATTCCACAGTACCTTGGCAACAACGTCGTAATAGCAAGGCATAATTGACTCAAGCTCATACTACATGAGTACCCAGATCAGCCACACCATGTGGATACTGAAGGATTGCCATGACCAGCTTGACTCAACTATGTAAAGTGAGAAATGTGAATAGGTAATAAAGTAGTTAACAACGTAAAATCTACACCTAAGTTTTAAAATCCTTCCACTTTTAATAACGGATGCAGGGAAGTTTTAACCTATCTTGGTTTGATATTTATTTTACAATGATGCAGTGGAAGCACAAGGTCACAAAGTTTCACATTCTTTCCTGCTTCTGTCACAACTTGTTTTCAGGACAGCAAAATCCCCTGCTCCTGTGTAAGTGCTTGCTCTCTGACTTGGACTCAGGTATTTCCCCTGAAATCTCAGTTTCCAGCAGTTGTTAGTCTAAGAGTTTGTCCTCTTCCGCAGGGAATCCCAAGCCTAAGGAAAATCCTTTCCACAAAACTGCCAGCCAGCTGGAAGCAGAGTAGTTAAAAGATCATAGAATCGTTTTGGTTAGAAGAGACCCTCATGATCAACAAATCCAATCATTAACCCAACACTGGCGCTAAACCAAGGTCCCTGAGAACCTCATCTCCGCGTCTCTTCAACCCCTCCAGGGATGGTGACTCCACCACTTCTCTGCTGGGCTTGAATGTTCACTCAAAACAAACTGTTGAAAGTTTTGGCAATCTGAGCCCTACTATCCACACTTAAAAAGAAAACCCAACCTTTCCATTCCCAGCGCCTTTTGAGGCAGTCATTATTGCTGGGAACTTCAGTGGCTACAACCAGAGACTCAAGCAACACGGAGCTACAAAGCAGAAAAACACACTTGCAAAGCAGCCAGCTCTGGGGCTTTGTGTAAGAATGGCAAAGGTTGTAATTTCGGGGTGAATTCCATCCATTCTGCTGAACTCAGCAACCAGAAAGTTCAGGGGGTAAGATCATTCCCCACCAGGAGCAGGAAGAAAGTGAAATGCACAGCTGAAGGGCACAGTAGCCAAAAAGCTGACCACAGTCCCATGGACCTGATGGACAGTTTGTAAACAGGGGCTGTCAACCACACTCCAGTCACTTCCCAGTCCAAACGTGCCACTGTGAAGTTCTCCAACCCCAGCCCCAGGATTGCCCTTGTGTAAAGCCACTGGCATCTGGGATGGCTCCAGAGTCACCAGGATACAATGACTTTTATCATATAACCATAAAAATGACTGTGCCTTGTCCGAATTAACACCACCTTAAATATCTAGCCTATACACGGACTACACGTTTTCCCTGCGCAGAAAAACTTCTCACGGCCAGAAACACAAAACCCCTTAGTATCTGGCACGGAAAACGCGCCAGGCAACACAACATGTGGTGATGTGCTTGCCCTACAGCCTCCCAGGTAAGCTGAGTTTTAAGAAGGAATTAGAAAAAATACAAACTCTGCTTGTGCTTTAGTATAAGTAGGACACAATGGAGACAGAACTGCACGGGTGTGAGTAGGTTTGAGCACTGGCTTCCTACTCCTGCTTGTCCCTGCTTAGCTGGTCTGCATGTTCACTTTCTCCAAAACATTAACAAGTGAGATTAGCAGCTTAACATAACTTGGTCTTTTCCTGCCATTCCTCAAAAACCAAGGAAGAGGGTTTTGTATTAATTACATTATTGGGGCATTAAGAAAAAAACAATACACTAACAGCCTTGGAAAAGTACATTTTGAACATCTTCTCTGAAGAACTGTAAGCTGTACACATAGTCCCTAGGAGATAGTCAAGATTCACGAGATAACTTGTTGAACATTGGAACTTGCACAGACTCTAAATATTACATATTTCCTAGATGTTCTTCTGTGCCTTGAATACCCCAGTCAGATAAACATAAGAACACAGAAGTGCTCTGACCACATTGTCGAAACAACGTCCCATCTCCCCCCAGATCCGGTCTGCAACAGCAGCCACAAGCAGATGCCCAGGGCAGAGTGTAAAGACAGGGCAGGCGTACACAGAACTTCCTCATCGTACTTTCCCAGCCTCCAGACATTTTTAGCTCAGGACTTCCTGAGCAGGATGCTATTTCTACATATTTGGTAATTCTCAATGGATTTCTCTTCCATGAATTTGTGCAATTGTTCTGAGCCAGTGTAAACTTTTAATAAGCACAGCACTGGCGGAGTTTCACACCACCTATCTGCTGCAAATAACCACACAAACACCATTTTGCTAGTTTTAAACCCTGCTCCTACTAATCGTATTTGAATCCCTCACCCCTAGATTTCGTATCACGACACAGAGCGAACAATCCATCCCTACTGGGGTTGTAGATCTAACAAAGAACCCAAGCGACATGAATTACTTGTAGGTTACTCGTAACAGGCGCTATTTTCACCTAGTTACAATCCTTCTGAACGAAAAGTACCAGATAAAAACAAGGGATGTAGCAAACAGCATCTTGTTGACCTTCAATGTTCTACCTTCATCATCATTACCTGCCAAAAACTTACCTCTAATTCCTTAATTTTCTCTTCAGCTATTCTCTGTTTTTCTAAGAGCTGATTATGAATCACTCCTTTAGACTGAAGAATAAACCTACAAGTGAAAAATAAGAGACAGACAACTGTTGGAGAAGTTTTACATCTGTTGTACACCAAGCTGCACACCAAGTGAAATTCCAGTGACCTCTGCAAAGCATTTGTCCTCAACCCGCACGTTCCGGCCAGAAGCAGAAGTTGCTATGATGGCTCACACAAACCACCCCGCTGGCCTCAAAGGTTTGACCTGACCCATGACGAGGGAGGAAGAAAAGGGATGCACGCAGATCTCCCTCTATCATTCAGTGTCCTTGAATGATTCGAAAGCCGTTCTTGCACACAGCCAGCAAGGAGAGTCTGTCACCACATGCCTTCAAAGGGATCTAAAGCAGTTGATGGCATATAGTCAAGGAAGCTCCTTTCAACAGGTAAAAGCCATTCATTACCATTTTAGTGCTCACAAGCTAAACAAAGCCGCACAATAAAAACAAAGCCTTCTACAAAGAAAGGCTGAGAGACCTGGCTCAGAAAAGGCTGCAGGGAGACCTTACTGTAGCCTTTCAATATATAAAAGGAGTTTATAAGAAAGACAGAGAGAGACTTTTTAGTAGTGCCTATAGTTACAGGACGAGGGATAATGGTTATAAGTTGAAAGACAGGAGTGTTAGACTGGGCATAAGGAAGAAATGGTTTACAATGAGGGTGGTGAGACACTAGGACAGGGTGCCCAGGGAAGCTGTGGTGCCCCATCCCTGGAAGCGTTCAAGGCCGGGCTGGACAGGGCATAGAGCAACCTGACCCAGGAAAGATGTCCCTGTCCATGGCAGGGGATTGGACTGGATGGTCTGTGAAGGTCCCTTCTAAACCAAACCCTTCTGTGGTTTGATGATACAGAGCCTGGTGCTTCCAGCAGAAACACAGAGCCATGGTACACTTGCCTTTACTTGACCTTCCACAGCTCCTACTGCTCAGGGCTTGTCTTTAACACATCCTCACTGACCCCCAAATTCCCAGGCTGAAATTGCAGCCACTGGTTTCCACTTGTTCTGGTTTTTAATTGCCAAATGGATTCGAAAGATGCATTCGTAGCATCCCAGTCACAGCAATCCTGCTCACCAGCGTGCAAAAAGCTGCCTGACTTGCTCAGAAGAGCCTCTAAAGGAGCAGCAGCATCCAAAGCAGCTCTCCAGCACGTGGCGCTGGCATCCCGCAAAGAGGTAAAGGACAACTAAGTTCAAATGAATTTTAGGAACCCTCCATGGTTGTTTTTCATCCTTCCAGACATAAAGAATGTAAAAGCCGCAGATTCACCCCTTCCCAACTTAGAAAGTCCCTCAGGGGATTTAAAAGGAGCCTCCACGGGTCATACCAATGAGGTCAAGGTCTCCCTCCAGCACCAACTAGGGTCAATGTCTTCCTGCCAGGTGACAAGAGCTCATGCTTGAACAGTTAAAATGGGCAGCTTTAGACAGGGCAGAATCAGGGTGCATTCCCTGTCTGCTACAGACAAATCTGAAATCAGTTTGTAGTGCCATCTCCCATGACAAATGACATTATCGACATGCTTGCTCGAGGCCTGGTAAACACAAATGCGGACCTACCACTTAGCTTCAAACTCAGCATAACCTGCATCAGCAACACAACAGACAAAAGGAAAACTACCTGCCACATGCATTCCTGAAACACATAGGAACAGAACTGCAGTTAACTATAACAGGTTTCCAACTAAAAGTCTCTTTGGTGCTGCTATTAACTGCACTTAACAATCGCTTCCTCCTCCTCCTCCCACTTCTCTCTTTGTTCCACTTTACCTCCTCTTTTCTACAGGAACTTCCGCTATGTATTTTACGTTGCGAAGTTCTCAAATCTCTCATTTCTTCCCAATCTTAGCTCATGCTTGCTACTGGTGCCATCTTTGTTCTATGCCTGCTCCTGTTCTTCACAACACAGCTCACTCACGCTCATTGTCCCCTCAATCCCCCCTTTCCATTAGGTGCCCCCACAATTACACAGCGATGATGCTTCCAGGTGCCAGCACACAACAGCCCAATGAAATAAAATGTGGGTTTCGCTCAGTTTTGTGAAAATCAAGTCCATGACCACCCTTCTATGACGGGGGATTATTTACACTGCTATTAGATGCAGAGCCTGGATCCAGCCAGAGAAGAGCTACTTTTCAGGATCACCAGCAACCATGTCATTCTGACGCTCTTCCCTTGAGCCTGTGATACCAGAAGGAACAAACTCCAGCCTTCACACACACATTCCCTGTAGGTTTTGGGGTGAAGACTAAAATTTTGCCTTGCTTCTGCAGTAGCTGCCATTAGCAAAAAAATCAAAGCTGCAAGATGCCATCAGTAGAAGAAAAAAGCCCATCGGTCCTTTCCCACGTCACAGCTTCCCTGCGCCTGTGTGTGCATATGAATGTTTCCTCAATTACTTCCTTTTCTTGTGGGGGCAGCCAAGAAGAAAAGAATACCTTCTCATTTGCTTCCCCAAACTGTATAGCGAGACCGATCCTTTTGGTTTCACTGATGCCCTGGTCTAAGAAACAAACACCATCACTGCTGGAGTGATTTTCCCCACGCTACAGCTGGGAAGGTCCCTGCTGAGCTACAGGTGCTGGCTGAGAACTGCTAAAGGCATGAAAAGTCTTCAAACAAACGGCTGACTTCACTTCTATTCTGCAAATGTCAACAGAAGTCATCAGGGAAAATATCCTCCCTCCCACCATACTCTGGCAGACATGCGACAGCAAATTAAAGCCGGATGGCTGAAGTTAGCACTGACAAGGCTTATGCAGACAGCTGGGCACAAATACAACCACATTAGTGTGATTTGCTATAAAATAGTGGGCCGGAACCCATGTCCCTTCACACACTGGCTCAGAAGCAAGCCAAGTGTCCTTGACTTGGCCAGCAGCATGCTTCAGGAGGTCTTCACCAGTATGGGCTTCCAGCCACCCAGTTTAATTCCCTGCCCCAAGACCAATTTTCTGAAAGTTGAAGCTATGAATCCACATCCACAGTTAACTACTTAAATCTGTGGCTTCAATGTCCAACATTAGGAGGGCTCAAAAAACTCAGTGTTTCAGCTTCTAGCCTGGGAGACACACATTATGGAGATCTTGGCCAAAAATTTTACCTAAGAAAATAACATGGTTTATGGCAGCGCTTGGAAAAAGCAGAAGCTTGTTTTGCTCATTAAGTAAGAGGTGCTGCAGGGCACTTGTAATAAACCACAGTTTAAATTTAATCTGGATTTCATTCTTCCAATTACCCTAACACCAACTTGATAACCTTTTTTTTCCTCACCAAAGCTGAAGAAACATGGCTGTGTCATTCTGCTACCTCGTTTTAGTTAAATGTGTTTATCTTATTTATTAATTTTTAAGCTCATGAAAGAACCATGGGAGGTTCCAAGGACAGAGTCCTTCCCTGAGTTGGTGAACAAGCCTTTCAAACACACGAACTTCATTCACCACCTAGAGGTACACCACCAGCTGAGAAATGGCCCCACATCAGAGTTGAGAAGCTACTTTCTGCTCCATAACACTGAGCTTGGTACATGACACAACTATCATCAACCCCTTGGTGCAGATGAGCACTGAAGAGCTGCCTCCTCAGATTGCTCTGCTAAAGCCCATCACAGGAGGCTCCACATTCTGAGAGTTTGTATGTCGAACTGGGATGGCTTAAGTATCAATAGTCCACAGAAGACAAGCAGCAAACCAAATCCTCTTCCAGATGAGTTCACTTGTGTCTGCCTTCTCTCACTGGAATGTCACAGCGCACACTAATAGACCTGTCAAACACAACACCTACACTGCCAAACGTGAAACGATTCAGAAAAATGTTCAGCACCACGGTGGCAATTACAAAGCTCAGTAACAATCACCTCTTCACACAGGAACTTTTTCACTGTTGTGAAATAACACCAGAAATATCTGGATCAGAATGGACAACTTCACCACATCTCAAGTGGCCACCTGTTTCAAAGGGAATGGGATTTGCCATATTCAGGATATTTCACAATTTTTCCAGTGTTCATAGACAGAGGTAAAAACTCAAAACAAAGCAAATAAAATTAGAAAGGAAAGCTCCAGAGGAGTGGGGTCCTCAAGGACAGCAATGCTCAGTCAAACCTGGGCTGCCAACCAGAGCAGTTCTATAACAATAAAGTGTTTGCGAATCAGCTGTACCTACACACTACAGTTTCTCGGTGACTACTGGTTGTCAAGTGTAATATAAGGAACAAAAATAGCGCACAAGGGAACTGAAAGAGAAACCTCACTCTAAATATTCCCACTTGTTTCTATTTTCCTCCCGCTGCTATCTCCACATTGGGATTTTGTTTCCCTAAGGCAGAGAAAGTGGTTTATATACTCTCTCTGAGAGTCGTTGCTTGTTTTCTTGTGAAGGGATCTCTTACCCCTTCCCAATCGAAAATTTCTAGATATGGTGCTCATTTGTTCAGTGTTTAGACAGCACTCCCTTATGCCCTGGTCTTGAGGCTGTAGTCAGGCTGGTGGGCAATGCCATCAGCTTCATCATCTGTCTGCTCCCTCGTGTCACACTGACACACCCACCAAGTGATGTTCGTACACTGTAAGTAATTCCATAACTCAGACTGTTTCAACCAAAATGTCCTGTTTACTTGACTTTAAGACGTAATATTAGATACTGAAAGACTCATCTCTTAATGAATGAGGTTATGGAGATGTTTGTTCAGCACACGCCACTCTTCATTATGACATACAAGTCATTAAAGTTATTAAAGGTGGAGTACCAGTGATGCTCATAGTTCAGGTTTTCCCTTAAGAACCCTTATTTTCAATTACTTGCAATTGAAGCCAACTTCAGCCTTTATATCTAAAGCTTTCGGTGTCAGGCATCTGTCCCAGACACAAACGCTCTCTCCTCTTCCCCGGCCGGTCAGCAAACGTGGCTCAGGTGTTTCTCGTGCACAGCTTGTACTACAGCGTTCAAACCAGGAGGGAAGGACTCACACAGCAGGGGCTCCCTCCTGCCAGGCTGCAAACAGCTCTTCCCACTTGGGTCCATGTCAATCGCTGCAAGAACCTCTCTAAAAAAATTAAGATACTGAAAAGAAATCTAACAACTTTGTACAACACCATAACATTATCATGTTTACTGTATTTCTAAAAAAACTGACATGCTGTGCTATAATGCATTGCAGTCATGTACATGAAATATCCCACTCCTTGAAACCAAGCGTTTTCATTACACTACTCCATGAGAAAAGTTGGGCTAAGCCCAGTCATGCCCTTATCTATTTAAAGACACTTTTTAATTCTCAACTTGCACTGCTGTTCAAGCTCTGAGCACACTCAGTAGGGGATTACTGCATTCTAAGTACTGTTCAAAGCCAATGGAAGAGAGGCTTCACATGATCTGATCCCAAGCAATCTAGCTTGATTGACCAGGACCCGGCTGTGCACAACTTGGAGCACCCAGGACTCCCCTGGGCTCTGCTTATGCTTCTGTAAATTATTCCCTATGCAGTTCATAAGAAGCACTGCTTGTGCCCCAGCAAATTCCAGTTTTAACCATCCTAGATGAATTACCCAGGTCCAAACAAGCCAAAGAAGCAACATTAAAAAAAAAAAAACAACCAAAAGTAAAATCGTGACTAACTATAGTTTCTGCTGTCACCCTTCACGTCTAAGGGTTTCACATTTTTCAGTCTGATTTTGAATTTCCCATTCAACAGATCATATACTCTAACTAGATCTTGTTCAGAAACAGATGGAGTTGGAACAGATGAGCTGAAGCTTTTCCTATGTTTGCGTTTATTTTAGTGGTCAGTCTTTAATTGGGTCACTCTCAATATAGCTAAACCTAACTTCCCCCCACCAAAGCAGCACATGCTTTAAAGCAAAACAAATCCTGCAGCTTATATTGGGAGGATTATATATGAATACATTCCAGGAGCAGCAGTTTATAGTTCACATGTGGATATACAGCAGGAGCTGTTTGGGAAGGAGAGATGGCTCGAGCAGAACCTGCGCAAACTCAGCGTCGTGGCACCCGAGGAGTGGCACTGGAACCTGTCCAAACCCAGCCCAACACAGGCCACAACAAGGGTAACTTTTACTCAGATGAACATTTGTAAGCCATAAACCTATTTACTTTAAGAAGCTAAAGGAAGAGAACAAAAAGCGCGACAGCAACAGCGCTCCCTCCGACCTGCCCACAGCCCTTTGCTCTGCACTTCAGGCCATGTTTACATCGAGTTTTCACTTTTTTTTTGGATCTGTCAATAGCTGCAGCTATTACACGACCTCAAGCCAAGATAGTAACACATCTTGCAAACAGCAGTTTCTGCATTGCCAGACACTTAACTAGATGTTAGATTTATACCATTGTTCATGCTTGCTTCTTTAAAAAAGAAAGCAGGAATATACTTCTAAGCGTGCACTAAATATAGCACAACTCAAAATAATAAAATAGTGCTGTGGTCCGCTTTTAAAGATCATCACATCACCAATTCCTTTCGAAGGCTCAAGCAAAATACATGGAATTTTCTTTTTTTAAAAAGAAAAAAGGAAAGCAAATGCCTCCTCTCTACCATACAGGAATTAATAACATTTGAGATGCAAACCAGGTGGGGAAAACAGCACAAACATGACTGCAGTTCATGGAGGTGAAATCTTCCTTCCATAGTTTTTCCTCCCTGTATCCCTGGTTTAGTGGTTTTATCTTCTAATTGTGCTTTAATGCAATTTTTTAGTATGTAGCAATTATGACCTGTAGCTTGTTTGAGCAAAGAAGACTCAAATGACCACAGCATGCCTACTAGAACGTGCACTTCAAATCAGTTTTTTGCAGTCTAGGTTGTACCATATTTGAAATTTGCAAGCAGCAGAAAAAAACTATTTTTCTGATAATGGGAAATCAAGATCCATTTCTAAAGTTTCCTGTATTTTTAAGAATTCTTCACATAATCCTAAGGGAGAGCATTAAAAAAAAAAGCCACAAAACCACCACACCACCAAATGAACACACATCTAGAAAAACATAAACAAGCAAAATGTTGGTGGGAACATCCTGGTCAATCAATCCTAAAGAAATTTCTACTTTAAAAAAGTTGGGGTGTTTTTCTTCTATTGGTAAATCTTCTGTGATGAGAAAAGTGAACTTTGCAGGAGGAAAATGAAGTCACATGCAGACACTGCTATATTTTGACAGGCAAATTTATGTTCACCCTTCACCAAGAACCTACACAGAAAAATGGGCAAAATCAGGATCCACCTCTTTTGAAAAGCAAAACCATCCACAGTTGCAAGAAAACAAAAATAAATGTTTCATGCCTTGCCCAGGAAGAAAACTCTGAACTGCTAAGTGAGAAGGAAGACCCAACTTTCAACCTGTGGTTTGTTCAGTAGCGCAGCCTCAGCTTCTGCACATGGCAACTCCTACAACAAAGCATCAAAGTAAGCAACACAGCAAACATCACTGAAGTGGATAGAAAGATAACTGATTCAAAAGAATTCAAGCATAACCCTAATAAAGAGATATTTCTGGATGCCAGAGTTAAATTAGCTAGTGCTAGAACAATCCTGCTGTTGTTTCCTAATCAGTAAGAACAAACTTTTTAGAATCAGCATTTGTGGACAGAAGAGGCTGGATGTTGTTTTGGAAAATCATTTCTTCTCAAAAAGTCTGATTATTTTAGTTTTTTTTTTTTTTAACTGTCTGAAACATTCTGTTAGTTCAGCAAATGGTTTTGGAGAAAACAAAAATAAAAATTCAAGACAGCAGTTGTTGCATTCTTGAGTTCAGCACTTTGGTTCTCATGCCTCTGTATTAAATTTGTGTAAAATAGCAATCTCATCCCACAGGATTAGCTTTCTCATATTTTCTTTCAGTGTTTTCATGTAGGGGTCAGGAATTAAGCCCTCCTCCTTTCAGGCTTCAACCAGGCAGCAAGGTTAGAGGATGCTCAGACCTAGATTTCTCATTTGTATTAAGACCGTTCCACATAAAGTTTATATATTATGTTGACATACACATATCAGAGCGGAGGTGGACTCTAGGCACCTCCACCCCATAGCTGGGGTCCCTGAGCATTGTGGACCCTGTCACCCTGGCCAGACACCCCTGGATTCCACACCGGGAAGTTCTTTGTTGCTTCAGAATTACCAGAGTGACATTTTAAGTGTTTGGAGAACGTTCTGTAATTTTTTTGCAAAGTCATTTGGCACAGCAAGCCACAAAAGCAGGCGCAGTTCAAGCTCCGTAAAACATTTAATACTTGCCTAGCATGTATCCAAAGAGAACTCTGTACCACTGAAGAAACAGGTTGGATTCGAAATAGATCCCAGATTTCCTCTTTCTGGAGGTAGGGACAAAATGACGGTGCCTTCCTACGGCCCTCGCTCCCCACACCAGCCTGACCTTCAAACTGCTGTCCTGCAACTGCGAGACTTCTTGAAGGTTCTGGCATTGATGTGCAAGCACATTGCCTCTGGATCACAGATCAAACTGCCTTTTCCAGCAACAGCAGCCTGCACAAATAGTTTGCCTCTGTTCTGATCCTCATCTTCTCTGTTTAGGTTTCATCACCTTTACACTTCTCAGGGAGCTCCTTCCTCTGTGCAGGGAAAAAGTCAGGGATCCAGATGAATGGAACAGATTTGTTTGAATGTCATGTTCCTAGTCTCAACAAAAAAATGTTCCTAAAGAGTTAAAACACCTGCAGGCAAGGGAGACAAGCATCAAATAAAAGCTGTATCGCTAATATTCTATTACAATGCACATGGACTAAGTGGAAGAACTATAACCAAGAGGTTTATTCCAAGTAAGGCTAAATAAATCACATATTTTTTTATATTAGCTATTATTTTTACATTTGACAAATACTGACTTATCAGATGTGTCCATTCTATACCAGTTTTCCATCTAGAAGTGTTTTTTTAACAAAATACAGCTGTTTTGTAGAACTGACGCACATCTTGCATGCAAGCCATGGAAATCTTTCCTTCTCTGAAGTTTCAGCATCCCATGGAGAAATTATATAGAGCAGCAGAGCTGTAACAGGACTAAGATATCCAAGAGATGACAAACGAGCAGCCCAAGTCAGCAGGAATATAATCAAGAACTAAGTGGGGGAAGGGCAGGGGGGAATGCGTTTGAGAAATCAGAAGATGTTAAGTTGGAAAGGAGCCTGTGCCCAAGACAACAAGCTCTGTTTCTGATCTGGAACAAAATCCAGGAGTCCAGACTCCCAGTATCCCACAGGATATGACAACCAAGAGCTGCCCCTTATTTCACTGCTCACATCAAAGGTACCTGTGCAGACCAACTACTGCATTCCCCCTGCATGCACCACTTGGATTTTTGCTCTCTAAAAAGATCTTGCAAACTTTTACAGGTCCACTCACACATAATCCTGTGAAGAACATTGTTCAAGCTTTATTTCAGAAAAACGTGAAACAAAAATGAGCTGGGTGATAGAAACTCTTACGGCTTACACACATGTATCGTGCCATACAGCCTCTGATTCCCCACGCACCATCTACCAGCAACCCTGTCTTGTTCAACATAGAGCACCAACGGTGGTCAAGTAGCTGGACGCAAACTGTTTTCTTCACAGTTCAGTGCCTGATTGTACTTACTAGACACACTGGACTTACTGCGGAAAATAAAATCTTCCTGGTTTCGATAGCGAGATAGAGGAGCTTCAAGTTTATGAACTCCATACTGACCAGAGGCTGAGAGCAACATGCTTGTCTGTGGCATTTATTTAAGTTTTGCAGCACCTGTCAGCTCCTCAGCAGCTGGGCTTCAGCACTCAACTCCACACAAAGCCTTACCCAAGGAGACTGGTGAGAGAGAAGCCACTCGGATTTCACAGACCAGCCTATAGTTAGTAACTCAACCATAAAGATTAAGCCTTGCGTGTCCTTCAGTTCTTTGTGAGCATTTTGAAATGCGAGCGGGAAGCACAGCAGAGCCACTCTGTTCTGAAATGATGTGTGTTGGTAGAATCCAACACCAACCTCATACATACACACAAAGTCAAAATGCAGCTACTGCAGCTGTATTGAGGGATGTGTGGTAGTGATTGCTGGATTCAGGGGTTCAGGAAAGAGCTCGCGATAAATTTATGAGGCCTCATTTTCAAACAAAACCAAGAATCACAGTAAAAGTGGTAATGTGTTTAAATCCCAGGAACATTTAATTTGTGGATGGTCCAGCCACCAAAAATCTGAACCGCTTTAAAAAAAAAAAAAAAAGGACAAAATCATGTTATTACAGCTGTGCCCATAAAATACTATACTCGCACAAAGTCATTTTATAGACACAGCTGTAATAACACACTATACTTGCAGAAAACCCTGAACATACATTTGTGCTACAGCATTTGCTTGATTTTTACTATCTTGTATTTTTGCGAGTGTTCTACTATGCGTTGTAGAAGTAAACTCATTATAAAGCAACATCAAACCAAAACTAACCATGTATTTTAGCATGGCCTGAAAAACTGCAGTGCTCTCTTCCCTGTGCCCAGCATAAGTGCCAGACATTTTCCTTCTGTAAATAGGGATCTTGTCCAGGTTACGGGTTAAAAGAATGTAAAGGGAAAGGTCTGAAATATTCAGACAGAATTCTGAAGCTTAAACTTTTAGCATAGTTCTCAAAGAAATATGATGATATCAGTTCACAAATAGCTTAAGCAGAAGTCCAGCATAGTGGGAGTTGTCTCAGGCTACGTAACATGCCTTTCAAAAGAGTATGAAGTAACAGAATTGAAATGTATTTGGCAAGACGCCACCACTCGGATGATATCCCAGCTTTATGGATATGTACAGTACGCAGCAGTTTATCATCTCATACTATGTGGCACTGACATTTCTTCTGTCAAACCAAAAATAGCTACAGCAAAAGTAAACTGAGCCCCACATGTGGAGGCTAGGAAGGGCCTCTGCATGTTATACACACTACAATATATTTTAAAAAAAAATAAAAATAAAAAAGAGATCAAATAGAGGAACTACAAAGGGACTTACGCATTTACCAGCAGTGCAGGGAAAGCCTCTCAGAAAGGAAGGAGGCTCAAGATACGGGTTCAGAGAACAAAAACCACACAACTGCTTTCCAAGTAGTACGGAAGCAAGTACTGAAAAAGGCAGACTTCCTCCCAGGATGCAGCACATCACCACAGTTCCTCAAGCCTTCAAATTCCACAAAGACCTGGAGTATCTTATCCTACAGAAGTGTACATACTAGTCTTCTGCACATACACCAAACCACCAAAGCTAAAGAGGGAAGAGAACACACACAAACAAACAACAAAACCCCACACAACAAGAACACACAGAGAAACACACAGGAATGGAAGCACAAAACTTATTTCAAAGAATTTAGCTATTCAAGCAAGCTGTCAGAAGAGATTGATAATCAGAGTTAACACTGATGCAGACCTCCACCCTTTATGGATGATGGAAACCTTCTAGAGCTCCAACATTAGCATGCTAGACTACACAAAAGAAATGGAGCCATTATAAGTTTCCGTTTGGTGGCTGAACTCCCACGTTTGTGCAAGCCAATGAAGCCAACAAATTTTAAAAAATCTGCAATTCCACTTCACAGAACATGGCTTAAATGTCCAGAATAACCACTAACAACCAACCACCTCCTTTGGTCTCTAGTGGAACACAAGATGCCAGACTGCCCTTGGATTTTAACTCCTGTTCAAGGACTGCTTTAGCCTGCTTTGCTAAAAGCCCAGACTTCAGCAATAAATTCTCTACTAGGGGCTGATGTGGGCTTCAGTAAGAGCCTCGTGTCCTTGGTGCACGTTCTCCACACTAGGGAGTGACAAAGATCACACCATAGCATTACTGGCAGTTGGCAAGGCAGCCTCCAGCCCCACGGCAAGAATGGGCAGAGCTCACAGAAACATCATTATCAAGCTAAGGCAGCAGAAAAGAAATAAATTTTTAAAAATGAATGAGTAGTATTCAGAAGAAGAGCACTCAACCTATATTTGCATAGTGACTAGTACAACAAAGCCCATGAACAGTTCAGTGTTCAAATATTATCATAATGCAAATATTTTTCTGATGGTGCCTCTGCTGCCCCCGAGGAGCGAGAGCTGCCTGCCATGCCTGAGCCACCCCAGCTGGTCACGGAAAGGTGAGCCAACGAAGACTCCCCAGAAGACTGTTGCTTCTGCGGCTGCTGCACACAGAGAAAGTGTAAATAGTTTAGACACAAATAAGTGTCTCTAACTCCTAAATGGGAGGCAGAAGCAGAAAGCAGGACAACGCATTTCAGCCAGCGCCGAAACAACATCTGCTACCCTATAAAGAAGTATTCTGTGTGTCTCCTGACTGCTCCAAACAAAAGTGTTCACTACACCTACAGCTGCCCAGCTCAAATCAGTCTCCTCTTGCAAGGGAGCAAAATCACTCTCCTTTTAAGGTACCAGTCACTAGTATACCCACAGAAACCAAATATTTCATTTGCCTACATGGAAAAGTTTATCTACTGGGAGCCAAGAAGAGGACTATCATGCTGAATACATCCACTGGCCTGGGTACAACTTCATCTGAAAACTCGCAGCAAAGGGCAAACTACACGTTCCCAGTCCTGCCGCCTCCCTACAACTCACTCTGAAGATTGCATGGATCAGGATACTTGCAGCCTGACCTGCCTTACTGCTCGGCTCTGTGATCATCCACTTCAACACTGAGAAGGTGGGTAAACAGGTCAGTACAAACACCCCTTTTAGCAGCGGTCAGAGCATATTCAGTGTTTCACTCCACATCCTGAGCTTGGCAGAGTCATCCCTATTACCCAACTCAAGAAACACAAGAGATAAACCATAGTACTCTTGAATTAGAAACACAGAAGTCTAGCATGATATTTACCAAGTGAGCACTCTTCAGATCTGAAACCACTTTGTACAGCCTCCTATCAGGGGCTGAAGTCAAACAGAAGAGCGTTGAGGAAATTAATCAAAACACATCATATTTGCATAGTGACTAGTATGACAAAGCCCATGAACAGTTCAGTGTTCAAATATTATCATTTTGACAACCACCCAACACATGGAAGCACTTCTACCTGCCTGCAGCTAACCCCCAGACACAAACGCCTGTATCCCCCAGTACTCACATCCTGCCCACGCCCTCGTACATGCGGGTCTCGTCCACCAGCATCATGACCTCCGTGTCGGTGAGGTGGGCGTGCTTCTTAGTCTTGCTTAGCTGCTCGATCTGGATGTCGGCCAGTTTCACCTTCTGCTGCGTGTCTATCACCTTGGCCTGCAGCTCGGTGAAGGCCTGCGGGAGAGCAACGGCCGTAAGGAGCGACCCTGACAGCCGGCGGCCCTGACAGCCCGCGGCCCCGCGCTGCCAAGGCTGAGCGGCGGGGGCCGAACCGGCTCCGGGCTGCAGGGCGGGAAGGTCCGGGCACGCACCCCGGAGAACACGGGAGGACACGGACAGCACACAGGACCCACGGCGGGGGAGCTCGTACCTTCTTGAGCTCCAGATCCACGGGCGCCGCCATCTTGTCCCCGCACGGCGCCTGCGCGCTGAGGCAGCGCCGGTCCCGCCTCCTATTGCGCATGCGCGGGGCCGCCGGGCGGGCTGTGCGGGACGAGGTGTCACCGTTGTGCGGCCCCGCGGGGTTCCTGTCCCGGCCGTACCGGCTGGGGGGTGCGCGCACCCCTCCGCGCTGGCGGCCTCAGCTCTGCCAGGGCTCGGGAGCCCAGCAGCCACCTCTGTGCTCTCCGCCAGCACCGACGCGGGGACCCTCGGCCGGCCCCGGGAGCGGGTCCTGGGGCACCCGTCTGGAATATTGTGTCCAGTTGTGGCCCCTCAGTTCCAGAAGGACAGGGAACTGCTGGAGAGAGTCCAGCGCAGCCACCAAGATGCTGAAGGGAGTGGAGCATCTCCCGTGTGAGGAAAGGCTGAGGGAGCTGGGGCTCTGGAGCTGGAGAAGAGGAGACTGAGGGGTGACCTCATTAATGTTTACAGATACATAAAGGGTGAGTGTCAGGAGGATGGAGCCAGGCTCTTCTCAGTGACAACCAATGGTAGGACAAGGGACAATGGCTACAAACTGGAACACAGGAGGTTCCATTTAAATATGAGAAGAAACTTGTTCCTGGTGAGGGTGGCAGAGCCTGGCCCAGGCTGCCCAGGGAGGTTGTGGAGTCTCCTTCTCTGCAGACATTCAAACCCGCCTGGACACCTTCCTGTGGAACCTCAGCTGGGTGTTCCTGCTCCATGGGGGGATTGCACTGGATGAGCTTTCCAGGGCCCTTCCAACCCCTGACATTCTGGGACTCTGTGAATGCCCAGAGAGGTTTAAACTGTGCTGTGCTTGCCGGGCAGGGTGGTGAGAGGCTGGGGGGCTCCCCATGGAGGGGCTGGCAGTGCTGCGTCTCCTGTTACCACAGCACCTGGCAGCCTCTGCCCACGAATGAACCACCTTCACTTCCTCCAGCCCCAGAGCTTCCTTTGGAGTTTTCCCAGATGGGCAAGGGGTGAGATTTTTGCGATGCCATCAGATGCCTTTTGGGCAAAGGCAGCGAAGACTCAAGTGTTTGGTGTGCCGCTCTGCAACCAGAGTCAGGCAGGGGGAACCTGCTGAAACACCCCTATTAAAGAATGCAGGATCTGACCTTCAGGGACTCTCAGCTCTTGTTGCCACCTGCTCCCAGAGCACAGCTCACTTTTGAGTGACTTTCCCAGCTCTTTTCAGCCACCCACCCACCGTCCCCCCAGCACTGCTACTCACCAGTGCGGAGCTGGAGCTGGGGGACAGTCCCCACTGCCTGCACATCCTGCCTGCGAGGGCAGCTGTGTGCCAGTGTGAGGCCTCTTGCTGTGTCCCCAGGAGACACGGGGAATGAGTGTCACCCTCTCTGTGGTGGCAACGAACCCATGGGAGGTACCTCATTGTGGCAAAGCCCATCCCAGGCTTGGAGCTCAGGGGCTGGGTGAGGAGCTGGGCAAAGCCACCAACCCCGGTCAGGAGGAAAATCAGCTGAATGGAGCCAGGCACAGGGGTGCCAACCGCCTGCTTCCAAAGGTCTCTGTTTTCTGAGCCCCAAAACACAGGGCTCGGTCTCTTTATCTGAGTGCCTTTGGGGTGTCTCTTATGCCAACTCATCCCTGCTCCCATGCATTGCTGCCTCCTCCATCCAAACCCTGCTTCAGTGTGATGACAAAAGGCACTGACGCATGGCTGCCAAGGTGCTGGGGCAGGCAGGGGAGAACTAGTTATTAAATTGACAGATCCAATATATTGCAATTTTTCATTAAATCCACACCTGGGATTTTGGAGGTCTCCTAGGTTTGACCCTCGCTCAAGAGAAGAGACTGAGCAGAAGGCGCAGGGCTCTCCTTCAGGTACATGGTCTTTGCCCGCCATGGGACCAAGTGAGCCCAGGTCAGGGGCTGGGGGACACCCCAGGTGTAAGAGTCGGTCTGAAGATGGTGCAGTATTTGCCTGAAACGTCGTCATCAGGAACTGAGAGAACTGACACTGTTAAGATCTTCCCACCAGAGGATCCTGGACCACAATGCAAGAGCGGCAGGACTCTACGGGACAGAGACCAGAGGGATGCCTTTGGAACTCGTCTGGTGATAATCAAATCCTCATTTCCACCTTTTTATTTTCTTTCCCTTTTTCCTTTCTCCTTTTCTCTACTCTCTTTCTATCGCATGCTGCTTTACAGGCAAAATAATAAAGTAACACTGTTTGATTGATAACCCCTTGCCGTTTTGGTTGCCTTAATTTTGCACTTCGAGATCAAGGTAAACGAACCATCATGAGTCCGTCACCGAATGGACATCAGGTGATGGTGTTTATTGGCTGGGTGGATGTTGTGTCATCCATAGACAAGCCAGGCACAGGCATCAGTAGGATCTGAAGGCAGATGCCAGAGGTCACAGTATGGAGTCAGTGACAGAGGCCGCAAGTGGTAGCAGCCAGCAAAGTGGCTGGTGACGCATTTGTGCTCCTGGGTGTATGCCTGGAGGGGGGTGGAAGGCCAGGCTGCTGGAGGCCACCACCTGCCTTCCCCAGGACCCACCAGTGCTCACCTTGACCAGCTGCCACAGCGGCCCCCTCCCATCCAGGGGGGGTGGTGGACACTGCTTTCCTGGCACCCCATTCCTGCAGGCGCAGTTCGGCAAGCAGCCTGGTTCCCCCTGCAGCGTGTGTGCACCCTGGGTAGGGCAGAGGCTGTGGGACACCTCCTGTTTCGTGCTCACAAGCACAGCTGGACCAGGGAGCTGCCCTGAGGTTCTTCATCCCTGCCTTAGCCAAGGCCAGAGCATCTGTAGGACTGTCAGCCCTTCCCAGCCAAGGGGGGACAGAGGGAGCCAGCCCACAGATCCAGCCAGCCCCCCACTCCCTACATCTCTCAAATGTTTTCCATCCCTTGGCCTGTTGAGTTACCACTGATGGGCTGCTGGCCTATGGAGGAGCAAAGTGAACAAGAACACATCCTTGCAGGGAGGGCAGAGGGCAGCTGGGCTCCAGGCAGAAGTTCCAGCTGTCTGCAGAAAAGCCTTCCAGCAGGGCTGCTCCCAGTGCTCGCCAGGGTAGCACAGAGCCCCAGGCATGCAGAGCTGCCCACCATGAAAGGCAGAAAGGTGGCAGGGCTGGAGCAGCTCTGGGAAGGGAAACAGCAGCAGCACACCAAGGCAGGGATGCAACCAGGCAACCTGGAGCTGAAGGGCCTCCTGCACAGCAGCTGGAGGCATTATTTGCTTAACAGACATTGAAAAAGGCCAGAGTTTGGAGTCTCTGATTAAACTGGCACTCCCACAGCATTAAGGTTCAGGTTTGCACAAAGCAGAGCCAGTAACTTGTTTCCCTGGCTCTGGGACTCAGGCCACTGAGCTGTTGGGGTGATAACACAGGAGGGTGCCTGTTGTCACCCACTCGCTTCCCATCTGCTGTAGCCATGTACTTTAGCCCTTCTATCTCAGGAAGCACTGGAAAACCAAAGTATTGCTGTGTTCTCCCTTCCCATGGCACCACATGGCTGCATAAGAGGGAGGAACCTACATAAACACTTCATAAACAACCCCTCCTGCAGTGAGCATGAAGCTTAGTTCATACTTTACCAGAGCTAAATTTTGGCTAAATTAAGCCAAAAAGCTACGCAGGCTACTCACTGCCTGGCTTCAGTGCACACTGCAGGAACAGGAATGGAAAGCGGTAGCTCAGCACTCCCCTTTGAAAACTGAAGTTTGACATCTGCTGAAGGGAAAGGGGCTGGAGGAAAATAGGTTTCCTGCAGAGGTAAAGCATTTTCTCTCTGCTTCAAGGCTCTCCAGTCCTGCCACCAGCCCCTTGTACCGCATTGCTCTGCCACCCCCTCCAAGGACAGCACAAGCCAACCCAGCAAACCCAGGATTTCTGCCACTGTCTGCAATACCCCACCAGCCAGGGCATGTTGCTACATGAAGTCCTCAGAGGTCTGACTCCTTCTCACCCCTGTCATTAAATTAACAACCCCAGCGTTTGTAACAAAGTGTTATTTATTAGAATATGACATTGCACTTAAAAAATAAGGGAGGTCTGACCCTGTCATCTTGACTTAACGTGAAGGATGCAGAGCCAGACCTGCAATAAATATAAATAATATGTACAGTTTATCTAAAATAAATATATAATTTAAAATGAAAAATATCTTGTTAAATAGCTGTTACCCTCCCACCCCTCCTGCACCTAAGAAAGCCCCGAGCCCGGTCTCCTCGCCTATCACAGTTTGTTCCTCAGCATGCACTGCAGTGGACAGAGAGCTGCTGAAGAGCCTCTTCCAAGGCTCCTCCATCCCGGAGATAGCCATGAAGTTCCCTGCAGTGATGCCGCTGCCCGACCAGCGCCAGGCTGGTTCTGTCCTCCTGCTCCAGCAAGTTCCTGCCACTGTGGGCTCCCAGAGACAGCGCTGGCTCCACGGCTCTCGCCTCTTCCAGGAGGTAGAAGTGTGCTAGTGCCAAGCCCTGCAAGACAGCGGCAGAACTCACAACAGGGCCCTGGGCCGCTCTGCCCGCAGAGCTGCTCCTGCGTGGCAGGGCCAAGGTGCCCATCCCACCCCATTCCACCCAGCCCAGCAGGACAACCCTCGTGGCCACCGTAGCCCCAGCAGCAGCAGCCACTGCCGGGCTGGACCCCAGAGGCTGGGACAGCAGTGGGTAAGCATTCCCCACACAGGACCAGCAAGCTTCCCTCCCAGGGACTGCAGTACTTTTTCCCCTGGACACATCCACTCCAATAATCCCCAGCACAGAGGGGACAGCGATGAAAAACCTTGTGCTGAATCACCTTCCCCAAAATTCAACTCCTACAAACAGCTAAAAATCCCACCCCCAACACTATTACTAACGTTACAGAAATTCTTTGAAGGCATTACTTCATCCTCACAAAGAACAAAGATTTTTCTTTATAAAAGACATCTAATGTCAGGGTTTGGACCAGACCAGAGGAAGTCTGCAAGCTTCCCAGCACCCGGCCACAGCCACCCCAGGGCAGGGCACACTGCACCACCCAGCCAGAGTAACAGCGCATGGGGCTGGCAGCAAGTTTCCCCCATGCCCAGCTGCAAGGCATTACACTGGTGCAAGCGAAAAGCGGAGTGGGAGTGAAAAGGATGGGGATATATATACACATAGGCAATATCTAAGGAAGGGAAGTGACTCAGAGGGTCAGAGAGAGAGCAGAATGAGTGGGAAAAAAACAAACAAAACAAACAGAAGCAGCTTCTCCACTTCGAAACATCCCCAAAGCACACAGCGACGGGGCAAAGCAGGGACTTCAGGTTAGAAAGGAGGAGGTGGTGGTGGTTGGGGATGTCAAGGGACAGGGGCTTGAGCAGAAAGGGGAGGAAAGAGGGCTGGGGTCC
Source organism: Patagioenas fasciata (assembly GCF_037038585.1). Taxonomy (NCBI): domain Eukaryota; kingdom Metazoa; phylum Chordata; class Aves; order Columbiformes; family Columbidae; genus Patagioenas; species Patagioenas fasciata. The sequence continues at coordinate 16,615,416 of NC_092533.1, read as the reverse complement.
CACAGGTCAACCCAGGCTCTTGGTCCAAATCCAATGAGCTAATTCTCCAGGCTCAAACAGCCTTCAACTCCTGCCTGGCCCTGGCACAGGACCCACACAGCATTCCCAGCCAGCATCAACAAGCAGAGCCCTCAGCTGCCCACCAGCCCCACTGCTGCCCCATGCCCAGCCAGGGGCTCACCTCACCAGCACTCGGCATCTTCAGTGATTCACAGTGATGCCCAGCTTGATTTTCTCTTCATTTTCTACATCGTAGACACCCCTCTTGTGACACCTGTGAGGCCAAGCAAAGAGATGTTCACAGCATGAAGTCCCTGCCACCCTCCCCTGCACATGGTGTTTCCAGGGACAAGGATCCGACAACTCAGCCCTGTCGCACTCACCTGAGCATCAGCAGGGCTGCGATGATGATGAGACATAGGGAGGACAGGATGACAGCAACGACAGCCAGTGCCGTGGTGTGGTCGTACGCGCTGGGGGGATGCTCCACAGGCAGGGAGAGACCGTGGCATCTCTCTCCATGATATCCTGGCTGGCATCTGGGCAAGACAAAAAGTCTTAAAGGTTGGTGGTGATGAAGCACAGAAAGTCATTGAGTCCCTCACACCTTCATGGAAAGGAGCTGCCTCTTTGCTCAGCCTTAGCCAGCATCCTGCCCATTCCCATTGGTCCCCTTCCCCTAAGCTGGGAGGTTTGGTGTCACCATCATCTCCCTGGTACTGGCAAGTTAAGTTTCTCCTGCCCCAAGCACCAAGTGAACACTCCTAGAAATAGTGAGCTCCCCCAGCAGAAGGCACAGGGTCTGTGCTCTTCCTAGTCATCACCAGGCTGCCCAGACCACCTCTGGAAATAGGAAATCCCATAAAAGGGAGCAGAAAGGCAGCCGGACCAGAGCTCAGCTCCTCCCTCAGAGCAGGACATCCCTGCACACCCTGCCAGCCAGAGAAGTGCCACCTCGCTGTGGACTCAGGAGGTTACTCACTTAACAGAAATAACGCTCCGCAACAGAGCTGAGAGGCTGCCAACCCTTCCTGTGAGTCAAAGCACACTGATGCAGCCAGATATATATATATCTACCTATTTCCAGCGCCACTGGCCCTCAAGCTTGTCTCCAAGATGGGGTCTCAACCCAGTCCTCCTGCCTAGCTCCCAACAATGCCACATGCCAGTGTCACCTCCCAGCCACAAGCAGCAAGGCTGGGCACAAGGCAGAGCTGCAGGACTCAGCCTAGCAGCATCCTCACCACACTTCGAGGACCAGCCCGAGGAAGTGATCCAGGAGACCCTGTGACATGGGCAGCCAGTCACCAAGAGCAGCTACAACCAAGTGACACCAGCCAACACAAGTCCTTGTTATCATAGGGGACTGGGGGAGATAGCTACTGTTCCTAAAAACCGTGATGGCTCTGGGCAGATGTCACCCAGGGATAGGCCACCTGGATGGAGAGGTGCTTGCCTGTGTCCCAGGTCCTCGCCCAGCCCCAGAGATTTGGGGAGGACAGGAGGCTGGGCAGGGGACACCAGGTTGTCCCAGTCCCAGGCAGGGCCGCTGCACCCCACATCACACTGGGCCACCAGCTCCACCAACAGAGATCTCCTCCTGCTGGCAGTCCCGAGCCCCCTGCACAAGGGCCCAACTTCGAGACAGCTTCCAGGCAGAGAGAAACTAAGCGGTTCAAGGAGCTATGCGGAGCCTGATCCCTGCGGATTGCAGGGCATGAGATCTTGTGGGCACTATAAGCCAGGGAGCTATTATCTTCCCCAGGCTTCAGGCACAGGGCTGGGTGGCTCAGAGGATTGATAGCAAAGAACAAAGCCTCTTATATATCTGCCAGCTCAACCCCTGCCCACGTCAGCAGGGCTCAAATGTGCACCCCTGGGTATTTCCTGTGGTAGCAGTGCTGGATCCAGGTGCCCCGGCAGCAGGCAAACCCTTTCTCCTCTGCTTGCCTCATCTAGCCTCTGGTCTGTAACTGCACCTTAGCAGGTGGCAGAGCAGGATATGCACTGCCCTGTATTTCATAAGGGCCAAGGGATGGCTTAGACATAGCTTTGGCAGACTGTCCCCAAAGGCCAGTCCTCCCTGCCGGTGCCATGGCAGAGATGTTCCTCCTGCCTGCAGCAGTACATCCCCACAGCCGCAGGAGCCCCAAGCTCTCAGCCAAGGCTGGCAGCAGCCAGGAGGACACAGAGCTACAGAGTCAGGATGGGTCTTGCCAACCAGACCCGCAAAAGACCTTGGCTGCGAGACCCCAGCCCCTGCTAACCACCCTCCAAGTCCCCCCACCGCCACGACTCTTCAGGCAGCAGCTCAGCCAGAGCGTACTGTACCGGCAGGGAACACTGGGTCTAAGTCCATGACAATCTTTGGTGGGGCTGGACATTGCTCAAGAAGCACAGGGAAGAGGCCAAGTCAGAGCCATCCCAGCACGGATGGGGAACATGCACTAAAAATATCTCCTCTGCTCTTCCTCTACACAGCACGGAGAATTGAAGGAACCATGACTAAGGCTCCCCCGGCACAGGCACACGCCAGCAACTCACATGCAGGAGGGAGCTCCCAGCTCTCGGATGTATTTGCATTCGCCGTGAATACAGAAATCCTTGTACTTCCGCAGGCACGGGTCTCTCTTCTTCCCCAGGCCTTTGCCTTTTCTTCTTTTATTCCCGTTCCCTTTCTTCTTGGGAGTAACCAAGCCTTGAGGCTTTGACAGGAAAGCAACTGCAAAACAATTTAGGAAGAAGAAAACGGGTCAGATCATTTCCGCGTGTCAGCTGAAGAGAAGGCAGAGCAGCAGACGCTGGGCTGCTGCCACCAGCGCAGCCCTGGCACTCCCGCAGCCTTTTGTGCCGTGATCTGCCCCAAGCAGAGGATTTTTTCCTTTTCTCTTTTCAGCTTCTCACAAATATCATGGCCTTTCCGATTCATAAGAACAATTCTCAAGGAAAGAAAGGAATCAGGGTGGAGGGGAAACAGAGCTTTATGCATCTCAAATATTGCTATTATATGCACTAGTTTCCACTGAACACAGAAAACTGTTAATTGCTCCTTTATCTGGCCTTTTTTTTTCCCCCCGATGAGTGCAGTCTTTTGTAAGACCCTATTCATGGCTTTGATGGACTCTCCTTCCTATGGATACAAGGACACTTTGCACACCCAGAGCAGGATTAAGAGAGCAAGCCTGGCTTAATTTTTGGTTTTGCAGAGCCAAAGAGATGGCAAGGGCCGCATTCCCATGAATTACAAAGGTATGTATTTAATTGCAGTGCAGAGACCCATGGCTTTTGGCACAAAGCCAGCTCCCAGCTGGGTTGGTGGGAACTGGAGCACTGAGCTCCTTGCTTGGAGACAGACTGAAACCAGCAACATTATTTGAATACTTCAAAGACGTGCTGATAGCTCAAAAATCAGCCTCCGGCTTGATCTCGCAAGGTGCTGAGATGCTAGAGAGTGCTCACTGCTCCAAGAGGGACCTTTCAGCTGTCCCGGAACCACAGTGCTTAATAACCCCAGTGAGACCGGGGAAATATGAACTAAGCCCTGTGCTGCTCGGGAAGGAGAGGATGGCCCAGTCTAACCTGGCAAGTTGTAACCTGCCTAATTCCTTCTCAGACACTTCCTGACGTAACCAAGCCTGTCTCCTCCTCCCCAGCGAGCACCTCTTGTGCTGCATCATGCCAGTTGCACACCTGGCAAAGTTATTTCATGATTTCGACATCTTTCACGCTGGAGAAAACTGATACTCCAGGAAATTCTGCAGCTTGGAGAAACTCCCGGATCCAAGTGATGCACAGGGCTCTGTCCCCTCCCCTGCGGGTTATCTCCCAGCCACAGCCAGTGGCCACACAGTGGTGCTGACCCTGCCAAGCCACCTCCACTGTCACCACTGCTCCTCCCCAGGGCTCCGTTCCTTAGAACGGACAGAAAATCTGGAAGATCTTGCTGGTAGGAAAACTAGTCCAGCCCAGGTGGGCAGGGGATGCTCAGATATCCTGGGGGCTGTGGCACAGAGGAAGGTGCCTCCAACACAAAAGGCAGATTTTTTTCTGACCATAGCTCAGCTCAGGATATCAAGAAAGTGCTCCAAAAGGCCTCAGTAACCAAATATCCCACATCCACACGGACAAAGGTCAGCCCATGCCTGCCAGATCACTTGCTCTAGGGCAGGGTGCCCTCCTCACAGGGATGCACAGAGGAGCAAGCTGGAGCATCTCCCTCCCAGCAGGAGGAATAACAGTGTTTCCCGGGGGCTGCGTGCCCTTGAACGCAAGGGGGTCAGCCTGGTTTTGCAAGTTCCTTGTCACGGTCTGATGGCACAGCCAGAAGCAAAGAAAAACACGGATAAAAAGAGTGTGAACTGTACAGGGTAGAGTGTGCTCCTCCTGCTGCCAGATTACTGATCTCAGCAGTCACGTGCAAAGCACAGGTACAGGTCGTGTTCCTCAACCTGCATTGGGCCCCTTGTCCCACCCTCATGAGAGTCCCCGGGACAGTCTCTGGTCCCAAGCTGGGGGAAAAGAGCCAAGCATGAATGCCCAGCAAGCCTAACAAATCAACAGTGTCCCCAACGCCCCCATAGCAGGGACTGCCGGCTGACTAACCCTGCCTAGGCATGAGGAGCAGCCATGTGTGGGCAGCGGGTGAGTCACAGCGATCCCCTCGCCGGCGGCCACCCAACCGTGGCCACCACCCGGAATGCACCACGGTCCCACGGGCTGGGCTGTGCACCTGCGGGCAGGGGCTGCCATGCCGCTCAGAAAGGCTCTGCCTTCCATCTGGCCAAGGAGTAGGGGGCCCGGGAACTCGGGACACCTGTGCCAGGGACTTCAGGGACACAGCTCCTGGCACGAGGTGAGGAGCTACCAAAGCCCAGTTGCTCTGTGCTAATGCCCCACGGGCTGGCCCCACTCAGGACTTCTGCCATAGGCGCTCAGTACCCGGCGACTGGGGAGTCCCCCCAACTCCCTTCGAGCTGCTGCTGGCGAACCCGCGGCGCTGAGCCGAGCCCAGCCTGGCCCCACCGGCTCCAACCGCCGCCAGCCCGCCCCGCCGGACCGCACCGGCCCCACTACCCCGAACGCATCGAAGCCCCCGCCTCGATCCACCCCTAGCCGTCCCAAGCGCCCGGGGGCCGTCTCCCTCCGCCCGTACCTCTCGGCAGCTCGCTGAGGTCGTCCCCCGACGCCGCTCCGCCGCTCTCCTTCTCCGGGCTGCCGCCGAGCAGCGGGGCCGTGGCCGGGACCGGCGCCACGCCGCCGCCTTTGTGCAGGACCTCGTTGTGCAGCTCGTCCCGGTCCAGCCCGCCCGCCGCCGCCGCACACACTGCGGGGGAAAGGGGCACGGTCAGACGGGGCGGCCTGACCCTGTCCGGAACCCCCCACAACAGGTCCCACCCGGGACCGGAGCCGCCTTGCCTGTAACCGGGACCTCCCCCACGAGTGACAGAGGACCAGTTTTTCTGTCCGTCTCCACTCGTACCCGGGACCCTTCACCCGGAACCCGGGCTGTGCCCGCGCTGTCAGTGCCCAGGGCTGGGACCCTTCACCCAGGACCGCGCCCGCGTTGCCCGGACCACCCCCCGACACGTGTCTGGGACCCCTCACTTGGGGGACGCGTTGCCCAGGATCGAGGCCGCAGCGCCCGTGTCCGGGACTCCCCACGAGTGTCCGTACCTGCCGCCAGCAATGCGTGGATCAGCACCGCCCGTCCGTCCATGACCCGCGGGCACACGCGTCCCAGCCGCTGCCTAGACCCCGCTCCGCTCGACCCCGCACCAGCAACCGCTCTCCAGCGGCGCGGCCCCGCGGCGGGTAGAAGGCGACGGGGCGGGACGGGGCGGGTCTTCCTGGCCGTCCCGCCCCCGGGAAGGGTTTCTCCGGCCGCCGTGGGGGGGTCCCGCCGGCCGGAGCCAGCTGAGGAAGGGAGAAAGGGGCCGTGGCGCGGGGGGCACCCGTCGGTTCGGGGCTGCCGAGGCTGGGCGGGCTCATCAACGCCGCACCGGTACCACCGCCCTTTCTCCAGCCCGGGGCACCCAGCGCTGTGGGCCTGGGCGGCGTGGAGAGCCCAGGGGAGCTGATGGTCTCTTCAGGGCTGCGGTAAAGCTGTAGAGGGGAGGAGAAGGCTCAGGAAAGCAGAAAGGAAACTGCATTGACTGGTCTTAAGCAGGGGCAGAAGAGGGGGCGTCACAGTGGGCACCGTGGGATGCTGCTGCAGGACATGCGCTGGCTGCTGGGACTAGTGCCAAAGGTGGCCTGGGAGGTTTTGGGAGGAGCAAGTGCACCCCACCAGAAGAGCATCAGGCAAGAAGCAGGACCTCATGGTTCAGAGCTAAAACCTCCTCCTGGCCTTGGTGATGGGGTGGCACCCTAATAGAGGACAGGCTTCCAGCCACTTGCCACCCTGTAAAGGTGATGGGAGAGGGGTGGCAGTGGCAGCTTGGGATGGCGGCAGAGACCCATTTTGTCCTCAAGACCACCTTTGTGCCCTGAGGGAGAGCCTGATCAATTCAGTCACAGCTTCAGCTTGAAATCCCCTCCTAGTTGGCTGCTGTCCTTGTTTCCTCCATCCTAGCCTTTCGTGACCATTGTGCTTGGGACTACCACTGCTTCTGGGTCCCCTTCACCGCTCTGAGGACTGCTTGTTGTGTTTGGCCTTGTCCTCAGCACAGGTGGTGGCCCAGAAAATGCTGCTGACACCAGCACTGGGCGAGCGCAGAGTCTTGTCCCAACTCACGCTCTGGCTGCAGGACCTTGCTGGTTCCTCGAGGTCCTGAGCCACCAGCCCTGCTGCCATTTTGGGTTCAGCAAGGCGTGATTAAATATTCCTGCCATTGTTGTCAGCGTCTCCAAGGAATACTACCGGATTTGGCAACCCCCCTGCTCACACCCTCCTTCTTGCTCAGACTTGACTTTTGCAATTGTTTGCTGGATGTTTTTCCTTCCGCCTCCTCTGGCCGTCAGAAGCCTGAAAACCTTTGGCAGCAGAGCCAGGAGGGTCAGTGGTGGGCTGGCCAAAGGGCTGTGTTCGTGGGACCCTCCATGGGGATAGGGTTTCCCCCCTGCCAGTTCACCAGGACATCCCCGAGGCTGGGTGTGTGTGGGCAGCATGCACAGGTAGTGTTTACTGGCTGACCTGGCACCTCGGGAGAGGGAGGCATTGGCTCACCTCAGCTGCCAGGGGGGCTGCTGGCACACGGAGCTGGCAGTAGGCAAGGGCGGGAGGCTGCAGGCTACCATTCCTGCCTGCCTCCCTGTCTCTGTCTTGCTGCCTTCTGCTGCCTGTTCCCCTTTGCCTGCCTTGCCCCCAGCCTGCAGTCTCAACCCCAACCTGTCCCCAGACTCCACTCTCCTGCCACCACCCTGTCCCCACCTCACACCTCTCCTGGAGGATCTGGGGGTCCCTAGGGGGCCAGGGCCTAAGCCAAACCCAGTGCCACACGGCGCAGGGATGCCTCAGCACCCCAGGGTGCCCTGGCGTGGCTTTGTCCCCACCTTGCCACAGGCTACTGCCTTCACCCCTCCTGTCTATGCTGGAGGGGGCAGAATGAGGCCAGCCCCATTGGGCAGCTGATGGTGTTGGAGTGAAGCGGGTTGTGCGGCTGGAAGGAGCCCACCATGGGGCAAGGGATGGGCATGGAGGAGGTTTGATTGTACTTAGGAATAGTGGTGTTGATGCGGAGGGGTGTCCCCCACTGCCTTCCCCAGGGCTGGATCCAGCACCAGCAACTCCCGAGCCTCAGCTCCCGGCCCATCTGCTGTGAGACAGGTACCAGCACCCTCGGCACCCACATGTGCCCACCCACACTCCCCCGAAACATGACTTTGGCTGTGGTGGTGCCTGGCGCCATGCCAGGCTGCTCCTGGGGCTCAATCCTGCCCAGATCTGGTGGGTTCCAGCACAACCCGCCCATGCTGGCTGGGTGTTTGTGTTGCCGGCCGCTGTGTTTGCACTGCACACAACCTGGCTGTTTGTTTGCACAGAACCAAGGGAGCCAAGCCCGGTGACAGTGACAGCAGGCATGCTGCAGGCACAGCAAGCACAGGGCATTGCTCTCCACCGGCAGCCCCTTGCTGGCCATTGCATCTCCCTGTGCCTGGCAGGGTGATGAGGCTATGCCCGCATCCTTCCTTCCCGCACGCTCTGCAACATCCGCTCGCCCACCGCAGCCCACGCGGTTGCCCTCCGCACACCAGGGTGGCTGCAGCCCTGATGCACTCCTGGTCCGTGCCATGGGTCCCACCACCAGCAGCCCCCTCTTGCCCCACTCTGGATTTCCTCAGCAGTGACACATCCTTCCCCAGCACATGTCCCCACATCCTCTTTCTCGGGAAGAGCTGCCAAGTGCTGTCTCTCCTGCCATGGGCACATGCACCCTGGCACAGACACCAACACTGCCACTGGCTATCCAGCACTGGCCTTGCCATCCCCTCACAGAAGCCTTGAGGAGACCCTGCTTCCCAGAGTGCACGTGCAGCTTTGTCCATGCGAGCCAGTAGAAGGAGGCAGGGGGGTCCCCAAGTTGGCAGCTGGGGAGGGTAGGAGCCAGCCACACTGGGACCTGCTGGGCTGACCTGTGTTTTGGGATCATTGTTTTGGGCTTGGCTCCCGTGTATTTCTTTGTGGCCAGTTTCAACTGGTTTGCAGCTTTTATAAGTTGTGGGATGAGTGGGATCCTGTGAGTGCGGGCAGCTCCAGAAGGGAGCCCACACCTGTGGCTGCTGGAGCTGTTGGCCATGACATCCCACGTGCCTGGGGCAGATGAAGCAGCTCTCCAGGCAGCAGATGCCAGCTCACAGCCCAGACCAGAGGAGAGCAAGCCCGAAGCTGCCTACCATGCTTTTGGCTGCAGCATCTTCCCCTCCAGCATGGGTCCAGCAGCTGAGCAAGCTGGTGCCACCCTGCAGCGGGAGGAATGGGGGGACATCACCTACCCACTGCTCTTCATCCAGCTCAACCAGCTCTTCAGCACCCCAGCTGGGTTGGAGTGGAGAGAGACGGCCAGGTAAGCACAACTGAAACGGCCAAGCTGCCTAGTGATGCTTTGGAAGCCCAGCCTTCAAAAGCCCAGCTCTGATGGAGCCCACGGCATCTCCAAAGGTTGGTGGTTCCTCAGCCTCAGCCCCAAAACAGGGCTACTTGCTGCCCTCTGCTCCCATTGGTGCCCACACTGTTTCTGCCTGGCTCACGTTGACTGATTTCGTGGGAGAGGGCAGAGTGTCAGGCAGTGACCCTGCACAGGCAGAGCGCCCTTGCCTTTGCTCCTGCCTTTGCTGCCTCTCCAAGGCTCCAGTGGCTGCACTGGGACTGGGAAAGTGTTCTGATGCTCCCCAGATCCAGCATGTCTCGGGAGGTGACCAGGGAGGTAGGTCAAGGCAGGCTTGGCTGCTGGACAATGGGGCCCAAAAGAGAGGAGCTGGGGCCAGCTGGGTGCTGCAATGTGCCCACACCCCACACCACTCCTCTGAAGCTTGACAGGGGCACAGGAACATGGGTGGTGGGGGTCTGGGCGTAGTGATAGGTCTGCCCCAGGGGTCAGAGGGTCTGGGGGGCAAAGCCACTGGGCTGTGCCTGTGACAGGTCTCCCCAGCACCCAGCCCTTTTTCCCCCAGCACAGCTGCCTGTCAGCAGGAGCCTGCTCTGCCGGGCACGCTGTCCCTGTGCAGCACGCTGAGCCACCCCACAGCACTGCGCCCACCCATGGGGACAAAGAGAAGCTCTGTCTGCACCCGGTGTTAAAATATTTGGCACAGGCTGAGCATGGCAAGCAGGTCAAGACATTTCTGTTCTGACTCCAGCAAGTGCTGCTAATGGCAGGGCAACCCCCAGTCCCAGCACAACCTGGGGACTGGTGGTTTGGGAGCAGCCCGGTGGAAAAGGACTTAGGGGTACCAGTGGCTGACAAATGGGACAGGAGCTGACACTGTGTGCTTGCAGCCCAGAAAGCCAAATATCTCCTGGGCTGCATTCCCAGCAGTGCGGGCAGCAGGTCGAGGAGGGGATGCTCCCTCTGTGCTCTGCTCTGGTGAGACCCCCGTGCAGTGCTGGTCCAGCTCTGGGGTCCCTAGCACAGAACACACATGGACCTGCTTGAAAGGGGCCAGAGAAGCCACAGAAATGGTCTGAGGGCTGGAGCAGCTCTGCTGTGGAGAGAGAGCTGGGGTGGTTTAGCCAGGAGAAAAGAAGGAAGACCTTATTGCACCTTTTAGTATATAAAGGAAGCTTGTAAGATAGATGGAGAGAGACTTTTCTCCAGGGCCTGTAGTGATGGGATAAGGGGCAACAGTTTTAAATTCAAAAAGGGCAGGTTTAGGTTGGACATAGGAAAGAAATGTTTTACAATGAGGGTGGTAAGGCACAGGAACAGGCTGCCCAGGGAGGTTGTGGATGCCCCATCACTGGAGTTGTTCAACGTCAGGTTGGACGGGGCTTTGAACAACACGATGCAGTGAAGATGTCCCTTGCCCATGGTTGGACTGGATGGTCTGCGAAGGTCTCTTCCAACACAAACTCTTCTGTGATCCCATGACTGATAAAATCCCCCTGATTGGGAGATCAGACCAAGGTGTGGGTCAGCAGGAATGGAAACGTGATCTCTGAGGCTGCTCACCTTCCCTTGCTCTGCAAGCCCACTGCAGCCACCTCTGACCACCCAAAACCCTCCCTGCCTGTGCCAGCCCCATGCCCAACTCGGAGATGGACCCAAGCTCCAGCTCCTACTGCCTGGCACGGGACCACCCTGCCACTGACCCTGCACATCTCTCTGGGCAGGTGGATAAAGTTTGAGGAGAAGGTGGAGGATGGCGGGGAGCGCTGGAGTGCGCCCCATGTCCCAGCCCTCCCCCTGCACAGCCTCTTCCAGCTGAGGACATGCCTGCAGAAGGGTACAGTGCTCCTGGATCTGGATGCCCCCAGTTTCAAGGAAATAATCGGTACGTGAGGAATGCAAAGGTCACCTGCTGGGACAGGCTGGTCACCAGAGATGGACCAGGCCACCAGGCGATCCCTATATAAAAGCACTGATGCATGATGTCCAGGTAACTGGGGTGGCTGTCTGCTGCTCCAGCAAAGTGGGGTTTTCACTGGGCAATCCAGGGGGACTCAGGGCTGTCCCCATCCCTGTTGCAGACAAAGCACTTTCCAGGCAGCCTGAGGAAACAGAGCTGCAGCCTGAGGAAGCAGAGCTGCAGCCTGAGCTGAGGGAGCGCCTGGCAGCCCTCCTGCTCTGCCAGCCACGGCACCAGCCCACCAAATCCCTGCTGCAGCTCCTCGTTGAGCTTGGCCTCTCTCCCTGCCGAGGTAGGCATGGTGCCACGGGTAGTGACATGGCTGTGCCAATGGGCATCCCTGTGCACCAGCCTGGTGCAACACCCATGCTGGCTATTCACCTGTATACATGTTTTTCTGCTTGCTTTTCTTTGCAGGGAAGGCCAAAAGCTGGTCTGAGCCTGGAGCCCAGGTCTCCAAAACACCTCTTAAGGAGCAGGTAAGGCAGGATGGAGCTGGGCTGAGAGCAGCTGCTGCATCCCAAGTGCCCAGCCACTGCATCTCTTTCCTTTCAGCTGAGAAACCGATTCAAGAAGAAGATCCCACCAGGGGCTGAAGCAGCCCACATTGCAGTCGGTGAAGTTGAATTCTTGGAGAAGCCCTTCAGTGCCTTCATCCGGCTCAGGCAAGGGGTGGCCCTCGGCTCGCTGTCTGAAGTCGCTCTTCCCAGCAGGTAAATGGAGCACAGCTGGTGGCCCTGTGCCCTCCTTTGTCCTGGTCTCCTTGCTCCCTCCCAAACAGGACAAGGCTTTGCTTGGCGAAAGCAAAGGGTATGGGACTCAATGCTGTGAGCAGTCCCAGAACCCTGGCTTGCTGCTTCCCCTCTTGCTTTTCCCAGCTCCTTAGGAGCATTCTAGGATGTGCTGAGAGTGGAGCAGCTGTTGGGGAGCCTGGGGAAACATTCCCTGTGTTAACCCCACCTTAGCTCTGTGTTCACTCTGCTCCTTAGGAGGGTCTGGATGTTTTCCACTTGCTGCTCAGGAGCATGGCGGCTTGTGGATGGGAAGTAACACAGGTTTGCAGCAGCCTCTTGCCCTCCCACTGCCTGAGATGCTCTCCTGAGCGGTGAGGTGGCTCTTGCAGCACTGTTGGTGCAGGGGGAAAGGAACAAGGCAGGAGTTGTTTCTCTGTGGCTGAGGAACGCATCGTCTGAAGCCACAGGGGAAAATGGTCAGTGCATCTCTTGAGCTGGGGACTTCCTCAGGCAGCGGAGGATCAGGAGGGACATTGCCACCTCCTGGTCACTCTGCCCAGAGCACCCATCTTCCAGGAGCTAGGACATCCATCCCCCTTCTGCTCTCTTCTTGGTGGGAGATGGGTGGAAGGTCCCCGGGGAGCCCATGCCAGTCTTGAGGGTCTCACAACAAGCCCTTGCCCTGTATTTTCCTCCCTCAAACAGGAGGAGAAGGGGAGCTTGTCCCTACTCATCCCTTTGCCCGTGCTGTCATCCTCTCTGTCAGCCACCTCAGGCTGTCCCGCAGGCACATCCACTGTCTTGGGGCTGTCTCCCACCCAGGTCCATCTCCAGGATGTTAAGGTCTCCCCATTGACTTGGTGAAGATGCCTGGGTGAAAGCAATCCCAGGTGGGTACCTGGAAGCCTCCAGCACTGATGCCCCACATCAGGGCTGTAGCAGGTTCTGCCAGGCCACCTTCAGCCACACTCGTGCTGCTGGAGAAGTTTCCCTACCCCCTCTCTGGAGATTTGCTTGGGGTATGATCACTGGAACTGCTGTGCAGACTCAGGGTACCAGGACTGTAACCATTTTTTCCAGTTTTGGAAAGGAGCTGAGGGCTTGGTTAAATATTTGGATGAGCTGTCCTTCTGAACATTATTATTTTGCAGCACCCTCTGAGGTGTGGCATGGTAGCCATATTTCTTCAAGGACTTTGAGCCCTTTTTCCAATCTCCTTCCATGTCCCTATAGTGTGCAGCTGGCAATTTCTGCTTCCCAATGTTAATGCTCCTACATCCTGCCTGCGAATAACATTCCCATGAGCATTATCCCACAGACAACCCCAGTCAAGACCTTGACCCCAAAGACATCCCCATCCCAGATCTCAACCCCACAGACACCCTCAGCTGAAAGCATGACCTCACAGAGATCCCCAGGCAAGGGTGTCCCTTCTCTGCCCCAAACACCTGTCACCCCTCTGCCCCTCGTTTCTGCAGACTCCATGATCCAGTCAGGATCCTGGTGGCCCATGGTCTCCCATGAGGTTTCCATGCAGTGGGCAGCAGACACATGTCTTGTCTTCTGTCCCAAACACCCTGCTTAGGGTGGCCGCCCCTCAGGGTGGCAGCAGCTCACCACACCAGCCCAGCCACTGTCCCAGGCATGTCCGTAGCACCGTGGTCCCTCCTGGAAGAAGCACACCCCAGCGAGGAGGGGGCTGCTTGGGACATCTGCGGTCTCGCCCACAGGTTCCTCTTCATTCTGCTGGGTCCCCGAGCCAAAGCAAAAGCCTACCATGAGGTTGGCAGGGCCATGGCCACACTGCTGACGGATGAGGTGAGCCTGGTGCAGCACCGATGGGTGGGAAGGGGTTGAGCTGAGCACACTAGGGCTCCTCTCCTTTGCAGGGGGGGACAGAGGATGGGGCAAGCTGGTGGTGTTACTTGCCCAGGATAAGAAAACAAAGGTTTGGGGTGGGTTTGTGGGATGTAGGTGCATCTGTTGCACTGAAGTGGATGGGTGGGTTTCTCGGTGATGGCTGCAGGCTGGGAGGAAGGCTCTGAGCAGGTGAACGCAGAGATGTGATGGCTAAACCACAGCATCTCCCTGCAGGTCTTCCAAAGGGTTGCCCGGCAGGCTGAGCAGCGGGAGGATCTCATCGCAGGGATGGAGGCGTTCCTGGATGAGCTGACTGTGCTTCCTCCTGGGAAATGGGACCCCAGTACCCGAATTCCTCCGCCAAGCTGTCTGCCATCTTCGCACAGGAGGTGGGCTGGAGGGAGGGCATGCACAGCCTCTGCCAGCCCCTCTGCAGGGTCTCAGGTGGAGAGCCCTGCCTGTGACATTGAAATCTCCATCTCCATGGGGATGAAGGCACTCAGGAGCCTTTGCCAGTGAGGTACTCCCAGCCGAGCCTCTCTGCAGCTCCAACCAATGACCACAGCTCTGGTCCCCAGTGCTGTTAGTCCTGCTGTCTCGCCTGGCAAGAGATGGCAAAACCGTCCTGCGTGCCCTTTGAGCAGGACCTGCCAGGAGCACTGGGTTTCAGCACTCAGATGTGGAACTCATCCTCTGAGCGGGGCATCTCCAGCTCTGCCTGTCTCCTCCATAAAAAGCCAGTCCTGCTAGGACTGGCTCCAAAGCTTGCTGGAGCAGACCATGGTTGGGTTGGAAGGGACCTCTGAAGATTGTCTAGTCCACCCGCTCCCATCTCTCCTTCTCTTGATCCTTCTTCTCCTTGTCAGGGGATATACAAGGTCTGTCCAGCCCTGCTTTCACCCTTGTCCCGCCTCTATTCTCCCTGTCCCCTCATAGCATCTCCTAGATGTATCTGAGTCCTGAGGGCTCCAACCTGAAGCCTGTCTCCGTCTCTGCTCTGCCACAGGACCACTGTGCACCAGCCGGATGGGCAGTCTCATGGCAATGGGGACATAGCAGCAGCTGGGGACAGAGCCGGCCTGAGGCGTGCACACTCCAGGGAGGAGCTGGAGAGGACAGGCAGGTGGGTGCCTAGAAGGACAAGGGTGGTGGGAGATGCAGTAGGATGCCAAATTTGGGGCAGGGTGCTGGCTCTCCACAGCACATAGGGCCACTGCGTCCAAACCACCCTGGGCTAGCGTCTTCTGGGGAAGGGACTGTCCCCTGCCTTGCAGATCTCTCAAGGGGCAATGGCCAGCTGGGGGGGCTGCTCTGAGATCTTGCTTTGCTGTCCCAGGCTTTTTGGGGGGCTGCTGCAAGACATCCGGAGGAAGGCTCGATGGTATGGCAGTGACTTCTCTGATGGCCTGCACCCTCAGTGCCTCTCAGCAGTGCTGTACATCTACCTGGCGACTGTCACCAACGCTATCACCTTTGGGGGCATGCTGGGGGATGCAACTGCCAACATGCAGGTCGGTGCAACTGTGGGATGCCCCCACCAGCTCTCCTCAGCCCACCCCGCTGGTCTCCGCTGTGCCCACCTCTTGCCTCTGCCCAAGGAACCAGCGGTGCCCCCAGGGCATCCTGAGCATCACCCAAATCCTGTGTCCTTTCCCAGCCCCTGTGTTCCACAAGCCCTGACCCTGCACCCTGCAGTGCAAGGAGGTGTGGGCAGCTGCCAGCTGCTCTGCCACTGAGGGGAGGCAGGCCCAGGACCCCCATCCCCACTGCATGCCTGGCGCCTGCCACCCCTCCCCTGCATTTCAGGGTGTGCTGGAAAGCTTCCTGGGCACAGCCTTTGCTGGCTTTGTCTTCTGCCTCTTTTCCGGCCAGCCCTTGACCATCCTGAGCAGCACTGGTCCTGTGCTGGTTTTTGAGCGCCTCCTCTTCTCCTTCAGCCAGTAAGTATCCTGCCAAGGGCAGTTCCATGAGTGCCACCCCCTCGCTGGGGCACAGGCCACCATCACGCCAGGCAGGTGCTGTTATTGAGGCTTTGGGTCACTCTTCCCACCAGGGACTATGGCCTGGACTACCTGGAGTTTCGCCTCTGGATTGGGCTCTGGGTGGCCTTCTTTGGCGTGGTCTTGGTGGCCACTGAGGCCAGTCACCTGGTACGGTACTTCACTCGCTTCACTGAGGAAGGCTTCTGCGCCCTCATCAGCTTGATATTCATCTACGACTCCCTGAAGAAGATGCTGAGCCTAGCGGACACCTTCCCTATCAACTGGCAGTACCGGCTGGACAATGTCACCTCCTACAGCTGCATCTGCAACTTGTCCAGCCCCGGTGAGCCCAAGCAGCCATGGGGCTGGTGGAGAGCAGGGAACTGCTGCCCTGGGACCCCACTGGGACCCTGACACCCAGACAGAGGATGGGGTAGGCACTGGAGGAAGAGGAGGAGGCTGCTCAATCCCATCTTTGCCTGCCTAACTTCATCAGCACCTCCCTCCATGCCCCTCCATGCTGTCTGTCCATCTGCCCCTACACCCTGGCACTGCCCAGGCACCACACAGGGCAGTGCCAGGAGCAGGGAGAGCCTAGAGCCAGTTCCCACAGCTCCAGGATGGGGGATGCTAGGGGCTAGAGGTGGGCACCTGGCTGGGTTTGTGCTGCTGTCTCCAGCCTGGTCTGTAAATCAGAGGGTGTTTCCTGGGGGTGGTGGAAGTGGTTCAGATGGGACCCCTGCTGTGTACCAAAAGCACCAATGCTGGGCACAGTCTGGAGCTAATGGTGCCTCTGAGCATGCTGGTACTTCAGCCAAGCCCTTCCTGGGAGTGTCCTCTCTTGGTGCTTCCCAGGTATCAGCCAGTGCCATGGTCTCAGGGATCTCATAGGGCCCCAACCAGCACCTTGAGCACTTGGGGAGAGCCTGGGGAGCTTCCCTGATGGCACTGTGGTCCCAGCCATCCCTGATGGAGCATTCCCATGGTGCTGGCACCCTCTAACCCCCATCCTCTTTGCAGGTCACAGCTCCACAGGGAATGACACTCCACTCCCCTCGCCCCTGGCACCCTGGCAGGTACAGCCCCTGCTCCCGGTGGGCAGGTGAGGGGTTGGGGGGCTCCAGGGTGTCCGTGCCCAGCCTCTCCTTGCTGCCTGCCCTGTCCTCACAGCCTCCTGCCGCCCTGGCCGTGCTGAGCAGGACCCAGTGCCTGGATCAAGGCGGGTATCTCCTGGGGACCAGCTGCCAGTATGTGCCCGACGTCACCCTTTTCTCCTTCCTACTCTTTGGGGGAACCTTCCTCTCCTGCACTGTG
This sequence comes from Patagioenas fasciata, assembly GCF_037038585.1. Classification (NCBI taxonomy): domain Eukaryota; kingdom Metazoa; phylum Chordata; class Aves; order Columbiformes; family Columbidae; genus Patagioenas; species Patagioenas fasciata. Next base: position 16,598,522 of record NC_092533.1, on the reverse strand, counting down.
CTCAAGCGCTTCAGGAGCAGCCACTACTTCCCTGTGGGGGTGAGCATCCTTAGTCCAACCCAGCAAACCAGGGGTGCTCCTGGGGCAGCCCCCCACCCTGGCCAGCCCAGACCAAGCCTTCTCCATCTGCAGGTGCGGAAGGTGGTCAGCGACTTCGCCATCATCTTGGCCATTCTCACCTCCTGCGCTGTCGATGCTGCCCTGGGACTGGAGACCCCCAAACTGCTGGTCCCCAGTGAGCTGAAGGTCCTGGGGGGTGGGCACAGTGCTGTTGGGGAGTGGGTCTGTCCCCCATGGTGGCTGTCTTGCTGTGCTGCATCTGCCCTTCCCACCACCAGGTCCACAGCCCTAGAGGGATGCAGGCTGATTCCACAGTCTGTAAATAACCTGGCCCAGTCCTGTACTAACCATGTCATGGTACAGCTCACACTGGAGCGGGAGCCACAAGCTCAAGTCTGGGCTTGGTCTCCCTGCCCTGGGTGTGGAGCAGGGCTAGCAGCACCTGTACCCACAGCCACCTCCTCAGGTTTGCCATCATCCACGTGTAATGCCAACTCTTCCACTGACTCCTGGGCCCATGTGCCTGCATCCTGGCTTGGGGTGCCCAGGAACAACTCCCTGCTCTATCAGAGCCAGGGTGTCCTCATGGGGGGCTGGTGGCTCAGGCTGCCCAGAGGACGCTCTTCCTCTCCTCAGGTGGAGCAACCTTGGGTGCCTGCATGGCTCCAGCCTGAGCACCCAGGGCTGGTCCTGTCACCCAGCTGTGCCACACACCCCACAGATGGGTGGCAGTCGCTGTGACCCTTCTGTTCTCCACAGCCTACGAACCCAGCACGGGGCTGGATCATTTTCCCCTTCGGAGCCAACCCGTGGTGGGTCTGCCTGGTGTCCATGGTGCCTGCTGTCCTTGTCACCATCCTCATCTTCATGGACCAGCAGATCACAGCTGTCATCCTTAACCGCAGAGAGTACAAGCTGCAGGTGAGAGGGGGACAACAGGGGATGGGCAGCACCCAGGCAATGTGGAAGACCAAGGTCCTACCTGGACCCTGTGGGCCAGTGGGGACATAAGGGAAGAGCAGCACCCCAAACTGGCTGGCAAGATGGGCAGACACCCCTGCCCCTGCTCTCTGATATTGCTGGGGAGATGGTTTGCCCCCAACCCCACTGTCTTTCCCATTGCAGAAAGGAGCAGGCTTTCACCTGGACCTCTTGTGTGTCTCCCTCCTGATGGTCGTCACTTCTGTCACTGGCCTCCCCTGGTATGTATCGGCCACCGTCATCTCCCTGGCGCACATGGAGAGCCTGAGGAAGGAGAGCACGACCTCAGCCCCCGGCGAGCACCCCAAATTCCTGGGCATCAGGTGCGCAATGGGCCTGGATCCTGCTCTGGGAGGCCCCTGCCCGTGGCTGTGGAGCCAGGGGACAGGGGTGTGCCCATGCTGGCCGGCAGGGCTGGCTTTGGCGCTGCTTGTTTCTCCCCAGGGACACAACCAGCCCCCACGGCCAGCAAAGCCAAAAAGAGCAGAGACCGTGGGGGCTGGGAGGGCAGGTGGGGGCTGCAGGCCCTGAGGGACCCCAGGGCACCCATGACACCTGTGCTGCCACCCGCAGGGAGCAGAGGCTGACTGGCCTGGCTGTCTTCGTCCTGACAGGGGTCTCTGTCTTCATGGCACCTGTTCTCAAGGTAAAGAGCCTGGCTGCTGCGTTTCCAAGGTGGGGGTGGTGGCCATAACCATGCAAGGCTGGGGGGTTCCTAACCCAAACGTCCCTCATCCTGTCAATCCACCATGGGAAGCCTGACCCGTGGCCAGGGAGCTGAGTGCTGCATGGGAAGGGGCTGGCAAACGATTTGGCTTGGGCGTCACAGGACGGCTGGCCCACCAGTGCACTGCTGCCCTGTGTCAGGTGGCCAGCCTCCCTGTGCGCATCAGGGTCCCTTGCAGTCCCCAAACACACCCCACACAACCCTCCGCACAGCCACATGGGCGGCTGAGCCTGGCTGGTGTTGACTCTCACATGCCATGGCTGCCACACGAGGCAGAGCCCCCACCCAGTGTACCCTGGACAAATCTGGGTTACCTGGGGACAGACAGGAGGTCTCTTTTCCTCCACTTCTGTCCTCACAACTTACGATGGCCTTGTAAAGCCTTTGATATGGTCCCCCACAACATTCTTACCTACAAATTGGAGAGATAGATGGATCAGGATTTAGTTGGATGGCTGCGTCCAAAGAACTACAGTCGGCAGTTCAATGTCCAAGTGGAAAGCAGTAACAAGTGGTGTCAAGGGTCCTTACTGGGATTTAATATCTTCATCATCAGCACAGCTGAATCAAGTGCACCCTCAGCACATTGGCAGATGACACCAACCTGAGTGGTGCAGTTGAGGGAAGGGATATCATCCAGAGGGATTTGGGAGGATGTGGGCCCATGTGAACTTCATGAAGTTCAACAAGGCCAAGTCCTGTAGCTGGCTGGGGGCAAACCCCAGTGTCCATACGGGGGGATGAAGGGATTGAGAGCAGCTCTGTGGAGGAGGACTCGGGGGTGCTGGTGTGTGACAAATGGGACAGGAGCTGACACCGTGTGCTTGCAGCCCAGAAAGCCAAATGTCTCCTGGGCTATATCACCAGCAGCGTAGGCAGCAGGTCGAGGAAGGGGTGCTCAGTCTCTGTTCCACTCCGGTGAGACCCCTCCATGCCACTGCATCCAGAGAGAGCTGGGATTCTTCAGCTGGCAGAAGAGAAGCAGTGTGGTGGGGAGGCAGGATCCCCCTGGCATTTATAGATCCTAAGCCATATTACCAAGGGACTTGTCATCATGTTCTCCATCTCCAGCCTGGATTGCTCCCACTATGTGCTGGAAAATGGGGCAAGTTTCCCTTCTCTGAAGATTGCAATATACTCACATGAGCATCACAGCGCAGCCAGGAGCACATCCAGGCTTTAAAGACCTCAAAGCCATATGATGAGCAAAAAGCCATGAAATTGAACTGGGCTGTTGGAAATGAAGGAGGCAAAGACTACAGTGATGTGTGCAGGCTTTTATACAGGAGAGGACACTCAGAGAGTGCAGCACCCTCAGGCAGTCGCACCCTGCTAACACCTCACCCTGCTGTTTTGCAGCACATCCCGATGCCGGTGCTGTATGGGGTCTTTCTGTACATGGGGGTGGCGGCGCTGAACAGCATTCAGGTGAGCAGGGGCTGCACCCAGGGTGCTGGTGGGAGCTGTTTTGAGGGTGAGGAGGTTCGCTCCATATCAGCTTTCACCGCGCAGCAGAGCCGGGATTTTAGCTCTGCATGATGCGCAGTGTGGTATGGGTCTGCCTCAGGCTCAGGACAAGAAGAGACAGAGGGACTGTTTTACATCAGAGGAAAGCAAATGGTGGTGTCTGGGATGCTGAGGAGTACAAGTGACTTCTGCACTGATGGATCAGGTGGTTTGGGAGCAGTAAAGGGACCAGCAGATGACCCAGACCTGATCCTGAAGCTGCACAGACATCCCTGTTTGGGAGCTTCAAGCAGAGCTGGGACCTGCTGGTCCTTTGGTTCTGTATTGCCGCTGATGTGCCAGCTCCATTCCTCTCCTGAGAAACCCACAGAGGGGAAAAAAAATCCCACGCTGGAAACATCTATGTATTTTGTTTGATTGTTTGTTTGTTTTTGCCTAACCTGTACATTTTCCTTGCAATTACCCTGCTCTGGATGACAGGCTGGGGAACCCCCTCCCTCTCTCTGCTTGGGGAATCACGTTGTGCTCTGGTAAAGGCAGCAGCAGTTTCCTGCATGCAGGGAGAGAAATCAAGGGGTTGTTATCTTTCAATTAAATCCTTAAGATCAGCTTGAGCCCTTTCTAGATGTCTAGAAAGTGCTCTCAGGGCCTGGGCCGATGCTGGTGCCACAGGCATCATGCTGGTGGCCAGCAGAGACAGCAGGAGGGCTGAACTAGATAAAGGATGGCAAAACCCCATTCTGCCACCCTGGTCCCAACAGGGTGGTGAGTGAAATTTGCCTGAAAGCTGGAGGTGTGTGATCCAAATGCTGTCCTCTCGCTACAGCTCACAGACCGCGTGCGGTTGCTCCTGATGCCAGCCAAACACCAGCCAGACCTTGCCTACCTCCGCCACGTGCCCCTGCGCCGGGTGCACCTCTTCACCATCATCCAGCTGCTGTGCCTGGCTCTGCTCTGGGTCCTCAAGTCCACCATGGCTGCCATTATTTTCCCAGTGATGGTATGACAGCCCTTTTCATTGGGTGGCACTGCTTTGGTGCACAGCTGGGTGCTGCCCACACATGTGCTGAACATCGCAGGAGCTCCAGCACTTGCCTTGGGCAAGGGATGCAGGAGCTGCCCTGGATGGGGGTGCACACTCTGGCAGGTGGTCTACATGGGTGCTCAGACCCCCAGGAGCTGGCAGGGCCACGACATGGTGTTGCCACCAGCCTTCACCTCCTGGGCTGGGCCTGGTGGGGATGTCACTGCTTTGCAGGTGTTGTGCAAGTATTGTTCCCTGGGACTAAGCCAGGAGAGATGACATGCCACCTCCTGGCATTTACCAGGAGGATGGAGGGGGTGTGACAGGGATTGTGCTGCCCGGCATGCCCGGCTGTCCACGCCAAGAACGGTGTGATGCTGATCTGTGCTTCACTTGGGTCCCAGCTGCTGGCGCTGGTGGGGATCCGGAAGGGGCTGGAGCGCATCTTCTCCCTGCACGACCTCAGCTGGCTGGACAGCCTCCTGCCCGAAACAGCCAGGAAGGAGACAGATGGGAAACAGCCCAGGGAACAAGAGGAGGAAAGCAACAGCGAGGAGGTAGGTGATGTCCTGAATGCTACGGTTGTGAAAGAGCTGTCCCAGCTGTTCCTGGGAATGCTTGGGTGTGGGGGCTGAGCCTGGCCTGAGCTAAGGCTAAGCAAAGTTGGGACTGAGCCCAGGGAGGTCGTGGAGTCTCCTCCTCTGGAGATATTTAAACCCGCCTGGATGCCTTCCTGTGTAACCTCATCTGGGTGTTCCTGCTCTGGCAGGGAAATTGGACTAAATCTTTTGAGGTTCCTTCCAATTCCTAACATTCTGTGATACTGTGTGATTCTGTGAGCTGCTTGGTAGGGCTGCAGCTGCTAGCACAGGCTGGGAGTGCTACCAGCCTTGTCCCACTCTTATTTCTCCTACCAGTCCGAGCTGATGCACTGCCGAGGACCAGAGATCAACGTCTCGGTGAACTAGGCCGGCAGCACGGGGCAAGGAGAGGGGCGCAGGAGGCCGGGCTGGGACCAGCCTTTCCGCTCCCCTTCAGCGTGGCCCATGTGGGTCTGACGGCAGGTGGGCACCATCAAGCCGAGTGGTCTGGGCCCGTGGGGACCTTTATGGACCTACCAAGACATCCCCGGGTGCGGACATGGCGCTCCAGGCCGGGCTGCCCACGGCCCGGTCCAGCCCAGCCCGGAGCGCCCCCCCGGGACGGGGCACGCATAGCCCCCCGGGCGGTCTGTCCCGGGATCCCCCACCCTCACCCCGCAGAGCATTGTCCCGGGTGCCCACGTCCTCCGGCAGCTCAGAGAGGCCACCCCGCGTCCTGTCGCACCGGCCCCACCCGTCCCTCGGCTGCCCGGGCCCGGCGGCAGCGCGGACAGAGGCCACGTGTCCGCGCCGGTGGCGTCACGGCGAGCGGAGCAGCGCCGCGGCCAGACTGACGGCGCCATCGACCAATGGCGGCCCGCGCTCGGGCCGGGGGGAGCGGAGGAGGGGCCGGGCCGCTCTGTTCGACGGGCAGCGCCCGGTTCCAATCGCCGCCCGGGACAGGCGGGCGTGTGACGATCTCTCGCGCTGACGAAGTCCTTCAGAACAGTTCGGAGAGGAGACAGGCCAGGGGCACGGCAGGAGCCAATCGAGCGGCGCCAGACTCCTGGCGTTGTGAGTGATGTGCCTTCCGACCAATCGAAATCCACGACTCTCGAATTCTCCTTAACCGACAGCCCGCTCGCCCTATCGGCGCCCGCGGATCTGGCAAGGCGGGTGACTGATGTTCCAGGCGGCAAATCAGTGCCTGGAAAGTTCAGGAAGCGAGGCTGAGGGAACGGGGCGGGGCGGCGGGCTCTAACCGCCTCGGCGTGCGCTCTCAGGGCAGCATGCTGGGAGTGCGTGACGCGACCGAAGTGGCGGGCGTCGCGCCCAATAGCACGCCACCTTCTGCCGAGCGCGTCCAATGGGCGCGGCCGGAGCGGCGGGTGGGCGGTGCGGCGCCCGCGGCCGGGTAGGGTGTGAGAAGTTAGTGGCGCTGCTGCGGTGCCGTGAGGGGTCGGAGACGGCTGGGCTCTGTGAGCGGTGGCGGCCCCGGATCAGCGCGATGCTCACGGACGGCACCGCCGCTCCCATCGGCGACGAGGAGATCGACTCGGTCGCTCCCCGCGCGCCGCCCGCCGCCGAGCCGCCCGCCGCGGCCGGGCCCTCCCCACTGGGCTTGCGGGCCGTGCGCCTCTTCGGGGAGGCCGGGCCCGGAGGGCCGGGAGGCCCCGGCGCGCCCGCGGCCGGTGAGGCCGCCCTCGACTTCAAGCTGGCGGCCGCCGTGCTGCGGAGCGGGGGCGGCGGCGGCTCCGCCAGCGACGAGGACGAGGTGTCCGAGGTGAGCGATCCCGCCGGCGGGCCCGGCCCTCCCCTCCCCTCCGCCGCTTCCTGACAGGCCCGGCAGGCGGCTGGGACCGGCGCTCGCCGTCCCGCTCGCCACGCTGGGCCTGCCGCCGCCAGCCGGGCGCTCGGCGCCGCCCTGACCGGGCGCAGGGGTCGCGGGCCGCGCCGCACGGCCCTCGCTTCCCCCCCCACCCCGAGCCGGCCCGGGCCTCCCCGCCGCCATGGGCGTGAGCGGCCGCACCGGAGCCGCGGGGGCGGGGTCCCGGCGGCCCCTTACGGGCAGGTCGGCCCAGGGCCTTCTGCTGAGGCTGAGGAGGAGAGAGGGAGGGGGTCTCGGCACCGCCGCGCCGCCCTGCCGGCCCCGCAGAAAGGGGGCTGGGCGCCTGGCCTGCACCCTCCTGGGACGGCCGGGCCCTCTACTCCTCTGCTCGCCGCTGCCTCTGCGTGTGGAGGGCGGGGGAAGATGTCTCCGTGCTGCTGCCTCCTGACCTCTAGTAGTGGTTTCCACTTGGAACCAGGTTTGGAGGGGGAGGCGAGATCCTCCACCCAGCGGAGAACAAAGTAAAGCCTCCGGTACTGGTGCCGTGCTCTCAGGAGGAAGGGTATGGGCATCCTAGACCCTGCTAAATTCCTGAGATATACGTATACACACACACGCACATATTTATGCAATAGAAATATTTCTTATCCAACAAAATGGTAGAGTGTAATGGAGGTGTCTTCCTTTGATCTTCCAAACCTGTGGAGGGTTTTAAGGGAAGGTGTGGGGGAGGGACTGGAGCCTTATCCCAAACCACATGGAGCATTGTTGGGCCTGTAAACTTGCATCTCATAATGCTCTATGTAGCACAGGGAGAGAAGATAAATTAAGGCTTTTATCTATTGCTACTGCCCGCTCATCCTACACCAAAAGGTGAAACTTATTTCCTTAGTTACCTCTTTTAGAAAGAAGAATTGAGATCACAACTACTATTGAAGTCCCTATGTAGCCTTAGTGGAAAGCAGGGGAAGGCGTTACAGGTCCAGTATTTTGTACTTCTGCAGGAGGAGGAAGATGGTAGCCAAGGCAATACATGCCATTTTTTCTTTGAGGGCCAGAAGCAGGCACTTTGGTTTGTGTCCACATTTATTCTGAGGAAATGGAAGAAGCAGAGCCTGCATTCATACTCCTGTGTCTAAGTTTTTTGCCTTGCATTGACGTTGATCTTTTGCCCAGCCCTCTTGAAACCTGAATGGACAGGTCTTATCTGAATAAAGTCATTAAGCTGATGCCAACACACATTTGCACTTTGCTTGTGACCACCTAACCTAAGTTAAAAATTGTGTTAACAGCAGGTCATTTAGCTAAACTAAAAGTCTAATGATCAGGCAGATGAACGCTTGTGCATGGACATTCCTTGTGTGATTGGTATCCTGAACATATGATAATATGGGATTACGTGTTCAAATACGTACCTGTTCTGGGAAGCTGAAAGGTAGAATAATACACAAGTAATTTATGAGTTTCCACTCTCTCGGATGTCTTTTATGTCACATTTTAATGTATCTCTGAAGATACAGAGCAGTAGTTACAGAACCTGGAAAATGATGGGAAATGGGCTGTACCAGAGTGTTTGTGGCTATTTACAGGATGAACAGAGTTCTGCTTATCCCTTTTGAACCCACCCCATTATTTAAATGATGTGAATATTGAACAGCTAAGGTGTTTACTATTGGTCTTTTGAGCAGTAGCAAGTATTAAGACAGACAACGTATTATAAATGGGTCTGGGAGGTTGGCATTGAGGTCAAAAATATAAAGGTTCAACAACAACTTCTAAAGTAAAATTACTCATTTGAAAAACTTAGGAAAAGCTTTATTATTTCAAATATGTAATAAAATAAATAAGTTGGAATTAAAACACTTGACAACTTCCAGAACACATATAGAGGAGTGGGGCTAATCTCAAAGCTGAAATTGCCTGGGGTGTTCTGTCTTGCGATTCTGGTTGTGGAGATTAACCTGGGGAAGAGGCATGGGCGGGAAGGATCACCTTGCAAGGCTACAGGGTATGGCTGGGAGGGCCAAGAGTCTTCCCCCCTCAGTTTTTTTCTTCTGTATGTATGAGAACTAAAGCAGCACCTGTTGCCAGTGCATGGTGTGTGATTTTTTTTTTTATTTCTTCTTTACCAAAGGAAAAAAAAATCTCCTGGGATGGAACATTGCAATTTTTGAACAGCACTGTTTGGACTGTTGTCTTGTGCCATGAGTCACTGATTTGGGTGTATGCCTTCAGCTATTACCAGTGAGTGGAACTAGTGAGAACTAAAACAGAGAATTAAAATAAATAAAATGAGTGCTTGCCATGCTGCCCTGATCTGTATTCTTTTTCTCTACTTTTGAAGCCATAAAAATAATGGTACAACATTCTGTAGGCTCTGCTGTATGTCTGCAGTGTTATTTAGGTTTTGTATCTTTGTATTAGTCTTAAGTTTAATATGCTAAAATAATCACATTGTCAAAATGGTGTATTAGGTAGAAAAGAAAAACATCAGGGAAGTGCAGGACGAAGAGTGTAATGAAGGGTTTATGTAGAGAATGAAAAGAGCGATGTATTTTAGTGTAACTTTTTCAAAAATATATTGCGTTTCTTACATCAGAACTTGAAGTACTTTACAGTGGGAGTACTGTCCCCATTTTACAGGTGAAGACAGAGCATGGCGCATTTATCCTGCCTTGCAGAACTCGGAGAAAAATCAAAGCTTTCTGGTTTCCTAGCTCACTGCCTGGTTATGGTAGTCACCAGGCTGCTGGTTGGGAAACCAGCGACTGAAATTAATACTGTATAAATCAGTTGTATCAGGTCTGCAAGGTGAAATTTAAATGCAAGCGTATGGAATATTTTCTAGAATTACCAGTTAAAATGATCACATGCAAATAGAAATAATAGCAAGCTGAAGCACGCCTTTGGGCATGGAAGGACGAGGCCAGGAGGCTTTGCGCTGTTTGGGTGTTAAAGAGGGGTAAGCCGTGGTTCTTGTGGGTGTTCAGAGAGACTTGTCTCAGTGGCTGCAGTCTGAGGGACGAGCTGGTTTTGACCTCAGTCTAAATAGTTGCCTGGTTGCCTTCTAAGGTTGACCGGGGTGTGGACACAGCCTGCAGCTTGTTTAGAGTGAGATTTTGGTGTAATTTTAAGTATATTACTGCCACTTCTTGTGAATTTTGCCAGCACTTGAAGCGGTGCCAAAGGCATGAGTATTAAACAGCCTCCTCCACGCTAGTTGTGAAGCCTGTAGGTCAAGGTGAAGGTGAGCTGGCAGGGCGGTGATTAATAGTACACGTATGTGAAGTCCCTAGGGTCCTTGGTGGTTGAGGGTTTCTGGCCATAGAACACACAGGTTCGTTTCAAAAACCGTCATGGCAGAAAACTGGGCTGTAGAAATAAAGAGTTGAAGCCAGTGATAAATATGGCAGCGTTAGTGCTCGCAGGATTCTGCGGTTTGCTGATCTGTTGTAAATCAAGTAGGAGAAACCAGCTGTGCTGACAGAAGTACCAGAGGATCAGTTCAGTGAGTGGCTTTTGGTGGCGAGTGTATAAATGGAGGAATTCTCTTGTGTTCTGTAATTCAGGGGTTTGGAGGCCTTCAATGGCAACTGGAGCTCACCCACCCCATGGTCACAGAGTCAACTCAGCTCTTGGCTTCCCTTTCCCAAGCAGGCTGCCTGCCTCCACCAGCTTGCCTTACTTAAGCTTGTACCTATTGCATAAGCCTCTGGGGATATTTACATAAAGCATAATTAAAAATCAAGATATAACCTACATCCTACTATGAGTAGAATTAAGTTGAATGGCGTACACTTCAGATCAGTTCAGCACTAGGAGATTTTGTCTGGGGCTTAATCCCCTGCCAATTCCAAGGTCTTTTAATTTTTAAACTGGGTTTTGAATTAAGAGTAAATACTTGGTTTGTTTTAAATTGGCAATGTCATCTATTAAAGTCATTGATGTGTCAGTGAACCTTAACGTGACACTGCTTCCTAAATGGTGTACACAATATATCTTTGAGTTCTGATGTTAATTTGATGCTTACACGTTTTAATTTACTGTATTATCTTTGAAATTATGTAAATAGCAGCATTTTCTTGGCCATAAGAATAGAAATTCAAAAAGTTTATGCAAATTAAAGTATATAATATTAGGCAGAAATGCCTTTTCTCTGGGAAGAAAGTAAGTTTCAGTTTAGCAGTTGATGTTTTTCTTATTTTGACTGGCACTTTTAAAGTTGAGGAAGTACAAGGTGGAAAATTTTATTCAAGAATTATTCACTGCTTAGCAAACATCAAGGGATGATGGGTTCAGGTTTCCAGAAGTATTGCAATGATGCTTAAGGATACAGAGAGCTCGTTAGTAGGGTGTTCCTTTGTGCCCGGCCTGATTAGGCATCTAATTCTTGGGAAAATCTTGGTAGGTATTTCAGTAACTTTGAAAGCCTAGCCTGTGGTAGCCAGAAACAGTCTGTCTAGTTATGGTTAATACTCACTACTCAATAGCACTTGAAATGAACTGATTTCTGAAGTTTCTTGCAGAACTCTGGTTTCACTTCAGTGCAACTTGACCCAGTTGAGTAGATGACCTAAAATAATTGTCAGCAACCGTTTTCTAATGATAGGTGTAGAAAGTAAAGATGTGAAATACTACTGTATAATTATATAAATATGCAGTGCAACCCCTTGGTAAGGAGAGGTTTACCAAATTTAGCAGAACATCTATATTTAGTTACAAATTTGCACGTAGGTTTCGCTAGTCAAATAGTTAACAATCTGGCAAGGGTTCATTTGGGCATTAACACAAGGCAAGACTGCAGCTGGAGAACCATGAGTTCTTGTGTTCTGATTTAACTTGGGGCTCCCCAGCTGCTCCCTGGTGGGCCTGGCATTGGGGTGCTCTCCTCCTGCCTTCCCTTGGCCCAGAGGATCCTGAAACACGGCAGTGGGGACAGCTGGATGATGCTCTTGCCACATGATCCTCTGCTTCGAGCTCAACCCATCCCTGTGACATTCACATCAAAGGTGGTGTGCTGGTTTTGCTGAAAATGAGTTATTAGAAACATTTTTTTTTTTTTTTCATAGCTAACATGGTCATTATTTGGACTTAGTTTGAGAACAAGAAGGTAACACCCCAGCACAGAGTTAATGCTTTTAATTGCTCTGGTCTGACCGCTCTGCCCAAAGGTGTGAGACAGCGAGGAAACTTGACTGACATCCAGACTGATCAATGAGAGCACTGCAGCCCATTAGCATCACGCTAATTATTTAAGGAGAGTTGGGCTCTCTGGGACGCTCTCTTCTGCTCTTCTCTCTCTTGGATGCTTTCTCTTGCATGCGGTTTTGTTTTTTCTTTGCTCTTTTTGTCAGAGCTGGGGGAGTTCGGTTCAGGACATTTAGTTTGGCTTTTTGCCATTTTGCAGAGGCCTCTGAGCCTTTCTGCCTTTTTCCTCCCTTTTCTCTCTCTGGGATCGGCTGTGGGACCAGATACTGTGTCCTGGGACTGGCTGCTCAGCGTGTTTGTGAGGAGTTGCCTTGAGTATCTTTTATTTCTATTTTATATATCTATTTACAATTGCGTATTAGTATTTTGTAATTTTATTGAAGTGTGTTTATCTCAATCCAAGTATCTCCCTTCCCTTTTGATTCTCTCCCCTATTGGAGGGGCTGAGTGAGCGGCTATTGTGGTTGCATTGCCAGCTCGGGTTAAACCACGACAGAGGGGTAGATGTGGATGGAAGGGGAACATTTTTCAGTGCTCACATGTGGCCTGGCCTTTAAAACTGGGAGCAGCAACATTACTGAACTGGAGTTGAAGGAGTTCAACACTGGTGTTTAGACCCTGCAGGTGAGGAGGCTGCATAGTTTTGATCTTAGGTCATTTTGAGTTCTAGTAACGTCTGTGAAGATACCTTAGAAGTATTAAGCTGTTGTTGGGGGGTAAAAATGAGTCTTGAGTTTAAAACTGAGCCAGGTCTGACTTATATGGGAAAACGAACCTTTCTTGTATTTGTTTCCAACTTAATGAAGCAAGAAAAATAACTTCTGTATCTTGTTGGAGGACTATTGGAAGAACTCTGTACGAGTTCAGCTCTGGAACCTCAGTCTTCAGTAGGATGGTTTCATTTTCCTTCTGTGGATACTTCCTTTCCTAATAGCAGTCAGTGTACACCATGCAAATAACATCTGAAGTCCTGGTGTAAAGCTTGTCTCCCTAATGGGAATGTCCACGTGAGGAATGGAATACTGTAAGTAAAACTTCAGCAATCAGTAATTCGTTCAAGTATTTTTGTAAGTTTAGGAAGTTTTTGAACAGTACCTGGCCTCAGGTGTTATCTTAAGCAGAAACTTTCTCATTGATACTTCATATGACCTTGATCTTCTTTGATAAACTGAAATTTAGTTTAACTTTCAAATGATACAAATACTGTTTTTTGTAGCAACCTTGTTACTGTAGTTGGTGTTACAAAATGATGCTACCTTCTGCATAAGAGGGAAAAAAATGGATACAGGTGAATTAATATTTGGATTTAAGTGTTTGTTCAGTTAGGATAATAAGCTTCTCCGAGCTCTAACCTTTTGGTACACCTCGTTAATAGGTAGTTTCTGTATTGTTTTTTTCCTGACAACTACCTCTCCTTGTTTGTTATGAAGGTGCAGAGGTTTCATTTTGCATATGTTTAGAGGAAAGCTGAACAAGTGAAATTTATGGAAACGCATCATATCAGAGGATAATGTCTTCCTTTTACTCTTGCAACTCATTACTTAAGAAAATTTTCTTAGGTAACCTCGATTAGTTGGAAGTTTTACAAAGTACTAGAAACTTTTCTCAATTTTTGCAGGATGGTGCATCTTCTCTTCAAACGCATATAGAAAACACATTTTGCCATAAAATAGAAATAAAAGAATTGGTCCTGTGCTGGATCTTGTTGCTTTTCATGGGATGAGAACACTTACTAATTTTTGCCTTTTGCCTTTAAGAGGGAGTCATGTGATTTTTCTTCCCAAACTTCTTTTCATCTTTAGCTCTTCCAAAGCATCCCAGAATCTGAAGGAAGAGTGTCCTAGATTGAGAGGGGTTGCTCATGGTTGAATTACTGTATTGTGTTAGTCAGAATGCTGGTGGTGAGAAGGGACACGTGTGGCTGGCTCTTCTGACCAGGGGAGGGTTTGAAAGTTCCCTAACTGCATAGCCATCCTGCAGGAAAAATGATTCCTGGTTTATCAAGTTAGAAAATGGATGTTTTACTGGCTGGTGAACAGTGGGCCAACTGAGAAGAACCTCTCTGGTTGTTTTAATGTTTCATGGGCGTTAAGTTTCAGGTAGGTTCGTAAGTTATTCTCATTTGTGTTCAGTAAAACCTAGAGATTACTAATTGGTTTATGATTTTCTTCTAGGAAGATGCCTAACCCTGTTGAACTCTTCCCTTTCCAAAATCATGAATAAAGCTAACAGAGTCATGTGATGGGTAAGGTAGTAAATCAGTTGTATTGCAAATCAAGGGAAAAGAGGAGATCAGCTCAGGGCTGAATTATCCACTTCCGAGCCTTGTTTCTTTATCATGGTGGCTTCAGAGCGTCACCTTTTAGGAGCGTGTGTTCATCCACAGTGTGACGAGGTAGCCTGGGGAAGACGGAGGCTATGGAGAAGATGCTTAGCAGTTAGGATTTGTTAAACTCAAATACCTTAGATAAATGTACATATGTTATGTTGTGGTTTAACCCAAGCTAGCCATACAGCCACAATAGCTGCTCGCTCACTCCGCCCCCTTCTCCCTCCCCAAACAGGAGAGAAGCGGAAAGTGAGAAACTGGGGTTGAGATAAAGAGAGTTCAATAAAATAACAAAATACTAATACACTACTAGTAAATATATACATAAAAGAGAAAGAGAATATAAAATAAAAGATGCTCAATGCAATTCCTCACAAACTCTGTTCACATGCAGCAGCCGGTCCCAACAGCTGATTCCAGAGAGAGAATACAGGAAAAAAAATCAGGCCCAGAGGCCTCTGCAAAACGGGAGGATGGCAAAGGCCGATCTAAAGAAAGTGTCGAACAGAACTCCCCTGAACAGGTCTCTGAGAGCAAAGAGAATGCAAGAGAGCGACCAGAACATCATGACTCTCCTTAAATAATTAGCATGATGCTAATGGGCTGGAATACTCTCATTGATCAGTCTGGATGTCAGTCAAGCTCTGCCCCCTTCTCACACCTGTGGGCAGAGCACTCAGACCAGAGCAATTCAAAGCATCAACTCTGTGCTGGGGTGTTATCTCTTGTTCTCAAACTAAGTCCAAATAATGAGCATACTAGCTATGAAAAAAAAGGTTTCTAAATGCATGAAGAAAGTTAACAATCTGTGGCATGGAGGAGTAGTCCCATAAAACATTAATTCTGATTTATTGTTTTATCTGCATGTTTCAAATCCTAGCCATAATTTTGAGAATTGACTCTAGTGACTTGGGGTGCCAGGCCTGAGATCCTTTGGAGCTGGACTTGAGCAGGTGTCAGACCCCTCTCAGGGCTGGTTGTCTCGCCATTTGTTTTAGTCACTTTAGTTAGTGCCAAGATCAGTTTGAGTGTGTGCTAATGCATTGAGAAGATACAGCGCAGGTTTATATGTGATTGTCAGGCTTCTGGACCGCACGGTGTGTCCGAGAGGCGCTTTCCTTGTCTCCAGTAACAGAGCATAAAGTTGTGTCCGTCTTTATTTACATTGTATCTATAGCAGCATTTGCAAGATGAATCTTTGTTTTGGAATGAATTTATTGCAACCTGAATCCTATAGCTGCCTGTTTCATTATCTGATAATTGCTTAATATCTATATTGGAATAAAGGCTGTCCTTTAGATAATCCTCAAGTTAGCCAACTTCCTATTGTAATTGGAGCTAAATAGATTTGCACCCTCCTCTCCCCCACCCTCTCTATCTAATTTACTGCCTGCAAAACTGTTGTAAATTGCCAAGCTGAGACAGCGCGCAGGTACTAACAGCTCTGCATAAATGTGGGGGCTGTGGGCTTTGTAGCCCAGCAGGGAGCTGAGCTGATCTAAGAAGATGATGTTCCAGCTCATCAGACCGCTTTGTAAGGCCATGAAATTCAGAAAGTGGTAGAAAATTATCTGACACCTCTCCATCCCACCCACCTGAGTTTTCTCCTTTTGTGTTAAATCAACTGATGGAAGTGTCTCATAACTGCTTGACTGGTGACAAGGTGAGTAGTGACTGGAAATGGTGCTTCAGACACTTCATGCTTTCTCCGTTGAGGTGGCAATGTCCCCAAGCACCCTGTGGCTCCCTTGGGTTCTAAGGGTACTTTATAATCACAAGATCCATTGGACCGGCACTGGAAGATGTTCTCTTGGCAATACACAGATCTTAATAGCTTCAATCTTCTTAGGCTGAAACTTCTTTTTAATTAAAGAAACTGTCTTTGGAAATTACAGTTCAAGCCTAACAGAGTGATGGGTATGGTCTCACGTCTTTATTTATACCTGAATTGGTATTTACATTGATTATATTATGTTCCTATATACTGACTGTGAAGAACTTCTCAGAAATGTTTTTCTTTCTCTAGCTTTTGGTGTGGCAAGAAAGGGCAGTGTACTGAGGTGTCACTGAAAGGTTTTGTGAAAATACCAGCGTTTGTATGTGTTTTTTCTTCTTCCTTTATGCCACTGCTTGAAACTGAAATAGTAATGCCAGGAGGATCCCTTAAGTAGGTGCGGAAAGGTTTGCCTGGCATGGCTGGGTTGGGGTGGGGACAGGACAGTGTTGAAACGTACATAGAATAACAGAATCATTTTGGTTGGAAGAGACTCTCAGGATCATCAAGTCCAACCATAACCTAACCCAGAGAACCTCATCTATACACCTTTTAAACACCTCCAGGGATGGTGACTTTTAAGGTAAAGCAAAGTGAGGCCTCTGCCGGTATGAAGAGGTTACACCAGGGTGTAGTGGTGCACTTGTCGCAGGAAGCTCCTAGGAGTGCCATGTCAGTGACAGAGTCCTTTACTTTCTCATTGGAATAATTATTTTGAATAGTTTTAAAACTGACATTCTTCAGACGTGGAGTTTGAGTAGCCTGGTTCTAAATTTGAAATACAAACTAATTTTCAGTCTTAACTTAGTGTCATGGTATCTGACATCCTCTCGACATTCCCTGAAACTTTCAGAGCAGGATTACAAGCAGTAATCAGATATTGGCCTCCAGTGTAGTAAAGGACATGGCAGCATAAACTGTTGGAGGTTGGGTTTATCAGACAAAACCACAATATCTTCCTAGTGTGTCCCTAATGCAGTGTTACACATCTTGTTAATTATGGAATGAAAATAGTTTAAATGTAGATGATCTATTTCAGCTCCATCAGCATGAACTTTCAGTCCGATATACAGGCCTGTATTAGCCTTAGAGAAGCCAGGGTCCCTCTGCATATATTCACATGTATTTAGACATAAGTCAAAATGGAATAAGTTACGGAAAAAAATAGGCAGGGTTACCTAACACAAAAGCAAAAATCAGGTAGTTGTTTATTTGCATAATAAAGATGAGTTCAGGAGTCCCAATCAAGGGTTCAGGTCCTCTTTAATTGTAGACACAGGCAGCATTGTAGTGGTGTTACCCCAGAAAAGTGTCACAGCTTGGGGTTATGTGGAAAATGAAAGTTCAAGAGAGTGGCTTAATAGCAGCTCTCTTTTTTCCTATCAACACTTTTTGTAAAGATAGACTTCCCAGAAATACTAGTTTGGTATAAATGGAAGGAGAAGGTGGAATGGATGAGCCATCTCTTGCTGCCCCTGCCTGCAGTAGGGGAGGAGAGAAAGATGCTATTTGTGAGCAGGTCCAGGCTATTCTGGCAAAAGTACTTTTTTGCAGTAATGCAATGTAGGAAAGATCAGCTTAGACTTAATATTAGAAATGTTTCAAATTCTGTATGTCACTGCCCATCTTGCAAGAACTGGTGGTGTTAGTTGTGGTGTTAGTGCTTGCAAAGTTGCCTTTACATACCCCTGACCTGAGGTAAACTCAATCATGTATTAACGTACAAATACTGATTTAGTTCAGTCCAAATAGCTCTGAATGTAGCTGCTATGGAGGGAGGAACCAGTGGTGTAACTGGATCTGCAGAGCTGCGAGGCTGCTGCAGTCCTTGGCAGAACTTCAGAAAAACTCCATCGTTACTGTGGATGAGTGTGAAACACGACAATGTAGTGAAGTGCGCTGATGTTTAGTGCCCTGTCCTCAGGTCCCACGCAGCTAGCAGCTTTTTGGGGATTTTTATTGGGAATTATTCCTAGTTGCGATTGTTTTGGCAGTTAGAATAATGTCTTGGATCCATGTGTTCCTAATGAGCCTTACCAGCTTATTAACTGCCCAAAGCAGCTCACAAAATAATCCAAAAATAGCTCGGTGACTGGTTACTCTATCACTTTGCTGCAGATCTGATTAGGGTAGAGCAGAGTGCCTAAATTTTGCAACATGAGCAGTGTATTAAGTCTTCCAGGAATGCTAACATGAAATATATTTGTGTGTGTGTGTGTGTTTTTTTTAACAAAGTTTATTTTTTGTTTATAGATTAACATTTGTTTGATATGTTTGGAGTCAATTGAGACTTGCTAAAAATCCTTCTTATTAATATTTTAATATGTGATCATCGCAGGTCACTTCCATTCACAAGAGACATCTGGTTGATGGGGTAATTTCTTACTCTGCTATTGGTGATACGGTATCCAGCTGTTCATCCTCTCGCGCCGTCTCTTAGCGTGTAAGAAGCTGCATCAATTTATGGAAATGTCAGATGTTCTGACTTGAAAACGCATTGAAACTTGTTCTGGGAGACTGGCAGTGGTACAGCTATTTTAACATATTGCATAGGGATTTTCAGTATTTTCACACTCAAGTTATATTTGTGTTGTGGGTATGTTATTGAGCTCCTACTAAAAATCCAAACAAACTAAAATTTGATGCTCAACATGCACAGAAATAATGAAAGCAGCTGCCTTTTCTTGCTGTGATAGAAAACTAAGATGAAAATACTGTATTTGAAGCAAGATTTTTGTGTGAGACTTTAAATGTGTGAGGTCTCTGGAAGTACAGTTGCAAACCTAAAGAGCTGAAAGGCAGTGGTGAAAAGAGCAGATTGCACCAGCACTACCCAGCTTGTGGCCTTAGAAAAAGCTGTATCTGCAGTTTGCTTTAATAAGTAGTGTTTGCATCATGAATGTTAAAAAGAGAGACTTGTTTTAGAGACTCGTGAAAACAAGTTATACCTCCTGTTGTTGAGGGGAGAGATGGAAGTTCCTCCCAAATTGATAGAGTATCTGTGAATGGTGAACTGACGCTGATTTAGGTTCAAGAGTAGGTTGCAGGTAATGTCCTGTAAATATGTACAAGTGAGGTTGGGGTGGCAACAGTCCAGGAGAAAATGGTCCGTATCTTAATTCCTTGAATATACAGCTACATATAATGAATAGTCACTCATGCGCAGGATGGGATTTTCTACCAGTCAACAGATCACACAAACATTGTTGCAATAGGAATGATATTTCTAGCATATTGGTGAGACAAAGTGCCTTATGTAGTCTTGGCGGGGGGGCGGGGAATGAAAAACCCTGAAGTACACCTGTAGATAATGGTGAATTTTTCCAGAAGGCAGTTTTGCATCAGAGCTTAAGCCAGCAGGGGCTCCTTAAGCTGGCTAGATGGACCTGACCTGGAATTTGACTTCTGCACAGGAGAATCGTAGAGTCGTAGAATAGTTTGGGTTAAAGGGACCTTCTCAGCTCCCCCAGTGCCACCCCTGCCATGAGCAGGGACATCTTCACCATTTCAGGTTGCTCAGAGCCCAGTCCAGCCTGGCCTGGGATGTCTCCAGGGATGGGGCATCCACCACCTCTCTGGGCAACCTCTTCCAGTATTTTACAACCCTCATTGTAGAAAATTTCTTCATCATGTCTGACCTGAATCTCCCTTACTTTTGTTTAAAACTACCACCTTTTGTCCTATCGCAGCAGGCCCTGCTATGAAGTCTGCCCCCATCTTTCTTAGGGGCCCCTTTTAAGTACAGAAAGACCACAGTAAGGTCTCTCGGGAGCTTCTCCAGCTGAACACCCCAACTCTCTCAGCCTGTCCTCCCAGCAGAGCTGTTCTGGCCTTGGATGATTCCTGTGGCTCCTCTGGCTCCTGTCCAGCAGGTCCATGTGTGTCCTGTGCTGAGGACCCAGAGCTGGACCAGCACTGCAAGTGGATTACTGAATCTTACTGCTGAGATATGTGTTGCTTCGAGTTGTAAATAACTCTTCTTTGCTTGTGGTAAAAATGCATATCACACATTTGGATCACTAATTTTCTGCTTGTTTAATGTTCAACTCTTTCTCACAGTAACAGTTCTCTTCTTTTAGGATCATTGTCTGGGCTAACCTAGAAATCTTGCTTCTTTGAGCCTGCTGTCTTAGCTTTCATAAGTTTGCCCGTCATGCATGTCCACTGAGACGTGGAACTCATGTTCCGTGTTCCTAAAAGCCACTCCTTCTCCCCATGCCCACTGTATTCATATGTTAACACTGCATTTCACTGGGCACCCGTGGATTGGCTTGACCACTGGAGTAATGTTGCAGGAGATTTACATATCAAAAAGGGGAACAAATTAGCGCAAGTTGCTCTTGAATTGCAGTGATCTAGGTAGCTCTCCGAATTAACATTCTTCACACAATGGGGCACTTAATGAGTTTGCAGATGGCCTGATTTGATTATTTTGAAGTATAAACCATCCCTTTCTTAAGGTGTTGTGTGATAGGGCTGAATATGATGGTAGTTTACTGCTGGCATAAGAAAGATAGGGGAAGTATTAGAGGGAAGGCAGAGAAAGGAAGATGAGTCTGGGCCATGGAGTGGGAAAGGGCAGCAATGATTGTATGGTGAGCATGTCTCATTTCTGCCACATATTTAAGGCACCGATAAGTGTTGAACAGGTAACGTGTAATTATGAAAGTGTTTTTATCTTAAAATATCACTCAACATAGAGGAAACTATGTCTGAACTTGGGATGGATTCTGAAATGTAGTTGTGTTCTCGTTAGAGTATGAGTCAGGTATCCTCCTTGTTTACTCTGGCAAGCTGTCCTAAAATTACAGTGTGTTCTGTTGAGTAATTCCATGAGCTTGTATTTGGACGTTGTGTGGGCAACTGGTGGGACGGCATTATTGATGCTCGGTTCAAATACCTGCTTGCTTAATTGTTCTACGTATCTGTTCTTGTGTAGAAAACATTAATGACTGTGTAATACTAAGTGCAAGCTTGGAAACAGAATTTTTTATTGTGCATTTTAGTCAACAATTGTGTTTCTACTCTAAACAAACCAAATCCTTATCCTACATTAATTGAAATTACTTCAAAAATAGAACTGAAAGGTATCTTGGGAAATCATTCAGTCGCTCACTGGTGCCCATATAGGTTCATCTATACTGAAGTCATTACTGACAGCTTTTTGAATAACAAGGTAGACAGACTTGTGATGACAAAGATGCTACAGCCTCTTGTGGCAGTCTGCTTTGGTGGTTCACTTTCCAAACGTGTAACATTTTTTAGTATGTAATCTGAGTTGCCTTTGCTATAGTT
The DNA here is from genome assembly GCF_037038585.1 of Patagioenas fasciata. Classification (NCBI taxonomy): domain Eukaryota; kingdom Metazoa; phylum Chordata; class Aves; order Columbiformes; family Columbidae; genus Patagioenas; species Patagioenas fasciata. The sequence continues at coordinate 16,577,248 of NC_092533.1, read as the reverse complement.
TAAGAACCTGTTAATTGTAACTTTTACAGTAAACTGTGTTTCATGTAGAATTTATTTGTTATTTCAACTACCTTTTCAGCAAGTTGACCAGATGATTTTTACAATTTTGTCCTATCATCTGTGCAGTTAAAACATGATTATGATACCAAAGTTAAATTATTTTCTGTTTTTTCTAGTATTTTAGATTTAGTAAAAAACTTCAAAAATGTTAAAATTATTTTTCTAACTTGGCAAACAGGTTGAATCATTTATTTTGGACCAAGAGGATCTTGATAACCCAGTACTTAAAACCACGTCGGAGTTATTCTTATCGAGTGCTGCAGAAGGTGCGGACTTGAGAACTGTGGATCCAGAAACACAAGCAAGACTAGAAGCCTTGCTGGAGGCAGCAGGTACTTTCTTTGTATAGTTTGTTTGGGGTTTTTTATTGAACATAACTTGCACATGCATCTGGCAACCTATACATTTTGACCCTAGTGAAGTATTCACAAGTCTGAAATTTTACTGTGATGATGGCACATTGAAACGTGGAAGATGGAAATCAAGTTCATAATTCTTACAGGTGTTAAGGGTGGCTTGGTCCATTCTTTCTGTACATACAGAGTTAGAAAGGTCAACTTGAATTAAATGGTATTTCATTGGCCAGATGAGATTTCATGTGTTGTCCCTCTGGTAACTAAAGGGGAGAGAATGGAAGGAAGTAGACTTGCTAAAATGACATTCTCTTCTGCTGTTTGGGTCAATATATAATTATGAATTCATTACTTCAGAAATTTACAGGTGAAATACTTATTTCTCTGTTTTGACTTTCAGAAAAGTATTTTTCTATTCTATAATTCTGAGATATGACAGTCGGAAAATACACACTTAATGTTCATGTTTTGGAACCAGACTGGATGAAAATACTGCCACTGCATTTGTTACTTCTATAGTGAAAGCTTCGCTAATTTAAGTCTTTCTAAGGTTTGTGACTCAGGTGTTGTAATGGGTTTTATTTGTCAGTTTCAAAATTCCGAGGACAAAGATGTAAAAACCCTGCTTTAAAACACATCCTATTGGGTTATTATGGATGCATACTCAGACTAGTGAGATTGTGCTGAAATGGGAGTTTTCAGACTTTAGCTTTGAACACACTTAAGAGTTAGATAAAATAACGTTAATTGTAGGTGGTTAGATGTGAAGCTGTGTACAGTCTTAAAGGAGATGTTCATTCTGAGGAAGCAAAGGGGCAAGGGCTCCCTTTGCATTTTGATTTTGAAAAAACTCACAACATAGCATAGCTTTTGTCAGGAGAGTGTTGCAGCAGCATGGTTAAAGGTGATTCCCTAAAATTATTCTAAACCTGATAGAACCCTTGAGGACCGAACTTTGCTATCTGGGGGAGATAAACTGTTTCTGGGACACTCCAGACACTAAGAGAATTTGAATAATCTCATCCCTTTTTAAGCATTTTTTAAAATGAAAATCAGTTGCAGTTTATTTCTTGTACCTGATGACCGACTAAACCTGTTGCTGCCTTTACAAATTGTCAATTGAGATGTCTGATGGCTATAGTGTTAAGGGGGCAGGCAGTCTCACGGTGCTTACAAAATGATTTCACGGTGTTTAACAAATCTAGGACGTACCACTGCTTGTGGTAATGCATATGAGAGTGCTTTCTTTGGATTTCTAAGCAGTAGTCGTCCACTTGTCCCCAGGATTAGATGACTTCTTTTTAATCTGAGGTTTCCATGCTTTGATTCCCTGAGTGCTTGGAGAAGGGATGTGGAAAATGGGCAGAACAAAAGGAATCTAGAAAGAAGAGCAAATCAAAAAAGAGAGTGCTTTTATTTGGGGTCTCCAGCGCCCTCTCCAAAAAGACTGAACAAAATAAATGCCTCTTGGTGAATGTGTGAGATCAAAAGACTGAAAACACTTGAGAAAGTCCTCTAGTTAAGCAGTACTTGTCTTTCCCACTACAAATTTGAACACTAAAAATATCGTTAGACTAACCTAAAGGAGGCACTGAGAATCTGGTAGTTTATTAATAAAAACCATAATTTGAAAGTGATTGAAAAAGAAACTAGTGTTTCTGGGAGATGTTCTAAAATCTTCACTGGATTTCTCTGGCTGGTTTGGCTGAAAATCCCCTTTCTAACCGTGGGCTTCTAGGTTTCCATCATGGCAACAAACAAAGCAGCCTAGTGTTGGGACTCTCTATGGTTTGCAGTTTGGCACAGGCAAGTGATTTCTCCTGTTATTTACATTTTAGTCCCTGGCATTAAGGTTAGCTTGCAAATGTAGGTGGCAGAACTATTCCTCAAACTCTTCATTGGGTGAAGAACTGGCTGGAGGGCCAGGCCCAAAGAGTTGTGGTGAATGGAGTCTCATCCAGTTGGTGGCCAGTCACAACTTTTGTTCCCCAGGGCTCAGTACTGGGGCCAGTTCTGTTTAATCTCTTTATCAATGATCTGGACAAGGGGATCGAGTGCACCCTTAGTAAGTCTGCAGCTGACATGAAGCTGGGTGGGAGTGTTGATGTGCTGGAGGGTGGGATGGCCACAGAGAGGGATATGGACCAGCTGGGTTGACGGGCTGAGGCCAATTGTCTGAGCTTCAACAAGGCCAAGTGCCGGGTCCTGCACTTGGGTCATGACAACTCCATGAACGCTAGAGACTTGGGGAAAAGCGGCTGGCAAGTGCCTGGTGAAAAAGGACCTGGGGGTGTTGGTGACAGCGGCTGAATGTGTGCCCAGGTGGCCAAGGTGACCACCAGCATCCTGGCTTGTATCAGGAATAGTGTGGCCAGCAGGACCAGGGCAGTGATTGTCCTCATGTCCTGGGCACTGGTGAGGCCAAAACTCCAATACTGTGTTCAGTTTTGGGACCCTCACGTCAAGAAAGGCCTTGAGGAGCTGGAACGAGTTGAGAGAAGGGAACGGAGCTGGTGAGAGGCTGGAGCACAAGTGTGATGGGAGTGGCTGAGGGACCTGGGGGTTCAGCTGGAGAACAGGAGCTGAGGGGAGACCTTCTGATCTCTGAACTGCCTGAAAGGAGCTTGGAGCCAGGGGGGGTCGGGCTCTGCTCCCCAGGAACAAGCACCAGGAGCAGAAGAAACGGCCTCAAGTTGCTCCAGGAAAGGTTTAGATTGGATATTATGAAACAATTCTCCCGGAAAGAACTGTTGGGCATTGGAACAGGCTGCCCAGGGCAGTGGTGGAGTCACCATCCCTGGAGGGGTTGTGCAGACATATAGATGAGTTTCTTAGGGACATGGTTTAGTGCTGGAGTTAGGTTATGGTTGGAATCAGTCATCTTAAGGGTCTCTTCCAACCTTTAGTCATGGCCTTGTCTTATGTGGTTTCCAGGGTAGCTTGGCCTTTGCTGTGGTGATCCCTTGAGACTTGATCCTAACTTACAACCCAGTGGAAAATCAATCTTGCATTTAGTGTCTCAGATGTCTTACGGTTTCTCACGTGCAAGGTTTGTGGTTGTGTCACTAGGATCTTAATGAGTACGACTTGCAAAACTGGTTTTGCTCATTCTTTATGAATCTTTTAAAGCTCAGATCTCACATGGACATACTGCTTATTAATTCTGGAAGGGAAGTTCTAGCAACTGCAGCCAGATGGGATGTTCTTCAAATTACTTATGCAGAAGTAGTTTTCAACCATTGTACTCTTCAAAATCTGTGGGAGATTTGTTTTTAAGTAGCTGTCTTGATTGGAGAGCCAGTTAGGCCTGCGTATGCAAGTGTAGAGGCCAGGGGTTAGTTGAACTGTTTAAAATGCCTCTATACTTTATATTGACCCATTTTAAAACTACTGGATATTTTTTCACAGTTCGGCTTGTTTATTCTGTTTTCAAGAAGACTTAAAATCTTTTGTGGTTTTGTATGCTGAGGGTGACAGCCTTAAGCAGAATTTCTAGCAAGAGGGTTGTGCCTCACCCCACTGTAACGAAGCAGCAAGTGTGCACATTGTGTACCTATACATGTGTACGCAAACAACAGTTCGAGTCCTTCTGTTTACTACGTTCTCTGAAAACCTTGCTGATTTGCTTTAGTTTGGACAACCATACTTCCTTTTGTACTCTGCTTAAGCAAAGCACAGCCACTTTGTTAATGAAAAACTATCTTTAAACAACTGTCAGTGATTGTATTTCACAAAAAAAATAGTTTTACATTCTGAAGACAGAGAGACTTCACTATTCTAGGACCATCATAAGTGTGAGTTGTTTTCATCCTCAGAAGCTGAAGATACACTAGAACAATTGAATCCTGTTCTTTGGAAGTTAACCTAAAAAACCCCAAGTCTTTTGTATACCTTCCTTCAGTTTGACTCTTGGTAGCAAGGAAGAGATTTGTAAGTAAAATAACCTGTGGAAAGAGAACCATACTGTTTGGAGATACTTCTGTTTATCAAACTGTGATTAAACAGATTCTCAGTATTCTGACAGTGGATTCATGTTCTGCACTGGAAACATTCAGTTCCACTGTTAATTAGGATGCTGTTGATTTCTTAAAATAATATTCCAGTTTTGAAAAATCATGGGTTTTTTTGTGGACCTTCAATAAGGTTGCCTATTAAATATCCTTTTTAGGGGCAGTAGTTGGTCAGTGGAGGATGAGAGCTCTTTGCTGTGTGAATGAATGGCTATAGTGTTCAGAGCTCTTCTTCTCGGTAGGTTCCTCTGTGGGTCCCTCAGCACATGTTCTTAAAAGGGCAAACTTGTCTCCAAAGAATTGGTGAAAGTTTGACAGGTTAAAGCTGTTTTGTTTTCTGGTCCCACCTTTTTGTAGGCATCAGGAGGGGAAAATGCAGTGTGGTCCTCTTTCTGGAGTACAGATTGTTTCTTCAAGAGGATAGAAAAAAGTGTTGGTTGAAGCAAGCAGTCAAAAATTCCAGATGTCCATTTGGTGTATGCAGCACCAGAAGATGGAATTCCACAGAAAGGTGTAAAATGTCAAAATATTGATCCTTGCAGTTAAAATATCCTATTTGTAGTGTTTCGGTATGGTTTTGGTGAGTTTTCTAGGAAGTGACATAGAAAATTAGTGATTACCTGTATCCTTACCAGCAGATATTTTGAGCATGTTCCTTCTCAACCTGCACTTGGCCAACACAACATCAAAAACTAGATGCAGAAGAAAGTGGTAAAGAAACTCTTTGTTTAGCGTTGGAGCACTTGGTCTTCCTGTTGAGTATCTACACAGGGAGGAGTTTTGTTAGGAATGAGTTCTTCAGAGGTCCTACTATTGTTTATAAGAGGTTTGTGAGGAAAATCGGGGTATTTTGGAGAGGAACTGTGTTCAGCCAAAGCTTTGCTCAGTGAAACAGATGTGAATAGTCTGTCCTTATGTTCAAACAGGGGGCAGAGCTATATGCATCCTTTATTTTTCTGTTGAAATACAGGATTAAAGGTGACTAGAGACCCTCTCATAGATGGTTTGGGTGTATTTGAGACTTGGGAGGATTAAATGCAGTGTAAATTGTGAGAAAGAAATGTAGTTTTAAGAAGTGTCTGTTAATCCCGAGTGAATTTCAGCAGTCGGTTCAGGCATGAGGACGTGATGCTGCTCTCTGGAACACTGGTAGAATGAGGTGGGGAGGGAATGGGTCCTGTATTCTGGGACTGTGGAAGCCAAAAAGTGCATGTAATCACCTACTTAGTGGAAATACAGAACACAGGTCAAAATACAAATGGGCCCAGATAAAATCTGCCTGCTTTAGGATAAACCGAGAGGATAGAGTGAGATTCAGCAACTTTGGGTGATGTGACCAAACCCATTCATTATTCACTAACAGCAAGGTTGTTGTGTGGGTTTCTTTGTGTGTGGTTTTTGTTGTCATTGCTCGGGTGGGGTTTGTTTGTTTGTTTTTAGTTAAGATAAAGTAAATTATGTTTGTTTCCCCCAACATTAGGCGGCTTGCGTGTGCCAAGATAGACCTGTGATCCAGCACTCCGGGGGTTCTAAAAGAACAGTACAAAAAATGCACGTCTTGCTTTATCCTACATCAGAGAGACGCCCCGGATGGTGTCAGAGATGGGCTGGATCAATTCTTTGATCAAGTTGTCTATAATTGATAAGATTCATGTGTGAACCTGGTGTTGCTTTTCTTAGGGCTGATGGGTAACTTACGTGTGGTTTAAATGGAGGTAGGCATCTAATCCATTAGAAACTTAACCTCTGAAGGGTTATCCAAGCTCTGCTTCAAACTGGTGAAATTGAGGGCTGCGAAAAATGGACGGTTCATGTTTGTCAGTTTATTGGCTGCATCTCTGTGCTTGTGGAATATAATGTACATTTCTAGATCTGTATGCGTGTTCTTGAATAAAAAAGAAGATAAGTACGAGGGGGAGTCTGAGAGAGGATTGCTGGAATTTGAGCCGAGATGGAACTTCATTGTAAAAATGCTGCAATATCAAATTTGAAGTGTGTTTAGCTGCCATCGATGTGGCAGAAGCCTTACCTTAGTCCAGCTATTTTGACTGATTATTTTTTTTTTATACCAAGAAAGGCTTTTCACTCTAATTTGACCTGATCTGAAATACTTGGTGTTATATGGATGCAGCATACAGATCAAACGAGAGAAAGAGTTTTCATTCAGAAGTCCAAACAGGCTTCTTTTTGGGTGTTTCTCTAGAGATCAAAGCTGTACTACTACTAAAATTGCCACTGTGTTGATAACTGGAAAACTTTTGCCTTTCGAGATATTGGCACATTACAGTGACTTGCTCATTTTCTTTCTTCACCATCTAAAGATTCAGAGTGGGAAGAAATATATGGTATGTGAAACATACACGTGTTGTGCTTTTGAGTAAGTTGGATAAACTGTCTGAATTTTGTGCATGTACTTGAGTTATTAATATTCTGTTTCTCTGAGGTTTTGCATGATTTCGATATATTTTTTCTAATCTAGTAGGCCTTTAGATGAGAACAGATCAAGTCTAATCCTGCTCTTATTCAAATTAACTTCCATTCTTTGAAAGTGCATTAAATGTACCAGCTTCATATTTTTTGGCTTTCTTTCAGTTGGATTTTGCTGTGAAGAACAGTTCCATTGTCATAACACTTAAATTGATGCTTTTAGGTATCAGACAGCTAAGTTATCTTACCAGATTTGAACTGTAGTGCTTTTGGAATACTTTGGCAAATCAGATAGTTCTGAGATTTTAACTTTTCTTCTGCAGGGACGGGGAGTGGGAAGAGATAAGAAAAACGTTACAAGTTTTAATTTGTAAAGTATTAAAATTGGCCAGGGTACTCCTCAAGCTCTTGTCTGCATATTTATATATATCTATATATATCTGTCTATGTATAGAACTCAGAGGTCACTGTTAATCAACCAGTGCTTTATGACCATACTGTAAGCAACTTGTGCAATTCTCCTTTTAACACAATTTTTTTTCAAAGTCCAAACTATTTGACTTCTGCCATCTTTTATTTTTCACGCGAGTTGAATTCTTCTGCAAGATCAAATCCCCTTTGCTCTCCTGTTCCAATCTGAGGATATTCCTGGATAAAATCAATTTTCCATTCGGGATTGTTTTCAGGACTTCTTGTTATGTTGGTGCTTGGAGTCGCCTCAGCCAAAGAAGGAAAGCAGGGAGGGTTTCAACAGGAGAAAAGCCGTGGTGCTTAATTGACAGTGTGACATAACGCCTGAATAGAGATGGAATTTCACCTGTACCAAGGGGAGAGCCTATTCTGTGGGTTTGGTTTGGTTTTTTGTTGGTTTTTTACCACATCCATCAAAGGCTTTGCAGTGGGTGCAGGAGCTTGTGCTGCTTTGCGCTGTCCTGGGGGCTGGGAGCCAGGTTGGGGACAAGGGCTCTTGGTTGGTGACAGTACCTTGAAGGAAGTTTTTCTTTTGGTTGTCTTGAGATTTGTGCTAGGGTTGGTAAATCGAGATCTTGCATGGTAATGCTGCAGGAAAGCTGGTTATGTGGGTCTGTGATGTTAATCAGTTACAGGAAAAATAATAGAACACTAGCTCAAGGCACAGGTCACCCAAAACTAGTGTCTGGTAAATACTGCTGTTGACTCCAGTGTCTTACCACAGAATGTCTCTTATTTGAGTGTGGTACAGTATTTTTTCTGTGTTCTTTTCTTTCATTCTTGTGCATGCTTTATCTAAACAGATGGCTACTGGTATGATGCTTGCTTTGTGATGCTTGTGTAAGAGGAGAGCATAGATGTTAACCTTGTGAAATTCCCATGTAACCTCAGCTGGGTGTTCCTGCTCCGGTGGGGGGATTGCACTGGATGAGCTTTCCAGGTCCCTTCCGATCCCTGACATTCTGTGTTTTGTGTGATTCTGTGAAATGAAGCAGCTACTATACTTGGAAGTTCAAGCTGATCCAAAGGTAACTCTTCTTCCCTAAGCACATCGGCGGAGTGAGGAGGTAGGGTAGCCTGTGCCTCTTGCTTGTGTCTCCTGCAAGGAGAGTCTATTAGTAGTTCATTTAAAAAACTCAGTTACACAGACTTGAGTTTTAAGCTTGCATTTTTTTGTTTTCTGCATTTGTCAGTCATGTAGTTTCCTTAGCACATGATAAAAGCAGAGTTTAGAAGTGATCAGAGCAGTGTTTGAACATCAGGTGAATACTTGATAATCAGACCTGAATCTCCTCGCTCAGAGTTCCCTTTTTGGATGTTCTGTAACTTAATGGCAAAGAGTGGTGGCGGTACCCAGTGCCAGCCACTGAGCTCCACACTGGACAGGCTGGTAGGTCAGGTTGGTAATCTGAACGTGTCCACCCATTTCGGGGTCTGACTGGAGGTATTAACTGGGAGAGTTAACGTAATTATACTGGGAGCAGGGCTCTTGCTACCTGTTTATGTAAGGGCTGTTGAAAGCGTCTGGTTTGCATGGCGTGCTGAGCATCGCTGCACACATGAGAGGAATTAACTGAGCTCTTGTTGGCAGACCTGCAACACATTGTTCTTTTACCAGTTCTATGGTGCTGTTAGGGTTTGTTTGGTCTTGAGTGTCAGAAACAACAGATTATACTGAGTCATGAATACTTTATATGGTGTAACAGGTAAATCTGTTGCCTTTCTCAGTTAATAGCTTACTTTTGATAAAATATTACTATTGTATACTTAAGAAGTAATTACAATAAACACGTTTCTAGGAAAAGAAATGATAATATAATATAATATATGCATAGTGTAAATGATCAAATTTTGCTTATTTCTGGAAATTCAAGCTAGTTTTCACCACATTAAATAGAATTATGTAAAATATACTGCCACTCATCTTTGATTCTACTTATGGAAGCAAGTAGCTTTTTTTTGCAATGGGGCACCTTCATTGCCTGTTGTAATTTATTTTCTGCCTTTTTAAATGTTACTTGGAAAGCTAAGAAATTTGAAAGAACTTATGTTTGAAAGAACTTAAATATCTTAATGTACTACAGCTTGTTTGAAATAATTTTGCACAAAATGGAGTTCATATTCTTTGTGAGTTCGATGTATTAAAATACTTGAGGATTCAACATATACTAGGAAACTTTTTTAAAAATAAATGATTGTATTACATAAATTTATCCTCACATCCATCAAGAAAATACTTGCTGTGGGAACAAAAGGCACAGTGCAGTTCGGTAATTAATTTTCCCCTGTGTAAGAAAGCATTATCTCTAAACCAGCAATTACTAACTTATCATTTAGCCGTCACCTTTTTCTCAAATTCTCTGCAGCTTCTTAGAACCCTTTCAAAACTAGGCCTGAAAGCTCAGTAGATGTAGTTTTCTCTCCTCTCCCTTCTCCCCAGGCAGATCCAGCTGTGCTCGTGCCGTTCCAGACGGGTGGCTTTGAGAACTGGTTAGACAGTGTCTGCGATGCCGGGAGCTCCGCACACTGAGCCACCGCAGCATGAGAACAGGATCAGTCCTCAGTGTTCTGTGCTGAAATGCGAAACTTGGGGGCCAAAGGGGCACCAAGCTGCTTTGGAAGAGCTTCACCAAGGAAGAGAGTTGTCACAGTAAAGCAGTTGGTGTTTTTTCAAGTGAAATTACTTTGGCTGCTTGTTTTATTCATCAGTCCATTGTTCCCTTTCTCATTGCAGCCATCCCCAGAACCAGCTTGCAGACTGTTTAGGGCTATGAGGCTGGTAAAGGTTTGGAGGGGAAGCCATATGAGGAGCAGCTGAAGTCCCTGGGTTTGTTCAGCTGGAGCAGAGGAGACTGAGGGCAGAGCTCATGGGGCTGCAGGTTCCTCAGCAGGGGAGCAGGAGGGGCAGGGCTGAGCTCTTGTCTCTGTGACAGGGACAGAACCCAGGGAATGGCAGAAGATGTGCCAGGGAGGGTCAGTGGGACATGAGGAAAAGGTTCTTCACCCAGAGGTGCTGGACACTGAACAGGCTCCCAGGGAGGTGTCACGGCCCAACCTGACAGTGTTCAAGAAGAGACTGGACAACGTCCTCAGACACACGGGGTGACCTGTGGACTGTCCTGTGCAGGGACAGGAGTTGGACTCCATGATCCTCGTGGGTCCCTTCCAGCTCTGGACATTTGATGATTCTATGATTCTACTGTTACCTTTCTCAGTTCTTTTTTTGTTTCGGTTAAATAACATCAAATCTTTCTCTGCTCTTAACTTATGTTTAGACTTCAATCTACTCTTGTTCTCCTCTGGAGCCTCTCTGTGACCTCTGTACTTTGTAGCTTCTTACCCCAGATTAAGCATATTACTCAAGTTGAGCTCTATTGATGCACAAAGAGTAGGAGTGTTATTTCATCTGTCCTGCAAGCTGTGCTTTTGTTTATACATCTCAGTTTGTTGTCTGCCTTTTGCAGCAGAAATGTTGGTTTTCAAGTTGAATTTGACTTCAAATCTACCAATACTTTTCTGAAGAACTGCTGCCTGAACAAATTCTGTATTTGTGCAGCTGATTATTCCTGTGTGCATAAATGTATACGTCTCTCTCTATATCTATATATCTATATTTACTGACACTCCTGTTTGGATATGTCCTTCAGAAAAACTTCTTAAATCTAAATTGTTATAAAGGCTACAATTCTGTCTTTGCTTTCAAAGAATTATGTAGCTTTCGAGTAACAGAGGAAGGCCACAGTGAGCAAGAATATTCTAAGCAACCTGGCCAATAACCAACCAAAGTTCACTTTGCCTTGTATTGCCAAAACCAAGCAAGCAGCATGTTTGGAAGTCTCCAGAGGAGGAGGAGTATGTAGGAAGATCTAATAATGTAAAGTGGAGCAGCTTGCAGTGTGGCCGTGCTTTTTGGTTGTTAGCCTTCTCTAATCATGAGCACACCCAGTGGCTGATCTTCCAAGCCTGTAGAGACAGAATAAGAGGTGGAACAACTTCATGCAGGTAAGAGCAAAGACGTTTTTTAGTAACATCTTAACTGGATTCACTTTTCCATAGTCGTTATTTGAAGCGACTCTATCCAGAAGCTGTTGGATTAGTACTTAATTTCTCTCTGCATTGTGTGCCGAGGAAGCCCAGTACAGCTTGTGCTCTGTGGTGCTACGTGTTGGATTTTGTGACCTCCGAGGGGCTAAAACTCTGTCTGAAAAAGCAGAGCTTCAGAGGCGTGGACCGAGGTGAAAGAGCATCTCTTGTCACACGTGCATCCTCTTCCCTTTTTGTTTTTGAACTTTAGGAGGATGCCCCCAAAAATAAAAAGATGTGACGGTAAGAATCCCCCGGACTGTTCTGATAGAGGGGTGTTTTCTCTAATGTGTAACAGTAGATGGGTGTGCTCTTTATTCAAGTTGTGTTGTGGTAAAATAAAATCATCTTCCTTCCAAAGACTGTAGCATCCTGATTTTTCATTGTTTTGTACTCTGCAATCTACTCTGGCATTCCCAGAGATCTCATTTTCAGGATACACAGCATGTATGTAATGACAGTACACTGAAAGGCTGTGGATCTTCGGCAGAGCAGAGATTTTATGACTAGTTTCTCAAATGTTCAGTTGGAAACATGGATACACACTAGTCCATGCTATATACCATTACAGTAGTGATTTCTGTTTTGAAGCAGTGGCACGCTTGGTCAGCCTCTGAAAATACTTCAGTATTTTTGACTTGTTTTGCCATACTTCATTGGCATAAACTTGGGTCTAAAAGTCCATGTGCTTTTGTATTAAGTTGGTGCCATTACTGGCCCTCAAACTCTGCTCTCAGTTCTTCACTTGAAAATGCAGAAGTATTTGCAATTTTTTTTCCCCATTTCGTGATTCAGGAAGGCAACTGCAGCCCATTTGGACTGAGTTTCCCCCTGAATGCTAGAAATTTGGAGAAAAGAGTTCAAGCGTGCTGTTTGCCTATAAATAGCACTCAAAGGTTATTTCAGTTTTCTTCCTGCATCCCTGTTGTGCACGGGGGTCACATCCTGGTGTTAGTCTCCACAGGAGTATGATGCTTCTCCTCCATGATTCTCAGGTTACTCAAAAAGCAGAAAGTAATTCTGCTCTTTTCTCCTTCTGCCACCCAATAGGAGAAAGTGTCTGTGAAGTAACTTATCTTCAAAGGTCAGAACCCCTACAGTAGATAGGACTTTAAATATTTCGCTCAGAATGCTAAAAGTCAAGACGAGGAACTTTGTGCATCGTCTTCAGCATGAATAGTTGTTTTTTTCTTTCTCTTGCCATTTCTCAGGGATGTGTGAGGTTTTTCTTTGCTCTTTACCCTCCCACAATGGATGGCACCATTTCCATGTTCCATGTTCCTCATTCCCACGTTTCAGCAGCAGGCTCAGCTCTTTGAGGTGCATCTGTCACATTCCTGGAGACAAGCACTTCACAGAATCCCAGAATGTCAGGGGTTGGAAGGGACCTGGAAAGCTCATCCAGTGCAATCCCCCCGCCGGAGCAGGAACACCCAGCTGAGGTTCCACAGGAAGGTGTGCAGGAATTGTCAGACTTGAAATGAGGAAATACTAGTTTTTATCTGTAAGACATGAAAGGAAGAACCAGGAATTAAAGAGTAATTGCCTACTGTTAGCCTCAGTATTTTTCTGTAAAATAAGGAAATAAATCTTGTAAATTTTTGCATATTTGATGTCGTGAAGTGATTTATTTTGAAGCTTTCCTTACAAAGCTCACAATTTCTGCTTCTGGTTCATTTACAAAGTCGTGGCCTTTACAGTTGTGTGGCTAAATATTGTAAGCACTACAATCTCAATTTAAATACAATAAATTCCCCAGGAGTGACTTAGAGTTTTAATACTACTTTGTCTAAGCAACCAGAAGCAATCTGTTTCTTTTTCTCTCGATCTCTAGCCTGGATGCTTCCTTGAAATACAGGAGTGTCAGAGCTGATGTCCAGACTCTGAATTTGGAGCCTGGCTCCTTTGATTCTTGCTGGGAGGCTCCGTAAATGACACCAGTTGCTGCATGTTGCTTTAGCGCTGTCCGCTGTCGTTCCAGTCCGGTTGATGTGCTGGTATGTGTGTGTGTGTGCTCTCACGCCTCGTTTGCCGAGCAGGTGACTGCTCAGCTCTAGGGGAGATGTGCTGAGTCTGCTGGTTGAGCCTGCGTCGCTTTAAAAGCTAAACAAAGCCAGGCAAACAATTCAGCTTGTGGCTGAAGTTTTCCCTTAGCTAATCACAGTAACACTGGTGAACCTGATATAACCAGAAGAGCATTTTTTTTTAAGTGCATAAATGTACTCAAATAGTTGCTGATGCTGCGGCCCTAGAAAAGATGTTGCAGGAGGAGGTGGTGAGGGAGGGAAGAGAAGGCTGGCGATGGAAAAGGCGTCAGGCAACCAAGTACTTTACTGCGATTTTGCTGCCATGGAAAATGTTTCTGGCTGTGTATTGCTGGTTTTTATTTATGGTAAGGGTGAAAAAAACCCTAAAGAAATCCCTGACTTGGTAATTCAAAAACGAAGTAATAAGCTCCTATTTAACTGCAATATAAAGTACCTCCCATTTAATCCTAGAGAAGCATCAAAACTAATTCACGTCCAGAGCAAGACTGATGGATCCCTATGAGGAGGAATTCAAGTAAAGGGGGTAAGAGGCCAGTGTGGATGAGTAAGGAGCTCCAGTCAAAACTCAGGTGGAGGAAGAATGTTTATGTAATGTGCATTAAGAAAAAGAGAAAGACCACCTAGGAGGAATATAAGGAGGCTGTTAGAGTATGCAGGGATGCGGTGAGGAAGGCCAAGATCCACCTGGAAGTAAATCTGGCCAGGGTGTCAAGGACAAGAAGGACCTGAAGTACATCAGCAGCAAAAGGAAGGTTAGGGAAAAGGTAGGTCTGCTGCTGAACAAGGAGCGTGTCCTGGTGACAGATAATACAAAGAAGGCAGAGTTACCGAATGCCTTCTTTGCTTCCATCTTACTGCTAAAACTGTTCCTCAGGTATCCCAGGCCCTAGAGATAGAAGAGAGAATCGGACAAAAGCAAGACTTTCCCTTGGTCGAAGAAGATCAGATTAGAGATGATTTAGACAAACTGGACATGCATAAATTCGTGGGCCCCAATGGGACGCACCCAGGAGTGCTGAGAGAGTTGACAAATGTTGTTGCTAAGCCATTCTCCATCATCTTTGAAAGGTCTTGGAGAACAGGAGAGGTGCCTGAGGACTGGAAAAAGCCAACGTCACTCCAGTCTTCCAAAAGGGCAAGAAGGATGACCCAGGAAACTACAGGCCGATCAGCATCACCTCCATCCCTGCAAAGGTGATGGAGCAGCTCATTCTGAATGTCATCTCCAAGCATGTGGAGGAAGAGAAGATTATCAGAAGTCAGCATGGGTGCACCAAAGGGAAATCATGTTTGACCAACCTGACAACCTTCTGTGATGGTACGACTGGCTGGGTAGATGAGGGAAGAGCAGCGGACATTGTCTACCTTGACTTCCGCAAGGCTTTTGACACCGTCCCTCACAACCTCCTCATAGACAAGCTCAGGAAGTGCGGGCTGGATGAATGCATGGTGAGATGGGTCATGAACTGGCTGGATGGCAGAGCTCAGAGGGTTGTGATCAATGGTGCAGAGTCTGGTTGGAGGCCGGTAGTTAATGGGGTTCCCCAGAGGTCAGTAGTGGATCCAGTCCTGTTCAACCTGTTCATCAATGACCTGGATGAGGAGACTGAGTTGCACCCTCAGCAAGTTTGCTGATGACACCAAACTGGAAGGAAGGGCTGAGACACCAGAGGTTGTGCTGCCATCCAGCGAGACCTGGACAGGCTGGAGGACTGAGCAGAGAAGAACCTGATGAAGTTTAACAAGGGCAAGTGTAGGGTCCTGCACCTGGGGAGGGATAACCCCCGGCACCAGCACAGGTTGGGGGTGGACCTGCTGGAAAGCAGCTCTGCAGGAAAGGACCTGGGCGTTCTGGTTGACAACAGGTTGACCATGAGTCAGCAATGTGCCCTTGTGGCCAAGAGGCCAACGGTACCTGGGGTGCATGAAGAAGAGTGTGAGCAGCAGGTTGAGGGAGGTAAATCTTACCCCTCTGCTCTGCCCTGGGGACGCCACATCTGCAGTTCTGGGTCCAGTTCTGGGCTCCCCAGTTTAAGGACAAGTAATTACTGGAGAGAGTCCAGTGCTGGGACACGAAGATGCTGAGAGGCCTAAACCAACTTACTGGGTTGCACCTGTTCCAGGGTTAGAGAGAGTTCTTGACAAGTAATAGCTTTGTCTGACGCTTTTCCATTGCAGTTCTTGCCTAGCAGTCTCTAAGGGTGTCGGTCGGGCTTTTGGTGGTTTGTTTTTTACTTTTGCTCTTAACTCATAATGAGTAAACAGCAGCTTTGTCCTTCTCCAAGGCCAGGTTCAAATATCTGTGCTTGCATTTGATGTGTCTTGCAAACCAAAACTCAAATTGTTAGAATGAACCGCTTTGCAGGAATCTCTGTTGGCACACATTGAAAAGATCTAGTTTAGCTTAATCTCTTTTGCCCTACAGTTTACTTTTTTAAAAAAACTAGGTTCGTTGAAGAAACTAAACTCACTAGATTTTGGACCAAGGCTTAATGCTTCCAAAGATACTTGAAAACCCCCCAAAAAACAGAACAAACCAAAAAACTCCAATAACCCAAAACCCAAAGAAAAAGGAGAGAATGAGCGAATACTCTAGACCAACCTAGACAACTTCAACATTAATGCCTGTTCATAATTGCGTTAAAATTTACTTCTCTGCTAGAGGAAATACGGCCACTTTCTTGATTATAATTCTTCGGGCTTTGTGTTGCACTACGAGCTCTCTCGTATTCTCCCCTGAGCTTCAGTTGGCTTTATTTAAAGCAATTCAACCACTGAATTGCTTTTAAATGAGGACTGTGACAGAACTGGTAGGTTTTTTTACTGTATTATTGCATGTAATTGTAGCAACTGCTTTAAAGCATGTGGTAATCCAAGAGGCAGATACCTTTTCCAGACGCTTATCTGCAGTGAGATGGGTGAAAAAGCTGTTTGTTGATGATGAGATATATCTACAGCTATGACACAGGAGTAATTAATGATGCTTCCATTTTAGCTACATTTAATATATATGGGATCAAAGTACATTTGATTGAGTGATCAGCATCACTTTATGCACATATAGGATGAATGTGATGTGTCTGCAGGTCCTGGCTCCTGTAAAGGAGTATCTGGGAACTTGTCACCTTGTAGTAGGCAAATGCTCTTTTGCTACAGATTTATTTAGAACAAAATCTTGAAAAACAGAAAGGTTGGGTTTCTTTATAAAGACACTTGATTAGGAAACATAAAGATTTGCACATTCCGTGTGAATGGCCAAGCGGAAGGTGTGTAACGTGGATGAGGTATTCTAGTGGCTATTTGCAGTTGCCATCAGGCAGGAATCTTCTGTTCCTGGCCGCACAGTTCTCTCTCATCTCGCCAGGTCTGGCTAGAAAGACCCTTTGCTGGTCAAATGAGTCTTGCTGTGCTGCTACAAAGCTCCTTCTTCTTTACCTGTGACTGGATGGGGTTGGTGGGAGCACCTGGGGAAACCTGGGGAGCAGCCAAATATTAGATCAGCACACAAGAGCTCATGTTATTTCAGCTTTAGAAAAGGTGACTCAGTTTTCACGCAATGGGAGAAAAGCAGTGCCTAGTGAAAGCTTGAAAAATTCAAACTGATTTATTTTTTTTCAAAAAATAGAGTTATGCTGTAGCAGTCTGTCATGGTCAGGAATTTAAATAAGGTGTAAAGTATGAGGAGATAGTTACAGATAACTTTCCTGGTCCCCTTCCAGCTCAGGGCATTCTGTGATTCTGTGATTACACAAGAAAGGCCTTGAGGTGCTGGAGCGAGTTGAGAGAAAGGAACGGAGCTGGTGAGGGGCTGGAGCACAAGTGTGATGGGAGCGGCTGAGGGACCTGGGGGTTCAGCTGGAGAACAGGAGCTGAGGGGAGACCTTCTGATCTCTGAACTGCCTGAAAGGAGCTTGGAGCCAGGGGGGGTCGGGCTCTGCTCCCCAGGAACAAGCACCAGGAGCAGAGGAAACGGCCTCAAGTTGCACCAGAGGAGGCTGGGGTTGGATCTGGGAACAGTTTCTTCCCCAAAGGGCTGTGGGGGATTGGAACAGGCTGCCCAGGGCAGTGCTGGAGTCACCATCCCTGGAGGGGTTTAAAAAATGGGTATATGAGGTTCTCAGGGACATGGTTTAGGGGTGGACTTGGCAATGTTGGGTTAACAATTGGACTCGATGATTTTGAGGGTCTCTTCCAACCAAAATGTTTCTATGATTTTGAAATATCTGAGCACACTGATATAAAAGCAGATGATCCCAAAAAGGAACCCTTGTCATCAAAATGTTACCAAAATAACAATAAGAACTAATTGTAGCTGGAGAAGTACTCCTAGCTATTGATTCTGAAAAAAATCTCACTGCTACTTTTGCCATACTGGAAAGCAGAGAGAGAGATTTCGTTGAGATTTCTGGCTCCTCTTCTGGTAACTACATTGCAGTATATGTAAATGTGAATATAATATTAAGAGTTTGCGGTGTCAAACAAGTGAAAAATCAGACGCTGGGTTTAGCAGCAATTTTCTCCGAGGGCTTGTGTATGTTATGATGACCTTTTAGGTTTTTTCAGACATCCCCTTACACTTGAGGCTGTTGCTCAAGTAGGTGAGTTCCTATTGTTTTCAGGAGTGGGGATATGTGAAGGAAGGGATATTTTAAGGTTAAGACCATGAAATACATCCCAGGGAAAAAAAAAAAATCATATTTCTGCCTTGTCCAGAAAATGCTTAGCAGATGAACATTGTTTTTCAGATAACACTGAAAATGTCATTTTGGAGTGTGATAGTTTGCTGTCACAAATCTGATTTGTAGAAATTGAAAACTCGGCTGCTCTGGAAATATGTGAGGAACTGTGATGGTGACATATGAAGTATTGTAAAATGCTAATTACTCAAAAAAACCCACCGAACACCCAAGCTGTAGCTCTTAATTTCATGCTAGATGAGTCTTATTTAGCATGCCCAAGAATCAGTTGAGAAGAAGAGAGATAAAAATTGCAGCCAGTGAGTTCCGTTTCTGGTATTTACTAAGAAATGCTGCTACTCCTCTGTGGATACACTGGGGTAAAGGATGGCAGCATTAGGAAGTTGGGGAATGACCTATTAGAGAGCAGTGTAGGGGAAAGGGACCTGGGGGTCCTGAGGACAGCAGGGTGACCATGAGCCAGCACTGGGCCCTTGTGGCCAGGAAGGCCAATGGTACCTGGGGTGGATTAGAAGGGGGTGGTCAGTAGGTCAGAGAGGTTCTCCTGCCCCTCTGCTCTGCCCTGGGGAGACCACACCTGGAATATTGTGTCCAGTTGTGGCCCCTCAGCTCCAGAAGGACAGGGAACTGCTGGAGAGAGTCCAGCGCAGCCACCAAGATGCTGAAGGGAGTGGAGCATCTCCCGTGTGAGGAAAGGCTGAGGGAGCTGGGGCTCTGGAGCTGGAGAAGAGGAGACTGAGGGGTGACCTCATTAATGCTTACAGATATATAAAGGGTGAGTGTCAGGAGGATGGAGCCAGGCTCTTCTCGGTGACAACCAGTGATAGGACAAGGGGTAATCGGTGCAAACTGGAACACAAGAGGTTCCACTGAAATTTGAGAAGAAACTTGTTCCTGGTGAGGGTGTCAGAGCCTGGCCCAGGCTGCCCAGGGAGGTTGTGGAGTCTCCTTCTCTGCAGACATTCAAACCCGCCTGGACACCTTCCTGTGGAACCTCAGCTGGGTGTTTCTGCTCCATGGGGGGATTGCACTGGATGAGCTTTCCAGGTCCCTTCCAGTCCCTGACATTCTGGGATTCTGTGAAGGTTCATGGCTTGTGTTGGCTGCACGTGAGGTGATCAGGTTGGCCCGTATGTATGTTTGAAGGAATCCCATGAGACAGCAACAGCCGAGTGTTTTAAAGGTTTCTAGAGTGAGATTTAGTTTGAGCGTAACAGTGGTGATCTGCTCACCAATTGTGTCACAATGATGCTTCATTTACCTTATTGCATCATCTGTTTCCAGCAAGTGCTGAACTTTTTTTTAACCTGAAGAAGGTGGTGGGAAAACTTTGGACTTCAGATCTAGTTCTGTATGAAAGAATCCTGTCTAGGTGATACATTTTGCAGTGAGGAAACAAACATGACGTCTTGCTGAAGACTTACAGTTTTGAGTTCCTCTCAAAATCTGGCACTTGCAGGTGAGGAGCAGTCAACAGAAAACTCGGTGCTGGTCTGCAGATTTTTATGTCTTAACTAGAAGCTGACATCTTACTGAGGCACTGTTTTGAACTATTATGGCTTTGGGGTAGGGGTGTGTTTGTGTTTAAATATTCATTGGGGTTTATCTTAGAAAGTGCTTTTGGGGCAGAAGACAACCAATATTTTTGATATATTACATTGGCTTTGTAATACCCTGAACTTTCACAGGCTGATAGGTTTACTACTAAAACCAACAGAAAACAGCCAAGGAGCTGAATCTCTTTGGCAACAAGTAAACTTCGGGCTTCCCATTTCGATCTGGGAATGTCACTGTGTTGAAATCTGGTAAACGCAGAATACAATTAGAAGGGACGTTCTCCTACTCTGGGTTTTCCATTTGGTTTTATAAGGTGATAAATCATCTGCTGCTGATAAATCATCTGCTGAGCTCACTGTGCAAGAGGAGTTCCTTGCTTTGTGAAGATGGAGGAGCGAGCCAGGGCAGCAGGTGTGGGACTGCAGGGACCTTGAGTCCTGCTCCCCGGGGAACGGCACTGCCTTGACACAGCTTGATTTTTAATCAGTGTGGTAATGAAGAATGATGCTAGCTTTCCAGAAGTATTACCGGGTGATACTAGTTGAGGTTCAAAAACTTTGGAAGGTGCTTTTGTAGAGCCCTCTGTATTTGTTGGAAAGGAAAAATCTGGTTATGTTATGGCTGATTGTAAGATAAATCAGTCAGGCACTGTACTTTGCCCTAATAAAGAGGGAGCTATGGGAGCACAAAAATTAGATCTGTAAACTCAGCATATGTGCCATTTAGTTCACTCGAATAATCCAGCCCTGCTGTATTTGAGAGAGTGTTGTGAATTCTAACAAGAAGTTTAGTTATGGTCAGCTGAGTCACAGTTTAAGCATATAGACAATATATAGACACAATCGCAGAGAGCATGTATATAATTGGACTTCTTTCCTGCTGCTGCCTGACGGAGATGGGCTGGGGAACTACTTTAGTCTGAATGAGGATTGAGCAGGCCTTTGAAAACATGATCAATATGTGTCACCGTAACTTTGATTTGCATTCACATCTGTCTTTTGGGAAAAACCCTTTCTGCTAAATAGTGATGAAGGTTTCCTCTCTTGGAGTATTACACAGTTCAGAAAGATTTGGGAAGAGTCGGGATCAGGAAGGGGGGACCTAAGCATGATATTTTCTTCTTCAAAATCATTATTGGTGTTTAAAAAGATTCTTATTATCTATGAAACTGCACGCTGATTTAAGCATTAATGGGTAATCTCGTACATAAAGGCACTGTAGTGTGTGATAATCTGTTACGGAGTGATGAGAAAGGGTGTTGCCAAGTGGTTTAGGTATCTTTTGGAGGATGTGCCAGACGATAATCAAAGTGCTCTTGGACTGGGATGACAGGGTGAGATGATAAGCAAATTTGTTGCAACACAGAAGTATGTGGCATTTTGAATTTGTGAGAATTCAAGAACTTTGAAAGTGTTACCGTTCAAAGTTCATTATTCTTCTGAATAAAGTGAAAGATGAGGTAAAAAAAAAATATGGTAACAGGGTGTTTGCTACCAATGTATTTATTAAGGACAGGTATGGCAGGAGGACGCTTGTGTGGTATGAAATTGGTGTCAAAATATGAGGTTTTTAAAGGCAAAGGAGAACCAGCTATTCCTGAACCTGGTTGATGTCATTATACAAATAACGTTAGCAATTAAATGTAGGCAGTTAAGGCAAAATACAGTGTCTGGAGTAATTAGTTGGGGGTGTGGTGGGTGTTTGTTTTGTTGTGTCATGCTTTGGTTTTTTTGTGTGTGTTTTTAAAAGATATGGGTATTCCAGATTCAAAATCTTAACAGATTACAGTGCAGCTTTTTGTGCATCCTCAGATTAAAATCCCGAAAGTCTCTCTTCACACGTGGTCCTTGGTGCTGCATTAGATGTGATTAGGCTCTGTAAATATTGTGTGACTTCTTCAGCCTTACCAGAATCATAAGGAATTGAATTATGGCATGCTTAATAAAGAGAACTTGAACCTTGAACTGCTTTAATGAAGAAATCTGTTTTTAAAGCCGAATGTATACCCCAAATCCCGATGACATAGCTCCATCTGTACTCTGACTTCAAACAGTTATTTTTCCTAACACAGCAAGTAAACCTTCCCTTGTAACTTTAACTTAGTGTGAATTACCTTTTTTTAACAACACATTATCTTAAACTTCTCAAAAGCGTATGAATTTTGGCAAGATTACTACACTGAATGAGTTATTAGTATTTTTCTAATTACTGTATACAAAGAGCACTACTCAACATGTGCTTTCTTCCTTGAGGGCTTTAGTCTGAGTGATGAGTATGCAATAAAACACCTTTCAATATTTAAAATATATTAAATAAATTGTAAATATATTATGTCCTTCATTCTGATGTTGTAAATTAGATATCTTGATGCAGAAACAGTGAAACTTGAAAATGGTTATTCCTTGTAATTTGTTTGGCTTTGAGCTTCTTTTTTACAAGAAAACATAGAGCCAGCACAATTCATTCTCACTTTAGATGGGCTGAAATGATTTGTGTCGCATCCTTGCTGAAATCTCTTTTGCAAGACTCAAATCGGTCTTTCCGTTGCTTCGCGATCTCGTAATCAGCAGGACCCAGGTTTGTTTTGTTTTGTGGTGTGGGAGTGTGGTTTTGGTTTTGTTTTTCTTCACAGCTGGGCTGTACTAGAAAACTAGGGAGACAAAACTGGCAGTGAGGGTGCTCTTGGCATCTTCTATCATTGCCAATCCCAGTTGCTTCCCAGCGTGCCTCCTAATTTGAGCTACTTGTTCAGGGCAACTCAAATTTTGCAAACCTTGCTTAGGCATTGAACATGGGCAGCAGGTTGGAGCTGACATGGTGTTTTCCTGGGTTTGCTGGAAGATCAGTGTGGATCTTGGTGAGTGTGCTGACAGCGCTATACTTGGGTGTAGTGGCTCTCAAAATGATATAATAGGAATCTAGTGTTTGGGAAAATATTTGGATGTCATAGGAGGGGAGCAAAGTGCACACTTTTTTGTTAGTTATATGGGAAAGTAGAAAATAGTTTTTTTGTGAACATCCACAAAGCAGGAGGGTCCATGGTGGCAGAGCCCAGCAGCCTTCTGTTCGGTAGGCGATGGATACCATCTGCGATTGCTTCTGCCATTACTGGAATTTACAGAAAATAGTACGTGGTAGTTTTCTGCAGATGCTGCGCTGCTCCTAAGTGTTACCAGAAATAAACTCATAACGTGCAGATCAAAAGGTCCTGAGAAATCTCTTTTCTTTAGGAAAACTTCCCTTAGGTTCTACTCTTAACATACCTGAACTGGATTCCTGTGATGTGCTGTTCAGGGAGCCATACCTGTGTTGAGAATTAGAGTTAAGCACCTGAGACCTTACAGAGCAGGGTGTGCTCAGTCCTGCTTGCTGTCTTTTTGCCTTGTGGTAGCACCCGTGATGTGCCAGAGTTAATACTTCACTAGTAGAGTTACTGCTTGTTGACACAAGGCTGTTAGCAGTTGCTTTTGCTGGTCTAGAACGTCTCAATTCTCTGAATGGGGATTCTGATAAAGAAGGTAAAACAGTCTCCTCTCACCTTCCCTGAACCATCTTCACCTTGTTTGAGGTGCCACTTGTACCCCGTGCTGATTAAAGCAGGTTCTTGACATATGTTTGAAGACAAACACATTTCTGGGCCACAATTCTAATTTCATTCTTCTTTTGGGCTTTTAAAGCTGTCCACATTTCTATCAAAACCTGCATTTTTGGGGAAAAGGAATGTAAGACCTTAAGGAGGATCCCTCTAAGCTTCTGGGACCAGCAGATGATTCCATGTGAGCTGAAGTTGAGATGGACTTTGTCATGAATGTGAGGCCATAAATCGGGCATGCTAGCAGGTGAATGGCCTCAAGTGTGTGTTAGAACATATGGTGTGGTGGAACTGACCGTGAAGGAACATAATCGCCACTGAATCTGCAGTGTTTTGTGAGGATTATTGTATGTTACGTCTTACACTTAGATATGTTGATCCCTTTGGAACAATCTCTTTTGATGTTCAAAACATATATATGTTGACACTAGTGTATGGTATGAGGAACTTAACTGTGGGTTCCATACCAGAATAATTTCCTTTTAAATTATTTTAAGTGGTGATAATTATGAGCTACTAGCTAGAAACTACATTTAAGTATTTTCTTTATCCTTGACATTAATTTTTTCCAGTTAGGGAGGGCAAAGCAACTGGTACTCCTGTGAGAATGTTCCTTTTCTTGAAATGGAAGGGGGAAGGTAGTGGTTGCTCTAGTGTGAATATCTGACCTGTTCTTTTACAGTGGACTTGAAACAACTTACGCCTTGGTTATTTGTGTTGCTTCTTTAAGATTTATTCATGGCTTTCAGCTTCTGTGCTCAGACTATGAAAATATACAGCCGGTTTTCAGAGAATGTAGGTTCTAATTCCTCACGGCAAAATCCCACCAGTGGTGTAAAGTTCTGCCCTTTGGGGTTTTCTAAAGACACAAACCTGGTTGTGTTCCAGTATTTCTGAGATGGTACAGGTATCTTCAACTGATTAAACTGAGGTAGATCACACTGAGATGTTACCAGCTCATTTCAGTTTACCCTAAAACTCTAACCTGTGTAGTTAACGTGGTAGGAATATAAGTCAACAAGGAAGCCCATGCTTCAAATTGGAGTGTTGATTATAGGTGTGTAGTGTCTGATGAGCAAGCTTTTCCCTTGAAAGGTGAGCTTCTTGTTCTAACATACCTCTCTAATCAACTTCAGGCTAATTTAAATAGTTCAGTAGTTCAGTAGTACAGCACTAACTTGTGGAACATCTGGCATTATCTACCACTAAGTTCAGTCATGCTGTGTGCCGAGTGGTCATCTGCTCCACACTAAACCCAGTCACGTAGTAGGCAGTTGTACTGGACGTTTCATCTCTCTTAAACTGGTGAATTGTTGACTTGTGCAAATTCATGGAAATACACTTTTCAGATGCAAGCCCCAATCTGTGTACCGTAGAACTGGTGGTTCGTGGGCCAGCAGAAGGACCAATCTGCTTGCAGATCCGGACAATCAGAACTGTTTTCTTGGCGTACTTTTCTCTCTGATTTAGAGATCTACCCTGTGTGTTGCTGTGTTGGGTGGGGAGCAGCTGGGTCATCTATTTCCAGTCAGGGGAGACTATAGTATCATCAAATGGTTTTGGGTTGGAAGGGACCTTCACAAACCGTCCAGTAGAACAACAGGGATATCTTCCACTAGATCAGGTTGCTCGGAGGCCCGTCCAGCCTGACCTTGAGCACTGCCAGCCTTGGGCCTCCCAGGCTTTGTGAACACAGTGGCCCGTGGCTTCAGGAGAAGGTGCTGGGCTAAAGAAGTGCTCCACAGACAAACCAAAGGTGTGTTCAGCTCCCTGTGCCCTGCAGGTGTTTGTTTTGTTTTGATGGACTTTAAGTCCCGCTTCTTTTACCAGCAGTAAAATGTTTACCAGCTCCTTCATGAGACACTTCTAAGTGGAGGGTAATTGCCGTTGTGCTGCTCCTTGTTAGCTAAATCTGCTACTTCTTTCAGCCTTTGCTTAGGGGTCGTTTTTCTAAATCCTGTGGCTTTCTCTTGGGTACTTTTCCACCTTGCTTACTGTAGTGTTCAGCTTTGGTTGCAGTGGGCTTAGCTGAAGCCTCACTGCTGACTTGTGAAGACTTAATTCCCTTTCTTTCCTGAGGCAGTACTTTTATGTACACTGCAAGCTAGTGTAAGCCAGCACTGCCACCAGAAATAGCTAGTGTAAACATTAGTGTAGCTACTCTGTGAGCAGTCCTGGGGAAGCAGATCTGTGTAAAAACTGTCACTTTGTCTCTGTGTTTGGTACTAAATTGATGCTGCAGTTTAGTTTCACAGAGACTATCCGCTGCTGTCCCACCTACCGCAACTGCAGAGCTGACATCCGCTTTTAAACCAACAACAAATTCGGTTGATGTTAATATGTGAGGTGTAAGCCGTGGGGTTTGAGGCTTGTTATTTATAGCCTCACTATATTTAACAGCAGTGGCTACAAAGGTTATGGCCTCAACAGCTTGGAGGTAGAAGGGGGCATGTGGCTGGTAGTATATGGAGTCAAGAGCCTGTGACCTGACATTTCTCTGCTCTAATTGCTCTGCAGTGCACTAGGCAATCTCAAAAGATGGGTGTGGTGTGGACACATCTAGTTGTAATTTCTCATTTTATCATCGAGTGGGTAATTTATTATAAACTTCTTTTCATAACCTGCTGACAGTGCTGCATTCAGCCGGAGGAGGATGCTGGAGCCAGGTCGGTGGTGCCCTTGGAGCTGACCAAGTGTGTTGGGCAGCTCAACTCAACCATCGGAGCCCGTACTTGGTTTCAGGTGGCCATGTAACCTCCTGCACCCCACCATAGGTGTTTGCCTTGGTGACAGGATAGGGACTCTGCATCATTTCCAGCAACACTGAGCTTGAATACTGTAAGCCAACACTGACCAACAGTGCTTGTAGGATAATATAACAGAACATGCCCGGTGTATGCTGGCCTAAATTGTTTTCAGGGTGGAGAAATATGGTACATGTTGATTGTTACATTAACAACAAACAAACTAGGTGCTCCTAAACTGGGGAAATAAATTATCTGAGGACAGTGTTGGAAAATGTCAAAGTATGCTTTCAGGATTCTGTAGTACCTGCAAGCTGTGTTGTGGGAGAGATGGTGTAAATCAAACTCAGAGATACGTGCATGCCAAATAGCAAATCTGAGGTGTAAGGTTTATGTCTAATTTGACCCTGTTTAACAGCTAAAGAATGGAAAAGTGACTGATTCATCACTGGTGAAGGTAGCTGATCTGTAAACCAGTAACCCTTTACTTTCTGGAGCGTGTGATTTGAGGGGTGGAGATGGGGGGATACTGTTCATCAGTGCTTTTCTTTACACTATTTACACATATGCATATGCAAATATAAGCCCTGCCTACACTGCAGAGACAGCTGTGCAGTGCTGTTTGCATATGTAAAATAGGTTGTTCTCAAGTTTGTGATGAACTATATGGGGTAAAACCCATGTGGAGTAAAACTCACAGCTGTACCATAACTTTATATCAACCATATAAATGAGCAGGATAAGTATCTGCTTCTGGTGCTGTTCTGTGTTGGCCTTCAGCTTTAGTCTTGCAGCAAAAAAACCTGTTTTTTAAACAAAGAAGCTGTTAGAAAAGTTCTTTGGATATGTATTTCTACTGTGCAGTGTTAGTGTAGAGGAGGCATTGGTTATAAGTATACTTAAAATAGTTGAAATTTTCTTTCATAATGTTTGTGCCTGTAGCTAGAGCTGTGCACTTTAGAGTGTTAAATTAGTGAGAATTGAAGCTCATAGCTTTTTAATTTTTTTCAAACTCTTAAAAAAGAAAAGATATATTAGAGCTAAGTCGACTTCGTTTTGATTGGAGCTGGGTGGGAAAAGGGTAGTAACTATACATTTTAAATGTATACAATTTAAATGGAAAAATTCCTCACCTTCAGAAACTATTAAACCAAGACTGTGCAATAATACCTGTTTCCCCGCCTTCTGTTTTTGGGGCTTGACCTCTGGACTTTTTCTTATTCCACAGACACTTATTTTTAATTCTTCAAAAGTGTGAGTTGGGAACTTGGGACATGATGAAGCTGTCAGTTGAAAAATGGTTTTCTTACTGCCATATTATAGTTAATTAAATGTTCACGTCTTAGGCAAATGTTAACAGTTACTTTTGAGTAGCTAGTTTTCTGGCATGTTTGCAAATTATTTTTAACTAATAGTGCATGTGGCTGAAATCTAAAATAGTGTCTTTGCATTTCTTTTGTGTGACTTTCGTACTAACCCGACTGAACGAACGTGCACTGAAGGAATTGGTAAATTGTCCACTGCCGATGGTAAAGCCTTCGCAGATCCCGAGGTTCTCCGGAGACTGACGTCCTCTGTCAGCTGCGCGCTGGATGAAGCTGCGGCCGCTTTGACGCGGATGAGAGCAGAGAACAATCACAACGCAGGACAAGTGGACAAGTATGTATCGATTGCTCCCTGCCCCCCAGTTTCCCAACTAGAGGATGCCAGTTTGTATTTTGAATTTCAAAGCCAGTTCGTTTTGTAGTTAGTACTCAGTAATGTATCTGCTTTGCTACTAGTAGAAGCAAAGGTATTGAATCTGAAGGTGTGAGTACTGTCCTATCAGGTTGTTTGCTTCCAAGTGTAAGAGAAGAGTGTATAAAAAGGTTACTTTCTAACCTGCTGCTCTTTCTATGTATTAGACAGTTGATTTCCTTTTAAAAAATGGGTTGAATTCCTATCTGTAGAGGAGTTGGAGATATGCCTCCGCATCCTTTGAAACTAATGAATCTAGTTCATTGTATTAAAAGTCGGAAGAGAATACTAATACTTAGAATGCAGCGATTTTCCCCAGGATCTTGCTCAGGAACATGGGGTAAACCAAAACTATATTATCAGATAACTTTTTGTAACTGATAATTAACGAGGGTGACAGTTAACGTCCATCATGACAACTGAGAGTTTATCCTACATCGTCAAAAGCTTTCTGCCATGTCACTAACTTCAGAGCATCTTTAGAGGTCCTGAAATATTTTTTTGCTCTGACAAGTGATGCAAATAGTTCCTAAAATGTTGGGATAGTGTCACTACATAAACTGTTGAACTTCAGATCTAGCATCAAAAACTTTAAGTTTCCTTTCATATGGATAACCTCTTGAAATTCAGACTTAGGTTTTACAAAACAAAATGCTTACAGTACAGGCAGTAATCTTGAGTCATTGTTCAAAATGTAAATACAAATATAGGACAAATAGAGTTTTATTTCCTAAATGAAGCCAAAGAAATTACTTGGGGGTCAAAACATATGAAAATCTGCTGGGGAATCATGCTTGAATGTAAAAAGGGAGCTTACAAGGGGTGGAGACAGGCCAAGTGGCCCATGGTGAATATAGAGACAATGTCCAAGCATATAGGGATGTGATATGGAAAGCCAAAGCCCACCTGGAGTTGAATCTGTCAGATGGCATGAAATGCAACAAGATAAATGAGTGTATCAGCTGCAAAAGGAAGATGTGGGAAGATGTGGGTCTGCCTCAAAATATGGCAGGGGGCCTGGTGATGGGGACACAGAAGAGGAGGAGGTAGTGAATGCTGCCTTTGCCTTGACTTCACTGGTGAGATTTGCATTTAGGAATCCCAAACCCTGAGAGGAGCGGGAAGGTCTGGAGCAAGGAGAGCTTGCCCTTGGTTGGTATCAGGTCAAGGGACATTTAAACAGGTTGGAAATGGTCCAGTGAACAAGTTCGTGGGACCTTATAGGATGCACTTTTGAGTACTGAAGGAGCTGGCTGATGTCACTGCAAGGCCAGTGTCTATTTATTTGGAAAGTTATGGGGAGTGAGGGAGGTTCCTGAAGACTGGAAGAAAGCAAATGTCACCGCTGTTCTCAAGAAGGGCAAGAAAGAGGATCCAAGGGATTTATAGGGAGGTTAGCCTCACCTCAGTCCCTGAAAAGATGACAGAGCAAATCCTCCTAGAAGCCATTTCCTAACATAGTCGGTACAAAATGATGATGGGAGGTATCAGCATGTTTTTACAGAGGGGAGGTTGAGCCTGGCCTGAGAGCCTTCTACAATGAGATAGCTGTGTTGGTACAGCTGAGGAGAGCAGTGCATGCTGTTTCCTTTGAACTCGAGCAAGTCCTTTCACACCGTATCCCACAGCATCAGTGGGACTGATGAAGTACAGAGCAGGTAGGTAGAGAGTGAGGTGGATTGACACCTGTCTGAGCTGTTAGGCTCAAGGTTGTTAGTAGCACAAAGTCTATGCAAAGGCAAGTTGCTAGTGCTGTACTCCAGGGGATGGTCCTGGGGCTAGTACTGATTAACGTCTCCATCAGTGACCCATGGGATGGTACGGAGTGCATCCTCAGCAAGTTTGCAGATGATACAAAACTGAAAGGAGTGGTTGATGGACCAGGTGCTGCCATTCATAGGGACCTTGACAAGCTGGAGAAAGGGGCCAACAGGAACCTCATGAAATTCAGCAACGGGAGACGCAGTCTTGCACCTGCGGAGGAATATCTGTACATTGGTACAGTTGGGAGGCGCTGAATGGTTGGAAATCAACTTTGGAGAAAAAGACCTGAGTTTCATGGTGGACAAGGAGTGGAACATGAGCCAGCAATGCACCCTTGGAGCAAAGGCCAACAGCATCCTGTGCTTCATTAAGAAGAGCATCCCAATGCCATTTGTGTCACTTTTACAAAATGTCTTGGGAATATCTCAAAGGGAACCTGGGCAGGGAGCAAACTGGGAGACGTCTTGAGGTGCCAACGTTTTTTGCTTAAGGATGAGTTAGTCATGTTCCATGTAGAGTTTGTGGTGTTCTTACTGTTCAAAGAACGTGCATTTCAGTTGGCTTATTTCATCCATCTGAAAACTTCTATAATATGCTTTTAACAGTGCATGAAAGGAAACATAGTAAACTTCTGTAAGGCTCCTCTACTTCCTTTAACAATGTCATTAGGCAAGGTGAAGATTTTTCTTTTAAATGGCTGCTTAAATTAAGAAATTGGTGTTTTCAATGAAACGAAAAAAGCTTTGGGCTAGGGCAGAGGAGGAAATAGTCCCTGTGCAGGAGAGACAACAGGCAGACATTTGTCTTGGTGTAGTATTCACTATTAGTGGTCTCCATGATACTAGGCTGTTCGCTTTTTGGCTTGATCTCTACTAGAAATTTGCCTTGGTGTAGTCAGTGGTAATTTAGACATAAACAAGGTCTCCATTTCACCTATGAAAATAATGTGTGTGTGTAGATATATATATGTAAAATACTTAAAAATCTGTAAGGTGTCTTTTCTAGTAAGGCATAGTACTATTGTCATGAGCCTTAAAGACTTCTTTGTTGCATAGGAAAGCTACCCATCTATTGCAGGTTTCTTTTGAGCTTATTGTGTGGTAACTGACTTTTGCAGTCGCAGTTTGGCAGAAGCATGCTCAGATGGGGATGTAAATGCTGTCCGGAAGCTGCTGGATGAAGGAAGAAGCGTAAATGAACATACTGAAGAAGGGGAGAGTCTCCTTTGCTTGGCCTGTTCAGCAGGATATTATGAATTGGCACAAGTAAGTAACAAAATAATCGCAACTAAATGCTTGTGAAGCATTGTCTAAGGGGCTTCTTTGCTAGGCGAACATTTTAGCTATTCTGATTATAATAATATTTTATAATCTAACCAGTGTATATATATATCTTATTGAGGGCTTCCAGTTATTGTTTGTATTTTTAATGGAAAATGCTGTCATATATGCCTTTAGGTTTAATGGGCTTATCTGAGGAAACGTATCATATGTTTTATGATGTATCTGCTTTTCTGGTGTTGTTCTAGATGCAGTCAAGCCATTCTGCCAAGCAGACATTGCAGAAGGATCTCAAATAGCAGCAAAATCAAACATTACAAGTGGTTACCTTCTAAAAACTCAGATCTCAGTCACATAATCACATCTGTATCAACAATGCATTAATTTGTGTTAATTTTTGGCTTTTATACTTGTATATCAAAAGGCAGAATTTGAGCTTCATTGAAGATGTTAAGGTGGTAATTCTCAAACTGGCCAGCTTGGAGTTTCAGTGCAGGGCAAGAGTACAGGGAGAAAACTGGAAGCTTGACCCACTGCATGCTATGGTCATTAATGCAAGTTTACAGTTTATCTGCTCTCATTGTGGTTCGGGAATTACCCTGTGACTTCTGGAAATGTCAGTGTTGCACTGGAACTTAATGTTGCTTTTTAGGAGATATGAACAAATGTAGAAAAAACCAAGCATTCCTGAAGCGGGGCACAGTGCGGGCAGTGATTCTCAGTGGTCCCCAATGCTTCCCCACTGGGGGGATTACTGCAAGGATGTAGCATGGCTGGCCCTGCTGAACTAAAAGCGAAATATTGGTGTTACAAATTACTCATTAAAGTTCATCTTTTTTCTCTAGGTGCTACTAGCGATGCACGCCAACGTTGAAGATCGAGGGAATAAAGGAGACATAACTCCCTTAATGGCAGCCGCCAGTGGAGGCTATGTAGATATTGTTAAACTTCTCATTGTTCACTGTGCAGATGTCAACGCACAGTCTTCAACAGGTAACTGGAACATGAAGATTAGCGCATGAGATGTGCAGCTGTTCTGAACATCTGGGTTTCATTCACAAGAAAACATGACAGAAGCTATTAAGAGTAGACCAGATACATGGTGGATGTGTTTAGAGTCTTACCTGGCCATTATTAAAGATTGTTTTTAACAGAAGCTCTAACGCTGTTCCTGTGAAAAACACTGAGGTGTTAGTTGACTAGAAAAATACACAAAATTTAGTTTTTCTCATCTGTATAATCCAAAGTTACACCGTGAGACAACCGTGGGATACATCTGGCCGAGACCAGTTCTTTTGGTCTATTGCTCCGACCAAAGAGGAGCCACAATTCTTTGAGCATGGAGTGTTGTCTACATTGCTGATGCTTGACCACAGCTTAACTAACCTTGCTGAGAGTATTAATCTGCAGTTATATTCTGCTAATATTAAGACAGAATTTAAAATTGGTTCAAGTTTTTTAGAAGTCAGCTGTCTGAACTATGAAATGTTCTTTTTATCTTGATGCTTAGCCATGTTAGGCAGAACTCAGCTTAAAATTGACTGCAGCATTTAAAACATGAGCCATATGTGACTGTCAGTCACTTACAGTACTAGAGTTTTACATTGTAAATTGATTTTCATCCAGCCAGTAGAAGTTTTTCAAGGGATGACAGGATACAGTTTGAGGCAAAAGAAACCCAACCTCCCCATCGCCCCTTTGCCCAGCTCTACAGTGAGCATGAAGATTATTTGTTGATCTTTTTTGTGTGTGTATTTGATCTCTTTTTGCGTGCTGAGTAGGAGACACAGTAATCAAAGAATTACAGATTTGTAATATTAGCATTTAAACTCCTTCATGTTATAGCTGTGTTGCATTTTATACCCAGCCTGAAATGGTTGGCTGGAGTAACATCACTGTGGGGTAAAAGGCTCCTGCTAGTGATGTACTTGGGTTTGTTCAGAGCTACTCAAACTCATTCTGTTTCCTGTGTTAGGATGATGGAAAGGGCTTTCACGTCAAATTCTTCTTCTTTGCAGGGAACACAGCTCTCACTTACGCTTGTGCTGGGGGCTTTGTTGACATAGTGAAGGTGCTATTGAAAGCCGGTGCTAATATAGAAGACCACAATGAGAACGGCCATACCCCCTTAATGGAAGCGGCCAGCGCAGGTCATGTCGAGGTTGCAAGAGTATTGCTGGAATATGGTGCAGGAATCAACACTCACTCCAACGAGTTCAAAGAAAGTGCACTTACACTTGCATGCTATAAAGGTATTGTTTTTTGCTTTGTTTTTTGTTCTTGTTTAAATGCTCGTCCATGGTGTAGTGGTATTAAGCCTGTCTACTTGCATCCAAATGTGGTAGACATGGATTTGACGTGCTGCAGAGGAGAACTTGTGACGGGCTGCATGCAACCCTGTGCTCTGACACACCACCACTCTCCCCTTCCCCCTGTTCTGCAGTGTCTGTTTCATTCAGATTCCCCTTACCAATGATCTGCAAGGTCTGAAAACACACACATTAGTTGTTAGGAAAATGCAAAGTTAGAACCAATGTTCCTGGAGTACCTGATGGGGTGAAAATGCTAGTATTATTACTGGATACTTTTCCTTCAGTATAATTTTGGAGGGTGCCTATGAATTGTTATGTGTTATGAACTTTTATGGACTTCTAACGTAATTTCTCTTGCTATTTAAAGTTTCTGTATAAAGTAACTTAATTCAATGGTAATCCAATGTGCTTCCAAGTTGTTTTTTTTTCCTTCCAAAAACCTCCATAAAATTTCCAACAATTGTTTTTCTACTAATAGAAGTTTAAAGGATGTGGATTATTGTTGTAGTAACTTCAGGTTTTGCCTCCGTGGTTAGAATTGGAGGAAACATACCATGTATAACCCATCCGAAAACTTGCATTTGGGTTTGTCATTGATTTTCTGCAGCATATAGTAGTTTCTTACAGAGAAATTTCAGTAATAATACTCCTGGATATGTTGGAGGGGCATTCTTGTTTCTTGTGGCCTAAAACTGTAGAGGGATGTAATGTAAAATCTTTATGGACTAGAGATTTCCCGTATTATCTTTGGCAAGATAGTTGAACCACCTTGTTTCCCTATCAGTTTACATAAAACTAAGTCTTGTCTTGGAGGGGGATGCTCACTGTAAGGATAAAATGTATAACTTGTAAGGGACAAATTCTAAAATGACAGGAGCCATAACAGACTTAAAAACAAGTATTGGTAAAGTTCAGTAGAAGCTTTTAAAGATAGTGTCAGATAACGTAATACGACATAACGTGTGTATCTTAGTTCTCAGAAGTATGTCTGTGAATGCTATGATTAAAAAGCTTAAAGCTAAGTTCAGATCTACATGGACCTATCTCTAAAAGATAACCCCCCCCCAAAATGTGTGCAGCCATGGAATGATACATCACTTTACAATTGAATAAGGAGTAAGCACAGTCTTTTATAGGCTGAAGTCTCAAGGAAAGGTTCCTGTTGAGTAAACTTGGATTAGAGAGGTCTGTCTTCATCTACCAGTTGAGCAACATCTTTGGGAAAGACCGTCTCGTCTGGCTCTCTGTTTTGCATTGCTCTTTAAAAAGAACAGATTAGCGAATTATAACTTGTAAAAATTCTAACAGCAAGCTATGAAAATCTAAATTTCATTAAGTGTATTGTCCTTACTACTCAAAGTTTACGCTTTTCAATTCTTATGTGTTTTGATCTGTTTCATTTGAAGGCCATTTAGATATGGTTCGGTTTTTGCTTGAAGCTGGAGCTGATCAAGAACACAAAACAGATGAGATGCACACGGCGCTCATGGAGGCCTGCATGGTAAACAGCCTTTCTTTTTACTGCTCCCTGTTCAACGAGAGAGGAATGGATAAAAGAGATGACAAAATAAAGCGAGCCTTTGTTAACAAGCTGCTTTGGGTCTGCAGTGACCATGTGTTTTTATTGTAAGAAAGCCTTTACCGTAGGTACCACAGGAGACCAAGTTATCAGTCTAATTGGTCATAGAGAAAAATTATTCTAATTTTTTGGGGGGTGGTGTGTTGTTTTAAATGCTCCCTGTTTCTTTTGCAGTGTAAGAGCTAGTTTTCCACCTTTGTCTTTATAAATAAGACCTCTCAGATCATCATGGTATGACTCTTACGGAAATGCGGTCAGCTGGATTGACTAACGCATTGTCTTGGCCTTTCACCACTACAGGAAGAGTTTTGCATCTCTTCTAGGTTTCTGTAAATGGTGCTGTGAGGTTTTACTTTCAGAAATAAAACAGTAGGTCAAAAGTAGTTTAATTCTAAGTTCTTGAGCAACTCATATAATTTCAAAGCAGTCATTGAGGAGAAACTTCCCTTTTGAAGAGCTTCATCTTGATAAATAGCATGCTGTTGTGTCAAAGTATATCTGCAACCATTTATGTCCAGACCCTGGGTGACCTTTTATTTATTCTTCAAGCTGGGTAACCTCTTTGAAGAAAGAACAGGGACCTTGTTTTCATAGGAAGCCCAGCGAACAGAGGAAAGCTTAATTTGTTCCCAGTAGCCTATAATCCTTAGAAGACAGGCTGCAATGTTCCTCCGGCCTCCTGAGAGCTGGCGGATCAAGTGTTCTTTCAGTGCAGTTGTGAGGTGATGATGCAAAGGACCAATGTCAGATTGCAATGTCTCAAGCTGTGTTGAAGTCTTCCAATAGTGAGGTGGTAATAGTATCCTCCAGTAATCTTTCCCGTGTGGATTCCTTCTTGGCGCTAGGCTATCACCTAAAGGAGATTGTAGCATGACTGCAAACAGTGATATCATCAGCTTGCTGTTCAGGTTTAGTAGGGTTTTGTTTTCTTTCATGGTCATACACTCCGAGCGCTGGGTTGACTTGGAGGCTGTGAAGTGTCTCGCTTGCGGAAGATAAAGTTTTGTGGGTCATCTGCACTTTTCAGCTCTTGGATGTTTCGGACTAATTTGTATTACAGAATGTGTAGTGACCTTTAAAACCAACAGAGAATAAGCTGGTCCCAACTCAAAGCTGAATAATGGAGTTCATTTCTTGTTACGTTTTTGACTCCACCTTTGCAGAAGGAAACCATTCCACCAAGTTATTGTGACTTTTCTCAGTCTTCACCATTTTCCAGCTAATGAGTGCTGCAAATACAGGCAGCTGAGACTTCTGGTCTCTGATCACCAGTTATCTTGTAAGTGCCTCTGAGTTTGAGTATGTTTGTTCAAGACGGAGTGCCACACCTAGGATAACACTGTGAGAGAGATGAGGTTGGTGTTGGCTTTTAGCCAGCTCCTCTGAGAACAACAGATGGCCTGGCTTTAATTGACAGATTTGATTGCCGCCAGTCTCAGGTTACTTACTACCTGCTTCATGGTCAACTTAAGAAAAGTGTTGACAGGAGCTGCGTGTTTGAGATCCCTCTGACCACCTTTTCTATAGCTCTGTGGTAGCTGTTGGAGTCACTGGCTGACAATTCTAGTGGCGTCAGAATGGGGAACTGGTAGTTTGCTTGAGGTTGCTGTTCTTGATACGTAAGTTCTTGAATTTGGGAAATTACTGGAATTCTTAGCTTTATAACTTCATAAATCACCCTTAGGTGATTTAGTGCCCCGGCCTGGACAGCTCTGACTTGAACCTAGGGCAGAGAGATCTTCTAATGTCTTTTTTTTGCCCTTTAGTGTTGCCCAGCTTTATTTAGATTTCCTTCCAAGGCCACAACATAAAAATATCTGATACTTTCCACTGAAGTTGGAGTTCCCTTTCCATCTTTAAGTTATCTTGTTAATTGTATATGCCGAAGAAAGATCAGTATGAAACACCCTCAAACACGCTATGTCTCAATGAGCGTCCTTCATGTGACTCGAGCCTTCCTCCTTCATTAAATGAAGTTTGTAACTTGTTTCAGTTTTCCAAAATCTCTTCTCCAAATTGTTCCATGAGTTTGACTCCCTGTTTCTTAATTTATGTGGGAGGGAGAAAGCATTTGAGTTTCCTAATGCCAAAACTTCTTGACATTTTCTTCTGAGAGGTACCGCGTGGCGCTCTGCAAACCTTAGGTGAAACATGGATTTTTTGGTATTTGGTCTCTATCAAGTAACTTTGCGGAGTTTATTGATAGTTTCTTGAGAAGCCGACAGCTGCATTCGTAGGGTTTGGTAAGGGGTCAGACAGACTGCTCTGGCAATCCTCATTCTCTTCCCTCTATGGCAAAGGTTGTTTTAGCCATGAATCAACTACAGAGAAAAAAGAAAATCTTCTTTTCTGATGCTTTTTTGGGGGATTTAGTCATGGAGTGGGTTTATTACTTGTGGTACTTGTTTGCTATCTCTATTGCTTTTGTGTCCCAGGTGTTTTGCTGGATATTTAAGAAAGTCTTAGCCCATGACACTTTCCCTGCTCCCCCGAGAAAGATTAAAACCCCAACATATATTTCCTCATGCATTTAAACATAACTTAGATGTAGGTGGAAAACTAAATGTCAGTTTAATTCAAGTATAACCATAACTATGTCATAAATTGAACCATCATAAGGAAGAAGGCCGTGTCTTTTTAGGATCATTTTCAGACCTAGTATGATAGTAGTTGCAACCACAGTGTCAGTTGACTTCGGCTGTTTCTGATTCGCGTGTTTGCCTTTGTTTTGTAGGATGGACACGTGGAAGTGGCGCGCTTGCTTCTAGACAGCGGTGCTCAGGTGAACATGCCTGCGGATTCATTTGAGTCTCCGCTCACTCTGGCTGCTTGCGGTGGCCACGTGGAGTTGGCGGCTCTTCTGATCGAGAGGGGAGCCAACCTGGAGGAGGTCAATGATGAAGGTTACACTCCTCTGATGGAAGCTGCCCGGGAAGGCCATGAAGAGATGGTTGCCTTGCTGCTGGCACAAGGTGAGCTCACTGTTTCTTGAGCGTTTGTTGTGAAGAACGTAGTGTTGACCATTTGTAATGAGGTTTTTTGTGCAAATTCCTCTGATGTAGTGTGTGGTTTTCACTGCTCGTTGGTGTAACTACAGAGCAGTGCTGAACCAGCCAAACTGGAGGTGGTGACCCTGTGTCTGGTCAGTTAAAATAACAGCTATTTTGTTTCCCAGGGGCAAATATAAATGCGCAGACAGAAGAAACGCAGGAAACAGCTCTTACTTTGGCATGTTGCGGAGGGTTTTCTGAAGTAGCTGACTTCCTTATTAAGGCAGGAGCCGATATCGAGCTTGGCTGCTCAACGCCTTTGATGGAAGCTGCTCAAGAGGGTCATCTGGAATTGGTGAAATACTTGCTGGCAGCAGGTATGTTCAGCCCACAGGTATTATAGACTCGATGTTCTATATGATTTAGAAGATGTGCAGGCTCAATGGTGGCAGTGTTGTAAGAAGAAACTATATTCTCAGTTACCTTGGTGAGAAGAAAAAAGCGTATGTTCTACCTTAATATTGTTTGATACTGTGAACAGTGGAAAGTGCCTCACTGGGTTCTGTTGCATATCTAAAATACACCAAGGTTGATTTGGAACGTTGTTTCCAGCTGACTGCATTCAGGACAAAATGTTAATACAGATAATACTTGTTTGATGTGTTACTCCTGCTTTGACTGAGCCTGATAATGTGCAGTCTGTCTCCCCGAATAACCAGCACATTAAGAATTGTGCCCTGCGAAATAGTGTGCAAGACACTTTGAATTTCGGTGGCGAATGGGTTTTATTACTACATTATATAGTAATAAAAATTAGATTTTGCTGGAGTTGGAAAGGAAATGATTCTTCAGTGTTCACCTGTCAAATTACAGCGGGAGAGGCTCAGGAGTAGTAATACTGATCAAAATAATAAATAGAATAATAAATAAAAGGAACTGCATTTTGGTGTGGGAGGTGATTTATTTGTATGCTCTTTTCTAAGAATAAGCACAAAACTGCCTGGATTTGTAGTTCTAGAAGGTAATACCCCCACTCATCAAGGGACAGTAACAACTGTGAATCTTTGTGCGGTGATACCAGTATGTGACACCCGTCAGCGGCTCACTTGGAGTCCTGCTTGCCCTCCATTGCTGATCATGTTGAAAGTTAATTGAGAAACCTGCTTTTGGCATTGGGGAGTCTCTAAATATATCTCACACCTTGCAAATAAGAAAATGGCTAATCACATTGGCATTTTTTTTTTAAGAATAATGCATTATACAGTAAGAGTAATGCATAGTTTTCATGTAGTTGGCTTGTGTGAAGCTAGTCAAATTATTTCAACAAAGTGGTTTAGAAGCAAGTTATTGTAAAGAAGAAATGAAGTTTGTAGAAGTGTATGGTCTTGTAGTATTAATATTAATTCAATAACGTGCATTTTGTCTGGTTTTCTTTGGCATGGAGCTCCTTGTCAAATGGATAGTCTAGACAGCTGTCTGGATTCACTTTTGTTTGTTATAACAACTGAAATCTTCATTGCTGTAGAGGGAGTGTAGGAATAAGTGAGTATATAGGTTTAAGTGCTCAGGTTGCCAGTCATGCCTCTTCCAAGCCTTGGCTCATCCCCTCCCCTCAGAGCATTTCTACTATGAGAGCAATTTTTACCACGAGAGCGATGCCCTTGGGCTGTGGAAGCCGTTCATCAGTAGGATATAGATATTGTCACAGAGAAAGCGCCTCGATTTTTGTGCTATCAAATACTTGATAACGAGACAACCAGTAAGAAAAAAACGGAAATGTTGTGTTTGTAGGAGCCAACGTTCACGCCACCACAGCGACAGGAGACACAGCGTTGACCTACGCCTGTGAGAATGGCCATACAGATGTTGCAGATGTGTTGCTTCAAGCCGGTGCTGATTTGGTAAGGCTTCTGCTACAGCTTGTGGGGAAAGTGCTTTGTGCCAAAGCTTCTGTGCCTACAGAGCAAGAAGGTCATTTGAGCAGTTGAGGTTCATATATGGGTGTGAAGAGAGTCAGGAAAAACTTTTTTGAAAGCCTGCATATTCAATTTGGTCTAAATAATAAAAGATCTTATTGAGCAATCTTTCATCTGTTAAGTGCAAAGTTTTAGCTGTAGTTTATACTTGTGACAGTTGATTATCTTCATTTCAATATAGTCCATAAGGTGAATTGATTAGCAGGCTGAGTTTCAGCCTTGCCTTTTTTCATTATGCTTCTTTATTATTGCTGAACTCTCGTGGATTAGAGTTTACCTGCTTCACTGCTCGAAATTCAAAATATTTTAGTGTTGGGAGGTTCTGTGTCTTTATTTTAGTGCATTACTTTTTGAACACTGCGTGTCTTTTAACTTTCTAAACAAACACAACTCAAAACAACCCAAACCAGGCAATGCATTTTAAATGACCAGTGTAAGATAATCTCTTTTATTTGGTCCAGAACTCATTTCTTCCTTGTAACTCTTGGTATCAGCGTGTTGCTTTCACAGTGTTTGTTCTCCGAAATGCATTTTATCAGAAATTGTTTGCATAATTGTATTGACTTTTTTCATATTATGGAGTGGAAGACCTAAAACTGCCTTTTCATTGGCTACAAGGATATAATGTTTGTTTGGCTTTTAAGCAGTAGAAAGCAATTGATAATGTTAGTCTTCTAAAGGAGTTTTAAAAGCCTTAAGGGCAAAGCAGGAAAGACTCTTCTTTTGGTTGCCCTTTTTATTTCTCCCACAATTCTCTGTTCTGTTTGCACTCTCTGCTTGTGTGGGGTGTGTGGTGGCTTTGGTTGGGTTTTGAGTCTTTTTGGTGGTTGTATCACTGAACCTGATAAATAAACATCCTAATGAAGTAACTTAAATTTCAGCTTTAAATGAAGTACTTTATTATGTAAGTTTATATTTACCGATACAAATTCATGTTATACTTGTGAATTAATATTGCTTCCACCCTTCTTTGTGAGTA
Source organism: Patagioenas fasciata (assembly GCF_037038585.1). Lineage (NCBI taxonomy): Eukaryota > Metazoa > Chordata > Aves > Columbiformes > Columbidae > Patagioenas > Patagioenas fasciata. The sequence goes on along the minus strand of NC_092533.1, from coordinate 16,536,589 downwards.
TTCTTATTTTCAGGCCTTATTCGTGCTCCTGCAGTAAAGTTCTGCTTCATATGTTTCTAGCAGGGAGGAAGGTGGTGTTAATGGGGGGGTGTGCGCGTTTATGGGGTTTTTGGCAGACCAACTGCACTTGGCTCAGTTCGGTGTTGGGTACCGAGCATCAGCCACTTTAGTAGAGGTAGGATAAGTTTTTGGGGTGTTATTGCATGTTTTTTAAAAATATCTAAGTGCTGGGTTAATACAAGTTGGTTAGTACAAGCCATGAAGCATCTCATAGTGAGGAGCAAAGCCTGAAACAAACCCATATAAGTTACTATGCGTAACCTTTTAAAAACATGCAAGGGTTACTGCTTAAATATCCCTTCAAATTATTAGAGTTAGGCGATTTTGATTTTTTCCCTCTCATCACTAAGGTGAGCAGTGCTCATGGCTTTTAGCATCTAGTTCTAATCAAGATTGTTGAGAAAAATCTCGTGCCTTTCTAAAGTTTAGTTTTATTTTACTTCGTTTTCTTGTACTGCTAATCAAAATGGGGAGCTGTCAAAACCAGTAAGGAAGCAAGGGAAAATCGCACATGAAAGCAACACCTGCCATACAAGTCTACCAGTTTTGAATTCTGATTGTAAAGTAAATAGGGAAATGCCTTCAAAACTGCAGTGGTGCTTGCAACAGCTGCCTTGGGTTTGGAGAAGTTTCCTTACAAACCTCTATGTTGTTTTGCTTTATTAGAAGTTGGAAGCTGTTTTAAATAGATTTGTTATCTTTGTAATTGTTCGGAGGAACATTTCTGAAGTCAGAACAGGCTGCCCAGGGCACTGGTGGAGTCACCATCCCTGCAGGGGTTTAAAAGGCATTTAGACGAGGTTCTCAGGGACATGGTTTAGTGCTCGAGTGAGGTTGTGGTTGGACTCAATGATCCTGAGGGTCCGTTCCAAAAGAAATGATTCTGTGATTCTATCAGTTGCCAGGAGTTCAGGACTGAGTGGGATTTGAGGTGCAAACTTTGAGACTGCAGGTGTGAAGAGGCGCCAAATCAGCGAAGGGCAAGAGATGTTGCCGTCAGGGTGTTCCCTGTATTGTGCTCACTGAGAACTGGAATCTTCCAACTTTGCTGAAATGTCAGCAACCCAAATCACTGTACTGAACTGATTCCTGATTGTTGCTCATGTCCAGTTGAGGTTTTCTCAGTCTCAAAATAGAACTTTGAGCTAAAGTTTGAGCACGTTTTACGATGGGGATGGTGAGACGCTGCAGCAAATTGCCCAGAGGAGTTGTGGATGCCCCATGCGTGGAAAAGCTCAATGTCAGGTTGGCCAGGGCTGATCTAGTGGACAATGGCCAGAGGGGGAACTAGATGGACTGTGAAGGTCCCATCCGACCCAAACTGTTCTATGATCAATATGATGAGTGATTCTAGTCCTCGTAGAGTTTTGTCTGAACCAGGGAGAGGTTGTTACCACCACATCTCAGCACAGAAAGGCTGCTGGTTTTGCAAGTAGATAACGGGAACTCTTGCTTTTCAGGGACCGATCCTCTAATGTAGATAATTCAGTTCAAGAATGAGTGAAGATCTTGAGATCTCTGTTAGATTCATTAAGGAACGTGGCTTTGTAAGAAGCAGGAGAACTAAAAGGAAACGGTGGCTGAGCTGAACTTTCTTTGGCTTGTGTTAATTTTTCCTTAAAACTCCGCAGTGTCAGAGTACACACTCATCTGTTTCTGTCTGCTGAAGAGCTGCACAATCGTGTATGGTATTGTGATGAATTTGTATCTCCTTGTGACTAATTGTTTATGAAGTCTGGCTTCTTACCAATTACTCTGATACTTTTCTGATGCCCTTCTTTAAGGGATCTGGCTTTTCCATGTCCTTACAGGGACAAAGCTGGCATGTAAAAATCTGTAGCAAAACTAGCTTGGCAGGGCTGTACCTTTCCTTGTTAATGTATGCATTTTAAAATCGGCTCGCTTTTGCCAAGAATATGAGTGACTTAATAGGAGGCACATCTGAAGTCTTCAGCCTGTGATCCCATCTGTGCCTTAGTTGCATTCTAGTTCTGGTATCGCCTACAGGAGTTGAGCCTTTCAGGCTCTCAGTCTGAGCTCCTGCCACTGGACCCAATGGAAATTTTACTTGTTTACAAATGTCTTTCTGGGGACAAAACACCTACTTTACATTTTGTGATTAATAGGAGTAAAATCTTGGAGATTAGAGCTCTGAAATACGATTTAATAAAAGCATTTTTCCTAAGTGCTGATATGGTTTAGTAGTGTTAGGAAAGAATAACCAGCACTTCAGCAATACCGTTATTTACCTGTGTGGCAAAGGCTTGTCTGATCTCAAAGGTGGTGAGAGGAGGCACTTGTTCTTCCTATGAGAGTTCTCTTTTCATTTTTTCCTTCTTTGCGTCTTTGCTAGCAATTACCTTTATCTCCAAGTCTTTATAAGGCAAGACATGCATGGAGCACATATGTTCCCACAGGGCCTAGGTTAAGAACTGTAAAGCTCGCGAAGAGTAGCAGTGGTATTTAGTGAGAGCTAATATCCTGCTCTTAAGCTATATACCTTTCTATGAACTAAAAGCACCTGTTGGGGTGCCTGTTCCTTTTAGGTGTTGACTCAGACCTGGGTGAAATGCTGACTGGAGATTCCAGTGAAAGCGAGACCGCTCTTGACAAGTTGGTTGCATCTTTGCTTGGTTCAGTGCAGCTGGAAACGAAAGAGATTGTTCCTTTTGGGACAGCAAGAAGATCCCAGCTTTTCTCAGCTGGGAGGTGCAGAAAAGCCTTTTAAATCGGGGTTTTCTGATCAGGGCTGCCTTGAAGCCGCATGTGAGGCTCTGCTGCACGGGAGAGTTGATGTCATGCTGGAGTTCACCTTTCTACTAGAAGATACACGAGTGCTTTTATGCTGAAATGGAGAGATGGAAGAGGACCCCGAGGGCAGCTTCATCCTTGCATTCTTCTCATTTTACACTGTCAAGCTCTCCCCAAAGCTCTTTGTACTAGTTAAGATTCCACGCGTGACTTTCCTTGAAGACTCAAACTGGCCACCTATTTTATAAAACACGTTTTTTCATTGCAGGGTTCATTGCTTTGCCCTCAGCTGCTAACGTCCCTCACACTGACACGGCTCCTTAATAAGAAACTCGCTTTTCTTTATGTGTATAACACACTGCATGTTTGATGCTGTTGTGCAGCGTTTAAACATCTACAAAAGCAGCTGATATGTTATGGATGTGAGTGGAGCCATGCTGGAGATAGCTACGTTGTCACTGCAGTGAGGGATCCGCAAAGCTGTCATGTTCTTCATAGAGTTTCTTGAACCGTCAGGGATTCCAGATCTTTTTAGGCTTTGCCCTCTGTCTTCTACAAATAAAGCCAAATGTTTCAGAACACACGAAGCTGATTTTTGCAGTTAACACCTTTTGGATGTTATGTTGCAGTCTCTGTGTGGTGCAAAGTACAATTAAATCTTCTCTTTTGCCAGTGGTGAACAAAAAGTCATCTTGAATTTAACAAGATGCTGCATATGGCCTTTGTTGTATCTTCATCAATCTGAGTGGCTTGCGGTAGAAGTCTTGAACTGGCAAGAGCTGCGCTGCTTGATCGTACGTTTGTACTTACTTGCCTAATTGCAGCAAAACAGTTTTCACCTGGTGGATCTGATCCATTTAAATTCACGTTCCAGGTCTTCATGACCAAGGAGAACCTTTATTTGTAGAGCAAGAGCCGTGAGTTCTTCTTTTTCCTTCCGCAGGACAAGCAGGAGGACTTAAAGAAGACTATTTTGGAGGGCATAGAGCCGGGCAAGCATCAGGTGAGGTTGGCCTTTGATGCTTGTAAGCTGCAGCCTCAGGATACAAGCTAATGACAAGCATGGCTTTAACGCATCTCAGTTTCTTAAAAAAATACGAAGACTTGCCGTGTAGACCGGACAGGCCATCTTTGTCCTGCGTTTTCCCTTCCTTTGGGTTTTCTGAAACCCTGTTGAAAACAAAGATGAAAAGTTTAGTTTTCAGGTGCCTCTGAAATACGACTTCGCTCCATGGCTCAGGGAGGTTATCTGGGACAATTAGGTTGATGACTGTTAGAATACCATACTTCTGGTGGTGGCAAAGTGGCATAGTGTTAAAAGCCGTATTGTTTGGCTATTGTTTTGCTTCGAAAAGCTTGTGTCTAAATCATTTTGCTTAGAATAACATTAGGATTTCCGGTAAATATTCACTGTTGTCATGGATGAGAGAAACTGGTTAAAAAATTGAAGAGAGCAACCAGCCCTTTGAAAATGCAGGTTTTGTTCTAGAATTTTTAAATAACATACAACGTTGGAAACAAACTCGTAGTGAATAATACTTGGCAACCGTGAACATTTGTGAACCAAGGAGAACAATGCAGAGGGAGAGCCCCTTTTGTAGCAGATCTTGGAATTGCCTGAAACAGAACTCAAAATTAAGACTAAATAAATATCGATTATCGTCAAAAGATGCTTCTGTTTGACACTGCTTTCGCTCTACTTTCTGAAGTATTGATTTGTCTATGAAGGAAAAAATTGTTATTGTCCAGAATCTCATCTCCTTTTTGAGTCCCAGTGGAAAAGGTGCAGATAATGTGAACTCCCACCTGATTTGGGTAATACTCTCGCTTTGCCCGTTTCCTTCCAATCCGGTACCCAAACCTACAGAAAATTCTTCTCAAGTGTTCTTTCTATTGAAGCAGAATTAGCAGGAAAGCACATCGCTCAAGTGTGTAGAGACGGGCTTTTCTAGTCAAAACTGGCATAGGTGTTCTCCTTTCTATCTCTTTCTGATCGTACTATCTGCGCTGGTTCTCAGCATGGGAACAGTGAGGAGAGGCAGAATGTTGTGCTGAGTCCTGCAGTGCAGAGAGCTTGGGAAATTGGCTTTGGAGATGAGTACTCCCTGCTAGTTTCTGTTCTTACGAAATAAGCATTTGCATGTATTTCGTATTAATACAAGGAAGAAGCACATTGGAAGCTGAGAGGGGCTGCTTCTGGACAGCTTTCCTGTTCTCTGTGCTGATTTTGATTATCCACTGCAGCTAAAAGAAATGTCTTTGAAATTCATGGCCATTCCAGGTGAAAGAATGGATGCAAGTAGGCAAAGGCACCACACTGGATCAGCATATTTTGGCTTATTTGGATGCTTACCCTTAAAGCTTGAGTTGACCCTATCTGCTGACCTTTATTAGGTCTAAGTAGAGTGGTGAAATCAGAATTAATTTCATCTTAAAATATGCATTTCTGTCTTCCACTGTGAAAAATACCATCACAACGCAGTAACTTTTGAAGATCTACAGCAGGTGGGCACACAAATGGTTTAGTTTGGCCAGACTGATGACGTGTGTTGTACTGCAAGTGTTTGATAATAGTTGAGTATCAAGTTCTGCCTGCTTGATGAAGTGACAGTTGGTTATGCTGGGCAGAAGAGCGGCATTGCATTTAAATGAGGCAGCCCCCTGACATCCATGGGTAAGATTTCAACTGTGAAGTCTGTTAGGAATAGAGTATGTTGCAAATAATGCTGTCTTTCTGTTAGTTATCAGAAATGCTACATCTGAATGCAATATAGGATGGCTTTTCGCTATCTTGACTATAGCTAAGATGACTGAAAAATAAACGTTGCTTCTTTGCTGCATCAGTGGGGATGTAGGAATGTGTATTAGATTGTTTGGGCAGTAATGTCCTGGCCCTGCTCAGTGAGTGAAGTGGTGTTCAATAGTTCCTTGCATCCATAGCTGCTTTGTGAGTGATTTGCCACCAGTATTAAGGGTTTACTGTACATAAGGTGAACAGCAGCATCTGGCTTTTTATGATCTCTTGGCAGCGGCTGAGGCAGGAAAATCTGTGCCAAATACCAAAGTAAGCGTCAGAGCTCAAGGGCATGCTACTAATTCTTGCACGTCATTGGGCCACATACTAACACAATTAGCTTTAGATGTCCTGCAAATATTTCTGATATGCAGACAATCCAAAAGTATGCATGTATTTACTGACAGCTAAGCACTCCCCTGGGAGTGGAATCTCCTTGTTTTTTAAAAAACAAACAACCAACCACACCAAAACCAAAAATGGCGACTTCAGTAGCAAGTCTATAAGGCTCCATATCTGCCATATCTCACAGAATCCCAGAATGTCAGGGGTTGGAAGGACCCTGGAAAGCTCATCCAGTGCAATCCCCCCGTGGAGCAGGAACACCCAGCTGAGGTTCCACAGGAAGGTGTCCAGGCGGGTTTGAATGTCTGCAGAGAAGGAGACTCCACAACCCCCCTGGGCAGCCTGGGCCAGGCTCTGACACCCTCACCAGGAACAAGTTTCTTCTCAAATTTAAGTGCAATCTCATGTGTTCCGGTTTGAACCCATTACCCCTTGTCCTATCACTGATTGTCACCGAGAAGAGCCTGGCTCCATCCTCCTGACACTCACCCTTTATATATCTGTAAACATTAATGAGGTCACCCCTCAGTCTCCTCTTCTCCAGCTCCAGAGCCCCAGCTCCCTCAGCCTTTCCTCACACAGGAGATGCTCCACTCCCTCCATCATCTTTGTTGCCCTGCGCTGGACTCTCTCCAGCAGTTCCTTGTCCTTCTGGAACTGAGGGGCCACAACTGGACACAATATTCCAGGTGTGGTCTCCCCAGGGCAGAGTAGAGGGGCAGGAGAACCTCTCTGACCTACTGACCACCCCCTTCTAACCCACCCCAGCTACCATTGGCCTTCCTGGCCACAAGTGCACAGTGCTGGCTCTGCATTTGTGCATTATGCTACCAAGTAAGCAAAGAAATCAGAGAACAAATATAGAGTTTAAACATGTGTTAAAGTGGTGTGCAATAATACAAAGTTTTTATGAAGGCTCAGGAGCAGAGTGTTTCTGCTCTTTCCAAAGCACACAGGAGAGGGGTACTGCAACCTTCATTGTGGCAAAGCATCGTTTTGTATTTTCTCCAATAGAATATCCAGTCAAGAGATTTCTTCCTTGAGTGTATCAATAGAAAGCTAAGTTAAGGTGCAGATTGCAACTAAGGCAAGCCATACGTCGAAGGACATATGCAGAGTTTTCAGGAATACTGAAACTGTGAAGGAGTTGATTCGTTCTGTCAAATCTATCCTTGTCCTTTTATGTCTGTAACTATCAGCATCATTCACTGTCGGTACTAAATGTTAACTGTCACTGGTAGGTGTATAGGCAATTCCAGAAGGAAATAGTGAAATTAGAGCTTAGCTTCCCAGGTATTTAATTAAAAAAAACCCCACAATTCTAATATATTATTGATCAGACTGAATATTCAAAGCACAAATACAAGTGCTCCCAGGAAGAGGATGTTGCTGTGGGAGGGTTGATGTGTATTAGTCAGCATTCTTTGTGGGATTGATCATGTCTACATAGCAGGCAAATTTTCTAGTTCTGTAACTTCCCTAATGCAGTTGTATGCAACCACATCTTTCCAGTCTTTGGAAACTTTTTAAATTAGCAAATTGTTCTTTTTACTCGTTCCTTTCTTGTTTGTTTGTATCATCCTTTTGTCTCCTTTCTGCTTTTTTGTCCAACCCTCTTACTCAGAGACATGTGGTGACCTGCAGGGGTTTGTCTCATGTTTATTGCTGATTTTGTTCAGGGTGCTAAGTATGTTTTCTGCACTTCAGCCGTTATTGCCGCGTTAAAGGTCTGGCGTGCAGTGTGTAACAGCTCTCGGAACTGTTGCACATCAGTTCATAGTTATTTGTATACTTGCTGATGCCGGATGATACTTGTGTTAAATAGTCATCCCTTCTTGAGGAGGAATCAAGATGTTACTGTTCCCAAGTATGTTATGAACACTAAACAAAAAAGGGGTATGTAAGTAGGGAAGCTTCATTGTGTGCTAACAGTATGGATGTGGCCTTAATGCTTTTTGACTCTGCAATGTAATTCGGTATTTAAGGTAACGTGAAAATTGATTCCAGTCCATTCGTATTGATTACAGACAGCTTATAAGATAGATGTTCTGCTGATACAGGTAATTCTGGCCCATCATGAGATGGTTCAACAGCTGAAAAATTGTCCAAGTTTTGCCCATTTATTTACACCTGTTGTTTCTTCTTTACAATAGGAACATGAATCTGAAGGTGGGAGAACCCCGCTAATGAAGGCTGCGCGAGCTGGTCATTTATGCACTGTGCAATTCCTTATTAGCAAAGGTAAAATACTAGTTTAAGGGATTTAAAACCTTAAAATGCCACTTAAAAATAATGCATGTGTGTGGTCCTTCAAAATCAATCTGGTTATGTGTATATGAGCGTTTGTCAAATGGTTAAGGGTTTTTTGAATTTCATTTAGCTCATGAGGAAACAAATCACAAAATACTTTGCTTGTTACTTTTCCTACTGTTGTACAGATTAGTAAATAGATTGGAAGTACAGCAAATATTTTCAGTTTCTTAAAATGAACTCCCTTCTTCAGAAGAAACAGATCTTCAATTACTGTCTGAAACAATACAAATTGCACCATGATAAGTGCTTAGAATGAAAATGTACAAGTTGTACTTTGTACACTGCACGTGTTCCCTCTTCCCACTTAGGAGACCCGCTGTTACTGTCATTGCTGCCGCGGTTTTACAAGACGAGGAGAATGATGTGTAGAAACCACCCGTTATCCAAAATTCCCTGCTTTTACCCCAGAAGCGTGTAGGAATTAGGAAGATCAGAAAAGTTTTCTCTCTGTTCCAGAAAATACTCGTTGATACTTTCTTTTAAAAATAATTTCCTCGTCTTTAATTCCGAGATATCTTCTCTTTCTAGGTGCCAATGTGAACAGGGCTACAGCCAATAATGACCACACGGTGGTGTCACTGGCCTGTGCAGGAGGTCACCTGGCAGTGGTTGAGCTCCTTCTGGCTCACGGTGCAGATCCCACTCATCGGCTCAAGGTATTCGCTTAAAACCACGCATTTATCATAGCTACCGAAAGAATCGCGTTGTTGATTTAGTAGATTAATAAACGCGCAATTTTAAATGGTCTAATTCATATTTTACATGCTGCACCAGGTAGCAAAATTCATCTTTTTGTTTCTGAAATATCACTTCAGGATGGCTCAACAATGCTCATTGAAGCTGCCAAAGGAGGACATACAAATGTTGTTTCGTACTTGCTGGATTACCCAAACAATGTTCTGTCGGTTCCTGCAGCAGACCTGTCTCAGCTCACACCTCCATCTCAGGATCAGTCTCAGGTAAGGCAAAAGGAAGTTTTATTTAAGTATCACCATCGACGTTGCAAAGAAGCAATTCCTCACTAGTTAAATTCTGAAGCCAATTTAGACATGAACACAGACAGCAGAAAGAGTTTTTAAAAGTCTCCGTGTTTGGAAATGGTAGAGAGTGAGCAAGTGGATTGGTCCTGTCCGCAGTGTCCTGAAGAGCGTGTGCACTGTGTCCCCTTTTCTGCTCCCTAGACAGGGTACTCCCAAACCTGGCTCTCAGAAGAAGTTGTTATTGTTGCATTTTGTTTCCACAGTTCCAAACGCTTGTGACAGCGCTGCTCAAATATTGTTGCTGGTTTTGGTTGTTATACCAAAGCTGAGATACTGTGTAAATTTAGAATTTTGCTGGCTGGGCAGATAGCTTTCCAGTGGAATTAGTTGATTAAAAGCCTAAAGATGTTAACAGTTTTCTAGCCTACGCAGCCCAGGATTTTGTAAAGAGCAACATAGTTAACATCGACATATTATTCACAATAAACCAGCATGGGACAGGTCATACCAAGAGGCAGCATAGCATACGGAGTTTGGGACAAGTGCAGTGGAGGTCTGCTGGAGAAACGGGTCTTTGTTTTACCACTTCAAGTCTGGACCATTCCAAAGTTGTTTAGGTTTTTTTGGTTGTGGGGGTTTTGCTTGCTTTAATCTGAGCGTGTGTCTGTGACTTTGTTTGAAGGTTCCACGTGTACCGGTGCATACGCTCGCTATGGTTGTACCTCCCCAGGAGCCTGACAGGACCCCTCAAGAGAACTCGCCACCTCTCTTGGGAGTGGTGAAAGGTTAGTATGTGCTGTTCAGAGAATATACACCAGTTGGAAACTGATAGGCTGGGGACAGTTTTATTAGAGCTTATGCATAGTATAGTCCACTTCATCAGTTCTTGAATACCTCTAATGACGTAGGACTTAAAAGCATTCTATGTAGTGTATAGGTTTTGCTTGTTTTCTTGCATTCTACAGCATAGGAACACTAGTTATTCTAATTTTATTATTTTTATTCTAATTTATTAGAATTGTGCTTATTCTGATTTTTTTAGAAGAAAATGATTGTGGTAACTGCCATAGTGCAGACTGATAAAAACCACCACACCTAGAGTTTATTAATGTTAACTTTTGAATACTGTATGGTGGTCATGTAGAATAGCTGCAACTGTATTATCCATGAACTCGATACATCAACGGTTTTCTGTTCCTGCAGTAGTGATGCAGTCATGTGGGCACTGCAAAATGCCAATGCAGATCTGCTGACAGGAGAATTTTTCTTGTATTAGTACCAACGCTTTTGCAAGTAATTATAACATTGGGGTTTTTGCTTTGAACATGGTTGAACTGACTGGTTAAAAATGTTTGCAGTCATTAAATGGTGAATTTAGCAGTTCTTTCCCAGCTGTGGGTTCTGTAAGGAATTTTTCATGTCTGCTAAGTCACCCCAGAAAGAGAAGCAGCTTCTCAAGTAGAAAGTTACAAACTGCAGCTCGTATTGATTTACAGTTTTGGATGGGGATGTTAAAGGTTATAGTATCCAAAGCTCTACTAGCTAGCTTTACTTAATTCCTTTATTCTGGAAATGCTCCGTGCTTCCTAAAACAAGCAAACAGAAAAAGCCCAGGGGCACCAATGAAGAGAGAAAAAAATCGTGTACTGAATGGTGTGGCATATATGCCGTGTGTGACTCCTCAAATGCACTTTTTGTATCATTTTCCTAGGGTGTGCAACCCTTGATATTTGGGATTTCATAAAAATGAGTACCAAACAAGTGAAAAGAATATGCAGCTTCTAGTTCAAATATATACCAGTACGTGTGCCCTTACAATTAACTATTAGTATTGCGAAGTGCGTTAGTGTTCTGGAAGAACGTTTTGTGACGCACGGGAAATCAATGGGAGATTAGTTGACTAAGGTTATAAGGTTAAAGTCTCATTATTTTAGTTGATCGTAGTTTCGGAAAAAAATTAAAACCACCTCATTGCAAATGTCAGCGCATATTCTAGGCATGTTTTTAGCAGTACCGTGTTGTCGGAACTGGCACAGAGACTCAGGACAAAGCTCACATGTGATATGTTGTAAGAGGTGTAGCAGTCCGGAATGTGGCACTGGGCTGATGAAGCATTCCTGAAAACTCTATGTGCAAAGCTCTTGTGTATCTTAAATTTTTAGGGGAAAAACGGTATTTTTGTCACAAACACCGTGTGGTCATTGTAGTGATACCACTCTGCTATTTTAACTGCAATAGAGTTAGTGTTCTTTGCCGAACTGCCATTCTGAACTTGTTATACACACGTGGCTTTAATGTACCAGAGTTTCATCATTAGACTTCTTGGGAGATGAGGGGCAAAAGAGGATGCGAATAAAAACGTGTGCATTATTTCCATGGTTGGGGGGAGCAGTCTTAAGTTCTTATGTAACAAAACTGTTTATCCTGGGGAAGACAAATTTCTCGCCTTCGCAGTTAGAAGTAGCCCCTGAGTCTTTGTACTAACTCTGAACTACTTGGAAGGAGCAGAGGAGCAATAGTAATGCAATAGTAACAGCTTGTTTCCTGAAGAGTTCTTGGCAAATCAAGTGTAAAACTAGAATGCACTTGTTTGTTATTGTTATGATTGAAATATGGTGTGAGGTTTCTCAAGAGGAATTTACGGTCTGCTTTTGAATTACTTCATTATTCTTCAGTAAAGTAAGAAGGCTCACAGAGTACTTGCCATTTGAATAATTACTTTGGCAAAGGATTTCATATCAATGTTTAGCAACTGAAAAGAGAAATGTTTCAGAGCTGATGGTGGATCAAGAGAGACTCAGATAAAGGTGATATGCAAAGATAGTAACCTCCTAAAGAGCTGCAGAAAAATCAGGGGAAAGAAGCAGCAGAATTAGTTCACGAGACTGAACAGAACTCAACTCATGCTTAGGAAGGGTTATGTTTAGTGGACTGCATTTAGCATGTGTCTGTTGTGTCCATGCAAAAGTGAAATCCCAGTGAAGTTCATCTCTTTGTGCTTTTGTGGGGAGAGACAGAAGGTCTGTTCCTTCCTTCACGTCTTGCACGTGCTGCTGCCCTTGCTTGAACACGGTCGGGATTGCTCGACAGCAGTTCTGATGCAGCAACTGCACAGCCTTTTGGCTACAAAAAACCAACGTGCCATTTCTGCAGGGGCAGCAGGTCCCTCTGCTTGGCACTGCGGGGGTGTGTGCACATACGCAGGCACATCGCAAGAAGAGCCAGAGGCCACGGATGCATTTGCAAAGAGCAAGTTTTATTTTAGTTACCTCTCTACTGGGGGATCTCCGAAGCCACACCTGAGCTCCCAGGCAGAGGTGACACAAACGGGGACGCAGGCGCTGGTCAGTTCAGCCCTGCTGGAAGATCGCTGGGCCTGCTGAGCTCGCCTGTATTTCAAGGCTTCAGGCAGGCGCAGCCTCCCGCTCTATCTCACAACAAAGCAGGAATCTCAGGCACAGTGATAAGGTGCCCAGAGTTTCTCCCAGACCTGTGTTATCTAACACAGAGCTTCTACTCATCAAGCACACAAGGTCAGTAAGACAATTAGTGTGATGTGTGTGCTTTTTCTACAGACAGGTGCAAGTCACTTGAGCGTATTTACATTTAACTAACCTCCTCGCCAAATCTTCCGCTATATCCCCATACAGGGGGCTGCAAAGCGCAGGGGCTGTGCTGCAGCTTCCACTGCCCCTGCAGCGAGGGCTCTCGGTGCCCCGCACGTGGGATGCTCCAAAGGAATGCTGCTGGGCAATCAGCTGCTGTCATAGTGTTGCTGTTGATAATATTGGCTAGTTTGGAAATGTTTATCAATATGGAAAGGGCGAGTGTCAGGAGGATGGGGCCAGGCTCTTCCTGGTGACAACGAATGGTAGGATAATGGGTACAAACTGGAACACAGGAGGTTCTACTTTAAGATGAGAAGAAACTTGTTCCTGGTGAGGGTGGCAGAGCCTGGCCCAGGCTGCCCAGGGAGGTTGTGGAGTCTCCTCCTCTGCAGACATTCAAACCCGCCTGGACACCTTCCTGTGGAACCTCAGCTGGGTGTTCCTGCTCCATGGGGGGATTGCACTGGATGAGCTTTCCAGGTCCCTTCCAAGCCCTGACACTCTGTGACTCTGTGTGCATCGGGTCCCCTGGAGCGAGGGCTCTGGGTGCTCAGCACATGGGATGCTCCAGAGGAATGCTGTTGGGTTGCTTCAGGCAATCAGCCAGTTTAAGAGTGTTGCGGTTGGTAATCTTGTCTAGTTTGGCAATGCAAGCTGATGTTTAGTTAGTGTGGGATCTGAAGCTCCTAGCAGTATTTGTGATTCTGCCTTAGTCTTTCGCAGAGTCTGAAGCCATGGCATGGTTTTAGGACATTATTGAAAACCAACATGCTAGCGTGACAAGGGGATGCTCAGGGAGTCTGTGGAAAGCAGCAGGGTTGTTTTCTGAGTCAAAATATTTGAACTACATAAGGTGTTTTTAAGCATATCAAAATGTAGTCTGGTTTTGGAGGCTGTGGTATCAGTTGTTTTGTAAGTTTTTCTCCAGATTTGCTCTACTTCATAGGTTATCTGAAATTCTCCTTGCAAATGAACTAATTGACCTTGACTGAATACTTAAAGCCTATCAACATGCTGTGATAAGACTTCTCCAGTGTTGTTTTGCAGTGGGCAGTATCTTGCAGCGTGTCTCAGTTGGGGTGCATGTGTTTTACAATTCCACAAGACCCAGTAGACTTAAGCTGTGCATGTGGAAGCTGCCTTGGATCCCTGGGAAGGATCAGAGTTCCCTTGAACTTGTAGCATTTTTGGAATCTGTAAGCTCTTAAAGTTAGACCTTCAGTATATGGTATCCCCTGCATCCCTGAAAAACAAACTCCACATAGATTCAATAGCTACAAATTCAGTGCATATTTTAACTTCACTATCTGACTTTTATGCTTCACACTGAGTGTTATACTGCCAGAGATCTCACACATTGTATGATTTAAATGAAAAGGGTTAACAAGAACTGGTAAGATTATATCGTTCTCGTTGAGCTCAAGGCATTAAAAAAGCAAGCTGATATTCTTGCTTTTCCATTCAGACTTCTCCACTGCACAGTCCAGCTACCTGTTCATTATTTCATGGACTTTACCATCCTCTGATTAACTCTTCCTGTTTCCTCCGTGTGTTCTCCCTGGGTCGGCAACTGACCCCGTTATCAGGGATGAGTTACCGAGCGAAACGCAAAGGTCCATGCCTCATGGCTTTCTAACTTTGCTACTCTTTGTTTAGTGGACTTCAAGATTTGTTACTTTTTTATGCAAATAGTTAGCAGTGCAGGCAGATAATTGAAAACCAAGACGTGTAGGTCCCCAAGAGCACAAGCAGATACAGATCTTTTCACGGTCGTTTGTGCAATTCCGCTCTTGTGAAGCTTCAGTCACCTGCTTGCCACCGACTAATTTAATTACATCTTGGCAATTTTCCAGTTATTGGCTCTCAAGCCACCAGAAGAGACTTGGGAGGAAGACTAGGACTGCAAAGTAATTCTTGAATGTCAGAAAAACGAGTTAAGTTTGACTTGATTTCAGCCAGGTTAACCATTGCCTCTTGGATATCATTGCACCTCTTCCCTGTGAGTTTTCCATGGAAATAGTTGCAGGAGTGATAAAGATTGGCAAAAATACTGCCAATACATAGTGAAAATGCCAGCGCAGCTGATCTTTCAGCCCTCCACAAATAGTTCTGTGCTTTATAAAGAAGAATGAAGTATGTATTAAACCCAATGTAACAGATGAATTTACTTAGGACAAGTAGGCTACTTCTTTGTTGTCCAATTAGCCAGATTATGTAAAATTGTACTTCGCATTTGTGCGTGAATGGATTGCCCGATTGTTACCTTGGTTCTTGTAGCTGAATTTCTTACTGATATGAATCACAGCTAAACACAGAATTTTCATGAAAATCCAATATTGAGCTCACCTTATTGTTGTTAAGCCTGGTGAATTTAAATTGCTGACTGCAAATCTAACTCTCTACTTCCAAGTCAAATCAGATTTTTAAAGAACTCTAAAGTGCAAGAGCAGTGGACAAGCAATTCTGTTAACAAAGTGCAAAGATCTTAGGACAGATTGATGCTTCCTAACATTTGCCTTTCGGGAAGTGAGGAACAGGTTGAGTCTGGTTTCGTTGGTTGGCTGGTTTGTGTTGGGTGATTTTGTGTTGCCTTTGTTTTTTAAGTTCTAGGTAATATTACCTATCGGGGTGACATGGTGATTCACACAGATTTATATATGTCGTGGTTTAACCTGAGCTGGCAGTGCAACCACACCGGCTGCTCATTCACCCCCTCTCTGGGTCCCCCAAATAGGGGTGAGAATCGAAAGGGAAAAACTTGGATTGAGATAAACACAGTTTAATAAAATAACAAAATACTAATACACTACTAGTAAAAATACATATAAAATAGAAAGAAAAGATAGTCAAGGCAATTCCTTAGAACTCTGTCCCAGCAAACAGCACCTGATCCCAACAGCTGATCCCAGAGAGAGAAAAGAGGAAAACAAGGAAAAAGGCAGAAAGGCTCAGAGGCCTCTGTAAAATGGTAGAAAGCTGAACTAAACATCCTGAACCGAACTGCCCCCGCTGCTCCAGAGAGAGCGAGAGAGAAAGGGGCCAGAAACTGGAAAGCCCCACTCTTAATTAATTAGCATGATGCTAATGGACTGGAATACTCTAATTGGTCCGTCTGGATGTCAGTCAAGCTCTGCCCCCTTCTCACACCTGTGGGCAAAGCACTCAGACCAGAGCAATTCAAAGCATCAACTCTGTGCTGGGGTGTTCTCTCTTGTTCTCAAATCAAGTCTGAACAATGACCATGCTCTCAAAAAAAAGGTTTCTGACTGCATGAAGAAAATTAATCCATTTTCAGTCAAACCAGCACAATCTACTGGGTTTTGGTTGCAGCAGAGCTGGTGGATTTAAATATAGAAACTTACATTACACAGCTGAACTTTTTTCTTGCTGCCATTTTTTGTGTTTCTGGAAAAATTACTTTTGAATGTAATGTTGTGGGTTTTGATCCACTCTTATTTATTTTTTTTTTAATAGCTCTAGAAATTAGGGAGTTGTCAGCAAGTCCCAGAATTTCATCTAATAAAAAGTAAAGTATAATATAACTGTCTGAAGTGGTGACCAAGATGAAAGCCGCTAAGCTGAAATGCATCTTTCGTTGACAGAAACTTCCTGAAGAGCACAAGAAATTATAAAAACAATTTTTAATTTTCCAAAAAGACCTTAAAAATAATGATTTTTTTTTTTTTTTAGCCTTTTGTGGCTTGCTCTAAAATACAACAGATATCTGTCCTTGCAAATTCATCAGCTAGTGAATTTAGGGTAAGATCAGAACCAGGCTTTGTTTAAGCAGGAAGATTACTGATCATCTTCATGTTTCTTGGACATATCTCAGTCCTCAGTCTTGCGGAGGACAACACAGGTACCCGCCTGTGCTACTGCTCTGAAGTACGAGGCTGTCGTTTGGGTATTAGCAAATGGAGGTGACACATCTAACAACACCGTCACTGGGGTCAAGAAGCTGGTTTTATTTTGGACTGGTAGCATCTCACCTTTGCTGATCTATTAATTGTGAAAGGGGCAGATAAATCACTTCTTTCCCGGGAGAAGATGACAGCCTATGCATTAGAGGTAAGGGCTAGAAGAGCAAGGGTCTCGAGAATCATAAGCACTCGGGATGAAATGCGGTGTCAGACTTGTTCATAGGCAGCAATCCTAAAAAGAGAGAATGTGTTTTAAGCAAATTGAAGTTAGAAGAGGCTTAGGAGAGCCACCTGAAGACAAGAACATTCCTCTTCCAAACTTTTGCTCACAGTGTCTAGGACCTTTACATGTTACTTGCAGCCAGAAGGCATTAAAAACTGGTAATGACATCCTCTCTACATATTATTATGTGCTCCAGAGACTAAGAGTGGTGCTTGGAGGAGGCTTGTCTGGGTAAAGACATGGTTGCAACTCAGGTTCTTAGGAGATTATCTACAGCAAACAGGAAAAGTACAGGAGATTTCCATAGGAACCATTCACCTGCCATGTCTTGGAGAGAATTGGAAGTCAGAGAAGGGAATTAGAAGTCAGAGAAATAGATGGGAAGCTGCGTTTGTGCACAGTCGGTCTTACCCTGACACGTGTGTTGCTCAGAAAAGCGTCTGAAGACACATGCGTGCTCTGCAGGAATGGTGGTGGAGGCCGAGCTGGTCAGGTTAGCGACCAGGACCTGGGGGAATACGGAAATATGAATAAAAGAGCGATTGATGCTACTGTTCACAAAATAAATTGGGCAGCAGTCGTTACCTTACTCTCTGGCTTCCCTGGCATACCCATAACCACTGTGGCTTTTCTATCAACCAAACAATTCTTTGTCCTGTAATAGTGATTACCTGATGGCCGGTGGTATTTGTGTAGCAATATCTGGTTTTCATTGATCCTCAGTCTTCACTTGATACTAAAGAAGTCTTCTAAAGGTGGCCAGAACAGTAGCTTTAGAGGATAGATTGACTACTGAATATTGCTAGGTTCATTTTGCAGAAGGTTGGTTGTGTAGAAGGTTGATGCTCCACCAAAAAAGTAAATGAAAAAAATAGGGTAGGGGGAAGAAGAGTTGATGTAACTATGATCTGGCCTGTGATTGGATTTTTAAGTCTTACTGCACTTCCATATTTCAAAAGTGAACGTATAAAGTAGTGTCTTGTTCATAATTATTCACTAAAATGGTCACAGTATTTTTCAGGATATTGTAATATACAAGGTATTTGGATAAAACAGGAAATTACTACTTTTAAATACTTCCAACATTATTAAATTACAGTGCTTACGTATTTGAAGCTACCAACAGCATCTTCTCTACCTCTGGTCTGACCCGACTGTTCAGGTGTGAGTGTCAGGTTTAGCAGATCTTTCTTCCTACCCCCTGTCCTCTTCCAGCGTCCCCAAGATTACAGTTTGCAACTATTTTCTAGTATGGAAAGGCATATCTGGAACCTAACAAACTGCCCTGCCAACTAATTAGAAGCTGATTAAAGTAACTCTCCGCACCTCTTGTGGAAGGTGAGAGCCCAGCTCCTAACTTGTTGGTTCCTAATGCCTGTCTGCCCACTCCAGGTCTCAATATGAGGCTGTACTTCTGCTCTTCACTCTGTCTTGTCCTTGGAGAAAAGCTTTGCTCTGAGAGGTGTGTTTTCTGCCCAGGTGGGGCTGAATTGAGAGGGACAATATTAGTACTTTATTATCTGGAGGCTTTTTGAACTGCAGCTTTTCTTTGCTACAGAGTGATGGAAGCCGTCTAGAGCTGCAAGGTCATGGGAAGGCTTTGTGTTGGGAGGGAGGCGATAGATCGGTAACCTTAGGAAAGACATTAAACAGAGCAGTGCGAAGGATTCCCATCTTAGTCGCACCTTAAAGGCAGGGTTAATTTGCAGTTAAGTTACTGTAATGTTTCTGCTACTTCAGCAGTGGAGCGGCTTAGTTTCAAAAGATCCCAATTGACTTACTAGTTTCTAACATAGATATAGACAAGCACTTTGGTGACTTTTTAATTGATTTGGTGATCATTAATGTTTATAAATATGTAAAGGGTGTCATGAGGATGGAGCCAGGCTTTTCTCAGTGACAACCAATGGTAGGACAAGGGGCAGTGGGTACAAACTGGAACACAGGAGGTTCCATTTAAATTTGAGAAGAAACTTCTCCATGGTGAGGGTGGCAGAGCCTGGCCCAGGCTGCCCAGGGAGGTTGTGGAGTCTCCTTCTCTGCAGACATTCAAACCCGCCTGGACACCTTCCTGTGGAACCTCAGCTGGGTGTTCCTGCTCCATGGGGGGATTGCACTGGATGAGCTTTCCAGGTTCCTTCCAACCCCTGACACTCTGGGATTTTTGGTGAGTGCAAATATATTTTTCAAGAGTTATCCACAAAGTTTCCATTATAACTCACACTTTTAAAAATGGAAGTAAGCAAGGCTTGAGCTACATATCTACCAGCCAGGACAAAGCAAGTTATTGCTAAACTTCAGACAAATTCTTTATTGTCTTCTGGGATGTTTCCTTGGGACTCATTTATGCTTCAGAGAAAAAATAATGGTAGTGGCTGGGACAGGTGTGCAGCTGGAACTGCTGATCGACACAAGGCAGCTGTGGAAAAAGAACTCACTGAGGGGTATCTGCGGTGTTCATGGGCTATTTCCTGGGGTTAATACAGTTTTTATTGTTCCCCTTAAATTTAGATATGATTTGCTTTTACTCCAGAGAGTGTGGTGAACACATTCAGCACAGAGTTGCTTCAATTCTATTTTAATATTTGTTCTTTCTCTTTTTAAGAGAAAAATCTCTTTGAAGAGAAAATTCTCACATTGCTTTGGTTTTTTTAATGAGTTCCTCCAAAAAAGCCTCATTTCAGGGCGAGGTTTATGTGACTTCTGTTTTGACAGCAATGCAAAATGAAATCTCTTGTGGGTTGGCATTTTGGTGAAGGAAGGCCCACAGATGATTAAATCAGTGTTTTAGGAAACTTAATCCTTCCAGATTTAGCAACTGATTTGGGACTTAGTTCTTGCATCCAGATTTTCGCTGAACTGTGTGATATTTAGGTAATTTTATTAAGCCGTGGCTCAAACTGTGCGTAATTTGTGTTCCCTTTTAAGGATTAATTGTATGGGTCTGCTTTGTCATATGTTCCAGTTTGTTGTGTGTGGTTTGTCTCCGTTTGGGCATAGCAGATGGGTATTAGCATAGAAAATTATTTGATCAGGCCAAAACCTTCCACCTTGTTAATTAAAGTTTCTTACGCTGAAGTCATAATTAACATTTCAGCACTGAATAGATTGCTATTAGCAGGATCCAACTGGAGGTTTCGCAGACGTGGCTTTGGGGAGAGCAGCTCTGGGTTGCTTGTTGAGCACTCGGAGCGCTGCCCTGCCTTGGTGTTCCTTGCTAGGTTCGTGTTGAAGGTTATTTTTAACAAGTCTTAATAGTGAGCAGAATTGTTAACTTCTTCCTGGAGAGAGGGAGACAAGCAAGCTATGGATTTTGGCTGAGAACTTTGAAAAAGGTGCTAAAGCTTCAGAATGTATTTGTATACAGTCAGTCTGCACTGGCAGGGTTCTGGTTGTAATGTAAAGGTGGAATGCTGTGGTGGTTGGACAAATTCAGAAAACTGATCTCACCGTCGAGATAGTCTTCTCTCAAATATAGACTGTTTTGCTTGTAACCTTGCTGTTGGAAGTTAGTTAGTTGTAGTTCAATTGCTCCACACACCAGAACAACTTCGGGAACTCAGTAAGTTATTTAAATTGCCTTTTTCTTCTTGCTGATTTCAGCTTGCAGACACATGGTTATGTATGTCAGAAACTAAAGGTTTCGTATTAAGATTAAAATAGCTGTGTGCAAAGGGATATTAGGATCAACATTGAAAATTCCAGCTGTATGCTTTGTCTTTTCCTGTCTTAACATGGAGTGCAGGGTTTACCTTTCTGTGGTTTGACAGATGTGAAGTGTTAGTTGTAAAGATTTTTTAAATATTTTTTTTAATTCTTTTTTATTTTTTTGGTGGGTGAGAGGGGAGGTTTGGGATATCTTCAGCATGGCATTTTTTCAAACATTTTTCATGTGCTTAGGTGCATCCAAGCAGAAGTCAAGTTCCCTGCAGGTAGCAGATAAGGACCTACTGCCACCTTTTCACCCATACCAGCCTTTGGAATGCATAGTAGAAGAGACTGAAGGCAAGCTGAATGAACTTGGACAGAGAATTAGTGCTATTGAAAAAGCACAACTTAAATCATTGGAATTAATTCAAGGTGAACCTTTAAATAAAGATAAGATTGAAGAACTTAAAAAGAACAGAGAAGAACAAGTACAGAAGAAGAAGAAAATATTGAAGGAGCTGCAGAAGGTGGAAAGGCAGTTGCAGATGAAAACTCAACAGCAGTTTACCAAAGAATATTTGGAGACCAAAGGTCAGACAGACACACCACTTCCCGTGCAGCAGCAGTGCCCACTTACAGGGGTCTTCCCAGAAGTGGAAGCCGCTAAGGGTCTGCCAGAGGATAACTTGTCAGGGTTACCTCAGGTTGACACAATCTTGTCTAAAGATGACGAGCAACAACAGTCTCCACCACCTGCTGAACAAATAGAGTTTGTCCCTATCCAGCCTTTGCCAGCACCGCAATGTAATTTTTCTGGTAATTTGGGTTATAATGGAACAGAGTCTCTTGAACTTCAGAAAGCATTAGGGAATCAGCAGAATGTAGGACAGCAGCAGCAAATTGCTGGGCAGGGGCTCTTAGTTCAAGAAGCAGACGGATTAATGGTTGCCACTCCAGCACAGACGCTTACCGACACTCTTGATGACCTAATAGCAGGTGGGTTAAGAAATATACCTATTTTTTGCATTCATTTGTGTGCTCAGTTTCCCCTTTCCTCTCCTTCCCTCCAAAAACATCTTGGGGTTTTCCAGTTTGAGAATACTTGCTTGAGAATGAAGTTCCTGATTAGTGCTATTAATCCTAACAGTGACTTCCAATTCTAACATGAGACTTTGAAATATCTTTTTTCCAAAGTGCAAAACTTCCTGTACTGGAGACCTGTTGAGCCCCTTTGGCTTCATCTTTTTCTCTGTGCTGCTTTAAAAAGCCCTATCGTGAGCGATAAGTAGTGTCCATTCGGAAACCTGAAAGCATGATAGTTTTATATCTTCTATAGGATTTTCTATACAGGCTTATACCTCGGTGACTTCAGTGTAGTAGCCATCTCTAGAAAATGACAAATTATTGTATGGGCAAATGTGTCCCTGTCTGTGCTGCTGGAGGTGTTGCTATAGTTTAAACGCAGCCTGGAAACTGCACACGACCGCTCCGTTCTGTAATGGTTGTGTTTTCAGAATACACGCTAAACCCCGCTTGTTGCACAAGAATATCTGTTTGTTAGAATGTAACATATGGCAAAGATGTGTCCTGTTCTGTGGATGAAAAGCAAAAATCCAAGCATCCTTCCATTGCTTGATAACGGTGTGAAGAAGAATGGAAGTTCCTACACATTGGGTTGCATGAATCCTCGTATGGAATAAAGAGCTATTGTTTTGGCTGACTTCGTTTCGTGGATTTGACTAGGATTGATGTTTGCTTCTAGAGGTATGTAGGATATAGCCAGTGTTGTTTGGTCTGTAGTTTGTTTTTTTTAATTCAGTGGGTTTTAGCTTTTGTTTGCACCTTGTGTCTGTCCCTCAGCCCTTATTTTCCTGCTCCCTCACCCCCCTTTGTAGTCACTGCCCTGTCCTCTTACATTCATTTCAAAGTTGTAGAAACATGTGATAAGACCTTTTGTTAGCCATTCCTATGAACTTTTAGAATGGTCATTGCATGAAGCTTATGCAAGTTGAGTCTTCCTGCAACATTGCAACAGCCTGTGGAAACCAGAGCTGCTGAACAGAGCAGTGTGCGGTACCATTCTGCCATACGCTGTCATTCACAGATCCTTTTGTATTAGAGAGAATTGGTCTTGGTTCCCCCTTTTCTGCCGTGACGTGTCTCCGTCCCCCACTCTACGGTGCCCTTCAGACTACTCAGCCAACATTAAAACAAAAATACAGTTGGATTCTTCTTGAATTTTATTACTGAAGATTTGGTACTGGTGTGTGTGAGGAGGAAAATTTGAATCATTGGTGCAAAACATAATCAACAAGGTCTTAATCTTTGGAGTGGTTCCTGTTGCTGACGGTTCTAACATACCTAGCACAAGACCATGTGTTTTAGACCCTTCCATGATTGGCAGCTGTGTATTACAACCAAAATATTCGGTGCACCCAAAACGAAATAGTGCTGTGGTGAGTTGAGTGTGAGAACTGTGCCATTGGAGAAGAGATGGCCAACAACCAGAAAAATTTCATCTTCACAATAATTTTTAAAACCTTCCTTTCTGAAGCTGTTTATTTAGTTTTTGCTAATAATGAAGGACATTTTTTGCTAAGAAGTTATTTCAAAAATCAAAACCAATAGCATGCTGTTCTACAACTGTTAGAAACTGTATTTATAGAAATGCAACTTTAAAAAGTTTAGCCAACCAGTTCCAGACGCTCCTGCAAAAATGTTGATTTGCTGAAACAGATTTTCTTCCGAAATTCATGCTTGTTTTAATTCCCTCCCTCCAAAAAATTGTTCAAACAGAATTAGATATTTTGCTGAATTTTTTAAATCCAGACTAGAAGTGACCTCTGTGTAAATTACAGTCCCTACTGAATCTCTAATTTATGTGCATCTAAAAACAAACTGTAAATCTACCTACTCATACTCCAGACTCTTTCTGTCTGTATTTAAAATCCACTTGAGCTTTTTCCACAAATTTCCCCATGAATCCTTAATTTTATCAAGAAATTTGGAGCAATAGGAACTGTTATGAGAGCGGATCTTTCCATACGTGCTGCAGACGCCGGTAACGTTGTTCAGGGGCTCATGTGCGGGAAGTTGGAGCTGCAGGAACCATGGGGAGCGACTCTTGGTTTAGAAGGGGTATGAATGTTTTTATTCCTGCCGACTATTCCAGTTTGTATCAGTTCTACTGCAGAAGAACAGAAATGATAAATTAGCTTTTTGCCCTCTGCACTGAAATACCTTTTACTGTTGTTCTTAACAGTGGTGATGTAAGAAACAAGTTTTTAAAGCCTCAGTTGAGACTAGCTGGTAGGGAGAAACTGCGTTTCTAAAAGCCTCAGATCTTTATTTTGCTGATTAACTTAATTAAGGCAACATACATAAATGGAGCATTTTATCTCGCCAGTCTGCTGGCATAATTTATCTATGAGGTGTTGAGATGGTTGACATCAAGGTGCGAAGTGTGGAAGTCTCACTGGCAGTAAGTCACTGATAGATGTGGACATGACGCCCCTCTTTCATAAAGCAACAAGACTGGGGAAGGGACTTGAACACAGACAGGCCCTATGGGGAGAGGCTGAGGGAGCTGGGCTTGTTCAGTCTGGAGCAGAGGAGGCTTAGAGGTGAGCTCAGCACTCTCTAGAACGACCTGAAGGGCAGTTCTAGCCAGGGGGGATTGGGCTCTTCTCCCAGGCACTCAGCAATAGGACAAGGGGGCAGGGGCTTCAACTCTGCCAGGGGAAATTGAGGCTGGAGATGAGAAAGCAATTCTGTGCAGAGAGAGTGGTCAGCATTGGAATGGCTGCCCAGGGAGGTGCTGGACTCACCGGCCCTGGAGGTTTTTAAACTGAGATTGGACACGGCACTTAGTGCCATGATCTGGTCAATGGACTGGAGTTGGACCAAGGGTTGGACTTGATGATCTCTGAGGTCTTTTCCAACCCAGCCCATTCTGTGATTCTGTGCAGAAGTAACCAAGCAACCTTTGGAAAGTCAGGTCAAACATAAAACTGAAGCAGCTCTTTCCGCTTCAGAACGTTTTGGTTGTAATGGAGTTTATGTAGATGTGCTTAAAGAAAAATGTTGCAACTAATCTTATCTTTGTAGGTGGGGCTTATTACAGTCAAGACTTTAATTTGATTTACAAGATACAAATGCTGTGTGGTTTAGAGTGAGAAAGCAATAAATTATTTCAGATCACATATTCTAGTAGAAGAGGATGTTTTGGATATAATTTTCATTACTTGGTGCACGTGGTTTCTTGAAGTGTCTTGTATTTCATAGCTGGAGTTTCATTTCAGTTCACGTTATGCATTTACTGTAGTAGATTTCTTAGTTGGCAGCATCTGAATTGGGGCATTTTACTGGTTTAGGGAATTCAAGATGAGGAGCTCTCTTTTCTTTGTTGCTGCCTTTCTACTTTAGCTGGAATAGTTTTATTCCTGTTTGTTCTACTCGGCTGGTGTTTTTCATCAGGAGATGGCGTCTCTTTGTGCTTCTGAGTCTTCTCTGAGCTCCCGTTCGTATGCTGAAATTCCAGATGTGTTTTGAGAAACTTTACTGTTATTTGGTTTCTGAAAATCTAGTTGTGGTCAGTTCTATGAAATTGTGATATTTTAAGGTAATGAGGTGACACATGAGTTACTGTATTTAAGATTGCTGTTTGGAGTAAAACTGGAGTAAAACAGCTGCACACTCATCCAGACCTATTTGCTTGAGGTTCTGCTAATGCCTCCCCAGTCATACTGACATCAAATACTGAGTTCTTGCTTCATTTTGTTTTACTCAGGTTTCCTGTGGTTTTTTTTCTTAACTTTGGAATGTGGGCATCTGTGTCCCTGCAGACCTGTCTTTGAATTCACACCAATTCAAATAAAGTCCTTTTGGAAACTTGCATGCCCTTCTGAAAATGTGGGGAACCTGGATTTTGTCAGGCGTAGAATAATTTGGGGTTTTAATACAAGTCTTCTTAATACTGAAGTCTATGGAAACAACCAAAACCTGTGTCACAAAATAGGTATTTTATAGAGATCTGAGGCACACCTTGTGAAAATGGATTTTCTTTTTTTTTTTTTTTTTTTAAATTGGTACCTGGCTATCAGCATGTTTACCTGCACCCCTCCGGTGGAAAAGACAAAATTCAATGAGAAGCAGTTGGAGAGCAGTGTAGGGGAAAGGGACCTGGGGGTCCTGGGGACAGCAGGGTGACCATGAGCCAGCACTGGACCCTTGTGGCCAGGAAGGCCAATGGTAGCTGGGGTGGGTTAGAAGGGGGTGGTCAGTAGGTCAGAGAGGTTCTCCTGCCCCTCTGCTCTGCCCTGGGGAGACCACACCTGGAATATTGTGTCCAGTTGTGGCCCCTCAGCTCCAGAAGGACAGGGAACTGCTGGAGAGAGTCCAGCGCAGCTACCAAGATGCTGAAGGGAGTGGAGCACCTCCCGTGTGAGGAAAGGCTGAGGGAGCTGGGGCTCTGGAGCTGGAGAAGAGGAGTCTGAGGGGTGACCTCATTAATGTTTACAGGTATATAAAGGGGGAGTGTCAGGAGGATGGAGCCAGGCTCTTCTCGGTGACAACCAATGGTAGGACAAGGGGCAATGGGTTCAAACTGGAACACAAGAGATTCCACTTAAATTTGAGAAGAAACTTGTTCCCAGTGAGGGTGCCAGAGCCTGGCCCAGGCTGCCCAGGGAGGTTGTGGAGTCTCCTTCTCTGCAGACATTCAAACCCGCCTGGACACCTTCCTGTGGAACCTCAGCTGGGTGTTCCTGCTCCATGGGGGGATTGCACTGGATGAGCTTTCCAGGTCCCTTCCAACCCTTGACATTTTGGGATTCTGCAGTTGGCTCTCCTGGTGTATGTCCCATTGGTAGCACAGCCTTGTCTCCCTGGATGGGGTTCTCAGGAGCAGTAGCTGTTCCTCCTCCCACAATTGTGTTTGGTAATGCAGAAACATACTTGGGGCAATAGGAGTTAGCTGCAATTTCATACAGATGTCTGTGAAGGGATGTTGGAACCATTGTTCCAAGGTCATCTTTGAGTTGAAAGTCTATATGTTGTTGTGTAGCTTAGACTGAGCTAAGTCAGCCCCGTGAAACTGCAGGTGGAAGTTCTCAAACGTGTTTTGCTCCACAGAGCATGAGTTACATTGGTGCTCCATTGGGCCAGCTTGCCAGCCGCTCTAAAGAAATAGAAAATGACACTTCAAAACTCGTGCGGTTTTGCAAACTCGGCAGTTACAGAGAGGATGTTTTGTCAGTGGGCGTTGTAGGACTGTTTCTTGTAAGATTTTATTTTAATCAAGAATTTGGTGTGTGAATACAGGGTTCGTCTGCATTTCTGCCACCTTTGGTGTTCTCTCTCACATTTGACATTGTTACTGTGCACGTGAAGTCCTTAGTGCACACTCATATTTCAGGCACATAATGAAAATCTAAAGTATGCAAGAAATACTTGGACGTTTTCAGTCGTGGTTGTGAAGTGTAGAGAATTAATGGAACCTGTAACAGCAACACTGAATATATTACATTAAGGACTCTTAAACTGGCTCAAGGGACTCCCTCTATACACTGCTGCTTTGTGTGCACATTTTTAGGTACATTTGTAGTTACAAGGTCTGAAAGCACTGAGCCAGTGTCTTTCATAAGGACAGACCAGTTTGATTTCACCTAGGTCCTTAACGGAGTGATTTGGTGTCTTGTATTTTGGAAGGAATAGTCTTTAGAAATCCAATTAGTGTCTCGCACTTGAGTGCATTGAGCAAGGAAACAATTGTATTGCATTAATTAATGCTCATCTGCTGCTCGAAGTGCTAATCCGTAGTAGGCAGATGAAGTGTTGGAACTTTTCTATTTGGAACTTTAATACCAACCTGGTTTGTGAAGATCGTAACGTCAACTCTGCATACAATATTTTGTTGCTTAAATGTAATAGCTAGATGTTAATGCTACCTTTTGCCTGTATGTCAAGGAGAATGCTTTACTTAAAAAATACGATTGGAAACTGTCTCCTCCCAAAGTTTCAGTGACAGCCCCCCCCACACCCATGTTTCCAGAACCCAGCTGAAGTGACCCATCTGCACTTGCTCCAGCCTGTGATTCCGTTGTTGCTCATACACAGTCCTGTAGGCTGAATTAGTGCTATTAGTGATCACGTTGAGGATTTTTCTAAGACTTTCCCGTCTGCACCACTTTCCTATGAGTAACGGCTGGTGTGTCGTTTCTCAATGGAAGGTGGAGCTGGGAAAGGTTTGCAAGTTTCTCTGATGTACACAGGTTTGAGTTCATCCTTCATCTTCTCTTATTGCTTGAAACACCTGGACAAAAGCAAAATGCTGCTATTTTTTACCTGCAGTTAGTGTTTTCCATCAGTTGCTCATTTCAGAAATGCTACGAATACCATGTGTTTTGGAGTAATTAAAGCTAACCAGGTATTCCATCTAATGAAGCTGCACAGTGTAGAAATTTGGCAATCCAAAAGTCAAAATACTTGTCAAATCCAGCTGCTATATTAGCATGGCTTACTAGAGTTAAAATGCATTCATAGCTAGTACAGAGCTTTGTTAAACCTCTCTGCCAATTATCCAGCTGAGCCTTAGAGTCACTTGGGCTTCCCTCAGACTCTCTTGGCCCCATGATATGTATGTGCAGGGATATTTCTCTGCTTGTTCTGCTAAAGTCTCATTTAAAACCAGTTGAATAAAATATTCTCTTTTTTTTTGTTTGTTTGTTTGTTTTTTGTTTGGTTTGGGGTTTTTTTGGCTTTGCTTTTTAAAGAAGATAAAGTTGCATTCCGTGTGTCCCTGAGCTGCACTAGATCATCATGATGAAATCTTACAGGCTATGGATCAATGAGAATAAATTTTAGGGAGCACAGATAGTTTTCAGCTGATTTTTGTTGACTGCCCCCTCCTGTCTGCTTCTCTTCCACCTTTCCTGGGTTGTTTGAACTCTGAGACATGATTAATGGTGTAAGTTGCTGTCAGTTTTCTTGCTTTGAAAACCTTCTCTGAAAACCAGGTGTGCACTAACCTTACATGAAAAAGTTTTGAGTTCCAGAATGAGACTGTATTTCTGAACATTCAGTTTGTGTTTTAGCAATCAATCATTTGCTTGCTTAGGCTGAGCCTATGATTAAACTCTAACAGGGAAGGTTACAGTTTGAGAAGGGTAACTAATAACCTTCATATTTCATACTCGTAATGCATACAGACTAATTCATAAAATTGTTTTCTAACTTAACAGAGTTTGGCGACGATACTTACACTGTTTAACTGCTGCAAAACCTCTTTGCACAAGACACCAACTTGGTTTTGTTTAGGAACACTTGCTGTGTTTCCCCCATTACTGTTTTGATATTAGACCATTGCAGTTTCTTGCGACTAAATCTTTATTCATATAAAGTGTGGCTTTGCTACGAGTGGGTTAATAACATACTGTTACTTTTCAGCTGTGAACAGCAGAGTGCCCAGTGGCTCCAGCAGCTCCTTGCACACCACCGAGTCCCCTACGCCTGAGCCTTGTTCACAGGCATCAAGCAACGTGCCCTCCCAGTCGGTGCTTCCCATGTATCCTTCGGTCGACATTGATGCACATGTGAGTAATTGCAGTTGGTTTGGAGTGGATTTGCTTTCTACTAAGTTCTAATTCTAATACTGTCTTTAAAATGTTAAAGCTCTCTTGAATTATTTTTAATTTTTGAATATATTTCTTTTTCTTCCCAACCGTGAAGACCGAAAGTAATCATGATACTGCTCTGACGCTCGCATGTGCAGGAGGTCATGAAGAACTTGTATCTGTGCTGATAGCACGTGGTGCCAATATTGAACACAGAGACAAGAAGGGTAAGCTGAAACAGTAGAACAGTTTGACCGTGAACTACAATTTGAAACAGAATTTCCAACTGGGATTCTTTACTTCAGAAAAGCACAGAGTGGTTGAGGTTGGAAGGGACCTCTGGAGATCATCCAGTCCAACCCACCTACTAAAACAGGTTCACCTAGAGTAGGTTGCACAGGAATGTGTCCAGATGGGCTTTGAACGTCTCCAGAGGAGACTCCACAACCTTTCTGGGCAGCCTGGTTCGGGCTCTGGCACCTCAAAGTAAAGAAGTTTCTCCTGATGTTTAGATGGAACCTCCTGTGCTTCAATCTGTGCCCACTGGGCACCACAGAAAAGAGTCTGGTCCCGTCTTCTTGACATCCACCCTTCAGATCTTTGTAAGCAGTGATGAAGTCCCCTCTCAGCTTCTTCTCCCGGCTGAACAGCCCCAGCTTTCTCAGTCTTTCCTCATAAGAAAGATGCTCCAGACCCCTCGTCATTTTTGTAACCCACCACTGGACTCCCTCCAGTAATTGACCAAAAATGACCAAAGCTTGCAAAATTTTGGAATTGCATTCTTACATTTCATGTAGAAATATTGGCCATAGAAACCAGTGACATTGCATGACCTTCTTTGTGTGTTTTTGAAAGGAAGTGCATCTGAGTGATATCTTAAGCAGATATACGAAATATGAAGCACTTCTGTACTTGTGATTCACCTTCTACAAAAAGACCTTAGCATACTAGATAGAGCGGCTAATGGTGGTAAATACCAAATCTTGGCTTCCAAAGTTAATGGGGAGTAGTCACCAGGTTGTGTATCATATTGTTTCCAATAACGGAGTTCAGCAAAACCTGAAATCTTTTAGAGCTGAGAGAACAAAACCACCACGTCTCTCTCTTTGGAACTCACATTGGCGACTGGAAATAAGCAACATGCACAGTGCAGGTGTGTTCACTTGTTGGAGCTTTATTAAACAGGAATCAAATGGAAAGCTGTGACTTCTCTAAAGAGATGAGTTGGTTGGAACAATCCAAATGGTCAGTGCAAGCACTGCTTAGATTTCTTTTGAAGAGCCTTTGATTATATTTGACTGGAATCAGAGCCTAAATAGTCAGAAGAGGCCTATCAAGAGTCTGAGATTGTGACCTATATGAGGAAACTTCTAGTCTGAGGAAGACAAATCTGATCAACAGAAGTCTTTGTGAATTCACCGTTTTGTGCATTACTGCTCCTTAATAATACTTTTGAGAGTCTAAAGGTTGTTTTAAACTTGATCTCTTCTAACTAGGTTTTACACCTTTGATTCTGGCTGCAACTGCTGGACATGTTGGGGTAGTGGAAATTCTTCTAGATAAAGGTGGGGATATAGAAGCACAGTCTGAGCGCACAAAGGATACTCCGCTTTCGTTGGCATGCTCCGGTGGACGCCAAGAGGTACAGACATACTTGTCTTCAGTGGGTTGGAATTTTTTTTTTGGTTTTTTGTTTGGTTGGTTTTGGTTTTTTTTTTTTTGTTTGTGGTACAATAATTCATCCGTTTTCTGGAAGGTTTTTAGCCTTTATAAGTGTAGCAAATTTAGGTCTTTTTCTTCTTTAAGTATTCTTTTCTCCCTTGGCTATCATAGCTTTGTTAGCTGATGGTTGCTATAACTTGCGGTCGTTCATCTGTCCATGTATCCTTGCAAGGTAAGTCCTTTTGTGAGGGATGTAGAGATGCTTAATGAATAACTATTCATTGAACACTCACCTTATGCATCCTCCATGCTCTCAAAACTAAAACGGCCGGGACAGACACACAAGGACAGAAACGTGAATTTTGTGTTGGCAATCCATGGTGTTAGTGGTAACCTGCAGGGCTGATAGAGCAGCTTCTGATAGAGAACTCCTTCTTCATGATTGTTCCAATAACATCGGTCAGTCTGATTTTTACCGTGTGTTTTGTTGGAAAAACCATATAATAAAGATGGTCAAACTTGGTTCAAATGTCATTTGAATTCAAGTTGTAGGAGTTAAGAGGCACTCGGAACAGTGTGAGCCGTTACGGGAGTGGGATAGATCCCTTATTTGCAAACCTAAGATCCACACAAAGAGCTTCCCTTTAAAACCTTGCATTTTTGATTAGGTAAAATAATCTTTCTGGTAGACAAGGGCTACACTGCTACAACCCACGCAGATTAGCTGTTGTATTCATTCCTTGCTAAGTCTGTACAGTGTGTACGTAAAAGTAAAGCAAGAGAGGAGAGAGGTTTTCCTGCAGAACCTTATCTATTGACAAT
Organism: Patagioenas fasciata; assembly: GCF_037038585.1. Taxonomy (NCBI): domain Eukaryota; kingdom Metazoa; phylum Chordata; class Aves; order Columbiformes; family Columbidae; genus Patagioenas; species Patagioenas fasciata. The sequence goes on along the minus strand of NC_092533.1, from coordinate 16,504,851 downwards.
GGAAGCTGGAAGGTTTGAACATGCTATAACATCCTTTCGCTTCCTGGATAATAGTGAAGGCCACAGTATGTTTTTTAACATGCATGCTGTCTTTTCAGGTTGTCGATTTGCTGTTGGCCCGGGGAGCAAATAAAGAACATAGGAATGTGTCTGATTATACACCATTAAGCCTTGCTGCATCTGGTGGCTATGTTAATATCATCAAGATTCTTCTCAATGCTGGGGCAGAAATTAATTCAAGGTAATGTACGATGTGCACTAGGTGAATGCACTATAGCACAGACGCTCAGTTTTTGCCTACATATCGAGGCGCAGGTTGCAATCTCTAGTGCTTGCAGACCTCCTTGCAGCCTTTCTACACTGATGTTATCCTTTATGTTCCTGTTATCTCAGTGCCTTTAACTACCACAAACTTCATCTCCCTTATACCGAAATTTTAAGGGATTGTTCTTGTTTGCAGACCTTCTCCTTCCCTTTTCCACCATTCTAGGATCTAGAAATCAAACTGTGTTTCCAGTAGAACCAGGAAAAAGAGCCAGGCAAAGCATTCAGAGCAGCTCTATGTGTGTGTTTGAACGTGTCTTTTTCAGTAAGAGGAGCAAATTTACAAAGCTTACGTATATTCTATCATTACTGAAAGTTAAAACTGCAGCATGTTTTTTCTGGATGAATCAGATGCAGCCTTGATTTTTAGTATATGTAGTTTAAGGCTTATGTGTACTTCAGCCCTTTAAACGTCTAAAAGCTGAAAGTATTTTCCTTTTTTATAAATCGTAATTGTCTATTGCATGGTTTCTCCTAATCAATTAAAAAAATGCCAGTATTTTAGGTCAGTGTCTATATTTGTGAATGTTATATGTTCCTTTCTGGCTTACAGCAAAATGTTTTATTCCTCTTAGATACACTTACATTTCCCAGCGCCTTCCTCCAGTTCTGAGAACTGCGGTGTTTTCTTTCCCTCCAGGACTGGGAGCAAGCTCGGTATTTCTCCTCTGATGCTGGCCGCTATGAACGGCCACGTACCTGCTGTGAAGCTATTGCTCGATATGGGTTCTGATATTAACGCCCAAATTGAGACCAACCGGAACACAGCCCTCACCCTGGCCTGTTTCCAAGGCCGAGCAGAGGTGGTCAGTCTGCTCTTGGACAGGAAGGCCAACGTCGAGCACAGGGCAAAGGTAAGTGTGTGAGTCGCCTTATGACTTATTTCTAACAGGTGTTTTCTCCAAGTCATTGAGTTTTTCAAGTTTCCCTGTTGCTTTGAGCCTCTCTGGGCTCAAAGGATTTATTAAATGTTCTGAAACAAGTTTGGCTTAAAAAACAAACAAACAGAAAACATTAAAGATGATGATTTTTTTGCATTAGGGAAAGCTGACTGGTCCTTCTGAGTTCATAATGAAGCTTAGATTGGCTCTGTTCTGCAGTGCTTAAGCTTGATGTGATATTCATTAACAGAACGGATAGATATACATATTTTTTACACATGACTGAAGTTTAGGCAGGAAAAGAATAGTGTTGCTTATGGTGATTCTCATGTAGAGCAGATTTCTTGTCTACAACAGCAGTAGTGCAATCAAACTTTGTAAAGCTTTGTAGAACCCATGGCTTCAGTACTGTGACTTTCTGTGCCTCTGAAATGCTTCACAGGTCCCATCCTTTGGTACTCTGGGACAGCTTTGTGTCTCCTGCCATAAAGCAAGCTTAAAGCTTGTGTAGACAGCCAGACTGATTTCCCCAGCACAAAGGAATTTTTGGTAACTCCTAAGGCTGCTGAAATAATTGCTGTGTCTGTCTACCCCGCCTGCTTCTGGAGTGACTGTGGCTGGAGAAAAGGGGATATGGATAAAAGCCAGCTCTCAAATGGTCAGTTGGGCATGTTAGCAGCTAGTATAAGTTAATTTAACAGTTTAGCCTGACAAATAAATTGGGCCCAGATCAGTCTCAGTGCTAAGGGAGACTAGAGAAAAGCTATAAAGCCATTTTCTGGACATTTTTGTAGAAACACTTCTGTCTTCATTTACATCTGTTCTAACTTCTATTTTAGAGATCCTGTTGTAAACTTTGTTTTTGCTGTTGAGACAGGTATCTGGTGGTACTTAGTCAACCGTTTACCTGGGTTTGTATAAATCAAAGCCCAAGAGCATTTGGGTTTTGCGTTGTGGGATTTTTTGGGGGGTGTTGTTTCATCTGGGGTGGGTTTTTTTTGAGAAAGAGACTGCTTGAACTTTAGGCTTCTAAACTAAATATAGGCAGCTAAAAAAAGAACCTGATTTCCCCCATGTAGAAATCATTTATGTCTTATCCAAAGTGTATTGTAGAAACTTCACGCTCTGTAAGTCGTTCTCTTTGCACAGACTGGCCTCACCCCTCTGATGGAAGCGGCTTCAGGAGGATATGCAGAGGTTGGAAGGGTTCTCCTTGATAAAGGAGCAGATGTTAATGCTCCACCTGTGCCTTCCTCAAGAGATACAGCTTTAACAATTGCAGCAGATAAGGGTCACTACAAGTTCTGTGAGCTCCTGATTAATCGGTAAATTACTTCTTCTCATTAAAGGTACATTCGTGCTGTATTCCTCTGTGGCAAGAGTGCCCCTGTTTACATTGCCTCATGCATCTGAGAGCAAAGGGAATGGGAAGCTCTTTAAGTAGTTGTATCTGTTCCCTCCTCTCCAGTGTATTCTGGAGTATCCTGCCGCTCCAGTGTTAATTAATCTAAGCAGGCAGCTGGGGTCCAGAGTTAAGCAGTGTCTGGCTTGACAGCTCTGTCAGCTGTGCATTAATCCAGTAATTCCAACATGGGCATTTCCCCACTGTCACTTGGAGGGCAAAGCCTGACATTAACTCTTGAGCTCTTCAAGCATAACACTATGTGCAGCTGAAATCTTGTCACCACGTTAATGATAAAGGACCCACTAATTAAAGTTATATATCCAATATTGCTCTGATCGTTCGTGGTGTTACTTCTCAGAGTCCACCTTTAGTCATACCTCTCAATTGCACTTGTACTTTTTAGAGGAGCGCATATTGACGTTCGTAACAAGAAAGGAAACACACCTCTGTGGTTGGCAGCTAATGGTGGGCACTATGATGTGGTTCAGTTGCTGGTGCAGGCAGGAGCAGACGTGGATGCTGCAGATAACCGAAAAATTACACCTCTTATGTCAGCATTTCGCAAGGTAGGAGACCAACTTAATTTTATGTTTCAGTGCTAAATGTTTTCAAAACACAGTTTCTCATTTACTCTTAAATCTGAATGCTTGGGTTTGGAAGAATTCAATGTAACACAGCAAAATTAGTATTGTGATAAAATGCCTGTTTTAAAGTAATCATAATCTGTGTCCATCATACAGATCTAATTTTTAAGAGGTGAAAAGCTTTGTTCCATTAAGTATGTTAACTTCATTATTTCCAGTTATACACTGTCCAAAAACTTACACTGTTTGAGATTTTACCATCTTGAGATTACCGTAGTCCTCTCTAAATTTCTGCAGATTGTACTGCTTGTTTCAGTCCTGCTTTCTTGATGAACAAACTACCAGTATGTAATAAGCTGCCCTGACTCCTTTGTGCTTCTCCTGTTCCACTCGTAATCTGTTGTTGAGTGGGACACTTCGTGTAGTCGGCTCTTTTGTCACCATCTTTCCTTTTTGGAGGAAGAACATTGCTTTGTGGTGGTTTCGTCGCTTACGTGGTTGGATGCAAGGACCACAGCTATAGCAGAGGAGTTTATTAATTGTAGATGCTTTGCCTTTAACAAGACATCAAACAATCGTACAACTTTCTTGACAAACACCAATACTGAGCATGCCACTGCTGTCCCTCCATTGCATTCAAGTAGTTTCGGGGACAACAGTTTCGTATCTTCTGTGTGGTTGCACAGTGTGCCACGTCAACGAGTGGATCCCACAGCAAAGGGATGTTTTTGCCAGGATGAGATCAGGATAATATTCAGGGGGTACAGTTCCCTGATCAGATTTACCTTGGAATTGAACAATCTAAGTGAACTCCGTGGTTTAAGTGACAAGAGAGTGGATTGGCATGACAGGTGGAGTCAAAAGAGGGTCTTTACTTGTGGGAGAGCTTGTCTTGGCCACCACGATGTACAACAGCAAACATGCTGTCAGCACTGAGCAAGCAGTAACCGTTTCTTCCTAAAGAGCAGCTTACCAGAAATGTTCTGGCTTGTTTTCAGTCTTTTGTATTGGATGAAAATATATCAAACTTGTATTTTGATGATGAATATTGACAATTGTATACAAGAGACTACAATTTTTTTTGCTATTCTAGGGGCATGTGAAAGTAGTTCAGTTCCTGGTGAAAGAAGTTAACCAGTTTCCTTCGGACATTGAATGCATGCGATACATAGCGACAATAACTGACAAGGTGAGTTTAACTTCAGGAAAAGACCCTGTCCTTTATTTTCTGCAGAAATGTACATGAGAAATATAAATGAGGAATCAGTTTTGGGCCCCTCACGCCAAGAAAGGCCTTGAGGTGCTGGAGCGAGTTGAGAGAAGGGAACGGAGCTGGTGAGGGGCTGGAGCACAAGTGTGATGGGAGCGGCTGAGGGACCTGGGGGGTTCAGCTAGAGAACAGGAGCTGAGGGGAGACCTTCTGATCTCTGAACTGCCTGAAAGGAGCTTGGAGCCAGGGAGGTCGAGCTCTGCTCCCCAGGAACAAGCACCAGGAGCAGAGGAAACGGCCTCAAGTTGCGCCAGGGGAGGTTGAGGTTGGATCTGGGGAACAGTTTCTTCCCCAAAGGGCTGTGGGGCATTGGAACAGGCTGCCCAGGGCAGTGCTGGAGTCACCATCCCTGGAGGGTTGGACAGATGGAGATGAGGTTCTCAGGGACATGGGTTACAGGTGGACTTGGCAATGTTGGGTTAATGGTTGGACTCTATGATCTTGAGGGTCTCATCCAACCCAAATGATTCTATGAAATTTAACTTTACAAAAAAAACCAACAGTGTTTAGAGTACTATTCTGTGGAGACAGATTGCATGTTTATGAACAAAGGAAAGCTAATCTGTTTGTAGAGCAAGCCTCAATCATCAATTGTAGTTTATTACAGAGGTAGTAAGATAAGTTTGCATTCCAGGACCTATTGAAAAAGTGTCACCAGTGTGTGGAGACGATTGTGAAAGCTAAAGACCAGCAGGCTGCAGAAGCAAATAAGAATGCAACTATATTGCTGAAGGAGCTAGACCTCGAAAAAGTGAGTAGAGAATTGCTGTTGTGTAACCTAATGGTTTGAACTGTGTGTTCATCTATAGGCTGTGTTCATCTCTATTTTCTGTGGGTGCTGCTTGGGGCCATAGTTCTTAATGCTGTTGACCGCATGTGTTTTCCTTCCTTTAATATACAAAAAGTGAAGCGTATACTGAGGGTGGCAAATTAGAACGGACTTTTCTTCAGCCTAAAAACCGTCATTTTTAGTAAAGTCTGGACTTGGCAATAGTTACTTTAGGTAGTAGCTCTCTTTCATTACTTCAGCACAGGTGATGTGTGAATAAGGGAGGTCTTGGCGGTCTATACGTGGCATGTTATATATTGTGTAAGATGTAGACCATAAGCATTGTATGGCCATCTATTAAATGTTTTTTGAAAAAGGACTGAAATGATGAGGCATTTTTCTGGTTTTCCAGTTAAATTATGTTTTATAATACCCCTGTTTTGGTGGTTATTTAGTTGCCATTCTTTAGAATTTGTTTGTGACCAGCTATTCCTGCTGTTCCTTAAGGTCTGCCCAGTTCCTGCGTAATGATTCAGTATGTGACAAAGTCATTCTAGTTCATCGTGCTCTCCTCTCCTTTCTCCTTCCTCCCAGATGTCTAGGGAAGATCTGAATTATAAGTATAATTTAGTCTGTGTGAAAATACTTAAATATGGATCCTTTTCTCTTACATAGTCAAGAGAGGAGAGCAGAAAACAAGCTCTTGCAGCTAAAAGGGAGAAAAGAAAGGAAAAGAGAAAGAAGAAGAAAGAGGAACAAAAAAGAAAACAAGAAGAAGATGAAGAAAACAAGCCTAAAGAAACGCTGGAACTGCAAGAAGATGATGATGAAGAAGAAAATGATGATGAAGGTAAAAAACAAGTGTTTCTATGAACAATGTAGTTGTGCAGGTGCCTTTTTTAACCATCTAGGTAAGGAAATCTCTCTGAAAGCTGCTTCTCTGATGCTGTGACGTTGCATACCTTCTGCCCTGCTTCTTCCTTCTGCAGTCAGAATTCCTGGCAAAATGGCTGTGTTCACTTTCTTCCCCCTCCTTTGTTCCCCAAAGTGTTTTGCTCTTGGAGGATTTACAGCTGAATGCGGTGCAAATGCTCCTGACAGCTCAGCAAGGAGCGGAACTTCAGCTGCAGTGACTTCAGTCAGGGCACTGATTTCTGTATTTTGTAGGTTTTGATTGTACATTGACTGTTTTTCTTTCAGTGGAGCAAGAAGTTCCTATAGAGCCTCCCAGTGCAACTACTACAACTACAATTGGAATTTCTGCGACTTCAACTACTTTCACCAATGCCTTTGGGAAGAAGAGAGCTAATGTGGTGACTACCCCCAGCACAAACCGAAAGAATAAGAAAAATAAAACAAAAGAGACTCCTCAGAATATGCAGATAATTTTGCCGGATCAGCATATATCTCTAGCACAGCAAAAAGCAGATAAAAATAAAATAAACGGAGAGCCAAGAGGTGGTGGCGCAAGTGGGAATAGCGATTCGGATAACTTGGACAGCACGGACTGCAACAGCGAAAGTAGCAGTGGAAGTAAAAGCCAAGAGCTGAACTTCACGATGGATACAAATGCCTCTGAGCGGCGCTACGCCTCGTTGCTTATCCCCGCTCAGGAAGAGAAGACGAGCACCTCGGCTTCGAAAACACCAACAAGGTGAGACTGCTGTCTTGCTTCCCTTCTGTTTCACAGGGTTTTACCTGTACCATTGTACATTCTCTGTAGCTTAAGCTTTACACCAGCTGGTACATTCCTGAAGTCTAGAGAGACTGAATTTGCTTTATTTGCATGGCTGTTAAATAATACTGTCAAGTTTGTTGAACACAACCTCTTTAAAATCATAATGAAAAGGTTTTTTCTGTTTTGGATTGCTGGCTAGTTTTTATACTACTTTAGCAAAACAGCCACTTTTCTCTCTGCGCTATTAAGGTATCCATGTTGCATTGCCAACTTTATCAGAATAGATTTTAAAGTGAATAAGCTGGGAATTTAAAAAGGAAATGCTAGCTTATAATCTTTTCACAGAGGTGGTTTCATTACCTTTTGGTTGTTTCATCATTAACTCATTTGAATTCAATCTCTTTGTTTTAAGGAGGGAAGAAGTTGATGACTCTGAGCCTTTCAGCTGCCAGGTCGATGGCCAGTTTGATTTAACTTTGTCAAACCAGAGGTGAGAGTCAAAGGAACTCTGTGAATGTACGAGGGCCATATGAATTTTTTGGAAAACCATTCAGTTGCCACAGAATGAGCTAATAACTTTTATAATGTATATATATGAATCAAAAAGCTTATATCCTGTCTGAACCTGTAGTCTTTGCTTATTTTTACACACAAGTAGTATGAGTCTAATCCTCCGTAATTGTCTGTTTTCTTTTCCTGCATGAAGGGAGGGGAGCGGGTATGGAGGTTGATCTGCAGCGCAGCTGGCTGACTGAGAACACAGCTTCAATAAGAACACAACGATGGGATCACAAAGGGCAGCAAGCGAGAGGGCTGTTGCCAGGCTGATTGAGGCATTTGTCTGGGAGTGGGAAGAGACTTAGAATTTTGGGGTTTCTTTAGGTGCAGAACAAGTGGATTTGGGGGGGGGCTATGGATTACCCTTAGGAATGTTAAAAATGGGATTTTTGTCTGTGTTCTTTTTTTGTGAACACATATTGTTTTTGCCTTGGACCTTTTGTCCTAGGTCTCCTACAAAAGCCTTGGAATCCTGTGCAGGTCACTACAGCAGGACTAGCTGAACACATACTTGGAACTCCTTGTTCGAAGTGGTGCTTCTGTTAGATGAAGTTCACCTTAGAAACGAGACAGTATATAAGCATCAGAATGGGCTAGTAGATTCTGTGAACTTCTGCAGGTGCTCTTTGGCTCTTGCGCTACACAGGCTGTCTGAAAATCGTTTCTAAATTTGCTCTTTCGGAATTCCTCTTCCCTTTAGTCATGGACACACTGATGTCAAGGCTATTGTAATTGAAACTCAGAACTCATAATGATGCTTTTTGGAAAACATTTGTAAACAAAGTAGAAAACAGTCTGCTCTGGAATTGATGGAGGTGAAGATGTCCCTGCTCATGGCAGGGGTTGGACTAGAGGAGTTTTGAAGGTCCCTTCCAACCCCACTATTCTGTGATTCTATGGTGCTCCACAATGGACTTTGTTCTTTTCTTTCATATGCATTTTCTTGTTCTCTTTGCCTCAGTCTTACCTGAGAACAAGTAGAGTTCTCTATAGAACTTTTAAATGCCTCAGTCAAGTGTATTATGAGAGCGCTAGAACTAACTAAGGTAAAGAGAGAAAAGGCTGCCATTTAAAAAGGCATATTGTCTAAACATTGCTTTTCATAAAATCGGTATGCTTGAGTTACTGAAATGTGGATAGATCTTGGAAGTTTGTGTAAAGTGTAGTATAAGTAAACAGTTTGCCTGCAAGAAGACGCAATGAACATAAAATGCTCTAAAGAATGGGGAATAAAATGGCAGAATAAAAACTTGCATATAGTAGAGAGGACAAGTGATGCTTAGCAGGACAGCTGAAGCATGAGGCCCCCCCCTCAATTTTCCAGCTATGCCATAGATTTGCTGGGGCAAATCACATAAGGCTCTTTGTTGGTTGACTTGTGAAGACTGCAGACTGTGTTTCAGTGCTGCACGTGAACTTGTGCACTCCCAGTGCTGCTTCTTGTACCTCCACATAGATCAATTAGCCTAACAAGGGATTGCTCGTTCTCTCTCTCTTTTTCTGTCTCCCCCAAACTTTGCATTGTTTGCATCACTAAACTATTGCTACAGCTGTATTAATACAGGTAACGTTTGGGCATCTGCTTCCAAATTGATATCACTGGGACTTAAATATGTAGACATGCTCAAGTATCTGTGCCCCAGTTACCTGTTCATAAGATGAAGGGGTGAGGGGTAGAAGCACTTTCCAGGGAATCTGTAACAATAAGAGCTGAAAAACAGACATTTTCGAGTATTTAGTAAGTGAAAGACATTGTGACCGAAGTACCTTTTCTTCAAAAGCTATTCAAAAAGGAGAACGCAGTATAGACACATAATCAGGATGTGTGTACGTGGCTGCGTGCCACCTATTATAAACTATTTCAATGTGACGTCCTTAGTGTTTCTGGTATTATTCTCTTCAGTTTAGCACTCCACTCTTTGGAGGAGGGGTATAGAATGTGGACTAGAAGGTAAAAAGCTACATATAAAATCACCCAACAGTTGTTCCAGGTAAAAAATAAGAATAAAAACAGTTCATACTAATAGTTTTAAGCTGAAAAAAAAAAAATATACTGTAATGTTGTCATTTTATTCTGTGATTTGTAACCGGCACATTTCTGTTCCCAGACTTGATGGTGAAGGTCATTCAAATTCTTTGTCAAATACTTACAAGCCTGTTTCCCTGCCTCTGAGCTCTCCAAATGTAAAGCTGAATCTGACTAGTCCAAAAAGAGGCCAGAAAAGAGAAGAAGGCTGGAAAGAAGTGGTTAGAAGGTAAAGACTTTAATTCTATGTTTAGAAACTGCCTGTGAGCTTTTTAGTTTGTAAATTATTCCCAAATATAAAATGTCCAGCAAGCTCGTTTAATTATTTTAATTGTAAAGTTGATTTATAAAACATCTACCCCCCTTACTCTGCGAAAACAGGTTGCAGTCCTAATTCATAGTAACTCTTTGCTAACTTAACATCAGTATGACATGAACATTTTATTTGGCACAAGGGTTTTCTTCACCTGTGACTTCAGTGGGGTAAAGGATGTGGGAATAATATAAGGGGGGGAGTGAGTAGGTGGCAGTGAAAAGCTCCCCCAGCAGATGAACTAAAAGCAGAATGGATGCCAGTAGAGGCGGATGATCTCTTCAAGGCTAAAATTCATAGTGCTTTGGGCTGTGACCTCGATCGCCGATTGCGTGGAAAATTTTGTAACCTCAGAGCGCAAGAGGTGAAATTAGATGCAGAGATTTTCTGTAAAGCAAACGTTCCCTTTGAAAATGTACTATTTTTTATTATGTGGCCATTCACACCTCAATATGTTTTCTGTAATCTTTATGATGTTGACTGCTTGTAACTAGAAATGATCATCTGGCTTTCCTTTTATTGTTCTCTTTATCAAAAAGGAACACAGCATGAACATACAAATGGCAGGTGCTTCGGCTTCACTTATGATGCCCTCCTGCTTTTGTGTTCTGCAATGCTAGTGGCCAAATATGCTCATTTTAGAGAATTTTAGGCTATGTGCAAAGAACATAGTTGTATGGAGCATTTATGCATTGAGATTAGTGAAAGCCACAGACTGCTCTTAATAAAGGTTAAAAAGGCATTTTAATCTTCAAGTGTTTGAACCCTTAAGCGAGTCGGTTCAGTCTCTGCCTTTTGTTGTGCTCCAAATGGGGTTCTCCACTGGGACGGGACCTTGCTAAATGTGTGGCCGCAGAGAGCCCACACTTGGTGAGTCTTGCAGGCATGAATCCATTCAACAGCCGGCTGACTTTTCCAGGGCTGCACACGCTCCCTGCCACTGCCCCTGGAACTGCTCCATCTGTCCTCCTGGGTCTCTCGAGTCATGTAGGCGCAACTCAACTGCTTGGTTGGGTATTGTCTGCTCTTCTGCTGGAGATGGTGGGGTTCTAGAGATGGCATCCAAAACCCCACCTTTCCTCACCCCTGAGGAATCAGGCCTTGTCTCCTAAAGACTGTGTGCATAAAGTGTTCTGCACTGGTGTTTGCTGTGCCCCGACTGATCAAAACATGTGTCCCGTCAAAGAGCTTTTGGTGATTTTAGATGTGTATGCAAAATGTCCAGGAGCTGCATGCCTTCCTCTCCTAAAAATCTCTCCTGGTCTCAACAAGAATTCTTCTCCCCTCTTTCCATGAGTAACCCCCTGGCTAGGAGGGATGTCTATCAAAGAAACGACCACTGAAAACATCCCTTCTGCCCTTGACAGGCAAGTAGGCAGAGTTTTGAAAGACCCTCCCTCTAGCAACAATCTGCAGCCAACACCAATCGAACAGTTTCAGCTGCAGAGAGGAGGGCGCTGCTGTTCTGGAGCAAAAAGGTACTGTTTTGGGCACTTCTCAAGGTAAAAACCATCAAGCTTGGCAGGTAGGGAGGGAAATGATAGTGGGTGATGGGTGTGTGGGGGCCTGGGCACTGGGATGGGCTTTCCTGGAGGAGGAAAGTCTCCATGGGTGGTGGCATGGGGTTCCTTGTGGGCTGAGATGGAAGCAAACCATGGTATGGTTAGGAGCCCTATGTGGGTGTATTTGGGAAGTTAGGTGATGATGAGAGCTCTGGTTTGAGGAGGGAGTGACCGGGATGTGCAGCTTGAGAGAGGAGCCTTGGAGGTGCAGAGGGGAAGAAAGCACAAAGCATCAAACAGCGTTGGGAGGAGAGCTGGGTGCATGCTCTGAGAACCTGCTTGCTGGGAATGGGGAGGGTTGTAGCATGCTCTCCTGGCAGAAAGAGGGGGGAACAATATACACCTTGGCAAGATGAGGTGGTGCTTTAGAGCATGTCCATGTAGATGTGTTTAAGATAAATTGGGTTTCCTTTAAATCCTGTTAAGTTAGAAACAATTTCCTAGGGATCAAGTTACTGCAAAGTTTGTGAGACTGGAATAGCTGGGTGAAGCTGGCAGCCTCTTCAGGGGGGTGCTGGTGATCTGTGTGTACAGTGTTCAGAGGTGTCTGTGTTGTGATCACAGCAGTTTCCGAAAGCCCTTTGAATCCCCTCTAATTGCTGAACTATTGCACATCACTGGCAAGCTTGAAAGCGATGTATGGGCTTGAGAGGTTCTGCTTGGACAGTCTGGGAACAGTGATGGCCCATCGAGACCTTGGCTGAGATCTGGCTGCAAGCGTGCCCCGTCATCAGAGACTTCCCTGCACTTGATCCACTGATACCATGTGAACTAGAAAAATCCTAAATTGACTTATTTCACTGATTACAGTGTTGTAGCTTGACAGTGGGCCTGCTGCTGCAAATCTGTGCTGCTTTCACAGTGGCTTCCTGCAGCTCCTTAAATCACAGAGCTGCTCAGTTTAACCATCTGCTGTTGTGTAGTGTCACACATAGACTGAGAACACGAGGCCTTGAGAGAGGTGGATGTGAGTGTTATTACCAAGCTGATCACTGGGAAAACATCAGAAAACCGCCTTCTCCTTACTATAAATGGTTGAAGTAGCTAAGCCCTTGGCTTTGATATTCAAAAGAACACTATTTATATAAATTTAGGTTGATAAGCTAAGGATATGTCTCACTTCAAAACCCAAAAGTGTTTCTGGAGCAGCATGAGGTACACATATCTGTGTTACAACAGTGGTGGAATGCATGCTACTGGAGAATCCTCATCGGGTACTGAGGATGATGAGTAATTTGAGTGGGGGAGTTCTATAGGGGCTCCAAAGGGTGAAGAAAATGTCAGCAGAAAACCACTTGCTGTCCCAAAATTTAAAAGTTCACCTGTCAGACAGCAAGCAATTTTTGTATGCCCGTAAAATCTGAATACATTTCACAGATTTCTAATCTTTGTGATATAGGTCAAAGAAATTATCTGTCCCAGCTTCTGTCGTATCTAGAATAATGGGAAGAGGTGGGTGCAACATCACAGCAATTCAAGATGTCACTGGTGCCCATATTGATGTTGATAAGCAAAAAGATAAGAATGGAGAGAGAATGATCACTATAAGGTACAGTATCTAGAAATGAAAGTCTTGAGTTAGTCCACAATGTCATTTTTTAAGAAGTTTGTTTGGATTTTAAGATGGAACATATTTAGCTTCTTGGTACTAGAATAACATGTTATATTACTGCTGTCAAGATACACTGAAGTTCTGTTTCTTCAAAGATAATCCTTAAGATACACAAAAGTCAATAAATAAATTCTTGACGTAAATAGACAGTAGACTTGCAGATTGGTATCGAATTTAGCCTATGGAATGTTGCACAAAGTGGGGTTTCCTTTTGCAAAAGATAAATATGTTTGTATTTAATCTAGGGGCGGTACAGAGTCAACACGATACGCAGTGCAACTCATTAATGCCCTCATTCAAGATCCTGCCAAGGAACTGGAAGACTTGATTCCTAAAACTCATATAAGAACACCTGCTTCGAGTAGCAAATCAATCCATGCAAACTTTTCATCTGGAGTCAGCACTGCGACTGCTTCAAACAAGAACTCCTTTCCTCTCGGAGCACCGCCCATAGTCACATCGCAGTCATCAACACTATCTACTTTTCAGCCTGCTAACAAATTGAACAAGAACGTCCCAGCAAATGTGCGCTCATCTTTTCCGGTGTCTCTTCCTCTAGCTTATTCTCACCCTCATTTTGCCTTGCTGGCTGCCCAAACTATGCAACAGATCCGGCACCCTCGCTTACCTATGGCCCAGTTTGGAGGAACTTTTTCACCTTCACCGAACACTTGGGGACCATTCCCGGTGAGACCAGTTAACCCTGGCAGCACAAACAGCTCTCCAAAGCATAATAGTTCAAGTCGTGTAGGTAGTCAGAATGGAAATATTTTACAGACGGAGTCTCCTGGATTAGCTACTTCTAGTTGTCCCATTACTGTCTCTTCTGTAGCTGCTTCCACCCAACCACTATGTGTAACCAGTAATCGGACTCCCTCTTCTGTCAGAAAGCAGTTGTTTGCCTGCGTTCCCAAGACAAGTGCTGCAGCAACAGCGATCTCAACTGTGACGAGCACCTGTAGCACTCTGCCTTCAACTTCCTCTGCCCCCCCAAACAACGGGCAAGTGCCCACAGCATTTCTGCCACCTAATGCTCCACAAACACAGCATTCTGCACCTAAAGCGGACTCTTTCTCGGCTGTCTCAGCACCCAAAGAGAAGGTGTCAACGCCGGACCAGCCCACTGCAAATGCGTGCACGCCATCTTCAGTTGCAAGTAGTTGCAGTATGTCAGCTAGCAGCAACTCAGGAGTCACTGAAACTCGCCCATCGAGCAGTCCTGCACCGCTAAATAATGTCCAAGATGAGATACTGCCAACCAGCGTGTCAGAGATCAATCCTTCTGTGTCAATGCCTTTTTCATCCAGCTCAGAACCTGCTTCTTTAAGCTTAGCATCACCCAGGTCAGTTGTTGCAGATAATCAGGACAACAGTAACTTACCTCAAGTAGCTGTACCAGCACCTCGAGTTACTCACAGGATGCAGTCCAGAGGTTCTTTCTATTCAGTGGTACCAAATGCAAACCTCCACCAAGATCCTCAGTCTATTTTTGTTACTAATCAAGTTCCTTTAACACCTTCTCAAGGTCCACCTGCTGCAGTGCAGCTTTCGTCAGCCATGAATGTTATGAACAGTTCTCAGATGCACATTAACCCAGCAAACAAATCATTGCCTCCTACTTTTGGGCCAGCAACGCTCTTCAATCACTTTAGTACTAGTCTTTTTGATAGCAACCAGGTGCCAGCTAACCAAGGATGGGGAGACTGTCCGCTATCCACCCGAGCAGCAGCTGACCCATCTTTCACTGTTCAGTCTACCTTTCTGAATAACTCTGTGCTAGGACACGTGGAAAATGTACATCCTGACAACTCTAAGGCTCCTGGTTTCAGGCCACCCTCCCAGCGGGTTTCGACTAGTCCTGTAGGTAAGTCATTCAGAGCATGCGCTGGACAGAATTCTTTCTCCAACCGTTACACTTCGATCATCTCAAACTGATTGACAAGTAGTTTGCAAAAGACAGTTAGAGAATACTAATGTAACAAGGATGGCTTGTTTCGTCCAAGTGCTTTTTAAAATGTTGATGATGATTTTTGTACTTTTTAGTTCCTCTAGGATGTTAGGTGTTTGGAACATTGCAGATGTTGCATTGCTTGTCCTCTGTAAGACACAGGAGTGCTTCCACCTCTTTGTAGAGTTCAGAGTAGCACTGATTTTAGCTTTTGGGTTGGAATGGAACATTGGGTTGGGTGATAACAAACCTGAAACAGTGGGGCCAGGACTCTACAGGTTCCAACTGCAGGAGTGACCGCAGGCAGTTGTCAGTGTTTCACCTGAGACTCCAGCTTCACTCAGTGAGGGTAAACTCTGTTCTTTTTGTTTCATGATATGGCTCTGGGATTTTAATAAGCTTATGTTGTGCTTTGGGAAATCGATGTGCTACTGCATGGTGTGTTTTATTAGGAAGTTACTGTCCTCCTGCTGTGAAGTATAGCAGCTCAAGCTTACCTGCACATATTTGAAATGGGTTAGGAACACACTCTGCACTCACACTCCCTGCCCTTGCTGTACTCTACCTAGAGGATTGTTATAATCTTAGTGTTCAGGCTATGTTGCGGGCAAGTGGCAGCACCCATATAGCTGGAAGGCACCCTCAAGGGATCTAGTCTGTGCCACCCTGTTCTCCCCTTCAATCTTGCCATAATGGCTTTATGGTGCCTTGAAGCTGCGTAGCTAGAGAGCCTTGCTTTGAAGGTGTCTCTAGTCATGCAGTTCATGTTAGATATTTGGAATAACCCTTCAGGACTTGAATACCGGACTGGGACAAGGCCAGTAGTTTGACTTTCAGACTAAAAGGAGAGGGGGGCATTCCCTTTCCTCTCAGTTCATTAACAGACATGCAGGACTTCTGAAAACCAGAACACATCTCCCTGACTAGCTTTAACCACAAAACTGGATGTTTGCTAGCACTGAAGTTTTCTTAATAGTTTCATTTGGGCCGTATAGCTCTGCAAAGCGAGCAAATACCTGGAGCTTTTTTGCCACATGCGGTCCCAGAGCAGTTAGCAGAACCAGATGCAAGGCTGTGGAAGGTAAAGTAACTGCACCTTGTTCATCATATAGGCTGCTAGTAAAAGAATTGCCAAACCCTCCTCAGCAGACTTCAGAAACATTTTATATGGCCTCAGCTTTTTCTCTGCAGTGCTCTAAGCTGGGAGTTGGCTAATGCTGGAATAACCCCTGCAGAAGGAAGCTTATGGCAGATGGGATCTGCTAATTTTTCTGATGATTGCATCTTGCATATACAAATATGGCTGGCTGGGACTTCGCATAGCAGCAAAAAATTGTACTGTCCCTTTATGCTAAGGTCATCTGTTTGTCTTTGGGAAAGAACTCTTGGTCCTTTTATATACCCTTAAATGACCGTAAGTATTGAAAAGGTAGTCTGAATCTGTTTCTTCCCTTAATTAGGAGGCTTAGGTGGGCACTCAAGGAGAGCTCATGTGGTTGACTTCAGGGAGAAAAGTGTGAAGTTCTTCTCAACTGACACACAAAAGTATTTGGACCAAATACATTTTTTTCTGAACAGGAATTTGATTAGGATATTGCGAAGTGAAGAAAAAGTGTAAGTAGGTAGATTGGCCACTAAAATTCTGCCTGACAGGAGGTGACTGATTACTCAGGTCTTTAGTTGATTCATTTAATGTCATTCTACTTAATACTCCTTTAAATCACTTTCATTTCAGAGTCTAAATTGTCTGTGGTACGGGAAGCAGAGGGGAGCCTGGGGAGAAGGGGTGAGCGGGGATGGTGGGCTGAGGGCCTCCCCATGCCTTCCCTTGGGGTGTAGGTGTGGTGCTGTGGTGTGTCCACTCGTCTCCTTCACCTGCTCTTCCCATGGGATCGGACCTTTCTGCTCAGCTCAGCCTCTGAGCTGGGTTGACCTGGGAACAACCATGGCTGTTTCCATCGTGTTCGGTGGCAGGTTTCATGAGATTTTGAGAAGTGGGGGGAGAGGGCCTGTTACTACTGGCTTGCGCTTTGGCCAACAACAGTGCAGTGAGCAAGGAGCAGGCTGGGCCTTGCCTGGCCATTCAGGGCACTTGTGTGCGATGGCGGAGCAGTAACGGCCGTCAGAGCAGGTGGATGCAGGTTCCCTAATCTCAGCCATGGCTCTATGCCTGACGGAGCAGAGGTTTGTCTTTTGTGCCTGTCTTGCACAGTTGGACTGTGGCAAATTTTTCCACAAGTCAGTGTCTCTTAGTGGTCACCTCTAAGCTGATTTGGTGGAGGTTTAGTGTAATTTAATTGTACAATAAACCAGCTTTTTCTTAACAAGTTGTCACCACAGGGTGGATGGAGTTTGGGTGCTCTGCTTTACCTGTTCATGTGTAAGCTCGTTCGCAGCGTGAATTTTCTCCGATTCGGTGGTTCCTTTGAGGCACAGATACATGTGCAGATCTCCTCACCAGCTGTGGGTCTGTTCTGGGAATGGCCTTTTGTCTCACGTCTTCAGATCTCTTGTCCTAGCAGCTTGCAGATTGAGGGCAGGCTCAACCCAACCATTTGGGAATGCTGTGGAGAAGACCAAAAGAAGTGTATCTGTTACTTTTTTCCCCTCTGTGTTTTAAGAACAGGTTTGAGACCTTGCTCATGTGGCATTAGAAGGTACCACAAACTTGAAATATGCCAGCGTAGGAAGCAGCGCATGAGTATGAAGTTGTATGAAATGACCGGCCTTCCTGTTTTACATGGAGTGACCAAGTGTTGTGGCTGTTTCTCTAAAGGTCGAGGTAGCTTGTGGAGTAACCAGTTTCTGCAGAAGTGCCTGGGAGCTTTGGTAGACTGCATTTTGAGTGGAGTTTGTGTGAGATTGATACACGCATCTGAAAAGCTCAGTTATGCTTTCAGAGCATGATGAAGAGTTTGAATTCATAGCCAACGTAACTGCAGAGTATGGTATTGCAAAAGGTTTTGGTATTGCAGAGCTTAATTTTGTTGCTAGGTACATGAATAGGAAGCTCATTAGTGATATTAGGATTCTGTAAGTCGTTCATAGAAGCCATTCTTAATATTGAGCAAAGGTGTTTTTCATCCACTTTTATGAAAGGCAGAATAATGGTAAAAGCTGTTCTTTACAACTTGAAAACCAATCACTCTGAATTTGTGCATCCATGGCTCATCATCTATGGCAACCTGTGAAAGTTACCCAGCAGTGCTGAGCGGTGTTGGCTGTACAGTCATTGCACTTTGAAAGCTGTGTACCTGTCCTACCAAGCCTCTAAAAGGCGCAGCTGAGCATCTCTCTTCTGTAGAAAAGCTCTTTTTGTCACAGTCTCTGCCTTGTTCTGTTTAGGAAACCAGCAGCCCCGTTACCCCTCCGTATGGGGCAGAGATTCGGGATCTTTGGTGGTTTGTCAGCCAGCTGGAGACTTGTTTGTGCTGTGTGATGGAATCGGTTACCACAGGGGCCTTTTGACTGCCCCTGAGCTGACTTTGTGGATGGAGGGTTAACAAGAGCGTCCCATCAGTAGCTTCATGGCAGATGCACAGGGAAGGCCCTCGGCTGGAGCTGCTACAATGTCTTTATGTCCGGGCTCTGTGCTGGAGACCACTCTGCAGCTCCTGACAAACGCAGATCAAGCAAACTGTGTTTGCAGGCAACCTGCACGGTCGTTAGCATCTACCCCTTAGCCGTGGAGTCTTGCACTTTGTGCTGTGACAAACCCTGAAAGTTTGTCCTCTCACACTCAGGTCCCCTCGTCTGAGCACCCTATGGTGGCGGTGATTTATTTCTCCTTATCTGTAATGGAAACTTATCTTTTTTTAACCTTTGGGTGAGCCTACTGAAAAAAATACCTGCATCAAATCCAGTGAGTCATTTCTGTCAGCATCAGGTTGGATCTGATACTTCTGGAAGCAGTAAATCAGGTTGGCTTGGTTGATAATATCGGGGGAAAAAGACCTGGCTTTCAGATCCAGATGGTGAAGGGTGCACCTCTAGTCTCTGAGTTATGGTGTTGCCTGTCACCACTGCGGTTTGCAGACTGCTGTGGGGTACATAGGTACAACCTTCAACCTTGCTCTGCAGCAATATAGGCTGGTCCTGGTTGTGGTCATTTGGAAACGTTTAAATGGTTTTGAAACTAGTCTTGTTTAATAGGCCCTTGAAACTAAACCCAAAACTCAGGTGAACCACGGCCATGCCCGTTTCTGCTTTCAGGTAGTAATGCGTGATAAGAGTTTCTACAACATTTTGGAAAAAGTACTTAAAAGCTTCGGCTTATTAAAAAACTGTAACTCCCCCTTGCTAATGATTTTTGTGGGACTTTGAACTTTCTCTCCTTCTCTCCCCTCCTCTCATGCAACCCTGTAGAAAGAAGACCCCTCAGCTGTCATGCTGTGCATCAGCCCTGTTTCTGTGGACACAGCATGATCTATATGTGAATGTACCTATAGGATGGCAAAAAAACCATACTGCAGAGAACTGCTTTCCTGGTGCTGGATTCCCCTGGGACTTTCACAGAGCCCTGTAGCCCTGTTTCACTTGTGTGGCTTTTTCGTAAGCAAAGATCCTTGCCACTCCAAGCTTTCCTCCTTTGCGCTCCCTGCTAAGATCATTTCCTTTCAGTGACCAAAGCGATGGCTGTTTTTGTTAAAAGTTCAGACCAAAACAGAGAGCATACAGCAATGCTTTCTGTCGGTTTCTAAGGGAGGAGAATCGTGCACCTGTAAAATGAACTTACTATGTGCAGATACCCCCAAAGGTGATGAGATGCTTGAATTATATTTGGAGCACTAGCTCTCTCTGGTGCTTTGAAGCAGGTTCCCAAAGAGAGTTATTTAATCAAATTTATGTTTATTTCAGGCTTACCCTCTCTAGATCCATCCAACAGCTCTACAACTTCTTCTTCAGGTCCTTTGACAGGCTTTTCAGCAAACATACAAGGAGCACGGGTTTACCTTCAAGGGCCAGCGCCTGTTGGGACTCCCAGCTTTAACAGACAGCATTTTTCACCACATCCTTGGACAAGCGCAACAAATTCATGTAGGAACTTCATGGGTCTGTCTTAGTTAACTATAAATTCATAGCTATTGTCTTTAGTAGATTTGTAATTGGAGGGGAAATTAGCCAGTGATACACAAAATGCTTTCCAATTGCTTTTAGCAGGTGTGAGGATGGCATGTGTTTTTTCCCATGTAAAATGCCACTAGTTCTGATAGGATTACTAAAGGCATATTTGGGCAAAAAAATCAGTCATCATAGGCTCTGAGCGGGCATGAAGCTGTGGGGGAGTTGAGGTGATTATACCAAATTAAAGATTCCCCTCTAAATAGCATGAGTGTAATATTAGGTGAAAATATCACATGTGCCATGGTTTGAAGTTATGCTTGCCTTTTTTTTTCTTTTCTTTCTTTTTAATTGGGATTCTGGGATTATTTCATGTTACTTAAAATGTTCCAAAATCTTTAAGCATCATCTGAAGTAACAGTGGGTTTTCCTCCTAATGGGAAGAACATGGAAGTAGCTTTATAGAAAATGTGGGTCTTTGATTCAGAATCTGAAGTGAAGAGGCTTTTCATGTCACTGCATGCAACTTCATTGCCACTCTGAGCTTAAGATCCAAAATGTTTAAATGAGTGCTCAAAGGAAGTTGGATTTCCCAAGAAGAGTCAGTGACACTTCTGAAGTTGGTGGGACTTACGCTCCTATGTTACACATGTGGCTTTGGGAAGCTGTCTAATTTCTCTTCTGCTGGAAGTGGTAGATACCAAAACCAGGCTGTTTCGATATTTATGGTATGATGGCTGATGCTTTCACCTCTTCCTGAAACTCTTCCATGTTTCTTATTCTTTCTTGTAATTAATTTAGATGTGCTGCTATGTCATGAGAATATCACTGGATTCTGGTGGCTGAAAGCATTTGTGTTATACTGTTGATTTTTAGAGTTAAAATAAATTCCAAGCAGAATTTCTGTGAAAGACTTGAAAAATACTTGCCACAAAAAGCATCTAAAACCCTTTTATCATTTGCTTTGAAGTAATCTTGGGGGGCATAGAGCGGGTAGCATTGATGCTTGCTAGCTTGCGTGCTTTGTGTGCAATTAAGCAAGAGAAATGTTCTTTCCAGCAGGTGAATCTCCTATTCCATCAGTCTCCTCAGGATCATCTTCGCCCCTTTCAGCTGCTTCTGCACCTTCTAACTTGGGCCAGCCAAAAACGGGTAGCGCCAATCAAGATCGCAAGGTCCCCCCTCCCATTGGGACAGAAAGGCTTGCTAGAATTCGGCAGGGAGGATCCGTCACTCCTACGCCCTTAGGAACCAACTTCACGGCTCCTGTTGGTCATAGCGGTATTTGGTCCTTTGGAGTTAACAGCGTGTCTGGTGAGTCTGTTGTACAGCCTGGGGTAGCCCAAATAAACTTGTAGGGCCTTCTGGAAATACTGTGTTTGAAAAGAAAGTTGAGGAGGAGAAATGAAGTTCCACAGAGAGTAATCAGCTTTCGTGTAGTATGTCCTAATGGGAAAACTGGTGTCAGTGGGGCAGTGTGCATCAATGAAAGTGCTGTGGTTTCGGCTCCTAATGTATGTGATTCTCACCCGACCTATATTGTCTGTCAGCATACACTTGTGAACTCTGACAACAGTTCAGAAATGTCATGTTAAGTCTGTTGAATGATACAGAATTTTTAAAATAAACAACTTTTATCTGTTAAGGGGATTAATTTCCAAGTCTGACGCTTAGCCTGAAAGCACAGCCACTTCTGTCCATGTTTCTAGCTTGCTTTCTGTTAACACTTTCAAATGTCAGTTGTGGTGCAGCTAATGTATCCAGAACCAAACAGTTGTGGATGCTGATTTTTTTTTGCATTGATCTCTTCTTGAATAGCATGGAGTGACTTCTGTTTCAGGCAGACCAATAACTCTGAAACAGCTGAAGTTTTACGTTCAGTCTCCTGCTAACTTGAGGTTCTTGTGAAAGGAGGAGCTGCAGTATTTGAGGTGTAAAGTGTTTCCATTGTTAACTTTAAAGACAAATATTTAATAGTCCTGTATTTGTTACATTTTTCAATGAAGCCCTCCGTGCTTCAGTTAGTGTCCCAGCATTGCCTTGTGTTTTCAGTAGAAGTCTGCATGTGCTTGGAGACACTGCTTGGAGGTTTGTAGGATCTTAGCTGTGCTGCTGTGGACACCTGAAATGTGCAGTTACTAGTAGTCCCCATTATCTCTGCGCTTGTCTGGAGGATCAAGATGCAGACGGACATGCAGACAGCACATACATGCAGACAGCATGTGCCTCACCAGTCCCTCTGTTTCCCTTTGTTTGCCTCTGTCCTAAGTGAAACTTTTTTCCATGTTCCTATGGTACATGAGAGCATGTGAGAGCTGGAGGGAATGAAAGTGTGTGTGCATGTAGCCAGCCTTAGATAGTGTTACCTGCCGCAGCTTCCCTGTGGCAGGCCTTGATGCTACAGATCAGACTTGGGGGTTTGCATTGTCTGTAATGGGTTATTAGCCTAAAAACTACCCTAAGATACCTCTCTGGCTGTGTGTTTTCAGGGAGCCTTGGGATGTTTGTAGGTGTGTACAGCTGCTGAATTCTACTCCAAAGTACATTGCATGAATTGTAATCAGCCGTTTTCAATCTCCTCCTTTCCAGAAGGCTTGTCGGGTTGGTCTCAGCCTGTCATGGGAAATCATCCGATGCATCAGCAGCTGTCAGACCCAGGCACATTTTCTCAGCATCAGCCAATGGAGAGGGATGATTCCGGAATAGTGGCTCCCTCGAATATTTTCCACCAACCTATGCCAAATAGTTTTGTGGATTTTTCTAAAGTAAGTTTCAGAGGGTTGGATTAGTCTATAAAATGACACAAGGACTTCCTTTGTTGTATTTCCCGTTCTGTTTAGTATATCTCTTCTACCGTTGCTTGCCACACATAGTCCCAAGCCTCCTTTCATCCCAGTACTGACTAGAAAAGGTGCCCAAGCCTGGTGGCACATGCAAACAAACCCAGAATTTGTAGACTCCAGATGCTCTCTTGCCAAGTAACTGGATGCCTCCCTTGCTTGCTAGTGTTCCCTTTCTCAGGGGCTTAGTCGCTCAGAAACATTTCATAAGGCTTGCTCAGCTCTTGAGGCTGATTAGTGGTTTGCTTAAGGCTTTGAGTACAAATCATGCCCATGAATGCTTCATGCCTGCCTTAAGGAAGCGGCAGGATGAGAGCACCGCTCGTGAGCCTGTGCCTTGTATGTTAATGCTGGAAAGCAGCTTGAGGCAGACGGATGCAGCTGAGCCATGGTCAGCTCAGCCGCTGCTGACATGCTCAGCAGCAGACCTGTTCACAGCATCTTTCAGAAGGAGCTACAGCATGTGCTCTTGGGATCTTCTAAATTGCAGAGCAGCAGTCATTCAGACATGGGAAAGAAATCTCATAGTTACTGAAAGCTGCTCTCTAACTTTCTCTGAACTGGAAGAACATTTATAGAATACCTTCAACTTGGAGACTTGTAGGCTCCAGCTGCATATGGGCTTTGCTGAAATGCAGCCCTGGCTGTAGTCCTGAGTGCACCAAGGTTAGAGAGCCTGGGAGGGAGTACTGAGATCAGTGTTCAGCTGCCGTGTCTGGCTGAAAGCGCTGTGCCACTGCTTGCTGGTGAGGTATAATTCCAGAAAAACGGGTAAACTGACTTGAAACTTAAGCACTGAAGAGTCACTGTATTCCATACTCTGCCTAGGTGTGTGGCGACACCCGTTTCCTCGCAGCGCTAAGATATTTGCCAGTAGGCAAACATTACATATGGATGTGAACTCCCTCTGTCATCTTGGCAAACACGGTACTACAGTGGCCCTTCCCGACCACGGCCTGCTTCACTGACAGCGCTTTCTCTTATTCCTGCAGGGCCTGCCCATTTCCATGTACGGCGGCACTCTAATACCCTCGCACCCCCAGCTGGCGGATGGCCCAGGAGGGCCCCTCTTTAACGGGCTCCATACTCCAGATCCCGCCTGGAATCCCATGATCAAAGTTGTCCAGAACTCAACAGAATGTACTGATGCTCAGCAGGTAGTGTGGCTACTTTTTTCCACCTTTGATCACCTGAGGCTTTTTATGGTGTTGTGCTTTGGTTTGGTTTTCTTCATTTTTGAATAGGTGCCATTTATTTTTTTCAGTGCTTTGATACCAGAATTGAGATTGCTTGCATGACTTTTCCCCTACAGTTAGCATGTGTTTATATAGTGCTATCCATACCAAACCTTTCAGGTAAAATAAGCAGCATTTCAAGACTGCTCAGCCAGGTAACAGACTTTGTTATAAGGGAGAGGGTTTGTATCTATACTCAGAATCTTGCAAGTTGTCAGTCAAACCTCTGCCAGAGCTGAAGAGGCCTTTGAACACAGTCTGCTTGTATTTTAGGGGGAAGCCTTAAGCTTGCCCTCTGGTGGCTCTGTTAAACACTCTGTTAAAGGAACCTTGATTTGTTTTCATAATAGACTTGTCTTTCTATTTCTTGCTGTAGATTTGGCCTGGCACCTGGGCACCTCACATTGGAAACATGCATCTCAAGTACGTCAACTGATTTAAGGGGGTCTATCCTTTTTTAGCCTTATTTTGGGAATCTTTATGATCTTGAAGAACCCTGGGGATTTTTTAAAACGTGCCTAACTAAGCAATTTTTTGTAGGCTGTACCAATGAAAACTCGATTACCCATTGTGTAAGAACAAATTGATTTACCTGCACAAACTGATTCAGTTCTCCAGTTAGTTTAGCCATTTTGAACTTAAGACAAAACTAGTGCTTTTGGCTAAACACTACTGAATGCTCTGTGTATGCAGCAGAGAACTAGCTGATTATATGATTTCAACCTTTTAAAATTGGGTGGTAAATACATGTATAATTGTTGTTTACATACTTAAAAGGAAAAGCTGAGTAAATTTCACGTCGTATAGTGGCTCTACTTTATGTAGCCTGTATTAATGTGAAATATTTACCTGAATATTCAATAAAAGGCGAACAGTATTTGTAGGTTGTGCGTGAGAATTTTGGAGGAGAATGTGTGTTGTCATCAATAGCTGCTGCTGTGCCCAGTGATGGATCCTCTCAGGTCACATAATCAGCACATGGATGCAGCGAGGGTTTGGGGGAGGCTGGTTGTCTGCAATACGAGGTCTGCTGAGTCCTTCCCCTGCTGGTGGTTAGCCTTGTGTGTGTGTGTGTGGAAACATTTATGCATTACTCTTCTTTCCTTTTGGATTAGTTCTGCTGCTCCTAGCGCTCTTTTTCCAGGTGAATTGCCTGAGAGATCAGGTTTTGTTCAGGGGCTGGAGATGAGGGCTGAGCTGACAGTGTGGCAACTGATGGCATCTTAATTTACCAAAAGTAAAAAGATAGCTCGTAGGTAGATGCAGGGTTTCTTCACCTGACACACTGGGACCAGCTGCCTAGAAGCAGCTCCTAGGAAAAGAGAAACCACTTCCCACGGAGAAAAATTCAGTTCAAAGCTTCTTGTAACCCTTTAAATCTGGTAAGAGCTCCTCAAGTCCTTTCCGTGAGGAAGGAAGGGATTTTTGCATACAGCTTAAGAAGAATGGTCATTCTCTAGCCAGGTGCAGAAGTTCTCCTCTTTCTGCACCTGGACTACGCCTGTTTCTGCTTTTGCTCAATGGCAGTGCAGTAACAACACTCAATATTTGGTCCGTTCCTCAAGCAGGTACCTACAGTGCACATAGTGTCCAATCTCATGGGCCACTCTCGGTGCTCTCGGAGGAGACAGAGACTTCTCCACCTTCCTGCACCTGCTCCAGACAAATCCTGGCGTGCAGCAACAGTTCCCCCAGGAAAAGAGGCACTGAAAACCCAAAGTGCACAAGCAATATCTGAGTAGCGAAGGCAAATAAACCTCAGAAATGCTACTGAATGATATATTCAGATATTTCTAATATTCGAGGAAGAAATGTAAAAAACATTGAACTGCTGCTGCACCCAGTAGTGCAAACACCAAAGGAGGCACACTTGTGCTAACAGTATTTGCATCAAAACCAAATGGTATTGTAGTGCAATAAGTGTTTGCTCCTGGGGTGAGTCGCAGGGGAGCCCCCGCCGTGCCCCACCCACCCGTGTGAGCTCTGCGGCCACAACAGGCACTGCCACCCATGCCCCATCCCAGGAGCCACCATCTCCCTGTCCCACACCTGCTGGGCACCATCTACTCCACCGTGCCAGGGGGTAAGACCCAGCATGGGGATGGGGTTGTCCCTAACAGTGGCCTCAGCTGCCTCATCCCTGCCTCATGTAGGCAGCTCCTTCCCGAGCCACTCTCTTCCTGGGCTCTCCACCCCTGCAGCTCGGTGTTGGGGCACAGGCGACTGCTCTGGGCATCAGATCCAGGCAGGTCCATGGGGTGGTGGCTTCCCTGGCAGCCCAGGGCTGGATTGGAAAAGGCAACCCCAAATCTTTGTAGGACAGTAGTGCCCTGTGGTTTGGGTGGGAGCAGGCAGAGGTGGTGCCTGCTGTGGCAGTGGCGCTGGGGTGGTGGACATGGCACTGGGCCCTCGGGGATAGGTCATGCCCAGGCACAGCTGGCTGGGGGAGGTGCAGGGGGCTCGTGCAAGACATTTGCTCCCACTCGAGGTCACCAGCCCTGCAGGAAGGTACTGGGGGGCACAGCTTCCTCCAGGAGTACCCTCCCCCTGAAAGCTCATGGTTCAGCTGTCAAGCAGATCCTTTGCTGTCTGTTGCCGGGGCAGCATGTGCCCTGTCCTTCAGCTGGGCATATTTTGCTTCAGCCGCAGGTGCCCACCCTTTGGGTGCTGGCTCCATTGTGTGCCTCCGATAAGCTTATCTGGGGCTGGGGAGCCAGGTCTGGGGCAGGCATGAGTTGCATAAGGTGTTTGTGGTGCCTTGAAGGGGTGTCTGCGCTGGGCTGCAAGGACAGCAGGCCAGGGGGGCACTGCCTGGGGCTGTGCACCCAGCAGGCTGGCACACTGCAGGACCTGTCCTGTTGAACCCACCGCCTTATCCTGGCACGGGGCACAGCTGGTGGCTCGCCAGCTGAGCCGATGGGGATGGGTGCTCAGGTACAGCTGCCTGTGGTGCTGGGGAGGACACCCAGCCTCTGCTGCTCTGATGGCTGCAGGGAGCCGCCTCGGGCAGGCTGTGCTGGGGACCTGCCTGCTGCCTGGCCCAGTGCCGCGGGGCTGGCCCTGCGTTTCCAGCAGCACAGGGTAGCTGCAGTGGCAGCTGCCATAGGGCACTCGCATCGGGGCTGGACCCCCTGTGCTGTGCCCTGGCAGAGCTTCAGGAGCCTAAGGGGAAGAACACTGTGGGGAAGAGCTGCTGGGCAGGACAAGTGTCACAGTCTGCCATGTGGGAAGTGGCTCCAGAGGCAGCTGTGTCCGCAAGCTGTGGCCAAGTGCTGGGTTGCACCTCCTGCTCCAGGCTCAGGCCGTGGTGCTCAGAGACAGGAGTGGCCAGGGGCTGGCAGTGCCTGACACCCCCTGCTTTTGGCAGGTACCCGCATCATCTACGACCGCAAGTTCCTGCTGGAGTGCAAGAATTCACCCGTGGCCAGGACCCTTCCCTGCTGCCTGCCCCAGATCCCCGGTGTCATATCCCCGGCCCAGTCCAGCCTCGTCAAGCTGGAGGAGCTCAAGGAGCGGAATGAGAGCGAAGAAGCCATGCCAGGTGAGCAGCCCAGCCACACAGCCCCTGCCTACCTGCTGCCTGGGGCTCCCACCTGGCAGCGAGGGCAAGGGGAGATCCCAGCTCAGCCCTGGTTCCAGCTTCTCCCCATTTTGCCTGCATGTTTCTCCCAAGGCAGCCCCATCCTAATCCTGGCCCTGTATCTCTCTGTATCCTTGCAGATCAAGACTAGTTTGAGATGGACATCTGGGTTTCCAGCTCCCAGTCTCCAGGCCATGGCTGGGCCTGTTCCTGGGCCTCGTGGAGGTGCTGGCACCGTGACCAGCTGGCTGCAGCCCTCTCTGACGCTGGGGATGGACATGTGACACCTCAGGCTCTAGCACAACTGGCTGGTGCAATTGCCTAGGAGCTCATGCTTGATCAATAAACACCATGAAACCCCTGTGCTGATGTTGTGTGTCTCTATGTTGGGGCTTACATGGGTCCTCAGCACCCTGGGGAGGGAAGCAGCACTTGGAGCCCTTTGAGGGTGCAGAGGATCTTCCTCCTGCACTGAGACCCTGCACACAGGGGGTGGTGAACACAGGGCTTCTGCTGTCAGGCTTGGGTTGCCACATGCCCCCAGCTGTGGTGGGGCAGCTGGTGACACCTTCCTGCAAGTGTGAGAAGGAGCAGCACAGCACAGTCTGCTTGCTCTCCAGGGTCAACACAACACCTGGGTGTACCTGACCTGGTGGACATCACTGGCACAAGGATGTTTCTCCCTGAGGCCACCCAGGTTTCTTGGGTCCCTAACTTGGGTGTGAGCTGTGCCAGGATGGGCAGGAGCCCAGAAGGGAGCAGAGGCTGTAGCTGCAGCACAAACCCTGGCCATGCCAGGCTGCTCTGGGCTGGCAGCAGGTCACCCTCCACAGCCAGCCTAGGACCTGCAGGCCACCTCCAGCAGAAAAGCTGGGCCATGTGCCTGCTGCCAAAGGCCAGCCCAGGGAGGCCAGGCTCTGTCACCCAGGGCAGCAGGGAAACACACTGCTCTCCCTTGACCTGGGTCACGCTGGAGTGATTCCTGCCCTGCATGTCTTGTGAGCTGGGAACACCCTGCCAGGGCGGGAGCCGCTTGGCCAAGCCTGAAGCTGCTGTGGCCTTGCCTGGCAGTCCTGGCTCCTGCTGCTCACAGGAGAGAACTGGGACCCATCCAGTGCCAGAACCCCAGGGCAGGCTGTGGCCAGGAGCAGAATCGTGCTGTTTATTAAACATAGTGAATTGCCACTAAAATGTCACAATTATTAAAATCATCTTTTCCTGGGTGAGGACTGGGAGGCTGAGGTGCCCAGATCCCCTCAGGCAGGGGGCCCTTTCCCTGCTGGTGGCCCTGCTCACAGTCCACAGCCCCGTTCCTGGCCTTGGGGTTCCTCCTGGCCAGGCCCAGCCTCAGCGCTGCCATCCATCACCACAGCCGGTTCCAGAGCGGGCAGGCTCCTCGTCTCAGCGATCAGGCGTTTGACACCCACCAGCCACTGGCTCACTTCGTTGACGTGGTCCACCATGAGTGACCGGTGGATCTCATCAGCTGCGTCCCAGTGCTGCTGCTGGAGCTCTGCCGGGAAGAGGAAACCTGTCAGTGTGGGGGGATCATCCTGCAGATGCCCCCTACCCGGTGGCCTGGTGTAGGCCTGGATCCATCCCCCTTGCCCCTCACCTTGCACCAAGAGGCTCATCCTCTTTCTCACCGGGGCTGACAGCTTCCCCTGAGCCCAGGCATCCTCCAGCACTGTCAGCCGCCGCCCAATGTCATCGCACACTTGCTTCTGGAAACAGAGATGAGCTGGAAGAGGCATCTGCCCTCTGCCAGCTCTGAGGAGCCCCCAGGGAAGCTGTGGCTCCTCTCATCCCACATGCATCCTGGGAACAGGCAGCTTCTGCCTGGCTCTCCTGGCTGCTGTCCCTCCGGTGCCCCTGGGGCACAAGGCAGAGGTGGAGGAAGGGACCGTGGCCTCACCTGCACTGTGGGGCGGCAGGCAGCGAGGGCCTCCCTCAGCGGGGCGAGGACTGTGGTGGCGGGCAGAGCACTCTCCTGCGGGCCACTCTCCTCCGGGCACGACACGGGGCTCGGCCTCCCGCCATCTGCGCGCAGGGCTGGGCTGATGGGTCCCAGGGGGGGTGGTCCCAGTGCTCGGGGGGGTGGTGCAGTGGGGGCAGCCGGGGTGCTGGTCAGGTCTGGACGAGCACCTGCAGGGAAGAGGCATCAGCACAGAGCCCCATCAGCCCAGACACAGCAACACCAGCCAGGCGTGGGGAACCACACACTTGTCACCCCCATCAAAGAAGCCCAGCAGAAGTGGGGGGCCTCAGGCCGCAGGGCCCCCAGCCTGTGCTGCCACTCTGCCTGCACAGGGGTGGCACTGCCTGGCTTTGGCACCCCAGGGCTGGCAGCAAGGGCAGGTGCCACCTGCTCTGCTCCCCCACCACCACTGCGATGGAGCAGGGGGAGCCAGACCAAATGCCCCGGCTGGGCTGCAGTTCCCACCGAACCCAGGTGGGAGGAGGGGCCTGAAGGAGAGGAGAGGGAGAGGGAGAGGGAGAAGGGAGAAGGGAGAGGGTGACTGCACTGGGGCTCGGCTCCCCGGAGCAGCACCCAGCTGGGCAGGGGTGCAGCGGGGTGGGCCGGGGGCTTTGCCATTGCTGACCTGGGGGAGCCTCCTCGGGTGGAAGAGGGGCCCGGCGGGTGAGCAGGTTTCGCCTGGGACCCCCGGCCTGCGCCTGCAGCCCGTAGGAGAACTGGGGGGGGTCGTTCCAGCCACGCTCCTGGTTCCCTGTAGCAGCAAAGAGCACAATGAGACCTTGGGGGGGACCATGGGGACCCTCCCAGAATCAGGATCCCGGGCTCCTGTGCCAGGGCGCGGTTCCCGCTGCCCAGACACCATCTCCGCGGGGCTCCCACACCAGACGTGCCCCGCACCAGGACACAGATAGGACACCCCCTGCCCCGCCAAGGCTTCCCCCACCGGGACATGGCACCTCGGGGTTGCCCCCGCACTGGGACAGCGCTGCCCTTCCCAGACACGGCTCCACGGGCCCCCACACCCGCCACAGTCCCTCGGGACAACCCCCGCCCGGGATACGGCTGCCTCGGGGCTCCGCACACGGGGACCTGGCAACCCCTTCCATAGACACACACCGCCCCCACACACCCCGGCCTCGTCCTCCCGGGATCCCCACACCGGCCCGGCCCCGCTGAGCCCCGCACCGCCCGCTCCCCCCGCTGCCCCGGCCGCCCCTTCCCGCCGCACCGGAAATCCACCCGCGCCCCCTCACCCGGCTTCACGTAGGACTCCGCCATCCCGCCACGTCACGCCTGGCCCCGCCCCTTCCGCCCGACGGGGCGGGGCAAGGCGGACCCTGAGGGGGCGGGGCTTCCCGTGTCCCCGCCCCGCCAGGGAGCCGGGGGTCGGGACCGGGGCCGGGGATGGAGCGCCCGGCCGCAGCCCCGGCCCCCGCCCCGGCCCGCTATGGGGAGTGGAGCAGGGCTCGCCGGAGGCGGAACGCCTCCAGGAAGGAGAAGAGGCCCCGCTTGCGGGCACTGGGCCCCGCCGCCCCTCCGCTGCCCCCGCTCGCCTTGGCCGCCCCGCCCGCAGCGTCCCCCGAGGCCGCCGGGCCGGGCTTCACCCGAGCCCCCGGTGCCGCGGCCACCAGGCACTTCTGGTACTGCACCTGCAGGGACACGAGACACGCAGCGTGGCCGTGGGGTGGGGGAACAGCGTGGCATCCCCGGGGGGGTCACACGCACCGCGGCGTGGCCATAGAGTGCAGTGCGATGTGGTATCGCCATGAGGCACAGCGCAATGTGGCATTGCGATGGTGTGCAGCGCAATGTGGCATCGCCATGGGGTGCAGTGCGTTTGGGGCATTGCCATGGGGTGCAGCGCAATGTGGCATCGCCATGGGGTGCAGTGCGTTTGGGGCATTGCCATGGGGTGCAGCGCAATGTGGCATCACTGTGGGGCTGGACACAACCCACAAGCCACGGCTGTGGGGTTAACTCCCTCCTGTCCCTGCTGCCCTCCCCAGGTTCGGGTGTCCCAAAAGCTGTCCCCAGCTTTATCCTCTCCCATCCCCATGCCTTGCCTTCCCCTCTGGGCATCCCCAGAGGGCTGGGAAGCAGGGGGTGTTGGGAGGTGCCCCACTTCTGCTCACCATGCAGGCTGCCTGCACCGCCTCCGAGATGGTGCCGGCGTCGGGCTCACACCAGAAGGCCGCGCACTGGAAGCGTCGCCCCGTGTCCACAATGAGCGCAAAGGTGTGGGCATCCCGGCCCACCCCCAGGAAGGTCACGTACCGCACCTGGCACTCCCAGATGTGCGCTGCCTCCTCGTCCTCCTGCGGGGACCCCGTGGACCCATCCACCCCAGCCACGCCGCAGGCAGCCCCGCCACCCCCAGCAGGTCCCCTCTGCCAGAAGGCCAGGCACCCCCTGGGGGTTGCCTGTCCCCCCGCTGTGGCAGCAGGGTGCCTGCTTCGGCCAGAGCCCCCGGCCCCCTCCCCACCTGCGCAGGGTGCACCCTCATGGCCGTGTCAGATACGTGGATGAGGGAGGGCGTCCAGCGCTCCCGCTTGGGGCCCCTTATCAGCTTCTCAATGGCCTCGTTCAGCACATCCATGCCTGGGGAGCAGGAGACCCCACCCCGTTGGCCCTTGCTCCAGCTGCAGGTGTGGGGCAGGCAGGGTACCACCCCACAGGCAGGGACTGCCCGCTGCTGGGTCGCAACTGCTCAGCCACCTCACGGTGGGGGGGTCCTTGAGTGTCCCCCAGCCACAGCGGAGCTGGCAGCACTTACCCATGGCCCTGGGCACAGGCAGGCTGCCGATGTACAGCGCCTCATAGGTCTGCATTGACTGCCTCACCGCTTCCAGGATATCCACTGCCGGGACAGGAGAGGTGGGGGAGACCCCCCATGTTGTTCCCCCATCCCCAAGGACCCCTGGGACATGCTGGGCAGGCCAAGGGGCTCTGGCTGCTGAGCCAGAGGGCCAGCTCTGGGCAGGGGGAGCAGCCAGCACTGTGGGAACAGTACCTTGCAGTGGCAGGTCCCCGTCGGAGATGGGCTCCAGTGTGGCACTGCAGGGCAGCCTGCTGCTCACTATGGCTCGCTCAGCCACGATCTGCAAGAAATGGGGGGCCCAGTGCCTCCACTCACCCTCAAGACCTCTGGGCCGTACCCACACCTGCTGGGGACCCTGCATCCCACCTTGGAGCACATCTCATGCAGGGCCTTAGCGATGCCCTTGGCAGGCACATTGCAGTGGAAGACATGACACTTGAGGACACAGGTGTCCTTGTCACTGGCCACAAAAGCAAAGTCTCTGCAAGGCCATGAATAAGCTGGTGAGACCCTGGCAGAGGCAGTCTCCTCGCTCCCTGTGCTTCCCCCAGCCCAATGTCCCCTTACCTGTCCCTGCAGCCACGGCAGCAGTCAAGGAGGGAGGAGAGGACACAGGTCACTGCTGGGGTGCTTCCCCCCCAGAGCGGGCAGAGCCACCTCCCAGCCCCCAGCTCTGCCGCAGCCCCTGGCACCTGCCATTGTTGCAGCCAACACCCCAGACACGGATGTTGAGGATGGGCTGGTGGTGGATGAGGCTGCGGTCCAGAGGGTCCACCAGGCTCATGGTGTCCTTCTTCAGGATCATCAGCAGGTCCTGGCCCTGCAGAGGGTCAGTGACTCCCTCAGCCTGGCAGGTGGCCAAGGCATCCCCAGTACCCAGTTCACACCTAGGGACACCCTTCATTCCCCAGCCTATTCTTCCCACAGCACCAAGCACGGGCACTGCCCCATCCTCCCCCACAGCCGTCCCCAGCTACCATTGCCATGTGTGGGGACAGGCATACACTAAGGAAGCCCTGGCACCATCCCCTGTCAGACCCTACATTTGGGAGCACGGCATGGATGCCCTATGTGGAGAGAGTTCACTCTACCACTGGCGCTGGTCCCTGCCCCCCCTGGCACAGTGCCCATTGGTGGGGACAGTCACCCCAGCAGTGGTGGCCCTGGGGTGGCACCCTGCCTCACAGCACTGTCCCAGGCGCTCACCTCGCCTCGGTTCTCCGCAGAGCCTTGGCCCTTGCTATTGGAGAGCTGCTGGATGCAGTTGTTGACAGCAATGCTGCTCTTGCCAGGTGCCAGGTCCTCCTCAGGAATCTCCACCCAGCCCAGCGAGCGCACAGCAAAGCACTGAGCAGAGACATATGGGGCTTCAGTGCCCAGCCAACACAGCCACCGCTGCCCCGTGCCCGTTGCCATGCCCGCGTGGTCCCCCAATGCTTGCTCCCATCTCTGTCTTCTTCCTCTGGCAGCTCCAGCCCACAATTCTGCAGTGAAGCCTGAGTGTGGTACCTTGGAGCCCGGCTCTGTGCTGTGCTGGAAGTCATCTCTGTGCCACGGCAGCGAAGTCCTACAGAGGGACAGGGTGGTGAGAGGATAGCTCCCGCTCAGCAGGACAGACCCAAGGCACTCAGGAACCACCAGGGTACCCTGGTGCCGCAGACCACCATGCCACCAGCTGGGTCGAATCCCCTGGGGCTGCCCAGCATGGTCCTTCTGGCTCCAACGTATGGAGCTGCTCTGTTGGAGGGCACTGGAACCCAACACCCAGCAGTGGTCACAAGTCAATAGTACCCCGCAAGCTGGCAGAGCGTGTGGGCAGACCTACCTCCGGGACAGCGAAGCCATGGGGCTGGGAATGGGCCTGTCCTTTGCTGAATGCTTCGCCACGGGTGGCTGGCTGTCCTGGGAGAAAAGAGGAAGGAGGTGAGCGCAGCAAGAGGGGCTGTCAGGAGGCACCAGGTAGGAGCTCTCCCTTCCAGGACAGCAGCACCTCATCTTGTAGGCATCCCATGCAGCCAATATGGGCTCTGTTGAAGCCTTTCAGGGGACTTAAACCTGGCCAAGAATAGGCTGAGCAGGGCTTTGGAATGACAGAGACAGTCCTGCTCCCAGGGGAGGCTGGGCCAGCGGTGCCCAGAGGACACTGCCAGCGAGTGGGATCCACCACCAGCCCTCTCCCCCCACCCACACCCCCTACCATTCCCTGGAGTGTCTCCTCTCCATCTGCCTCCGGGCGCCCTCCTGGGCTGGTGGTGGATGCAGGGTGCTGCCACTGTGTCGTGCCGGTCGGCACATGCCAGTAGTAGGTGCCCAGAGAGTCGCGGATTTTCCTCCAGCCTGGGGGGAGGTCGGGGTCCGTCTCCAGGCTCTGGTCACTCCAGAGGTTGTCTGTGCAGAGGGAGACTGTGAGGCAAGGTGGGGAGGAGGTCCACCAGCCGCAGGGTACCCTGAGAAGTGAACAGCTTCACCCAGCAGTCACAGGCCCTGCAGCAGCCTCTGAGTGCGTGGCTGGGCACAGGGCCCATGAGAGGAGTTCTGGCGTGACGCCAGAGGGGCTGCAGTAGCGGTGGAC
Organism: Patagioenas fasciata; assembly: GCF_037038585.1. Classification (NCBI taxonomy): domain Eukaryota; kingdom Metazoa; phylum Chordata; class Aves; order Columbiformes; family Columbidae; genus Patagioenas; species Patagioenas fasciata. Next base: position 16,469,837 of record NC_092533.1, on the reverse strand, counting down.
CTGGGGCGCGTGATCAGCGCAGGCAGCGGCCTCATTGGTGCCCAGAGTGATGGGGTGATCCCAGCAGGGGCACAGAGGGTGCAGCAGCCTGAGCCTGGCAGGGATGGCACCCTGCAGGGGCACCCAGCCTGGGGCTGCCAGCACAGAGCTCCCCTGCCAGCATGCAGCCCCCAGCCCTCTGCTGACACCCCAGGAGGCTTTGCTGGGGAAAGTGCTTGGGGAGAGACCCCTGAGGTCTGGGAGGAGGAAAGCACGCTTAGAGGGGGGGTTGCAGCCAGAAGGGGTAGATCAACCTCCTCCTCCCTGCACCCCCCGCCCTGGAGAAGTCTCGGCGATGAGCCCGCGGTGCTCCGATCCTGGGCACACACCCCAAAACCCGCAGGCACCGGCGCACCCTCCTGGGTGCTCACCCGCTGTGCTGCCGGGGGGCCGGTGCTGTGCGTGGCTCCACCCCCGTGTCCCCCAGACCCCGACCCGGGGAGGGTGGGGTTGTGGGGTTTGGGGAGGCCGGGAGTGCCCCCCGCGACCTTGGGAGGGGCGGGGAGGCGGCGCGGACCGGACCGGGCCGGGCCTGCCGGGCGCGCTCCGCACAGGCCGCGCTCAGCACCGCGGACAGCGCCCGGTGCGCCCGCCGCCCCCGCACCGGATCGGATCGGATCGGACCCCGGCGCGCCCCGGCCCCGCACCCTGGCCCCGACCCCGCTGACCGTCGCAGTTGACGAGGACGATGGCCAGCATGTAGTCCTTGCCCAGCATGGTCCCTGCGCCGCCCCGGCGCGGCCCCCCCAGCCGCCGCTTCCCCAGGCCCGGACCCAGCGGCGGCTGCGGCGGAGGGGCGGGGCGGCGGGTGGGGCGGGAGGAGCGGGGCGGGGCGGGGGAGGTCCCGGCGCTGAGCGGGAGGTGGCGGGGTGTCCGGGGGTTATCGGGGTGCAGAGGGGCGGTCACGTCCTTCGGGTGTTTCAGTGAGGAAACTGGGGCACTTGAGCGTGGAAGCGGCGTTCGGCGGTGGGAAAGGAGGATTCTGAGTGCAGGAGCGGGTCCAGATCAGCCCTTTGTGCCCATCAGTTCTTCCCGTTTATTCCCCTTGCCTTCCAAGTGCTCTTAGGTCACAGAATCCCAGAATGTCAGGGACTGGAAGGGACCTGGAAAGCTCATCCAGTGCAATCCCCCATGGAGCAGGAACACCCAGCTGAGGTTCCACAGGAAGGTGTCCAGGCAGGTTTGAATGTCTGCAGAGAAGGAGACTCCACAACCTCCCTGGGCAGCCTGGGCCAGGTTCTTGCACCCTCACTATGAAGAAGTTTCTTCTCATAATGAGGTGGAATCTCCTGTGTTCCAGTTTGCACCCATTACCCCTTGTCCTATCATCACTGGTTGTCACCAAGAAGAGCCTGGCTCCATCCTCCTGACACTCCCCCTTTCCATATTGATCCCCATGAATGAGTCCCCCCTCAGACTCCTCTTCTCCAGCTCCAGAGCCCCAGCTCCCTCAGCCTTTCCTCACACGGGAGATGCTCCACTCCCTTCAGCATCTTCGTTGCCCTGCGCTGGACTCTCTCCAGCAGTTCCCTGTCCTTCTGGAACTGAGGGGCACAACTGGACACAATATTCCAGATGTGAAATTACTCCTCCATTCCTCCACCATTCTCCTCCCTTTCCCCACAAATCACCGTTGTTCTTCTCCATCCACACTTACTCCACGTTCATTCTCCTCTGTGCATGCTCTGGTCCTCACTTTTCCCTCCACCCATGGTCCAGCCTCCTTCAGTCAGTACTGAAGACAACTGAATGTGCATCCTGATCATCTTCCCCTTCTCAGCATGGGCCAAGAGCTTTGCATCTCCAGTGTGAGACTTCTGTTTTACATGCTACCCTGAGCTGACAATCCTGGTTGATGCTCAGTACCTGAGGACAGAAGCTCTGAAGACATTTGTTGTACACCTCAGTTCTCCCATCAAACCACCCATAAAATCCTTCTAAGCTGCAGGTGTCTGATGATGGTTTGCTACCCGTGACATATCCGCACAGTCCATCATGGCCTCTAAACCTTTCCTTCTTTGGAGCCAGAAGTTAGTAGTGCCAGATGTAGCCTGTGTCCTTGAGAGCCTCCCATGCCATCTCAGCTGCCCCACTTCTTTCCATGCAGTTGTCCACAGAGTCTGCGGTTTTTGGAAGTGCAAAATGACTTTTCCATGCCTGCTTTCTCTCTTTCAGCAAGTCATTACCTCTTTGCACTGCCTCATTCATGCACTCCATGGGCTAACATACCCCTAAATTTGTGACATTCTTCCTACCAGCATTTTAACTTTGCTCATGTCTACTGGCACCAACTGCATAATGCAGCTGTGTAGTTGTCCATAATCTGTGTCTTCAGCTGGCATCTGCTTTTTTGACTACAAGCTCTTCTGCATCTGTCCAGAGCTAGAGGAGTTTCTGAGACCCCATTCAAGCACTGTGTCCATGGGACACTTTATCATCTGGGCCTAACCCAACACAATCCATCCCAGCACAGCAGGAGCGAGGGAGGCTCATGGCTCTGCATTCAGACATGTCTGAGGTGACGGGAGCCAGAGGGGGTTGTGGGTCTGACCTCAACCACTGCTTTTCCCAGACCAAGTGATGCTGGCTCTTCTTCCAGTCCCCAGGAGAGGGCTTTCCCTTACCAGGAACAAGCGGTTCCCACTCCTCTTCCTGCTCAGCAAAGTCCACCAAGGTGACTTCCTGAAGGCTGCTCTCTCTCCTGGTAATGTCTTCAAAGCAATGATGGCCTATAGTGATATGAGACTTATGGTGGGACACAGAGGGAGGAGAATTTGTGGATGGTGCAGAGCAGAACCTGGGGACTGTGTGAAACTTCATATGGGATGTTTAGGGGAATAGATGTAGGAAGGGGAAAGGGAGGGATCACAGAAGGAACAAGCACGGGAAAACAGAAAGAAAAAGGAGCAAAGGGTTCAGTAGATTGTAAGTAGTGGTAGGTATGTTTACCTGCCTGAGAATCTTGTTTCATCACTGCAGTCTGTTCTATACGGTTATTAAATCACATTTCTTCCATGTGACTGCTCTCCCTGTTTCGAGCTTGTGTTTCTGACCAGCTGGTGAACCTCAGACAGGACCAGCTGCTCAGTAAGACAGATCTTGATGCCCAGCCATGTAGGGTCCAAGGAACCTGAGGATCTGGGTGCTGGCCACCAGAGAGCCATGCTTAGAATCGGTAAGTGTGCATGCCTGATTTGCTGTCTCGCAGGTGGACCAGTATTCCTGGTGTTACCCAGCTTAGAAGGTGCCCTTCTTTAGCCACCAGTTGTTTCCTCTTTGTAGACTTGGAGCTGCAAAATGCATGCCAGGGACAGCCCAACACTGCACCAACATTTCTCCCCACACACCTTTCTCTTCTGGGCCACACACACTTGTGGGGACCTGAGTTCCTGTTGCTGGATGCTATTAGGGGTAAGGTTAAGGTTCTGAAAGACACAAATCCAACAGCTCCAGGGACTCTGAGGCTGCAAAAGGCATGCCAAGGAGAGCACAGCACTGCACCAGCATTGTTCCATCCACACCTTTCTAGCTGTGTCAGCCATGGATGTGGGGACATGAGTCCAAGGACTACGCTACATTTAGGGTATACAGACTGGTGGGGGTGGGAGTTCTAAGAGGCACAAATCCTACAGCTCCAGGGACACTGGGTCTGTGAAAGAATGCCAGGGGGAGCAAGGCATTGCACCAACTTGGCTCCTTGCACAGTTTTATCATCTGGGCCACCCACGTATATGGGGACCTGATGCCCAGTTTGCTGGGTGCAATTAGGTTTAGCATTAGGGTTCAGAGACCCTCAAATCCTACAGGTCCAGGGCCACTGAAGAGGCAAAAGGAATACCAAAGGGAGCTTGGCACTACACCAACACTGCTCCCTCCACACTCATCTGGGCCACCCATGTATGTGGGGACCTGAGCTCAAGGACCAGGATGCCTTTAGGTTAATGTTTAACACTACAGTTCTGAGAGTCAAAATCCTACAGCTCCCGGACACTGGGCCTCCAAAAGGCATGCCAAGAGGAGCATGATCTCAGTACATTTGTTACGGCTGCTCAAGGCTGTAGTGACGCTCTTTGAGCGCGGTCTGTGCTGCTGTCTGGTGATTAGAACTCAGTACGGCAGCTCCAGAGCCATCCTTGCTCAGTGTCCCTCTGAATGTGCTGTGTGCTGCGGCCTGGTGACAAAAATTTGGTACTGCAGCTCAAAAACGGCACATGCAGAATGGTGCTGGTTTGCCAGGCTCTGAGCTGATGTCAGGAGCAGATGCTCAGCTGCTGCCCATTATTCTTCACAGATTTACAGAATGTCAGGGGTTGAAGGGACCTGTAAAGCTCATCCAGTGCAATCCCCCCATGGAGCAGGAACACCCAGCTGAGGTTCCACAGGAAGGTGTCCAGGCGGGTTTGAATGTCTGCAGAGAAGGAGACTCCACAGCCTCCCTGGGCAGCCTGGGCCAGGCTCTGACACCCTCACCAGGAACAAGTTTCTTCTCATGTTCAAGTGGAACCTCTTGTGTTCCAGTTTGCACCCATTGCCCCTTGTCCTGTCATCACTGGTTGTCACCCAGAAGAGCCTGGCTCCATCCTCCTGACATTCCCCCTTTCCATATTGATCCCCATGAATGAGTCCCCCCTCAGTCTCCTCTTCTCCAGCTCCAGCGCCCAGCTCCCTCAGCCTTTCCTCACACGGGAGATGCTCCACTCGCTCCATCATCTTTGTTGCCCTGCGCTGGACTCTCTCCAGCAGTTCCCTGTCCTTCTCCCTGCTTCTTTCTTCCTTGGCTCAGAGAAGTTTTTCAGCTTTTGACATTCCCAATGTACTGAACCTGGCAAAAGTGTAGTTATTTGTAGTTTATACGGATAAAGATTCATTTAATATCTTTCTGCAAAATTGTAGAAACCAGGAGTATTATATTATAGGAGACCCCTGAAGCCAGGATACTTAATGGACAGATGGTTGTCATCAATTCCTGTTTTTCAATCCACTTGTTATTCTGACACCCTTAAGCTATGGATTTCCTTTTAAATGATAACTGTCATATAGTTTTAGTTATTTAAAATTCTGCTTTACCATCAAAGTTCTGTGAAACATATGAAACTTTTACACTGGGGGAACAGCAGACAGCCTTCCAATAAGACTGGGAGTCTGTGCCAGCACAGGGATTTTCACGCTATTTTAAGCATTTACAAGTTGTCTCAAGCCTTAAACGAGAAAAACATCAAGCAAGCGAGAGTGCACTGAACTCAATATTTTGCTGTTCTGCTGGGAACACGCTGGTGCGAACATTTGGATGTAAGCGCCAGCTGGAGGCGTTTCCGTTGCTGTATCAACTGGGTGTCAACCAGGACCTCTGGATGAGCACGAAGGCGAGACCCAGGAGCTGCTGCCCCAGAAGGAACGGTGTCAGCTACAGACAGGGTGCTGTACAGTGAAGGAACACACAGCTGCTTTAATAGCAGCACCAGGGCAGAACGTGACAACAGGGGACATAAAAGGACCAACGAAAGCTTTTGCAGAAACAATGTAGAGGCCTAAGGCAGATTTTATTAAGCCTAAACCATTAAGGAGAGCTTATTTGAGCAGTTTCACTCCAACACCCTGCCAAGGACAGGATATGTGGGAGCAGAGATGCGTATTGCCCAGGGTTACACCACCCAGGAGCCCGTCACTCCCTCTGCTCCTCCAGCCTATTTACACGCATCATTCCGGGCTCACGGGTGGTTTCATGGGTGCCACCGGACGCAGAGGGCTGCACGACCCCCGCCTCGTCTTTGGACGGGCAGGAGCACGAATAAAAACCGACCACAGAGCGGCAGGACTGGAAAAGTCGACGGTCTCTCCCCGTCGGGGAATCGAACCCCGGTCTCCCGCGTGACAGGCGGGGATACTCACCACTATACTAACGAGGAGCGAGCGAAAGGCGCGCAACGCCTTTATCTGAGCGATCCCGGAATGCGTTAATTAGCCCCTTAGAACGGGTTAATTGTCCCGCTATCGCTCCCTTCCCGCGCAGAGGCTCACACCGCCCGTTCTCCTGCAGCTGGAAGAGCCCCAAAGCCTCCTGTGCAAGGGCCAAGCTCGGGCTTCAGTATTCGCAAACACACAAATATATACATAATATACTTATAGGATGTACATGTAAGCTCAATGCTGATATTTTTTGCAGCAGCCTAGGTGCAGAGTCACTGCTCTGTTGGTATCAAAGCAATTTGGGACGTTGCATTTATGTATGTGAGAACATGACACCTCCCATCCACTTTCACGGGCTTGGTGTGTCAGAGTCTGAGTTAAGATCCATCACTAACAGCAAAAAGTTTAGAAAACAATATTGGTGAAGATTCAGAAACATTTCTCACTCCATCCAAACTGCTGCCAGTTTTGGGAAACAAGGAAATGCACACTGGAGATACAGGGAAAACTCAGTAGAAGAGACTTCCAGTTCTCGTAAGAGTTGAAGACGACAAGAGGAAAACATGACACCAAACTACACAGGGTGAGCATCTAGTGCCACTGCCGTGGGCTACAGACAAGAGGGGGCTCCCACCCCTCCTGATCAGTCATATGCATCTGTAGCTGGGGGAAATCACCCAGCCCAGGCAGCACCTACAGAGCCGTGGGTTGGAAATGAGCTGTTATTCCTGTGTCAAGACTAATTTGGGGGCTGGCAGTTGACACAGAGGAAATGGACGGAGCGCCAAAGCACAGCCACAGCTGGTGAACTGTCACCAAACAGCTTAAAACTAACACTGCATTAATTTCCCAGGCTGGAACATGCTGTGCAGTGTTTTGTAACCGTATCTGTGTGCTGAGGAAGCCTCCTGCACATCGCGGTGTTTGCCTGAAGCTCCTCTCTCGGTCTGGCAGGGGAGCTGTTTGCATTAGCAACTCCCTGCCCTCCCTCCCTGTGCCAGGCCCCAGTACACAGGAGAAGAGCAGCCAAAAATGGAGAATTTGAAATTGCACATCATTTATGAAGTCCCCAGAGGTCGCCTTCTCACCCCATCAGAGCAAAGAGCTGCAGCATTTCATGTGGAAGATGATTGTAACATCTACAGTACCTTCCTGGTGGACGCTGGAACTGGTTGGGGTTTTGCTGATGTTGTTTGGGGGTTTGTTTGTTTGTTTTGCTTTTTAACTGTCCCATAGCAGAACTAATATCCATTTGTCTGAAGGTTTTTTTACTCCATCATTCCCCATGTCATTCATTTACCCGTGGTATCACAGTCAAACCCTAATCCTCAGAAGGACGTGAGAACTGCAGGACTGCCGTGTTTTTCCTGTCTCATGCAGATCTGCACTTGAGCCGACAAACAAACATCCATAAAATGCCAGAGACAGGCGGGGTGTTAACTCAGAGGTGCTAATGGATTGATTGAGAACAGCTGACACAGCTGCAGCTTCCAGCTCTGCACCTGGTGCAGACAATGCCCAGAGAGGCTGGATGGCTTCTGAACTGATTCCTTCTACAAGTTTATAATCAAAGGGTCTCACAGCACTGAAATTCATCTCCTTTCCCAGCAGATTGGTGTCTGATGTTGAGGCTCAGCCTAGTGCAGGAGTGGTGGCTCTAACAACTGGCTGCCATTAAATAACCCAGACTGAAAGATGAATCCATTGCAATCTAAAATAAGTAAATGTAATCCCTGGAAAAGAGATTCAAGCAGCGGTTCAGCATTGCCCATGCCCCGCTTGCAGCTCTCCAACAGCAGCTTGAAAAGTGTTTCTTAAGAAGTGATGCCTTTTCCTCTTAGTTTTTAATTACTGATGTAAATCCTTGTACTTCCTACACCTTCCTTGGCCAATCTCAATGGTCTGCCATCAGGTGACATCATCAACTCGCCACAGTTTGCAACCTGCAAAAGCCCGTGATATAAAAAGTACATAAACAGGTTATGTCAGAGACAACTTGCACATCTGGGTTGCGAAAGCCTCACAACCTTTTATATACTTAATACAGCCCCTTCAGAAAAGTGAGAACGGTGCTGTATTACGGGTGGCAGGCTGATCTCAAAGCTGATAAGCAAACCTGTAGATCTCAGTCAATATTTTGAATCAGATTCTGCCATTGTAGGGTGTTCCTCAAGTGAAATTTAACTCCCTGCAAAATCAATGCAGAACTGAGCAAAGCCTCAGCCTCCCCCCCAGAGAGGCTGCACTTCTCCAGTGTACCCACCAGCCTGAAATGCTCCAATAAGATGTGGTTTTAGTAGGAAAAGTTGCAGCCAGGTCAGTGATATGACTGCCAGGGACTGTCCTGGAAAGAGGTGTACACCTGTGCTCTGCACTGGGGAGGCCACACCTGGAGTGTTGTGTTCAGTTCTGGGCCTCTCAGCTCAGGAAAGAGATTGAAGTGCTGGAGCGGGTCCAGAGAAGAGCAACAAGACTGGGGAAGGGACTGGAACACAAGCCCTATGGGGAGAGGCTGAGGGAGCTGGGCTTGTTCAGTCTGGAGCAGAGGAGGCTTAGAGCTGAGCTCAGCACTCTCTAGAACGACCTGAAGGGCTGTTCTAGCCAGGGGGGGATTGGGCTCTTCTCTCAGGCAGTCAGCAATAGGACAAGGGGGCAGGGGCTTCAACTCTGCCAGGGGAAATTGAGGCTGGAGATTAGAAAGCAATTCTGTGCAGAGAGAGTGGTCAGCATTGGAATGGCTGCCCAGGGAGGTGCTGGACTCACCGGCCATGGAGGTTTTTAAACTGAGATTGGACACGGCACTTGGTGCCATGATCTGGTCAATGGACTGGAGTTGGACCAAGGGTTGGACTGGATGATCTCTGAGGTCTTTTCCAACCCAGTCCATGCTGTGATTCTGTGTGTATCTACTCAAAATGAGAAAATGCAGAATGCTCTGGTTCCTGTTGCCATGACCTCCAGCAGGACTTGGCCAGGGAAATGAAGGGGTAACCCGTAATAACGTGATCGTAACAGAAAAGCGAGAAGGGGCTGCAAGCTCAGACCAGAGTCAGATGCTGCAGCTAAGGGCAGCTCTGGAGTTAACAGCCAGCACTGCTCCCAGGGCAGTGACACTGACTCACGGGACTTTTAAAAAAGCAGCAAACTTAATTTGCTATACAGCCAGCTCCTCCAGTGACATCTATCCCCTAAACATCTCTAATGCCACCAATTTGGGCATTAGTTCTTCACATGTACCATGCAAAGCACCTCTCCTTGCACTCCCCTGTAGAACAGCAGCTCCATCACTGCTCCCAGGCTTGCATTCCTCTGCAGCAACGAGTCTTTGTGCTGTATTTCTTCCCCCTTCGTTAATAGAATGTATTTTATTATGTGCTTGAAATACACTACCATTTTGAATCCCTCTTCCTTTCGGGTTTCGTCATGCAAAAATCTGCTAGAACACTTCCCTGTAGCCATCGCTCAATGTGTAAGGCTGTTTTAGGGCAAAGGAATGATATGTAAACCTCCTTTATAATCACATAAAGAAGAACAAAGGAGAATGCTGCAATAAACCACGGCCAGAAGCTTCTCTCAGTCAGTACTGCTCAGCCAGGACCTAAAGGGTCAATAGGGTCAAGTGCTCATACAACACAGAGGAATCTGTCCCCACATGTTAAAGATTTGCCAAGTTGTTCTTCAACTTGAAACACATTTCTCAGACCTCCAGCACTCTCAGCACACACATTTCCTTTCCACGTGGCAAAGGTTTATGTCGTTCCCCAGAAAGTCACCTCCAGGAACTGAAGAGCTTCGTTGTGTCCTTGGAAGAGGAATTTTTACCTGCAGAAAGTTGAGGTTGCTTCTCCTGTAATTGCTTATCATTTCCATTCCCGCATGCAGCCGCAGGAGCCTGGTCCAGCCTGATTCGCCCCTGACACCGTCGCTCAGTTCACCTGGAGGTTGCATCCAAACCGTCTGCCCGTCATGCAGCAACACCGCTGGCTCTGCAGCCCTCCATCAAAAGGAACTCACTTTTCTGGCTGTGTTTAAACCAGATCCACAGCTAAGACGGAACTAAATGTCGTTCACACAGCTCACCCCAGCCCTGAGCTTGCACACGGGCTGCACCAGTGAGCAGTTAAGGTCCCCAGCTGAAATGCAAACCAGCTTCCACAAAAGCATACTACAGTTCAAAGAAACAAGAGGTATTTCTGCATTATTTTTGGAAAAAAAGGCAAATCAAACAAATGAACAGCCCATAAACTTGTAAAGGAACTTGTATTTCTTACAAGGTCATTTCCTCTAGGTAAAAGAATGACTGTGGTGCAGAGGTCCCCTGTGCCAGACTCCAGGAAGATACAACATGCAATGGAATTTTCAGGGTTTCATTTTCAGCAGTTTAAAGCACTGATTTGTAGTTCAGATGGCTAAAATACCTGTCCGGTGAACCCTGAAGAACAGTCTGTGACAGGGTAAGCCTGTCACAAGCCGCACCCCCAGCACACAGACCTCAGCCCGGACTTCTTGCCCGGTGGGCACCGCTCACAGTAACCTCAGCACAGTGCAATTTGGCTTTTCCAAAACATAAGGAACAATTCCAACAGAGGAGTCGTTGCAGTTTATGTATTACGTGCGGTTTATACATGAGGTATTTTATTCAACAGGAAAACATCACCTGTGTGCATGAATCAGCTCTCAAGTTAATTTGGAAGGCAAAAGTCTATGGCAGCTTCATGGCACGCCTGCTGCTTCAAGATCGCAAAACTCATGTTCTCTAGGGCATCAAATATTTTAAAAACAGGACCTAAATTTAAGAACCGTAAAGCACAGACTTTAATAAAAGGAGAAAAAGAGGGTGAAAAACATACCAGTCATGTTTCTCTGGTATGAAAAAGGAAAAAAAACACACCCAGAAATCCCTCCCCAAAACCCCACAAATGTAGGCAAAGAACAATCTCAAATTATTTATTAGGAAAAGACAAAAGTACTGTTTCAACATTCATACAGAACAAATGGTAATAAAACCAGGAAAATGAACTGTAAGAAGTAGGCCCATCACAGGAGTTGGGTTGTGACAAAGCAAATGAAATCCAAACGTCGTTCATGCAAACAGGCAGTAAAGAATTATTTACAGTTTTGATGGGATGAATGATCAGCATTGGCCATATTTGGGCCCAAATCAAATGACTCTGTGACATATTAAAGGGATCTAACCTGTACATTCAGTAATGAGAACCTATAAAAGAAAAATAATTTAAACAATTTACAAGAGCTGTATTACAGATGGCATAAAGGTATCATTTACAAGAGCTGTATTAACAGGTGACACAAAGGTATTAATCAGTAATCTATGAATAAAAATTTATAGCACATTATTTTTACATCACATCTTCAGTGTCTGAATGGTAAACAAGGAAGTGGTGACAGAACGTGAGTGCAATGGAATCGAATAAGGCAATTTAACCAAACGGCTCCTCGGAGAACGACCATCCTGCACGGCTTTACGAGTTTAAATCCGCCTGTCCGCTTTGCTAACACCAATATATGAATACAGCAACTGGTGATTATTAACAGAAGGCCTGCGTATGACAAGACAGTAGATGGAAAATTAAATACTCGTTGGATAAAATGCCAAAAATCAGAAATGTAAAAAAGTGCAGATTATCAAAAGCCCCCTATATCCTGTCTCTGTAACATCGACACACTAGTTTTCAGGTTCCGGGTGTTGTAATTTAATATTCCTCAAAATACTAATTCACTTATAATTCTTTTGTCATCCAAAACTAACAAGCCTCCTCCCAAAGCTCGTATTTACTATGTTCTTAAACTGATGGTAGAAGAATTGTGAAATGCGAGCAATTTATAGCAAAGATTAGCAACTGATACATGCCATTCCAGTTCATTTTACAGGCAAGAATAATTAACACATTTAGCTTTTAAAATTATTTTAAATGAGTATTGTTGCATTTTCAACAGCTTCCCCAAATGGTTACAGTAATGACTGATTTTCTTGAACTTCTAGCAGAGAACAAATGCCAACCGTGTTCTACTCGACACCATTTGTTTAACCAGCTACAATGACAGAACAAGCTGAAGGGTAACACTGGAATCCAGCAATGAAAAGTCATCGTGCACATGGGGAATGTTTTGGGCCTTACAGAAATCACAGGAAGCCAAACCTGCCAATGACTTGTCACATTAACAAACACAGGCCACATACCCTAAAATGAAAACCCACCCAAACAAAAACACACGAAACTTGAAATAAGGCCAAAAAAAAATATTTGCAACTGATGAATGTTAAGTCTGTCAAAAGGATGAGGCCATAAATATTTTATTTACAATTTCTATTTAGAATCTTGATTTTCAGCAAACGATTTAGCACCAGCAGGAATATGTAAAGTAGCGCTACCGTGTTCCTCGAGGCCAAATCCTGCTCATTAATTCAGAACAGTCCCCACTGAAGAGAATCACCTGCTCAAGAACTCCGGTGAGCAGGGTTTGGCACTCGGCTATGCAAACCTAGACTGCTCAAACATATTCCATTAGCACGTTAATAATTACAAATATATTACAGCATCTTTTGAGATGTTTTCAGAAAGTGTGTTTTTAAGAATACTTAATATGCTTTACACGTGCGAAGTAAAGAAAACTAATAAAAAAGGCCTCTGTGCAGACCTATTCAAGAATTAGTGATTTTATCACAGATGACAGAATACTGGTGATGTACTTTGGAATGTATCAGTAGAACTTAAAGAATGTAAGCATGGAATTATCCCTCTATCCTGTAATAAACCATGTTTTTATCTCCCATGGTCACGTCTGAGGACTTAATTCACCCATTTTATCCACAAGGACTGGTAAGTCTGCCCCCTCTTACTATGCGTTAATGGGAAATGGAAAAATTAATAAAGATCAAACCAGTAACTGTATGTGTCAAGGGCATGCTGAGCTCTGCACTGTGACCTACAGGTCTTGGTCAGTACTTCTGATCCACAGATTTCTCTTCACTTTTTAATGTAAGCAAAGCTCAATGACTTATTTTAAGCCTACATAATAATCATAATAAAGAAAGTATGTAGAAAGCCCTGTAGCTAGGAAAACACTAATCTCATAACGTGTGCAAATGGACTGAGGATAAAATGCTGACCACAACCAGCTCAACAGAACCACACCGACCTTCACCTCTGCTCTGAACTCAACCGCCTCCTCAGGATCACAGCCAGTACGTATCCAGAATGTGAATAAAGTGATACTTAACAATATTTCTTGAATGCAAATGTAGGCATTAACATGGGTTAATGACTGAACACATAAGACACCATCTAGCCTTGAAGCAGCACAGATTTGCTCTGGGTAGAAGACACTTCACTTTAGTTAGTTCCCAGTGTTAAAATCCCACTATTATTCTGCAATATCTAGAAATAAGAAGTGATTGCAACTTATCTAGAAGTAGGTGTTTCCTGAAGACCTGTAAAGGATAGAGACAAAGAGCTAGGATTACAACCCTTAAAGGCAACATAATCACAAACAACTCCAATGCAAGCAGGACTCTCACGGTACTACTGAAGGAATATTTAATCCATTACGAGAAGTCAGAACTGAACTTCTGTTCTTAATATGCAGGCTGAGAGTAAGTGGGACAGCGCGGTTGTGTGTTCTTTCCATGCTGTAACTCTCCAATTATGAGTGGAGGTGTTGGTAGAATCACAGAGGTGCTTGCTCGCAGAACCCTACAGAAGAAAGATCTCCAAAAGGCAGGTCAGACATCTCCACACCCTTTGAAAACCTGTACCAAACTATACAACAAAGAAAGTCTATCAGTGCTGCTTCTCTCCAAACTGTTAAATATATTGAGGCTTTGCTAAAAGAACGAAAAGGTGTTTCTATGTAAACCTCTGCTGGCTTCAGTAAAGAACGCTGAGGATGTGTCCATTCCAGCTTGTGAAATATTAAAGATGTATTGTAGAGAAGTTCCCTTCTTGTTCAAATTGCAGTTAACCTAGTAGAACTACAAAGGTTAAAGTGGTTAAGTTCTGTAGTCATACCGACTTGGAATCGATCAATCTGCAAATGAACCTACCTGACTAAAAACTTGCACGATTTTTAGGGAGATACTGATACAATAAAACTGTGCGTAATACTCAGAAGATGCTGCTTTTCCTGGCATCTCTAGCTGCACTGGATCGAAGGGATCATCTCTGTGGCCAGTAACATTATCTGCCATTTCTCTGGTAAGCAACACTGGTTAGGAAACCTGGATAAAAGTCCCAATACCAGCAAAATTGGCATCATATGAAAAAAAATAAAAGGCACTCACACGGCTGATTGAGCTGAACATAATTACACATTCAAAATGGGCTTTGTGCTTTACTTGAGAAGAAATATCACAACTTTCCTGTAGAGAAGTGGTTTCACTTCATAAGATAACAGCAGCCTTGAGAAAACCCCATATTTTCTCTGCTGCAGTACAACACATGGAATCAGTTCACCCCAAGGCCGCTTCAACCAGCTGTCTGAGGAAAAGAAACAGCAAGGGTGAAAACACAGATCAGAAAAAAGCAAGTTACTGCAGTGATTTGTATAGAAGAAACAAGCCTTTTCAACCTATTTAGAAGAAAATCTAGACGAAAAGACTTCAAGGCTTATCTTGCAACTATGTGTCATGCCTGGTATTTGAACTGATTGTAGAACTTCAATCTTCGAAGATTGATTTTAAGTTGAGAGAAAATGAGATGAAACCCAAAGATGTTGCTGAAATACAGCTCTGGGCTTTAGCGCAGGGCTTGAAAACTTCTCTGCTTGCTCTTGTTAGGAAGTAACAATTGTGCTGATAAAACTAATAAAGGAAGCTGATTTTTTTAGGAGCTCAAAGGGCAGTAAAATAGAGGTAGGGCATACTTTTTGATTCTCACAGTAGTTTCTATACAGTACAGCTGGCTCAAGAATTACTCCATTAATTTATTCTGTAACTCTGTGCAATTTACTTTAAAAATGTATCTTAGGTCACATCAAATAGTTTAAATTAACCATGGTCATTAGGTAATCATCTTCCACATGTGCTTCTGGTTAAATATACAAGTGACTTCTAACCACTGCTTCAAGAGCAGCTCTTTCAGTATCAAAAAATTAGAAGTAGCAATAAATCTGGTGGAAAGGAACTGTTTCTAATAAAGCTGTAGTGTGGGTATTAAAGTACTTCATTTAGCAAGGAAAAAAAATACGCATCTGGTTTGCAAAATTTTCAGGAGGCTGTCAAAACATTTAGAAAATGAAGTTTTTACAAAGTTTTATAACCAAATAAAAGTTACTTCCTATAGTCAATTGTAACTTAAAAGGAATGGTATACAGCATTTATAGGGGCATTCTATAAAAACCATATTCACTTCTTTTCTGAAGTGCTCTGATTTAGCAGTAGATCAGTTGAACTGTAAGTGTAATTTTTGTTTCTTTTTTTAATGTCTAAAATGAAACGCCAAAGCAAGCACAAGGGAAATGTAGTATGAGTACCAGGAAAAGCAACAATAAATGGAACCGCGTTTGTAATTAGCATTGGGCTTAATGAATTGGTTACTCTAAGTTAATGTACTCGTAAAGGACCACAGACTTATCAAAAAAACCCCAAACCAACCAACCAACAACCCTCAAACATATCATGCTGGTATGGGGATTTCAACTTTAAGAAATGAAAGACTGAAAATACCACACAGAGGTTTCTAATGCATGAGGTGGATGTGTCTGTGAATACAACACAGCCGTGCTGTGGAATACTGGAGCAATTAGTTTTAAAAACACCCTAAAACCCACCACAGGGACATGTTCAAGTCTGGCTGCTCCTCATGCACTTATAGGAAAAATATTTAACATTAAAATGATATCAGAAAAGTAGGTAGCTCTTTAGTCCAGAGTCTTACACCTAATGACTGTGTAATATTCTTACAAGTTTAAGATCTCATGCCCTGGCTTCAGGACTAAACTTATTACAATAATCACAACTGTAAAGTTTAAAAGTATACAGAAAACCGCAGAGATCAATTCCAGAGTATGGATTTTATCCCAAGGCCACAATTTGATGAACGGTTCCATATTGCAAGTGCACTGAAATTGGTCCGTTTGGTGCTGCAATACAAACTCTGATGCAGTTCTCAGCTTTCAAAAGCTTCCACGTCCAAAAGCAAGCTACTGACCTTCCATTTTTAACATACAATTAGATTCTGATTTGCTCTCCTAAAATTAAGAAGAAATCACGTTTTCCAATTAGCAGGATGGGGCAGAAAGTTGCCAAATCTCCACAGAAATGAGCCAAAGCATCATAATTATGAGGTCCCATATTCAGTCTATTTTATAAGGATTTCTTCAATTCTCTCAGGCTTTGTGGTACCTCTATAAAGAACAATGCATGATGTCAGAATTTATAAGATAGACCAAAAAAACCCCAGAAGTCATGTCCTCAGAAAAAAAACAACAAATAAAACCAGAACTCCACACGCCCAAAATCTACCTTCATTAATCATGACATTATTTTCCAAATCTGACCCAAGAGAGAGGGGATCTTCCCAAAATAACAGATGCATCCTCAAATAAATGAAGAAGGCAACTGAATATCTTCACAAAACCTTCAAAACATCAACTACTTAATCTGCTGCTTTGGCTGATTTTTGTTTGTTACTATTATTCTTCCCACTGAAAATTAAAGCATATTATTATTACACATAAAAATAATTACTATTGCAACTGTGAGAAGCAATTACCTACAGTTTCCTCATCTTGTAGATAGTACCTTACTGTTTTTAAAGTTGTTTTCTGTGAGTACACATGGGAAATTGTGCTCATAATACAGTATAACTAATGGAAGTAATTTTTCATTCATTAATTATATACAAAACCAGCAGGCCTGAAGCCTCAGGAGTAAATCTGCAATATCTTCACACTGAGTGCTTAAAGAATCAGCATTCCTTCTTCTGGAAGCTTGTTATCAGAGGATGTATTGCATATTAAAAGTTCAATATTGGCTACATGTACCAAAAAACAAATGATATCCCAAAATATTTCACTTTTCAATGCCCAACAGAGTGGAAACCCCTTCCTTATAACAGTAATATTCAGTAGCTCATCACTTCTTAGAAACAGTCACAGAAAACGTGCTATTTTCTTCTCCCCTCTCCAGATCTAGTTCCCATTGCCATAAACAAGTGTCATGCAGGTGGAAGATAGTTCAGTGTAGTGACATCCGCTATCTCAACTGAAGTTTGGCAGCCCGAGAAGAGCACCGACAGCTCCGAAGTAGCCCTGTTCGAAACAAACAAAAAATATTGCAGGTTCAAGTACTATATCAGATTCTGCACTAATCACATTTCAGTGGCAACGAAGCATCTGGTGGACCAATGCTACAGAAAGAACACCATACACTTCTAATATGTAATATTTCATAATAACGTTTTAAAGCTTTGTTAAACAAACATATTCTCCTTATCTGGCTTGACTTAAGGAGATTTTGCCCCTCGGCTCCTCATACACCGCAGGACTTCCAAGACATGTACCAGCAACTCCTAAAGCACAGAAATCAGGTTTAGCTTGTTTTTCCTACAGGGGCTGCCTATTTTAGTTGCTAAACAATCTTCAATATCCATAGCAACGTGATTCCTAAGGTATAAGTCAAAAATTTCTTTAACTACACCTCACTTTAAGATTATGTCCAAGTTTCAACATAATTTTTTGGACTGTATACTTACCTGCATACAAAACCCCCATGTTCTCCTGTTGGATTACTATTTGCTCTGGGGAAACAAGATGTTACCCCTCCCTATAGCTAAAAAATACAGAAGTGTTTGGAATCAACACTTGACCAAGAATTTAACATTTATCCAAGAAAAATCTGCAGGGGGTAGAACTAACAAGGAATCATCCTGCTACTGCGGCACACACGAGCATCAAGACAGAATACTGTCAGTCTCAGGATAACAGTAGAGAAAAAAGTTGTGAGAATCAGCTGAAGGGGAACAGATGTAACGCTGTAATATTTGCAGAGCACCAAACTGAGGCTACAAATGGCCAGCCAACTGCCATGAAGCTACAAGTCTCCCAACTGTAATAATACTGGTTGCCTGTATGTGAAACTAAACAGGTCAACTCTCTCAGCATTACATACTGATCTAGATCGCAGAAGCTGCTCAAAAGCAGGTTAATCTCAGAGCACAGAATCACTACAACAACATCAAGGTGTGTCTGTGTGGCAGGAAAAGCAGTCCTCCTTAAAGCAGGCTCCATTTGCAGGATGTTGCTCAAGCTCAGGTGAGAACAATGTAAATATTTCAAAAGGTCTACACTTCAGATCAACCTGTAATGTTTTGAAATCTAATACTTACTATTGTTACCACCCAAAACCTTGCAAAGACTGTTGAACCTTAGTGCAGAACTTAATATTTCTTGTTCCTCTCCAATAATCTATAGTGTGAACTGAGATACGCCAAAGTGACGGAAGGACTTTCCTGGCAGAAAGAGCTGTCCCCAGCGAACCACACTCTGAGAAACCTCCTCTGATTTTCCACGTTTATTGAGTATGTGGTGTCTCAGCTACCTGCATTCTTCACTTATGGTAAACAATACATACAGATAAATAAGGAAGCACAGCATACCTCATGTTCTAGAAACAAGGCCTTCAGCTGGCCTTTTGACCAGTAATCCAGGGCATATGCAAGAAGCTTCATTGACAAAGTATTCACGCGTAAAAAATTGCCAACAAACACAACTCTGTTTATTTTCTAAAAAGAAGAGAAAAAACAGCAAAGGATTAAGTTTTGTCACTGTTTAATGGAGCTTTGAAAAACTAAGCTATGAAAGAACAGACTGTCTTGAGCAAGGAGAGAACCCAAAAAACACACCACATCAACCAGCCTTCCCACAATTAGAACATGGTTCCAAAATTTAAAACACAGTAAACTTAAGGAAAAGGAAAAAACATGCAACAGAGAAGTAATATTTGTGTTTCAAATTAAGAGACTGTTTTCAGTTACTAAGCCAAAGAAATAGCCCAGCTAAAAGTGAAATTAAATTAAAAATAGTTATATATTTGGTAGAGAAGACTCAATGCCTTCATAGCCCTGTACAATGCTGCTTGATCCATATGCAACAAGGCAGCACTGTAAAGAAGCCGAAGACAGTAAGACATAACAGATGTTCCTTTCATCTTCAGACCTTGACACACCTCAGTATAAGATCAGACTAAGACTTAAATACTACAAGTGAGCTGTGAATTTTAATCAAGTCAAATGTAAGAGTGAAAAAACATTCAATTTTCCCCATTCACCTATATAAATTCAGTATTAAGTAGAAGCAAAATTAAACACTGGTTTAATGATATGAGAGTCAGAACCATAGAAAATATAATTGTGTTAGTGCTTAACACAGTGCTTAATAAGTGCTTAATTACATTAGATGAATACTCATATCCAAGTTGCTACAAAAACTAGCGTGACAACCCAACCCCTATTCAAACGACAAACATGCAACAGCTTTTCACCATCTTGATTAGTTCACAGTGAAGACAAACACACTGTTAAGGCACCCAGTCAAACATAATTCGGCTCTATAGCAGGAAGCTGAAATAATTAAATTCGTTTTATCTTTATACATCAGTTGAAGTCATTAGTTTGTGGATTCCTATTAACCTTGTTTTTCCAATTTGTACTTCTGTAATATAGTTGGAATTAGACCAAAAAAACCTCTTGGAGTAAAGTTAACTTGTGCTGTTTATGAGTTCTGATTAGTACTCATTTACCCCTCCCCTTACAAATAAATTGCATACATTTGCCTCAAACTCAGGACTATTTCTATGTACTTTCAACTTTACCCTCATTTAAACTCTTTTGTTACCAAGCTTTGCCATAAAGCAAAAATGCAAAACTAACTCTATACCCACAAAATCAACTTTCTTCTCCAAGACAGACATGAGAGAATGACAGAAAATGACACTGAGGGAGAATTTGCAATATTATAATCAGAAAAATATGTTAGTCCAGCTTCTAAGCAAAAGGAGGGTTACTGCAGCTAACAGCATTGTTGATACTCCTGACACTATCACCTCCACAGACTTTAAGTAGAACTCCAGACAGTTTCTCTTACTCTTCTCTAAGGAAGCTGTTCCTAAACCTCACTTTATCCAAAGTTTGTTGATAACGAATGAGAAAATCCCTGGTTCTCAGACACCCACGTCTTCTATGCCTATATTCAGTATTCTTCCATAGGTTCTTGAATGTCTGTGCTAATTATACTGACACTGAACGCATACTGGTTCTGTTTAGCAGAGCTTCGAGAAACAGAAGACAGCAGGAAACTGTCTCTATCAATCAGTAAGACAACGGGTGTCAAAACAACTTGAAGTCTCAAGCATCAGTAAAAATTAAAAATAATGCTCAACTAGAAGCAAGACTTTCTACAAGCTTTAATCTGAGAGTAATGTCAGCTTGAAGAAACTGCTGGGGGCCATCAGGCTACGAACTGCTCAAAGCAGGTCTTTCAGCAACTTCAACATTTAAGTTGCTCAAGTCACATTCCTAAACTCTCCAAGGATACAGAGTCAACAGTCTCACTCTGAGTCCATGTTTCACCCCTCTCCTTGTGAGCATCTTTTTTCCCTTATACCAAGCAGAATTCCTTTTGCTACAAGTTGTGTCCATTGCTTTTCGTCCTGCTGTTGTGCCTGACTGTATGCAGCAGTGTATTCCCTGTAACCCTCTCTAGAGACAACCATTCTGGGCTTCAGCTTCTTTGGGCTAAACCCAGATCCCTCCATGTCTGCTCACACGTTAGGTGCTCCAGGGCAGAGCTTTGTCTTGGTAATCTCCCTGTTCGACAATTTCTAGTTTGTCAGTGCTTCTCTTTTGGTGATGGTGGTGGTTGGAGAGGAGGAAGAAAGAGGTCACGTCCAAAGCATCACCTCCTCTGACCTGCTGGCTGTGTCCTTGCTAACACATCTCAGCAGAGGTCCAGCCTTCCCCACTGCACGTGTACGCTGCTGATCCACGTTCAGCTCAACCTGCCTGCCAGCAGACTCCTCACTTCCACAGTGCTTCTCCCTGGCCAGTATGGATCCCACCTTCTGCTTTTGCCATGAGGATGCTCTCCAGGGAAGATCAATGAGCTATTCTGGGCTCCTTATGCCATTGGGATGGCATCCCACAAGACCTTGCTTCCTGAATTCCCCCCAAACCAGAATCCTGTTCTACTCAAGTCCATGTGGAGTATTCATTCTGCTACTTGCCTTCATCCTCCTCACGACCTTAAATTCTACTATTTCAAGGCTGTCACTGAAATTCCAGACCAGTTCTTCCCCCATGAACAGCAGGTCCAGCACCATGCTTACCTAGTCAGCCTGCCTAGCGCTTGTGTCAGAAAACTGTCCCCAGCATGCTGAGAATGGATTGTTTGTGGTCTGCCACATTATCCTTCCAATAGAGGTTGGGATAGTCCTTCATGTAAACCAGGACTTACAAGTCCTTACAGTGTCCCATGCTGCATGTGTTTGCCTACAGAGGCCTAAAACAGGTCCACAATCATCCTGTTTTCGCAAGAGGAATTTAAGTCCTTTCATCACAACAGCCTGTGCTCCCCTGCTGCCCCACTTCTCTGCAGGCTTCGGGCTCCAGTTCCTAACAAGGTTGGTTTGAAGCCTTCCTCACCAGGTTACCCTCCTCATTGGCACAGATCTCCTTGTCCCACTTCTCCAAAGACAGTCAGGATATACCAAACCAGTCCTTAGCTCTTTAATACTACATGCATTTCTTTGTTTCATTTGAAAACATACTGAAAGGTTTAATATAAGACATCAGTTTAACAGGCATTTAATCTGAAACCAAATAATCGGCATATAGGTATCTCATTTCCTTGTCAGAAGTTTTTACCTCATTTACTGCACACATCCGGGCAATGGAGCCAATGTTATTGGTGATGGTAACCAATATGGCTCTTGCAAGATCTTCCTTACTAACAGACTCTCTCTTCTCTTTGTAGATCATATTCCCAAAACTATAACAGGAAAAATTTCCATTAAGTACAAAAGCAATTAATACGCATTTGAAGTAATTTCAGAATGTAATTTTTATGTTACAACAGAACTTAAGTCTGACGTTTATTCTTAAGGAGCCCTCTAAGTCAATACAGCAATTTGACAACTGAAGCTACAATGTGTATTTATTACTTCACAGCAAACAGCCAGTCTTGATGTAACAATAACCCCAAACAAAGTATTTGTGTTTAGATTGTTGACTTTCATGAAGAAGCATCTACAGTAAAAAGTAGTCTTATTCTTAGGCAAGACTACTCTGCAAAACCAGCCACTGTAAATTAAGTCAATGCCTAAGTCTGACTGGTGAACGGATCCTCCAACTCCACACGCTTGCCTCCTCACTCACAGTCTCTCAAAGTAGAAGTAAAACAGAGACAAGAAGAATGGTTTTATGATGGGACACAATCATCAGAAACAGAAAATAAACAGCTGGCAAACATCTATGTAGGTTTATAAGTGAAGAGATCTGAATTAGGACATTTCCATTACTATACACAGTAGATAATTTCTTACAAATTATAAAAAAGAAAAAACAAGAGTCCATACCTACGCATGATATTTTACCACTAAGGACTCTGTGCCATATCTAAGTCAGTTTGGAGAGCCAGATTTTCAATTACTCTAAAACTCAAATAGTCATTAGAGATCCTAAGGGTCTTAAAAAGTAAATGAGAACAAAAAGTATCTATACAAAGAGTGAGTTAAGATGTACTGACTAAAAGTGTAAAGTCTGCACATATTAAAATGTCTCAGCATATGCTCTCTGAAGAGGCTTGGACTCAGCTGGCTAGCGAGGGAGAAGAATTAAGTCACTGCAAATTAAGACCTCTTACTACTGAATAAGGGCAAAGATTGAATTAACTCTCTTACATACATCTTAGTTTCACTCCTCAAGTTTATTCTTCTTAACATTTCTTCAGGGTAGAGAAGCTGTAACACCACAATTAATCTTCCCCAATGGAAATAAAACTTGCAGCTATGACAAAAATCTTCTGTCATTGACAGTAAGACACATTCATTCTCATGGTACGAACTGTTTATGTTCAACAGCTTTCATAAGTGAGAAAAGTAGCAAAACCATCATGCTAGGTGCCTGTACTGACAGCCATCTATCAAAAAAAGCAGAGTCTTCCCCAAAACATGAAGAGATACTAGTGTAAGAGCAACAAAAATGCCTTTTTCCAGTTACCTTGCCTCTGCACAATGGCCCTACAAAAAGAGTCTAGGAAGTGAAAACATAATCTGCCTTGTTTTTCTTCTGTACTTTGTTCTTGCCACTCCTGTGATCACCTCCTGTTCTCTCTGACTCATGTACATACATATATGACATTATCACATGAGTTTTCTTCAATACTTAACTAGCAGGCACCTGCAGCTGCACGTGGCTTTAAATCTTCAGCAAAACTGAGCATATATAAATTTTAGGATGAAAACGTAACTTGACTATGGTAAAAGTCTGCAAAAAGCAGCTTTGTCTTGTTTTTGAAGCCCCCGGAACCAGCAAAAGAACCAACAGAAAGATTTCTTGCTTACCTGGATGCTACAGCCCATCCTGGCAAGCCAAATCTTTCATAGTCTCCTCCATAAATATCTCGAACCAGCTTGTCAGCATGTGTGCTGTCTCCTTTGGACGCCATTTCCAGAGCTTCTTCAAAACTTTCACAGCCCGTCAACAAACTGCATAAACCAAGGAAGGTCCCTCCTCCTAGACTAAGAAGAAAGAAAACCAGTTGCTTTTAAATAGTATTTCCTCACATCAAAGACTCTTATGTCTGACAAACAAAATAAACAAATCAAGCCCTCCAGCTTCGATACCAAGCTGTCTGCTTTCTTGCTCAAGGTTCACTACACAAACAGCTGTCAATCAAGTTAACATTTATATAAATCGCTTACAAGAAGCTAACCACACAGTAAGAGCTAACAAATAGTTACAAACTCCCAAAAAGAAAGCTGGAAGAGACTAAACCTCCCTAAATACCCACATGATGCCACAGACTCTGATCCTGGATCGCTTTCTGTAAAACCTATGGATGTATTTATTCTTACGGAGCCAGAGAAACACGGGTTCACTGGACACATTATCAAACTTCAGACACAACCGATAAAACTCTCACTATGGGGCACTTCTAGCACTCATTAATTCATAAAGATGCTACGGGCTAAATCTCCTCACTAACAGAACTGTGACATGGGCTTCAATGAAGGCAGCTGTAAATTAAAGATACTTTTTCATACTACAGAGTGAGGGAAGGGATAAGTGGGGAGAGTCAGGGAGAGCAACCACTTTGGAAACAGATGGCATAGAGCAACAACCCCAACTTGGGTTTTTAAGTTACCTTGTTCCAGTTACTCTTTTATAGTTGTCTTTGGAATGGACTGATAAAATACTGACTCCTGACCCAATGTTAACAACCAGGAGTGGATATGGATCATCCAGATTAAAAGGCATCTTTTGGCATCTCTCAGGATCTGAGGCATTTTCAAAATAATAGCACTCTGCCTGGCCGTTGAAGCTGACAGAGTCTATATACAATAAGCCTTTGACAAGGCAGTCAAGCTCATCCAGTTTGTGCAGCTGGAGGTTTCCAATCTGTGTTAAAAAGAAAAAAGACAATGTCAATGTGTTTTAACATTGCATAAACATGCTACAAAAGTCTATTTGTACTGGCTAGCTTTAAGAAGCTAAGGCAACTAATTCAGAAACTTCAATCCCACTATAAAGCCAACAAAGAATTCAGAGATAAATTCTGAATATATCAACTGGAAAATTACTCTGACTATAAACCTAGATCTCAGACTTGAATCGAGAACAGACAGTATAAATATCTGCTTTGGCAAGCTCAAAGAAGACTTCCAAGATACTCGGACATCAATCCATTGAAAAGTTAGCAACATTTTTCATCAGTCTAAACCAAAAACGGTCACCAAATACCCTAGAGGCCCCATGAAGTCTGATCTTGGTGAAACTCACACATCTGCACATCTTTTCAAAGTCCGTGGATTTCTTCCCCCATCTTAAAGTCAAACAGTCATTTCTAAGATGTCAGCAGATAAAAAACAAAGATAAAACCTCAATGGCATCGTACTAACTATCCTTGCAACTTTATTAGCACTCCATGGATCAGAAGACGACCACAAGTTAAAAATTCCACAAGACTTCAGCTTTGTAACAGCTCTCCCTCAGTTTTGCACATGACATTTAAGCTTCAGTTCCCTCATAAAGCAAAAAGACAATTTAACAGGTTCTGTGGATTCCAGGAAGGCTGTAATTTCATACCATACTTAATCCAATTTAACTCTGTGAGTGATCACACTCTCTCCCTTACCACAGCAGGGAGCTGCCCAATCAGGCAGCTAATGCATGAAAAACCACCTGTAGAGTCTGTCTCTGAACCAGGTGAGCTCACGTTTGCAAAGTAGATTTTTGAAATCAAATATTCTGGGCTACAGAAAGTCTCCAGCCACTTTAGAAAATGTGCACACTGGATGCTGCAATAAGATTCTCGGTAACAACCATCTTCAGATAGAAACCACATCTAAATAAATGATCAATTTTAATAATCAAGGCAAGAGTCAAGGAAAACCCCAAACTACTCTGCAGTTGAAAAAAGACTTTCAAAGAAGTCTTTGAGATACAAATTTTGCCACAGATCTCTAAATAGCGCACTGGATGAAATTAATGAGGGTAATCCCACCCAAAAACATTGAAAATCTATCACCAAAGACTGCTTAGGAAGGAAAATCCAAAGCGACCCCAGCACCTCAGGAGTTTAAGCAGATTTCCATCAGAGAAAAACACAGGTTAGAAAATGATTAACTTCCACAAAGGTGCCTTGCATTTTGCTGCATTAATGGAAGTTTCTAATTCACTGTTAGCATTAGATCTTCATGTTTACTATGATGTCAAAAAGCATATTTCTAGCTTTCCACACTTAAGACTGAGAAAGATATGAATAATTAATAAACTTTGAGCACCTCAGTTCTTCAAAATACTGCGTATTTTAACCCATCAGCAGCAGTGCTTTCAGCATCAGCTTCAGTACAAGGAAAGACAAGCTACCTACTGTGCGAAAGTCTTCTTCAAACTTGTAAGCGCCACCGCCAGTGGCACAGAGCACCGTATGTAGTGTTGAGAAGTTCTTATTTCTTCCCATTTGGATAAAAGTAGGCAAATCATGAGTTGGGAATCGGATAAAGTGCAAGTTTCCTCTTCGATCAAAAATCGTTAAGTCTTTCAGCTCTAGGTGGACATCTCGAATGCCAGTGGATCCGTAGGCTACATTAGAAGTCAGGTATCTGCGGATGCTCTTCAAGCTTTCTACTTCCTCCTGTTCCTCCTCTGCAGTGATATCAATAGGTTCAAAGTAGGCAAGTTTCACCAAAGTTCCCCCAATGTCCATGCCAAACCATGGGAAAGCTGTGAAGATAAAAGTATTGATGGATTAGCTTTGTTGAAGAGCAAAATCAATACATGTAGCTTCAGACTAAACCAACGCTATACTTTTCAACAAGAAAGACATTACCAAAATCCTCACAGGAACAAATGAGTAACTCTATTTACACATTTAAATGTTGTCACAGGTGCTCAGAAAGCCCAACTAAAAGCTCCCCAAATCATACCATATATTTCATACCAACTCATAAACAAAATTCAACTGCCTTTTTTTTTTTTTTTGAGAACAAAGGATTAAAATAACCATCACTCCTAAAATAACAGTTTGACATAGTTTAGCACAAAGACTGCAATGCACACGCGTGAGAAAGCAGGTTACATATCATAGCTGACAAGAGCAGAACAGGTGCTCCTCCCCTAGCAGTTACTTCTTGCTCACATAGCCTGTTTTATTTGAGAAGGAAGCATTAATTTATTTGCATGTATTTTAAAAACTAACACAGTGAAGATGCCAAATTTATGGAGCTGAAGAGAGCTGTTCATACACCCCTTGAAATTATGAAGAGCTAACAAAAAGCAGTATCAAGCAGTACATGAAAGATAGGAAATTAATATTATTGAATCTAGGTTACATTTTTCTTGTTTCTTGGATAGGTAGGGGGAATTTCTGTACTATGAAACAGTAACACTAAACCACAGGTATTTTATCTCTGTCACTTTCGTGGGATAACTGCAATTCCTACCAGGGGTTTAAGTCAGGACATGAATGTGCCTGTATCAGCAAATCTTCCCAACAGTGTGTGGTGAGACAGATACTCAGTGCAGACAATATCTGCACCCAGTGGTCTCCCTGCCGTCATCTCCCAGAAACAGTGTTTAAAACTTCACATGGAAATTTAAGAAACACCTTGAACATCCAGCTGGGAAGCTCATATTTTTATTTCCTGACACTATAATTTGCTGGGTTTTTCTAATACTCTGTAGAGTTCCAATTTATTTCTTCAGATGCAACTCGTATTACAGAAGGATGAAACTCATGAACAAAACCAAAAAGATGTTAACACGTTCATCATGACTAAGTTGTAATTACATTGGGTTTACATTACCAGAGGAATATATCCTTGAGAAGAAAAATATTTCAATGTATTTAGGCAACGCTGGCTGCATGCCAGTTCATTTATAACACCTGTGCAAATGTTAAAAAGAAAACAAACAAACCAACCAACCTTACAAGCTACCTCAGTTTTCAGGAATGGATGCCTAGAGAATATCATCAGATATTAATGAAAACCTTACTCATCTTGAAAAACAAAATCTAAATGCAAGGATAAATTCTGTAACATCAAGCTCCAAGTAGGAATAAAGAAGTTCTATAAACCTGATATCTGTCCTCTAAAGTGGAGATCTGAGCATAAAGTCACGTATGAATTGACTTTACAACTGCACATGCAACTTCCTTGCACTGTGAATCCAGGCGTAAGAAAATCTGTCACAAAATCTGTCACAAAATCTGACCACAATTAACTGACTACTTATTAAGCGACCTCACTAAGTTTCAGCCTATTGTCACAACCAATGTCACAAGACCAAAACCAAAGAAGAGAAACAGATCCACACAGCAGACCAGAAAGTGTCTGTAGGAGTCAATCCAACCCATTCAGCATTTAACTAGGACACAGCAAGCCAAGTACTACCTAAAATACTTGGGATTCTCCCTGCTCAGTGAGGCCCCTGAATAACTAGGATCTGGTCTTCCACACCAAGACAGACGGGGAAACAGCTGAAAGTTCAGGTGATGAGCTTAAGGAAGATCTGGTGCAAGTCATGCTTGTTTGTCAGAAGATTCCACCGCATCCCATGTTAAACGATCCAAAAGGCTTTTGCAAATACGGCATTAGTCACATCTCTAAAAATCTTCAGGTTTATTAATCTTGTATACCAAGTAAAACACAAGAACAGCTGAACTGTAAGAAAGTTTATTCCATAATTCAAGTGAGAACATATTTTATGCTGACAAATTGGATCATGTTGTGCAGTATCAGTTTTCTGGGACACCTGAGTGATCTTAACAGCAGATTTTGATACTGAAAAAATAGGTCAGTTTTCACCTCTGTGAGAAACCCCAATAAGTTTCATATTTTTCTAGTGAAAATTTGTGAAGATTTGGCTGGTAACTACATTGCTCAAGTTTCACTTACAAGGTGGAGGAGTTCTGACAAGTAACTGGGCCCCACGTACTGTTGACTTACTCCTTATACCAGCGATACAGAAGAAGATATTACACAAGGGTTCCTGTGTATATAAGCCACTCTTCATTAATTTATATACAAATCTAGCCCAGAAAATTAAAGCCATTTTGTTTTCCAAACACAGAAGGGGATACATGTATGTATATATGGCAAGTGCACAATCAGTCCAACTGTAGCTGTGATTTATTCACGCTTGAGCTGCCTTTAAATATTTGAAATACACTGATTGTACAAAGTTAGAATGTAATTGTAAATGGACACAACACAGAAACCTTGTGGACTCTCCTACTGCTGCAGCCTTCCAAGCAGTTTGCTTTGGATCTTGGCTCAGGAACCGTCCTATTTGGATGCTGGGGGAAGGGAGAAAACAGGAACCCACGTGAAAACACCAGTTCCTCTTCCAATTATTGAAGAAGTGATGTCATTTGCAGGGTTAAAATAAGGCCGCAGAGGATTGAGGATGAAGGACTACTCAGAAAATATATTACAGAGAGAACGCTCGAGTTTCCTACAGGACTCCCCTCCACAGGGCAGCCAGGCTAATCACGGCGACGGCTGAAGATGACACATCTACTTCAAGTCATGCCACACGTACAAGGACGCTGGGCATTTCTTTACATCATATACACAAGGGCTCTGCTTCAGGTGACATTGCCACTTTTTGAGACATGCTCAAAGCACAGGAGTTTTCGCTCTTATTTATGGTATCTGCAGCATATGTGCAGACTAGTTTCTCAAATCCATTAAAAGTTTAATTCTGAGGCCATCTTGTATTTGAGAGATGTCTTAGAACAAGACAAAAAAATAGCATGGCGCGTACTTTGTGCCGATAATGTATAAATGATTCTACAAGAAGTATTTTTATACTCCTATCTGTGGGTCGCGCTGCTTTGAGCAAGAGATTTAGGAGCAGAATGACAGCAGCACAATCTTTTGAAAAAATTATCCTCAGACGTGAGCTTGATCCTTACATCATAGTTAAAGAACTCTGCCTGGAATGAGACCAATATCAATTGCACAACCTTCGTTCCAAGCTTACAACTTTGCAAATAACAGGTTTGAGGACTTGTGCAATGGTAACCATCATTCCACAGCTTCAATTCATACACAGGGTCAATGCACCGGCATTAAAACTGGGCTTTTTCTGCTACTCTATGGGGATTTGGTCATTAAAATATTTTTCTCAGCTCTTCCTCTTTATAACTGTCCTTATCCCTAGGAGGATTCCACAAAAAAGCAATGCACAGATCAGTATTCCTTGCTGAGAATTTAACTGCTATTCACAGAACAAATCCAATGTCCTGTCTTTTCAAAGTTCAGCTCCTCTCTCCAGTGGCCAGCTGCAATTTGAAAAAAGAAAAGCAGGAATCGACCTTTTTATCTGACTAGCCCAAAAACTGCTTCAAAAACATGCCTTCTGCTTTTAAGAAGTCAAGCCAGACCCTATTTAAGAATACATAAAATACGTATTTTTACTATCTGAGAAGAGACAAATATGCAAGGCAGAACACAAACTGGGAAGTCAAACCCATATGGTTTAATGTGATACTTCACACCAAATTGAACTGTCACCAACAGGACAGCAAGAGGAGTATCACAATATCCAACCTCCTTAATTCCGAGTCCAGATTTTCTTTCACTCCCCAGCTCTGCCAGGAGCCACTGTCATCCGCAGATAGATACAGCAACCAGGAACCTTTGCCATAAATTATTGCAACAGATTGTTCTGTACATGCCATGAAGATACTTGAGAGGCAACCTGCTCAGAGTTAAAAGAACAAAGATGTTTAAGGACTCCCTAGAACTGCTTCCTACAATGTAGAAAAGCACAGTCTGTGTGGGCAGAGTGCAGTCACAAGGTGCTGTGGTCAAGCAGTGATGTAGCAGTTCTGTCTGGCAAGAAAACCCAAGCTGATGGCTGCTGGTTGTTTTCAAAATTACTACATGGGGGGCGGGGGGTGTCATTCTCTTGTGTTTGCACTTCAAGTTCTTGGCATACGTAGTTTCCAGCAGCAATCTTCAATTTATTTATAGCTTATAATACAAGGTCTTTATATGCCAAAAGGAAATAATTACAGTAAAAGGTCTCTCTCATGATGATACAAGCACAAAGGTTTAAGTGTTTTCCTTTTCTGTGGGTTCTGCTTCAGTAAAGCAGAGGACCTTCAAAGTCCCCAATCAGACCAAACTCATATTTTGGCTTTGTGCACCCGTTTTGTATCCAGAGCTGCAGGACGCACACACTTAACTACTTCCTGCTTATTTAGGCAAGCATAATATTCTTCAGTTTAACACTCTATTTGTATTTAGTTTTTAGAGATTGAGAAACAGATTACTGGCAAACTTTTCCATCAATGTAACAACACATTTGAAACACAAATAACTTTAAAATTCTTCCCTCTCACCATAAGATAAAGCAACAGTCTGAGTCAACCCTGCAATAAATTAACAAGAACTAACCTTTGAAGAAGAGTAGCTACCTCTTAATACAAGCAGGGAGCTTTGAACCATAAAAAAAATTCACAGTTGTCAGGGACAGTAGAGAACAGGCTACCAGATTTTGTGTCATCTTGTATGAAAGCCTATGTATTATAAAGACGCAAGACTGTTGTACTTCAAATACAAACGTAGCTTGGGGAACAACCATCAAAGCATGCTGCAGCTCGTGATTCTGTATTGGCTTAAAATAGAGGAAAAGAAAACGATTGTGAAATCACATGAAAACCTCAGTTTAGTTCTGTCAGCACTGCAACAGTTCTTTATGAAAGTATGCAGTATTATCAGTTCTGATGCACAAAACTTATCTAACTCAGCTCAATACGTAACCTTTGATAACAAAACTCATCTCGATTTCATTCTTACATGATTACTGACAAGTTAACTATATCAAGTTACACTGAACTATTTCACAGTTGGTGTTTATAAACACAGAAACTTAAACTAAATGAATCCTGCACTTTCTCCAAGAGCATTTTCCTCTACGTACATGCATAGATTCTTCCACTTCCAGTATTTCCCTAAAACACCTGTCTACAGCAGGATAAAAATTAATGGTGAACTCTAACACCTAAATCAGCTAGCAGTCTAAAGTAGCTGACATGTCCAATGGGACAAGAGAAAGCATATCAAAGGTCGCTGAACTGCTAAATCAAGTGGGGTTCACCTGATGGGCAAGCAGTAAAGTGCCTTTGCTGTTCCCGTGTTACACACAGCATGTGCCCTTAGCCCTTGAGAGCTTTGCTGCTTACCTCGCTTGGTTTGGGGTTCAAATATCCCAAGTCCAGCTCAAAATAGATTCGGGCTGCACAGAATTAACACCCAAATGACATGTATCTGTCACATCCTCCCATTTCCCTCATGGGAAAACTTCTCCACAGAACTCTGCAGACTCACCACTCTTCCCCGCTCCGCCACCTCTCATCACCCTACAGAAAGGCCACATCTACCAGCAGGAGGGCAGGTGGTAATCGGCAATTATTATAACTGCACTTCATTAGGTTTATCGCATCTACAAGTGGATACCGTCTGCAGCTAACACAAGACAAAACATCCCTGCTTTCATCTTGTCCCTCCTTGCTCATTCTGGTAATTTTGTTGACATTTCAGCAGCAATCTCTTTGGTGGTAAGTGTTTTTAGTATAGCCAGACACAGCATGCAGAGACAGAATCTAACAATATAGGATGCAAACACAGTATAAGCTGTGCCTGGTGGTATTAACCCCTTATTAGAAATACATTTTCCAACTGCAGCAAAATGAGAGCCTGACACACCAGCTATGGGCTAATAATCAGCTTTCAAGGACTAATCAGAAAATTTTAGGATACCATAAGACTAAGCAGCAAGGACTATGAAAAGAAAAATCAATTTAAAAAATATTATCCACCAACCTAGATGGATTTTTCATCAATTTTACTACACAAATCCTACATGGATTCACCATGTCCATAACGACTACATGTGTCCGTAGAACCACACTAGAGAGAATAAACTTAAGATTTTCATATTTTCTTCATATTGATACAGCATTTTGCAAATCTCTATGTACTTTCATATATTGTGTCTCAATTCGGCTCAAGGGAAATGAGTGCATTTGTTCTCAAACTATTTTTAATAAATAATGAAAAGAAACAAACTGTACAAAGTAGCATACACTGCATACTAAATATTAGAAGCCTCTGTGTTTCCTTCAGGGGCCCCTGACACTCCAGAGCCGAGGGGAACGTATGCTGGCCCATTCCTCCTCCGGGGCCCCTCGCCTTCCCTACCAACACCCAGGGCTCTCTAGATGAGTGGCTCCTCTCTTGTCTTCAGGCAGATTTCAGCAGCGGTTCTGCAAGACTCTTTGCTCTCACATTTATCGTCTCCACCCCCAAATAACCTTTCGAAATTTCTCTGATGAGAGCCAGTCATTCTTCCCAGTGGCATTTCCTCCAAAATTCTGGTTGGAGGGGTCCTCTGGGGGTCAGCTACTCCAGCCTCAAAGTCACGCTACTGGGAAAGCTGCCAACACCACAAGGTCAATTACAGCTTTGTCCAGTCAAGACCTGAAAACCTCTTCAGCTTTTCAAGAATCCTCCAAGGATGGAGACTCCACAACCTCTTCAGCTTCCACTGCTACACTAACTACCTAGCACAATGTTTTCCTAATATGAATTTCTGCTAACCTCCTTTAAAATGCCTATCACCTCCCATCACCTGAAAAAGACATTTAAACGGTCTTTTACTAGTCTCTTCTAGGACAGTCAATCTCAGAAGCCAAGTTCCATACATTTGGCTGCATTTCTCACCATTTTTACTACAATGAAGTAGCATCAGCACTAGCCAGGTAAAGATCTGAAAGGGAGCACTGAACAAGCACGTCTAGGCAGTGCACCCTCATCAGAAATTCTGAACTTGCCAGGTGTCTCCATTTCATCTCCACTTCTCTTACGACAGAAATGTCAGTGCAGTTGTGCTTTCTTTCAGGACACTAAACATCACAAACAGAGCTGCAGGTCAGCTAAAGCAACCTTCTCACTTCCAGTGTGCAGGTTCTTAAAACAGACTAATGACCACTTGTTAAATAACGATCAACCATTTCTCCTGCATCAAATTTGGCTCCAACACAGATGATTAAATATTCACTCCACCTAAGATGCATATACCTAGTCAGCAATGGTACTGAAAAGCATCTACAACTGTCTTAGCCACATAATTTGTAACTAGACAGTCTAGAAGTGGCACTGTGGGCCCAACTCAGCTCGCAGGTCAATTTGAGCATATAAACCAAATCAACAGCTGCTTCTGGGCCCAAAAGCCCCTGAACATCAACACGTTTCCATCTTCTGTGGATCTGCTCCTCTTCAAACATTCAGTTGCTCTCCCACTTCAGTCTGTGTCACTAACCAGGACCACAGATCTGCAGAATGAGTCTGAAGTTCATTGCCTAAGAAACTAAGCGCCATTATCTTTTAAAAAGCCACTGACTTCAAAATATGTGAAAGAGCCAAGATGAAATAAATAACATAGTTTGACACTCTGTTCTTCCCCTCCCCTGCTTACACAGTTCCAATTGGTTCTGATTCCCGTCATGAAACCAACATCAAAGTTCAAGTTCAAGAACTGGAAGAGCGCAACTACAAATTTAGCCAACTTAAGCAGTTAAAGCTTCTTGATAACATTTGCTATTGTTATTTAAACATGAGGTTTAAACCCACAGCTACAGAAAATGAGTCTGAGGCCCAGCAGAGACACTCTTGAAATTTGCAGGTTTCTGCAGTAGAAGCAGCCATACTCTCACTATTTTAAATTAACAAACCACTGTAACATTCTGAAGCCAATTACTGCTTCCGAGTCCTGGTATCACTCCTTAAATGTTATACCTGGGAGAAAAATGCTGTCTGAACGGTACTCTTCATAAACATGATTACAGTCAGTCCGGCAATTTCCACACACTGGCACTAATAAGAGGTGCTGGCTAACTGTGTGCTACAAGATGCGTATTTAGAGTTTCCTTAACATGTCATAGGAAATAAAGTATTTTCACCATCAAACTCAATTCCATTTTTATCGTTACTTCTAGAGCTACACTAATACTTCCTGTGTAGAACACACATTTGGTGATTTTCTTGTTGGGCTGCTCAATGTGTTTAAAATATACACTTTCAACATACTGTCTTA
Source organism: Patagioenas fasciata (assembly GCF_037038585.1). Classification (NCBI taxonomy): domain Eukaryota; kingdom Metazoa; phylum Chordata; class Aves; order Columbiformes; family Columbidae; genus Patagioenas; species Patagioenas fasciata. The sequence continues at coordinate 16,435,044 of NC_092533.1, read as the reverse complement.
CTTGTGTGCTCTTCATTAGACAGGAATGTCATATGACAGAATAACAGCAGGCCTGGCCATCTTTTCCATACAGTAACTCACCCAGAAAACCAGTCTTTAAGTATGATGACACAGGAAAAAATAGCCTAACTCAGCAGAGCAACACGTGCATCCCTTTCAGCCAAGGTACACCTGTGTCAGTTTGACAGGTGTGTTGACTTGCATATCTGCTACACTGGGAAAACACGACTTGTATGTAGATTAACTCTACCCAATTCGATTGTCTCTTGCCACAAAAAAAGAAAAAAACTGCCTTAGACATTTTGTTATCAGAGTATGAACCATGTTTTTGCCCTCCAAAACAGAAACAATAATCCAAAAGAATAAATAGTAAGAAATATTATTATAGCTGCGCTTATTAAAGGGGAACATTCAGTGTACTTTAATGAAAGACTTGTACCCAAATATTAATAAATATTCTCTAGAAAAAAAAAATCAGAAGTTGATTAGCCCATAAAAACCAAGACTAGTAAACGCAGCTGCCTGCGCAGGTGTTTAGTACACTGATTAAATGCCATCTTCATTAAAAACAGCATCCACCCTCCCGCCCAAACCTGATGATACTACTTTCCCTTCCAAGAGAAGCTCTTCCAGCGCACACACCGATCTGCACCATCCCCCGAACCCTCATGGAAAGTGCCGCGGAGCAGCGCGCACAGTCCCGGCCGTGCCGAATCCACAGACTGGCCCCGCGGTCCCCGCTCCCGCCATGGCGGCTGCGAGCGCCGCCTCCCCCGCCAGCCCGGGCCTTACACGGCTTCTTGGCATCCTTGATCTTCATGGTGCGGCAGCGCGGGCCCGGTGCGGCTGCGGCGGGCAGGGCGGGTCTGGGTCTCCTGCCCCTCGCCTGATGGGGCGGGAAGCGGCGGCAGCTCCTCGGGGCCGGCCCTTGGTCTCCTGATCCGCGGCCGGTGGGCGGCGGGCGCCCGCCTCCTCGTCGGGAGCGGCGCTGGCAGCGCCCACCGTTACGCCCGCGGCCCGGGGAAGGGCCGCTCCAGCGGCGGCATCGGCTTTCGGGCGGGGACACGGGGCGGGAGGCGGCGCGCAGCGGCGGCAGCTCTCACGCCCGGCCCGGCGACTGCGTCCCGCTGCGAAGAGCCGAGCATCGGCCCCGGGGCCGCTGAGTCGCGCCGCGGAGGGCAGCGCTTCCCGCCGCCTCGGGGCACGGCAGCGGCCGGGAAGAGCAGCCCGGGGCGGCCCCTATAGTGGGGGCGCGGGAAAGGCCCCGCTCGCGCACGGCCGCCGCAGCCCCTGTGGGCAGGAGGGCGGCCCCGGCGCCCTGCGGAGGCCGCGGCCGAAGCGGACGCGGCGGCCCGGCACAAGATGGCGGCCGGCACCGGGGAGCCGCGGCCGCGCCACACAATGGGGCCGAGGCGGCTCCTGCGCGCCCGCTCCGCCGCTGCCGCAGCGCTGCCCCCCGCCCGTCACGGGGCGGCGCGAGGCGCGGTGAGCACAGCCCGGCCCGCGCGCTGCCTACAGCTCCCGGCGTGCCGCTCACCCCACGGCCCCGCCGCCAATCGGGAGGCGCCACCGCCTGGCGTGACGCGGGGGCAGGGCCCGGGCGGCTCGCGCGGTTCCTGTCAGCCCGGGGGCGGCGGCCGCTGGTGGGCGGGGCGGTGTGCCCGTGCTCCGGGAACGGACCAGGCACCGGCCTCACAGAGTCAGAGTGTCAGGGGTTGGGAGGTATCTGGGAAGCTCATCCAGTGCAATCCCCCCATGGAGCAGGAACACCCAGCTGAGGTTCCACAGGAAGGTGTCCAGGCGGGTTTGAATGTCTGCAGAGAAGGAGACTCCACAACCTCCCTGGGCAGCCTGGGCCAGGCTCTGCCACCCTCACCAGGAAGAAGTTTCTTCTCAAATTTAAGTGGAACCTTTGTGTTCCAGTTTATACCCATTGCCCCTTGTCCTGTCACTGGTTGTCACCGAGAAGAGCCTGGCTCCATCCTCCTGACACTCCCCCTTTCCATATTGATCCCCATGAATGAGTCCCCCCTCAGTCTCCTCCAGCTCCAGAGCCCCAGCTCCCTCAGCCTTTCCTCACACAGGAGATGCTCCACTCCCTTCAGCATCTTGGTGGCTGCGCTGGACTCTCTCCAGCAGTTCCCTGTCCTTCTGGACACAATACTCCTCACCAGCTGCCTTGGTCATGTGGAAGTGAGACACACAACAAGGACCCCCAAAGAGGGCACAAGGCAGGAGGGGTCTGTGCTGCCATGGCAGCTGCCGCTGTGGAACCGGGGTGTCCAACCAAGCTGGTGCCATCCTGGAGTTCTCCCTCTGCCTGGCTCCTGAGGTACAAGTACCGCATGAACGCTTTTCATCAGTACGTAAAGAAGGGAGCTGAAATCTGATTTTCGTTTCCCCTGCCTGGGAGTGGAAGCGCTCACACAGTTACACACCAGAAGCACTTCAGGAAATTGCTTATTTTACTTGCCAGTGCCTGAACTCCAATAACTACATGAATAACTACAGTCCTGAGGAAGTTTTTACTCACACAGCACAAGGATAGTCTGGCATTTAGTGCCCTGCTACAGAGTTTGTAGACAGTCTCCAAGCTGGGCAGCTGCTGAGGCCTCTGACCCGCTGCTCACAAAACCAGAGTTTTCCAGCAAGAACTCCTAATGGGGCAGCTACTTTCACCCCGTCTTTGTGATAAAGTGCCCTGTAATTCTAGGTTAATTGCTGTGATCTAGGATGGCTCTAAAAGCTCTGGTCCGTGAAAGATTTCAGCTGCAGCCCTGTCCTCAGCTCCTGTTCAGTGGGGCCAGCAGAGCTTTGCTCCCCAAGCCGGCCACCTTTGTGCACAAAGAAGGAGCCCGGTGTCTCATTTTGGGGTTTTGCATCTGCTTTGAGCACCAATATTTTGTTGGGTTTCATTCTAAAAGCTGTCATAAAAAGATTTCTTCATTTTTATCCAGAACCTTCATTTAAAAAAGCACTGAAAATCCCATGTAGATGCTGTCTCCTGTTCATCATGTTTCTTTTCTGAAATAACTGTATTTGGAAAATTCACTCTGTAGTCTTCTTGATGTTTACTTCTTGTCCTTTAAAGGAAGTTAAGAGAGTAATAACAAGAGTGCAGAACTTCCCTCTGTAAGCTGCATGTAATTGTGGAAGTTCCCATCTGTTATGCTTAAAGAGAAGAAATTTTGGTGTGGCTTTGTGGTTTTTCACTGTGATGTAGTTTACTACTGAAATTTTAAACGCAGGCATTTACATACATATTAGGGAATATGAGAATTTATCTGCTACCTGGAAGTTAACTTGTGCCCGTTCGTGAATACACACTGTGATCGTAAGACAGAGTCTTTAATTTCCTGCCCGTCACCAGACTGTGCAGTGTGGAATGTTTTGTGTAAACTGAGCTGCCCGGTGCTGCACAGACATCTCTAGCGGGGCTGGAGAAAATAGATCTGCAGGGAGGTTTTTCAGTACCTGAATCCTGAGGCACTTTTTCCAGCACGCCGACTATGTTTACCACACACCTTCTAACTCTAGAGGAAATGAAATACCATCCCAGGGAAGTGCCAGTAATAAACATATACCTGCGACCCAGAAAAACACAAACAGCCCAGTCTGCAGCCTGACAGCTATCCAATTCCCCCTCTCGGAACAGGCAGAAAACTTCCTGACTCAGCCTTTCCCTGAGGAAATTAGAATTCTCCCTTTCCAGCAACACAGATTTGGTGATTACTTTCTTAGCCTCTGCCTTCAGTCAGGGACAAAAATAGATATTTTGTGCATGGGTTTCATAGCAGCAAGTTCTGAATTTGAATACACTAGATGCCCACTTTAAGCTATTTATTTGTCCAGCAAACCTTCTTAGTTCATCGCCCCGTGTTAAGAATTTGAATAAAGGGTGCTGTGATAATTCATGAACTGAGGGCTGTTCAACTGAAAACCAGATCAGGAAATTTTAGAGTTGCATTTAAGCACTTCTTCACAAGAAGGTGAAATGCTTTAGCTGAATAGCTTCAGCTAAGACACACTGTATGAAAAAACAAGCCAGGCTCAACTCCTGTGAGACTTTTGGAATACTCCTTATTTTTTTAGATCAAGTTGATTCATAGGTTATGAGCACTTCTGGAGTGCAGCTGTTTGTTTTATACAACCAATTCCAGGTAGTAGTTGTTAACAACTATACTAAAACCCTATACAGGGTCTGTGTGCGATGAATCAATGTGAGAGGATCCTATATGAATGATATACCTAAAGGCAAGGATTTTCTTTTTTAAACCAGTGTTACTTACAAAGATGTTTTGGGGTGATACACAAATTGTCTTATTACTATATTAGAACCTCATTTCTTTATTGGTATGACTGAAGTCAACCAGCTGGATCTTAGTGCTTCAAACCATACTTCGGTACCATACTTCAGTATTTACCTTAACACAGTTAAATAAAAATAAAAAAATAAAAAATAATTTTAAAAAAGCCCCACCACCCCAACAATTCAGTGAGTGCTTTACTCAGAAGAAAAATAGGGCAGCTTAAGAGGTGCAAAATATGCCGAGGTATAATGAAGGAAGTTTAAGCTCCTCTAAAGTAACTGTCTATCGTGTGTGCTCTTATCACACGCGAGGTGAAAGCATGATAGTATCGCGTGTGCTGTGAAGTCCCAACATAAACTACCTTGTGGTATTGGTTCCTGTAACCTCAACCTGCATGAAGAGTGTCTAAAGCAGGGCTGAGTCATTTGCCCATCATTAACAACCCTTCTCCGTGGACAACCCTGGCTCCAGTTGCTTGTCACTTCACAAAAATTCAGTTTCCTCAAGTGATGATTTCATGTTTAGTGTCTGGCCTGTGCTTTAAGTTTCAGATGAAACCATTTCCAAGGATAAGGCACACCTGCAGCTGTGGACCACTGAGAATATAATGGACTGATTCCCCAGAGCTTTGAGCTATTCCTTGAGCACAAAAGCCATCGATTCTGTGGGACTCGTGTAACCCTCTTTGCTCCCTTCCACATGTCTCTGAAGCAGGATGTGTATTCTTCCTCCCAAGGTGAGACACTACGGTCGTAAAAGATTATTTTTACAAAAGAGGAGTGATCCTTCTGCCGTGGGGACAAGAGTCACAGGCAATAGGAGAAGGCAGTGTCATTCCCAGCTTACCCTGAGCGTCACTTCACTTGGAAATCACAGAAGCTCTGGGAAAAGAGAAGTTCAAAAGATCACGTAGGAACAAGATGCAAAGCTATGCAAGTCCTGCAGCAACTTCTGTTCCTCCTGCTTGTGAGACTATGGACTGCCCCTCTGTGTCATGGTATAAGTTTAAGCTTCCTCATACTAACACGTGCTGCTCGTACCACGTGTGTGTTCTGTTACATGCCTGAGGAGTTTCTCACTGCCTGCTGGGCTCTTTGAGGGCTGAAGGTGCATGAAGGAACTGCTGCGCTTTCTTGCATAGCCAACAGGTATCGCGGCTGCAGGAGTGTGCACCTGCCAGCTCGGAGCAGAGCCCTGCTGGGTAACAAACTCTGCAGGCATGCAGTGTGTGAGCAAACAGCAGTGGAACTAGAAACAGCAGAATCCGTTGTTACTCCATAAGGTGCTAGCACCAAAGTAATGGTGGTTAACATCAACAGCAGCCTCGTGACACCGTTGTGACACTTTCCTGCGGCCACCACAGCGCACAGGCACCAGCTGCCCTGCACACAGAGCTGTCGTCCTGCTGTGGAGGCATGGTGATGAAGTAGTGTTGGAGACTCTCAGGTCTTGCATGTGTCCTCCCAGGGCTCGGCAGGGTCATTCTCCTGCTGCTGGTCCTGCACATTCCTGGGATGGGCTGCAGGCTCCTGGCCTCAGTGACCCCTCAGCAAGTCACAGCTCGTGGGGACAGCAGGGTCTCCTTCCCTTACAGGGCCAATGTGAACAACACTGGTAAGCTGATGGTACAGGAACAATAAAAACTGCAAAAAATTATTTAAAACTCCCCAGAAAATCCACATATCACACACACACGTGCTCCTGTAAGGAGCAGCTGAGGACTTTGGGCTTTTTGAGTTTGGAGAAAAGGAACCTGAGCGGCGACCTCATGGCTTTCTGCAATTTCCTGAGGAGCTGACACGGGGAGGGAGGTGCTGAGCTCTTCTCCCCGGGATGCCATGGTTCGGAGCTGCACCAGGGGAGGCTCAGACTGGACGTGAGGAAGCATTTCATTATGAGGGGGGAGCTCAGATCCTGAAGAGGATTCCCAGGCAGGCGGTCGATGCCCCAAGGCTGTCGGAGGCATTTGGACAATGCCCTTAGTGACACGCTTGGACTTGGTCAGCCCTGCCTTGCTCAGGCGGTTGGACTAGATGGTCGTTGTAGGTCCCTTCCAGCTGAAATACTCCATCCCAGTCAGTCCCAGTCCGTCCCTGTCCCAAACACGCCGCCGAGCGGCCGGACCGCGCTCTGCAGCGCCACCTGCTGGCGGAGCCCGAGCAGCGCCGGAGCTGGGAGCGGGGCCGGGGGGGGAAGGATATCCCCCGCGTGTGAAACAACCGAACCCACCCGGGAAGGCCTTAAACCGAAGGGATTACTTAAGAGCACCTTGGGTTTGGCAAAACTAAGGCAATTCTGGCTGTCTATTGTCTATCGGTTGTGAGGCGTTCTTGTATAAGCTGAAGTAGGAATTGGGAGGTGACTCATAAAAGAGGTCACAGAGACCAGAAGCGAGAAGACCCGCAGAGAACAGCAACGAAACCCACAGACAAACAGCCTGCAGGCAGCAACACCGTCTGACTCGTCCCTGCTGACTGGAAAAAAGATAAAGGAACCTGTGGTCGTTTCTCAGCACTTTGTCCCAGATCAATGGCTTAAAAAAACCCCTGATAACCTTCTGCAAGCAGAAGCACAAATGAGAATTATATCCTTGGGCTTTGGCTTCTCGAGGACTTGCCGAGAAACTTGTGCACCGCAAAGCCACGGGCAATGCAAATAACTGCTGTGCAGACCCGTTAGTTCAGCCAGTACCTAGAGATTTTTGAATAGATCCTGCTAGCTCTTTTACTGGGCTCAGCTGGGTTTGCTTTAGGTTAAAACGTTACCATCTGCTGCAATTATCTAATTAACCTTCACGGTTCAGGCTTAATGACACTCATTAAGGTTGAGTGTTTTTATTGGCTGACTGCTGTCACCAGCTTTGCTTGGAATGGCAAAAGCAACTCGAAGCGCCGTAGTTTGAAGCGTAATTAGCACCATGTGAGTGTTCCACAGGGGCATGGGTGAGGGAAGGCTGAGGACTAGGTGAGAGCTTCGTTTTGTTCTGTGCTAAGGCTGGAAGGCAGTGAACACAAGAGGTCTGTTATGTTTGGGTTGCTGATAATAATCAGCTACAGGTGTGGCAGCAAATTTGGAATATAGGTGTGTCAGGACATTATGAGATCTTTGTCATCCACTGTTGGTTGGGTGATTTCCATTTCCTCAGTCAGCCCTCCTCTCACCCCAATTCCCAATATTTCTTCATTTATTCTGTCATTAGTTAATAGGTGTGTTTTCGCTGCAGGTCTTTCTCACAAAAAAAGGCAGCAAATAAAGTGGCTTAATTAATCTGGGTGTGTAAAACTCCTAAAGCATTAGGTTGTGATGCCATAAAAATATGTAACCACTGTTCATACTACCTTTAACTACAGCCATTGTCTGACTAGATTTGTCCAAGAGGAACCTGTGTAGTTCCCCCATCATTTTTTGTGAGCTACCTCACGTACTCTAAAAGGTCAGACTCACCACCTCAAATACAGATAAAAATAATCTGCACCACAAGGTATGTTACAATCTTCCATAACCCAACAATTTATTTAAACTTACATCACAATGAGAATCTATTTTAATAAAATACATCAGTTCACACCAGTCTGCATTGCCATTTTTTTAAGGGTAAGCATCTTTCTTCACTTTATATTAAAACTTTATAGAGGTAAAAACTACTGCATTGTACTCGCAGTTCTTGAAATCTAGTGTAACATTAGGCAGGTTACAGAGGAACTTTCAGAGCTAATTACACTTCAGTTAACCTCACATTTTTGGCACATCTGAATGCTTTTTATTTACTTCTTAACATCATAAAATAATTCTATAGCACAATAGAGAATCAGTGACATAAAGCATCACTATCCAATGGCAAGTGCTGCCTAAAAGCATACAAAAATTGCATCATTTGGTTACAAAATAGATATTCCTAGTCCTTTATCCCAACGGTTAACATCGAAGTGCCATGACAGAAAAGGGACAGCCTTGCTCAGTTGTTGTTGCTCACTTTGCTGCAAGGCTTGGCTTAACTAAATCCCAGAGTGAGGTGTTACTAAGACGATGGCTTTTGCCTTGCCAGTCAAGGCCATTCCTTTTAAAACACCCTCCAGCAGGTGAGAGGCCACGAGTAAATGTCACCTTCTTTCTCGTGTGCATTGCTGCTCAGGGACAGAGCGAACACAGTTTTAGGGGTTCAAAAGGGGCCGTGTTCCTGCAGGCCATGGCAGTTTAGTGGCTACAAATCGCACAGCGGAGCTCACGGAGGGCTTGTGAGCCACTGCGCAGTCTGGATTTCTTCTGCCTGGCACCATAGCAGCTGCTTCTTTAGGAATTGAAGCGTTCTAAGCAGGAATGAAACATTAATGGCAGTGGTGTGCCAGGCACATATTTGCACAACAGTCTGCAGTTACTTGCAGGCATTTCTAAAACCTGTAGGTTGTGGGTTTGGGTGATTTTTGTTGTACACCACAAACTCCGGCTGGTGTGAGCTTCTGACGTTATATTCAAAATAAAAGGCAGCCCGCAGAACTCAGACCCAGGGTTAGTTTTTCCCTGGCTAGAGCTGTACTGTTTCAATCAGTTTGGCACATTAACTAGCGATTGTTTTGTTTCACTGATCACAGGTTCCACATACTGATATTTATCTTGCGAGATAGCCATTATATTGGTTATGTCTCTTCTGCTGAATTTGCTCTGGTAGTAAGAAATAAATATGAAGTGTTGTAGTTAAGGAGAGATTGAAGAACGTGAAGCATGTTAGAGCTTTCTGGGTGCATGATGGCAAGATTGTCACTTTTCTTTAATGGGAAATCAACCTTCATACCTGTCATGGCAGGGATGCATTCTGTGCACCTTTACAAAGCCCCACTCAAACAAAGGCCCCATTTACTTGATTCAACTTTCCTACTCCTCCTTTGCTGAATCTTTTTGGTGAGACCAGCGAGTGTTCCCAAAAGGAGCTTATAGCTGTTAGGAATCACCTCTGACTTCACCTCACTTAGAGAAAGAGAAATTGAAGAAAGGACCATAATACTTGCTATATTAGCGAAAGACATTACACTGATAATGGGATGGTTGTTGATGGGGATGTTTGAAACATATAATAACAGAAATTTCAAGGTATTCATCAAACTTACTCCTAGAGTCAACTTTTGCCTCACATTCACAGTGAGAATTTATCCCTGCATTGATTTCCATTTCATATTCAGCGTTTGCTCTGAACACAGCTAAAGTTACTGGAGCCCTTTGGGAGGCAGGAGTGCAGGACACAAAGCTGTGCAGCTGGAAAAGCTTTGGCTGAACCGGTCGATCTGCGCCAGGGGTGAGAAGAGGGTGGGACGGAGCTGTGACACCTCTCTCTGTGCAGAGAGGGCTGCTACGGTGGACAAATGTCGGCTGAATACCTTCACGTGGGTATAGTGCAACTTCTGCTCGTTAAAAAAAAGCTGTGGAAAAGCAGCCAGCTGCTGGGTACCAGCGTGCGGATGAACAGGCAGCTACAGCCCAGCTTACACCCCTGGCTCAAGCGACACTGGGAGTAAAAGCTGTTGCGTTGCAGCTACGTTCTGGCACCTGCAATATTTTCATGCTCTTTACAAGTTAAAGTGTCAAGGCGTGACAAACTATGTAGCAGTGCATTCCTTATATTTCATATACAAAAAAGGGCTCAAGGCTGGGAGCAAGAAGGCACAAACTTGGGAAATAACATAGCTGAGGAGTCTACACAAAAGTACTATGTCATTTATTAGGCGTTACTTAGCACTTATTTCACATTTTGCCCCCAAATTTCCCAAAGCGACATATATTTCCCCACTTTCTTTCCCTCCGTCCCCTTCTTTTGGATAAAGCTGCCTGTGCTCTATAGATACAGTTGCTGAAGAATACAATGTGAACACAGATCAATACAACATACACAGCAAAAAATGCATTCTAGTATTACAATAGCCAAATAATGTAGTCAGCCTCAAGCTACGGCGGTGCTGTAGGGAACCAGTTCAAGACCAGCAAGCGGAGCCACTGTACAGGAGCAAAGCGGCATCGGCAGCATCAGGCGGAGCAAGGGATGGAGGGGGAGGATTCTCGGGGTGCCCGAGCAGGTGGGACGGCTGTGGGTCGCGGATCCGCTCTCGGGACACCCACCCAGAGCCTCGGAGAGTTCTTCAGCCCGTATCAGTTCTGTGGCAGGTCCTTGGAACACCTTTGCGTTTGTTCGTTGTGCACACACATAAAGTCACCCCCACGCTTCTCCTGTTAGGCTATGTTTTCTTTATATATATATTTTTTTTAATTTTAAGTTTTGAATTTTTTTTTTTCTTACAACTGTTAAAAAACTTCCATGGTAAAAATAACTCACTATATGATACATATACCCAAAGTGGTGCGATACTTTATATAATAAAAGATGAAAATAGTCACTTTCCATAATAAAAATAAGTTCTATTTTTTGCTTATTTTACAATATACTTAATAATTCTTTTCTTCTTCTTCACTCTGAAAGTAAATAGGTCCCATTTCGGTAGCGCTTCTGAGCTGATTAAAGTGGCAAGAGACTGGAGAATGGCTTATAAGCATTTCGAGCAGCCGCATTCCACGTGCCTCTCCAGTTCCTCCGTGAAGGTGGATCCATCCGTGCACTGGAAGAAGTATTTCCGCCTCTTGCTGCGCAGCGGGACGCAGCACTGCCCGCTGCCGCAGCCGCCGCGGCATTCCAGGCGCGGCACTTTGGAGGCCGTGGCACACGACGTGTAGCCCTGCTGCTTGCGGACCACTTCTCGAATGACCTCTCCTTGGCAGAGATTCTCTGGTAAGACAACAAAGATGTAAAGGGAAAATAAGAAGGTGGTAACGATTTTGCCAGCTATCCCCCAAACATCAGCAGGCAGCCCTGTACATGTAATGATATTCAAGGCAAACAGATGGCATGAGCAGGACCGTAATCTTTTACTGCTTTGTACCTGCCATCAAACCAGAGCTTGTGTTACACAAATGTGTAATATCCGGCACACGGCAGAGGCCAGGCAGGCCTGCTGGCTTTGATCAGCGCTTCTGGAAGTGCTTTAATGAATGCTGAGTGTTGAATCCTGCAACACTCCTGCAAAATATGAATTAGTTTTACTATGTCTGCTTCTCAGGATCAAAGGTCGGCCCGCTCTGCATGCCATTAGCAATCTGGGGTACCTGACGACGCCTGTGCCGTTCCGCAGGCACTTTGCAGCATCCAGATACATTTTGGTGAGGCTGTATGTGTGTATAATTTGGAAAGTCTGTGGTTCATTCACAGGAGAGGCACAACCTAAATAAAAATAATAGAAGCCAGCTCCTTCCTTCTGTACAGGAACAAAAAAAAGGCAGAAGGGATGAAGACAGAATTCAGCGAGTTTCCCGTGAGTCTTTTCAGTTCAGGGCAGAAGAGCTGAGCCCCAGCCCTAGTAGGAAAGTCCAGCATGATCTGTGGGATTCCCAGGAAACCCGCAGCTGCACCAGAGGGAGCAAGCCGAGAATCTTTGCTGTCACTTCGGGTGAGCAGTACCTCCTGCCTTCCAGGTCCTGCTCATGTCATCTGCCAAAACCCCTGGTATGCAGGGTAAGATGTCCTTTCCCAGCACTGCAATTTGCTAATCAGTGTTTGCTGAGGGTAAATCTCACGGCAACCTTTTTTAAATATCCCACCACAATCCTGGGAGCAGCAAACCTCGAGGATACAAGAGACAGAGAAGAAAACCCTCGTTACAGATGTCTCCATTTCCATAGGTTTGGGTAGTAGCTGGCTAGCTGTGGTGTGGTTCTTTTCTCCTCCCTGTGTTGATCTGCAGATGCTGACTTAGCTTTATCTCCTACTATTTGCCATTTACCCCCAAATACGAGTGACATGGAAGAGCGTAAAGCAGAAATGCAGCAGCCTCGCTGCCAAGCGTACCTCTGTCACAGTGCTCTCCACTGTAGTTCGGTTCGCATTCGCAGTAGGGTTCCCCGTGCTCAGAAATTTTACACTGCCCGTGGTTGCATTTCAAAATCCTGCAGGGACTGGAGGAGTTGTTCTTCTTGTCGCAGTACATGCCTGTGTAGCCCTCCATGCACTTACACGTATAAGCAACGTTGGCCACCACGCACTTCCCGTGCAGACACCTGCAGCAAGAGAAGTGTTTAGAGCTGGCCCGTGTGAGACGTGGAAGTTCCTTTTCTCAGGGATGTCTGGGTCTGGCATTTCTGCCCATTTAATTCCAGGATACTAATCCAAAGGCAGCAGTTCAGTGTCAAACACTCTAAAGAAACGGTGAGTTTGCAGTGAATACTGGATAGTGTTCAGAGAATACATTTAGAATTAGTGATCCTAAGCGAGCTCTTTGAAAACCACGAGGCTCCTCCACGAGCACGGGCCAACGCTTGGCACCCACACAAGCCAGCTCACATTTACAGCGTCAGCCTGTGGAACTGAGTGCCAACAATCACGCTGCATACCCAGGCTTCCTTAGCAGAATTACTCTGCAAATAATATCAGGTGATGAAAAACAGTGTGATAAATGAAGGTGCTTGTGGAAAAGCTCTGCACAGACTTATTCACGAGCAGTTGTAGCTGAAGGGTTCGCTGTCTCATGTGGTCGGCTGTGTGAGAGCTTTGGTATTTCTGAGGAATAACATGGGGGTGTTGATCCTTAGCAGGTTCTCTGACACCATCCCCACTTCTGGGACAGGGATAGACTTGGAATGGGCTGAGGACAGGGAAGAAAACACTGTCCAGCCAAGGGAAAACTGCTCAAGGCTTATACACCCTTGCTACATCAGGTCCTTCTTGACATAAACCCATGTCCTTCTCTTATTTTTGTTTGTTTTCTTTCTGGTACTTTAAAATTGTTCCCTGCTTATGTCGAATCCTTGTGCATTCCATTTTTAAGCTTTCAACTAAAAAGCACAAATTACAAAAGCACTTTCATCCAGGTCAAGACATGCAAAATACTGTAATAATGGGAGTCACAGTCTATAAAAGCCAGTATTAATCTGCGAGTGTTGGAGCAGACACCTGCCAGCAGGATGCCGTACTCCCCTGGACATAAAGGGCTTGGCCTTAAGGAGTCAACTCCAAAAGGGCTGAAGTGATTTAATGAAAGGTGGGACGGTATGTGAGCATTATAATGCAAAGAGCTACTTCTCTTAGCAAAGGGGATACATTCATTATTGCATCACCCTCCTTGGAGTATGAGAAAAACAATCCCTCATCATGTAAACATCTGGAACACCCTCATTTTTCTCTGTCCAACTACAACAGCTTCATGTTGACATTGGAAATTCAAGGAAACCTTTGGGCCTCTGACTGTTTCTTCACTTGGGTCTTCATAGCTTTGCCCTGTAGACTGTCAGGTGCTTCTCAACACCCTCCAGCGTTCAGTACTTTGCAGAATTAGACCCAGAAGAAAGTTTAAAATGGTACCTCTGCCAAGTTAAATTTCTGCCCTTAAGAGAGTGATTATTTACTGTGACAATTTACCTGTCAAAAGTATGTGCTTGTGAAAAGCCCCTTCCACGGAGAGCGCAACCAAAGTACCTTCTAAAACAAAAGTATTTCCATCTGCTTATGAAACAGCGCTGAGCTATGCAGACTGCTGGTCTGCGCTGGACGGTTTCCGTGTGTACTTGACATAAGTAAGTGATTCATCCCATGTTCCTGATGGGGATGTGGTTACTGAGCCTTTGAACTGTGAATGCTTTTCCACTCGTGCTCCCCTCACATGCAACTCCATGCCATCCTTTAAACGTGCACTTTAAAGGGCTGTTTCAGAGTGTAATATTTAAGTCAGCTATTTGGGAAATTTAAAACTGTTCACGCTGGAGCACAGAATGGTCTTCAGGGAGTTAGTCTGAATATTGGGTCCAATGGTGCTGTGAGCGTATCCCTGTAATGTGTTCCTCCCATACCTGTTAACAGGAGTTTTCCTGTTTTAATGTGTAAAGTCTCAGCTGAAAGCATGACCTGCAGTATTTACAGCTTGGCTCCTCCAGGACAAAAAAGTTCCTTCAGAGACTGAGCAACATCAGGACAAGAAGTGGAAACTGAGAGTTGCGGTGGATGCTGACTGACAGCTGTCAATAACCTCCATGGTCAGATATGTGGTGTTACAAGACAAAATCCGAAATACACGTTAGCTGCAAAGCTTCCGCCCTCCCATCAGCATTCGTTTGAACTTACTTGTGGTTAAGACAGGGGTCTCCAATTTCCTGGTCACACAGGGGTCCCATCCAGCCTGGGTGACATTCACAAATCACACTTGTTTTCTCTAGGGACCGGCAAATACCGTGCTTGCAGATGTTACAGGATTTGCAGCCAGGAAGGACTCCTAGTGACTGCTGTGGTAAATCCTTGAAATCCTGCAGCTCGTTATTGATGCGGACATCGTGAATGCATCCATGAAAACCATTTGGTGTTTTATCTGCACCCTGGCGCAGTGAAGACAGTCCAGTGGAGGTCGGGATCCCTTCAGATAAACACAAAAACTCACCGTTACAATGATAGTACATAAATTATGATTGCTAACATTTCTTTTGTCATAGCCCTTTATAACTTTTAAAGAATTGATTTGTACAGAACCTTTGTAAGGTAGCACAGCCTCATTGTCCTCATTCTGGAAAAGGAAAGAAAGAAAATCACTTGCCCAAGCTTACGTAAGAAGAATATGACAGTTCCTTCTCATAGTTAAGTGGAACCTCCTGTGTTCCAGTTTGTACCCATTGCCCCTTGTCCTGTCACTGGTTGTCACCGAGAAGAGCCTGGCTCCATCCTCCTGACACTCCCCCTTTCCATATTGATCCCCATGAATGAGTCCCCCCTCAGTCTCCTCCAAGCTCCAGAGCCCCAGCTCCCTCAGCCTTTCCTCATAAGGGAAATCCTCCATTTTCAACCACATAAGCACTCTGAATTTGCTATCCCTAAGTAACTCCACTGCTAAAGATGGTCTTAAAACAAAACCAGCATCTTTGTTTAACCTTGCGTTAGGAGGAACGTTGCTGGACCAGGTGATGTAGTTGGAAAGATGAACAAGGCTGTGTGCACATGAAGGCTCAAGTCTGTCCTAAAGCTTAGCGTAGGTTTGGAACAATCGCTCTGGGGTAACTTAATCGACTACTTTGACTAAATATTGTGAAGCGGAAGGGCAGCTGCCATCCACGCAATGCTATGTGCAGAGGGGTGGCACGTACAGAACACTGACGGTTTAGGAAGAAGCAAGAAGAATTTTAATGGGCAATAAAAAAAGTCTCCACTGAGCCCATGGCTTCTGGTACCCAACAGTCCCTCATTTCAGGGCTCTGATCTGTCCTGTGAATGCATTTTTGTAGGTCTCTTTTGAGAATTAGTATTGATCCCCAATGCTCATCCGCTAACAAAGCTTTTCCATGCGATTACTTCCCACGTTCCCTGTGTATGAATTGATGTGGGGTTGGTATCTTTCATGCTGTGCTAGAGGGTGAAATTGTGACGGCCTCACCAGCAGATTATCTTTGATGCATGATGCTCTTTAATAGCCTGTGACATTCTTAATAGAAGCCAATTATAAAAGTTCAGCTCTGTACAAAGCAAGATTAGCCAGTTTTCTGATTTACAAGGAAAATATTCAGGGTTCTTTTAGAAAAGCATCATTAAAAGGAATTATTTACAAAAGGCTTGACCAGCACCAAGTGAAGTTGGTCAGAGTTTTTACTGCTGGCTTCAATGATTTTGTTAGAAAAAGCCCAAAGACTTTCTGAGTCTATTGTAGTTCTGCTGACTTTTGTATTTAGAAAACCCTGATTAAAAGGTCAAGAACTCTGTGTCACCGAAAGGGAGATTTCAACATCCAGCCCAGAACAGAGCTGGTGGTTCTGGCAGAGCGCAGCCTTCATCCTGCCCTTCGTATCCAGATACCTAATTAGTGGGATACTCATTATTCTGGGCATCTGCTCCCCACCACACTTGGCTCCTCCTTCCCCCCAAATTCAGTACAGAATGGGAAAAAACTTCCTAACCGAGGCTGGGTTAATCCTCATATCTTTCTAATACTGAAACTCTGGCTTCAGTTTCCAATGATAAAACTACTAGCCAAGAAGTTCTTAGTCACCTTGTGTGTTAATATGGTTTGGACGTCTTAATATACTTAAAAAAAAAATAGAATAAAAAAATTTAGACCTCTATATAACTTCCAGCAGAAATACAGCTCATTCATGGTATAGTTAAAACTACTGACTACTGATTTGCCTTTTTGCCATGACTGTGATATTCTTCCACCATGACATCTTTGTGCCAGTCAGTTCTGAAAGCTTTAGCATTGACAAACCACCCTGCACGTGCTGAGGGTCCCTCCCGGGGCTGGCTATAGGATGGAAGATGATTTGCTTCTGAGAAGAGTCGTTAAAATCTAGAAGTGCAGAGGAGCTCACTGTACCTCCGATGTAGAGGGGTGTGTTGAGGCTGGCAGAAGACTGTTTCTGGAGTTTTCCTAGGCTCTTGGGAGTTCCCTTGTCCACCACCAGGTTCAGAGTTTGGTTCAGCATCACAAGTTCCACACTGTGAAACTGCCCATCATTTACTGTTTCCACACTAAAAGGAAAAAAAAGAGAATCAGAAGATGGTGTTAACAATGAACTGCCTCTGTGACATCCCATATCCCCGTATTACATTTTACAAGGCACAGCTCCCGTGACTGTCACCGTGTTCTTGACATTTCTTCTAGCATGAACCTCCGAGGTACAAATCCAAATACTGCAGGCAGTACCTGCACATATGTAACACCTGAGAGGGCACCTCATCAGGTTAGTAGCTACTGTAGCTGTGTTTCCCAGGGCAGAAAAGCAAGGGTGTAGTTACATGATACACGGGTGGCAAAACTACTTAGAATCCCCTGTTGCGCACTGTCAGCCACAGCTCCTTGTCCCTCTGTCGCACTGCTTGCGGCCCATGTTGCAAGCCGGGGCGCTGAAATGATTTCTTTTTGTATGGTTAGTTTAAACTCAAATTATTTTACAGGGACAGGGAGGGACTGCAGTTTGGTGCAAGAGACAGCAGAGGACTCTGAAACCAGCCTTTCCTTGCAGCAGAAGCAGCTTGAACTATGTGCTGAGGCACAAGGACAGCCTGAGTCACTTAAAGCCAGAGGAGGAATTAATGAGACTTTGGCTTGTAAATGACTGGGGTACTTTGTTCAATACGATACAGTCTTACCTGACTGCAAGGAAAACTGACAAATTGCCCCTCCTCTTCAAGAAACATTTAGGTGTAGACTGAGGTTTGAGAATAAGGCAGCAGGAATTTTTGGGGAAGAGGGAGCAGGCAGCCATCTGAGCAGACAAGATATTAAAGGCACCGTGTATTTATTGCTCAGTGTTTTGAATATGATTTGTTCAAATGCTTGAAGCATGCATGAGTCAGATAACTCGACAGCTAGGCTGCACCACATACAATCTTCACCTTCATTTCTGTCTCCCAGAAATTAAAAGGTGCAGTGATCAATTCAGTCTGCATCACACTATCGCTTTTTTGTTTTCAGGGCAGCTTCAGCTCTCAAGCCTTTATGCTGCATGTTGAAATGCTCTGAAAAAACTCGATAGCTTCATGCGCTCCTAAAAGCAGGGAGGGCTGAGGGTGGGATTACCTGCTCTTGAGCAAAGGGGGTTTCAAATTAGGCTGGTAGTTATAGACGTGATGGGACTTTTCCACTGCTGAAGATGTAATTAAATGGTACAGCCTCTGTTCCATACGCCCGCAAACACTACTGCATAATGAGAATCTAATAGCAGCAGTGGTTACAGCCGAAATTAAACTGTGTGCTATGTAAACTGCCCACATGCACAGTGCTGCCAACACATTTTAAGCTCGGCCTGTGAGCACCCTTTCCCAAATTCCTCCCGGCAGGCTCATTAGCTGGGTGGTGGTTCTGTTCCATATGGATAAAGACAGAAAACACCAACTGTGGGGTTTAGGCATCCTGACACGCTGCTTAGCCAACAATCTGCTTTGAGGATTGCTGCACAAGTGGTAAATACCATACTAAAATATCAAAGGTTAGTTTTAAGAATGGTCTTCTCCTCATTCAAATGGCCCATAAGCTCAGCAACCTCAGCAAGTTATACAGTCACATGCCAGATTCCCTTCAGGTGTTTTGTAAAGCTGCCAGGTTGATGTTTATGAGCTATTTATGCAGATTTGTTTTGCTATCAGTGGAGAGGAACAGGCAGCCTGGAGGCACAACTCATCTCTAAGGATGAGCCACCTTCTAGATGTGTCCATCTCTCAAGCTTGATGACACGCTGCCCATCTTCAGCACCCTGTCCTGTGTAACTGATACATATGGCTGTTGTAGCATGGAAACAGGACCTCAACTTCAGAAACAAATTACGTGACTTGGAAATTACCAGAATTTAGTTGTTCCTGGAAGAAGTTTCATTTTCATGGTGTTGTACAGTAGACCTGACATAACCAATTATACATGAGCAATGTCAGACAGAGAGCCGGCACTGCAGGCATTTCTGAGGACGTGCTTATTTAAGAAGAGCGTACCGCTGTTTGAGAATGGAGCTGACGTGCCCTGCAGTGCCACCATCCCCACAGGGCTTTGGGATGAAGCACAAACACACACGCCTTCAAAAGTTTACATAAGATTTCCCAGGTTGTAAGATGACAGCAGTACATGAGCACCTTTACTGCCCTGGGCAGCCAGGCCTCGAGAACTGGGAGCTGATGGTACTGTTTGAAGTGTTTTAACGAAGAAAAAAATAGAGTTATATCAAAATACAGCTATACCAAGGCCACTGCAAGGGCAGCGAGTCGCATGGGCCAGGATAAGAGGCTGAGGACTTAAGGAGACACATTCCCGAAGGCGATGTAGTGCCTGCACCTTGGAAAAGCAGCCCTGTCCTCGCTGTACCCCCTGTGTTGGGGCCCACACCTCTACAGACCATGGATTGACAACTCAAATAAGTTTGAAAACAGCTGGTCCAAACTTCTTCTTTAGATATTTTTGAATTCTGCTAAGTATCTGCCATGTTACAAGAAACAGCTGCGCTACAGCAATGCGTGGCCGGGTGATCCTTGTGTCCTCCCTGCATATCTCACTGTTGTGTCGCAATGCTTAGTACTGAGACTTCCAGCTGAAAGGTGCGAGATAAATGGAAATGCGTATTTGCAATTGTTAGTCTGTGCAGAAGTGCCAGTGACAGGAGGAAGCACAGCCAAAGCCCATCATCTCTGGGAGCGGAGCACCGAGGTGGGATGGATGGGTGTACGACAGAGAACCCTTCCCTGGTGGGATTGGTGTCTGAAGCCAATGCACAAAACTACATCGTTATCTGAAGAAGGCTGAGCCATGACCATTTGTCAGAGGACAACATTATCACATCTGGCAGGGCTGGCTCTTCCCCGGGCCAGGATTTCACAGGCATTAATCACCTACTCCTCCACAGCGTGTGCTTTTTCCAGATTACGCCTGACTAACAGACAAACAAAAGTCTATGTGTCCTGGAGATGGCAGCGGGACCCCATGTGGTGCTCACTCCTTTCAGCATAGTCAGGTTCTGCTGGAGAGGGACTGAGAGGTCCTGTCTGCAGGTACACGTGGATGAGTATTACTCAGTTCTGACTCTTTTAAACTCTGAATTAAAATAATCTGTGGCTGGACTTTGAGAAACAGAGTAATTTACAGCCATCACCCAACACTGCGGCTTTGTAAAGCAGGTTAAGTCGAAACAGGCAAAGCAGTCGTTTGCCTTGTTGAGAAGACGCAAACACATGATAGAAAAGCTGAATGTGGACAGGCAGGATAGCAGAAAATCCCAGCCAGGAGGTACTTGTGTTAAAGCACTTATTGCTGTTGCTGACAGAAAGACGTTAAGATGCCTTTGGACTTTGAGAGAGATGGAGACAACATTGGGGGAGGAACCGGTGGTGAGAGAAATGCTACACGAACTCTCCTCAGAGCCTCTTGTGTAGCTGGGCCTTTAGGAGACTCAGCAATCGTCTGAGACAGCTGGAGACAGTGGCTTGGCTGGAGATGAAGGCAGGAAAGCCACAGACGCTGAACAGTGCATCACCACGCAGCTCGCAGCGCAAACTTGCTGCGCTCGGCTTTTTTTTGTTTTCCAAGGGGCCTCTTCCTGATCCAGCTCTCTGCAAGGGCTTCATTAAAATCTTAATCGCATTCTCATTAGGGATCAGGTGGGCTTGTGGAGCTCTTCCTCCCTGAAACAGCCTCTGGTGTGTAAATACCGGCCCGGAGGCGGCACTCGCCGTGCTCCGCCGGCACGGCCCTGAACCTGCCGGGAACCGCCGGCAGCGGGGCGGCGAACACGGGGAGCGGCGAACACGGGGAGCGGCGAACACGGGGAGCGGCGAACACGGGGAGCGGCGAACACGGGGAGCGGCGAACACGGGGAGCGGCGAACACGGGGAGCGGCGGGACCGCCGGGCTGGGAGCACCGGGGGACGGGCAGACCTGGCACAGGCGGCCAGCAGGGGGCGGTGCAGCACCGCGGCCGGGCCGCGCCCGCAGCCCCGGGGTTCCGCAGCCCCAGAGGGGGGATCCACAGCCCCGGGGGGTTCCGCAGCCCCGGGGTATCTACAGCCCCGGGGGGGTTCCGCAGCCCCGGGGGGATCCGCAGCCTCTGGGGGTTCCACAGCCCCCGAGGGATCCGAAGCCTCTGGGGTTCTGGAGCACCGGGGGTTCGGCACCCTGGGGATATGCAGCCTCGGGGGTTCCGGCGCCGGGGGGGTATCTGCAGCCCTGGGATCCTCTGCCTCTGGGAGTTCTGCAGCCCCGGGGGTTCTGCAGCCTCAGGGGATCTGCAGCCCTGGGGTGTCCGCAGCCTCGGGGTTCGGCACCCGGGGGTTCTGCAGCCTTGGGGGTTCCGCAGCCTGGGGGGGTTCCGCAGCCTCGGGGGCAGGATCCACAGCCCGAGGGGATCTGCTGTCTCTGAGGGTTCCATAGCAGCCCTGGGGTTCCACAGCCCCAGGGAGATCTACAGCCCCAGGGGCTCCGCAGCCTCAGGGGTTCTCGCAGCCAGGGGCTCCTGCACCCTCTGACCCACTCAGGATCCCGCAGAGTCGCTCTGAGCTGCCCTGCAGGTTCACTTGGACTCCCTGCTCAGCGTTTATTTACAGGAACAGTTCTCACCATGTCACACAACTGACAGCTGACTTGGATGTTACACAATCCCATCCTTTTTGCAAAGGTTTTTGTGTGTTACGGTTAAATCAAAATAATATGTATGAGCAATGCAGGGGAGAGGGGAAAGGAGCTGAAGAAAGAAGCCAAAGGGCTGCTAGATTTGAACCCACTGCTTTTCTCAGGGGCACTAAGAAACCAAGTCCCAGCTTTTGAGATTTCTCCAGGCGATTAAAACAGACAGTCTTGAGTTTTTAGCCAACTTCCAACTGCAGTATTCTGGGCCACCACCATTGGATATTATGAGTTTAAAATATATTCTTGTTGATAAAATGGAGGAATTATGTTTGAAGTGCAAACATGTGAAGTGTAAGCAAAGATTTTTCAGGAACTTAATAATTAAACTTGCTAAAATGTAAGCAGTAAATGGAGCCAAAATACCAGTTTTATGAAACAGGAAGATTTTTTTCAGGCCTCAGAAACTGCTTCTTGTAGTGCAACAAGCAGCCTGGTGAGGGCCCATCTCCTCTGATGTTCCACAGACTCAGTCTCTGCAGGACCTTCACTTGAACCTTGTTAGAAACGTGATGCTGAGAAACCTTCCAGCAAAGAGGACACACCTGCTGCTCCCCAACCAGCAGCACCGTCACCTTTCTCTTCTCCACCACATTCACCTTCTCACAGCCCAGGTTACATGTCTTGCACAACCCATTATGTTGCTTTCATCAAGGTGATCCTCACGGAGACCTGGCCATGGCCTCTGATCAGATTGTATTAAACCTAAAACCCCAGGGAATATATGAAAGAACTGATTTCTACTCTCACTTTTGATCTGCTTCTCTTCTCCCTCCTCTATGTTTTCTTTCCCCTCTACTCCAGCCCCGAACACACAGATGTTATAAACACTGACTCCCCTTGCTCTAATACCCATGAGAGATTTAGAGCTGAGCCACTGTAAATATGCCAGTGAACAGAAATGCATTAAAGGATTGAGGCATTCGATTAGAACTTGTAAAATGTGGGCTTTGGGGTCAGTTTTTTCACTGACTTGTGATGTACCTTCAGCGTACACAGCAGGGAACAGCAGGGCAGAGAAGTCAAGAATAAAAATAGCTTTAAGTATTGCAGCAAACCATGTCACTGAGGAAGTGTACAGCCATCAATTATGCGAATGAGGACATCAATTCATTAGCTACAGTCTCCAGATTTTCCTGACCTCTGTCTGAATGGGACATGCCTCATTGGAAGCGCAGAACAAAGCAAGCACAAGCATGGTAAGTGACTGGGGAGTGAAGGCCACGGGGAACGCTGAACTTAGATAATCGTTGAAAACATTCAGAGTAGAAGGGAATAGCCAGAAATACATGTCCGAAAGAGCGGAAGGAGCTCACAACTCACAGGAAGAGCAGGCACCAGAGAAGAGCTCCGAAAATCAAGAAACAGAAGGTGAGAGCTGCAGGGAACCGCACTGAGATGGGAGTGATTTGGGAGCTGTGGAACTCATCCTGTGCCAGGCTGACTTCAGGTATCGGCGGGGCTGGGTTTTCACCTTTCCAAGCTACAGTTACCTCCTGCCCTTAGTTCCAGCTATAATCACTCCTCAGCTGAAAATAGATTTAAACTTCTCCATGGCAACAAAGGCAAAATCATAATTGGAGTAGTGTTTGTGCTACCTCTACAATAACACATCAATTCAAGCACTATCATCTTCGGAAGCCAAATAAAAACCACATGTTGAGAAAAAGGTATGAAAAATGCTAATGAAACGCAAAGCTAGGGAAATAAGAGGTGAAAGAGATATATTAGAGCACTCAAGTTCATGTTCAGCTTAAAACATACTCTCTTTTGTTATGTTTGGTAATGTTTTCACATGACTCGAGCATTAGGTCTCCCAGGCTGAGAGCACTTGACATTAAGACTTTTTTCCTTTGTACCTCCATTTTAATTTGCTCAGTTTTATACCTTTTCTCCTACTTGCAACTCTGTAGACCACCCAAATAAACCATCCTTCTCTTCCTGGTGTTTACAGCCCTTAAACACTGGCAGCTGATTACCATATCTCCCTTAATGATCTTTTGGCCAGGCTACGCATATCTAATTTCCAGTCATAATTCAATTCCTGCAGCACCCCTGCCAACAGTGAAAAATTATTGTATTACAGACCTTCTAAGGGAAAAGCAAGGACCTTTTTTATACCCCTGCACCATGCAATTAACACAATCCTGACCCCTTTCCCTAGATTATTCATAAAAGGGTCAGGTTCATGGCCAGGGTAAACAGTCCTTATGAATTCTCACTGTGTCCCTGTCATGGACTCTCGTCCCAGCGCTGCGGTGCTGCATCACCACGTCTCTGCAGGGCTGAATACTTCATTCTGCTAACCGAGGATTTGTTAAACGCAAGTGTAATGGCAGTAAAAATAGCTTGAAGTAACTCTTCAAGTCCAAGGCCTCTCCTGAATGACAGATCGCAATGTTCCTGCCTTCCCGCCTTACCCCCCAGGACGAGTTTGTGCGCCACGGCACGTGGTGTTCTGCGGTGCGACGACCTATTGCATCTTTACTGTGACATGCTTCATATAAAATAACAAACCCAGTAAATACGGAGTGTAAAAACAGTCACATATATATTTTGCAGTGCTATCGGGACTCATTAAATCCGTTACCCTTAAAAACTGACACGGCACGCGGTGCAGAGGACGGCAGCCCTGGCAGAGCTCTGGGACAGTGACAGCACCATCCATCCTCTTTTCAGCTGTGGAAAATCTGAAGGTATCTGCCATTTAGCATCAGGGACCAGAGCCGCTACAGATTTCAGTCAGAAGTGCTTCCTATTAGAGCTGTGTCTATTTAGAAGCCTGATGCATGGCCAGGAAATGAAACTGTTTCCACCTCACCTGTGGCAGCACACCTGTATGCCTCTCCTTCCACAAAATCAAACCAGCCCCATCGCCCTTTGTCAAGCCGAGCAGCAGCTGCCATGCCCACCTTCTCCGAGGCAGAGCTGCGGGTCACAGCGGCATAAACAGCATAGAAATCCATCACACATCGTACACATACGTGTGTTTGTCAGCATGTTTACCAGAAATTTAGAGGCACAAAAGAAATAAACATGTTATGTTAGCTTGCTGCATTTTGTTGCAAGGCAAAACATGAGCCAGTCATAAGCGCACAGGAAGTTTATAAAGTCATTTTGACTATGATTAGGTTTATTCCATCATTGTCTATTACAAGGATACTTCAACTTTATTCTGATCTAATCAGTATAAACCAACTTTGGCAATAGAATACTGGACTAACAACCTGTGCTATAGCAAAAAACCCCCCACCTTTTAGAATACCTTTGCACACCTTTCTCCTAGTTACTCACTGGGAACAGAGTTGAGCACAAGAACATGTTTCCAACATGCAAAGACCCAAATAACTGCGCAGAAGGTGGAGTAACCTTGGCACTAGTTACGAGGGTCTCACTGATGTTCTCACTGGAAAAAACAGGGAGGCCACATTACGGACCCACTAACGACTAAATCAAGTTATCTGCTGCGGCGGAAGAAATAGTTCTTGTTTCAAATTGACTTTTGGGTTGGCTGAGCAGTTTTAAGGCTTGAACTGAGCTGGCTAAACCTCAACCCAGCTACTGACCTTAACAAACAGGGGAAAACCTTCATTTATAATGTGGCTTTCTGTATTTTCAGCAGCAATTTTCTTTTGATGATAAAGCTATATTATTTTTAGTCATAGTCACATCACTGAAGAGCTTTTGGCTTCACTATTAATTTTCACATAAAGCCAAGACTAGCATGAAAACCAGCAAGTACCTGCAAGGTGCTGAGCTACTTCTAGAGCTCACCAAGCTTCCAAGAGCAAACATCCTCCTTCTTGAGGCTCTTGGAAAGACTTTTGAATGGTCAGCGCCCTCCACTGCAAAGTAAAATGTCATAACTGTGAAGGGTTTGCTTTCCACTGTTAGGCGCAGTCCTCCGACGTGTACCAAAGTTATATGTACATGTGTGCTGCACTCCCCTGTTGTGTGTAGCTCTTCCTAAAAGGCTGCTGATCAACAAAAAGCAGCTTACAGGTGTCGGTTTTAGAAAACAACACCAAATCAATTTGCTTAATAAAATACACAAACTACTCCAAATTTGCTTAGATGTTGTCTATGCATGACAGCCAGCACAGTCTGCTTACAAAGTAATTTGGGAGGAGGAGGACTGTGTTCTGCCACCTGCTTGAAGTTGATTTGGGTCTGCAGCAGTGTTCTGACTTTTTAAAAAAATATTGATAAATGTGGCAGTGTGGATGGCCATATTCCTAATCAAAAGGATACAAAGGCCTCAATTTGCGCCAGGAGAGGTTCAGATTGGATGTTAGGAAAAAATTCTTCCCGGAAAGGGCTATGGGCATTGGAACAGGCTGCCCAGGGCGGTGGTGGAGTCACCATCCCTGGAGGGGATTAAAAGGCATTTAGACAAGGTTCTTAGGGACATGACCATGAGCCAGCACTGGGCCCTTGTGGCCAGGAAGGCCAATGGTACCTGGGGTGGATTAGAAGGGGGTGGTCAGTAGGTCAGAGAGGTTCTCCTGCCCCTCTACTCTGACCTGGTGAGACCACACCTGGAATATTGTGTCCAGTTGTGGCCCCTCAGCTCCAGAAGGACAGGGAACTGCTGGAGAGAGTCCAGCGCAGCCACCAAGATGCTGAAGGGAGTGGAGCATCTCCCGTGTGAGGAAAGGCTGAGGGAGCTGGGGCTCTGGAGCTGGAGAAGAGGAGACTGAGGGGGGACTCATTCATGGGGATCAATATGGAAAGGGCGAGTGTCAGGAGGATGGAGCCAGGCTCTTCTCGATGACAACCAGTGATAGGACAGGGGACAATGGGTACAAACTGGAACACAGGAGGTTCCACTTGAACATGAGAAGAAACTTCTTCCTGGTGAGGGTGGCAGAGCCTGGCCCAGGCTGCCCAGGGAGGTTGTGGAGTCTCCTTCTGTGCAGACATTCAAACCCGCCTGGACACCTTCCTGTGGAACCTCAGCTGGGTGTTCCTGCTCCATGGGGGGATTGCACTGGATGAGCTTTCCAGGTCCCTTCCAACCCCTGACACTCTGGGATTCTGTGATGGTTTAGTGCTAGAGTTAGGTTATGGTTGGACTGGATGATCCTGAGGGTCTCTTCCAACTGAAATGATTCTATGATTCTAAATAGCATCTCTGCTTTGACTTTGGGTGGTCATAATACAGGTTAATTCAAAGAGTTAGTTAAAACGGCATGAAACTCTTTGTGGCAGAGGAGCAGCTATAGAGTTTATTGCCTTCAGAGACTGTGGAGTGAGTTTTCCAGCGTTCAGTGCTGCGGGAAGACAAAGCCAAGCGTGTCCCTGCCACGGGCACGGGGCTTTGGGCAAGCCAAGGATCAACAGGACATATGAGCACAGATTCTGGGCATTGAAGAAGGTGACTTGGGACTCAAGAATACCAACTTCTATTTCTGTCACTCCCACAGATATTACACCGTGTAGAATAAGCTGGGTGGAGGCCAGGCCAGAGAGGAGAGATGAGAAGCTACAATTCTTGCAAGAGATACTGAAGAGATTTACAAAGGAAAAAAATTAATTCAGCTTAACAAGATCTTGCCTGCTAAGTCCTCAGGCAGCCTGAAGGACAAACCTTTACCCTCCTTAAGCTTCATCTCGGCAGCAGAAAGTTTTTGAATTTCATGAAAGTAAATATTTGATTCTGAGCCTAATGATAAAAGTTAGATGATATTTTAAAGTCTTGGCCTTACATTTTCACTGCCCTGCTACACAAAAATCCAAGAAAAACCAGGGAAATGCAATGTTTGTAGTTTGACAAGAACTCCCACGCTTGCCTTTTTTGTCCCATTGAAATACACCAGAGCCCTTTATAAAGGCAAAAAATAATTCATCTGTCCTTTGCCTTGGCTCATGCAAGATGTATAAGTACATTCAAATTTTACAACTTCTGCTGTGCAGGTCAGAGATTAATCCTAGTTTCTTTCATTATTTTTGATGCAAAATCCCTAAGGAATACCTGAAAAAAATAAAAGTGTGCGATAGAGAGAATAAAATGAAATGCAAATATGCAGAATTGTTAAGAGCTCTGTGATGTCTCATAGAAATCTCTGAAAAACAGTCTATTTAGGGACCACGCGCAGTATCAAACAGGAATCCCACCGGGGACAGGCACAGCACAAGCTGCAGACTGGGAAGGTATGAGGAAGAAAAGGAGCAGTCATGCAGTGAGCTCTGCAAAGAGACTTGTGGTAAAAACTGAGTTTGACAAGCTCTAATAATAATCCCAAGAATAATTAATGCTTTCACTCCTCCAGCACGTTCCTCCCTAGAAGGCAGTGAATTCATGGTGAAGCCTCCCCGGCTCTTTTGCAGATAAGCAATTGCAGCTGAAGAGAAGAGATTACACCAAAATCCCACCTCCCGGCTCTGGGGAAGGTGTGGAAGTTCTTCCATCACCAAAGCAACTGCTCAACCTCAGCACCAGGAGCACAGAGAAGTCTATGGAATCTGAGTAGAGGACCCAAATCCTTGAGCACGGCCAAGCTCAGCTCTTTGGACCTGTTGTTGGCCACATCCCACAGTCACCACAGATGAGGCTGATACACTAAGAATTTAAGCTCCCTTATTTCAGGCCCTCTTCTTTAACCACAAGAACATCCATCTATGATATGTAAGAATCAGCCAGACCGTGAGAACTGCAAGATACAGCCTGCACAAAGTATTTTTAATGATGTAACGTTTTGCAAAACAGATTACACAAGGATACTTTCAAAAGGAATGATAATGTAATTTGGGTGCAGGCTTTGCAGAAAGACAAATACAATTAATTCTTAGGTTTTCCTTACTGCCTCCTTTTTCATCACCGTCAGGAAACCTGCATGAAAACATGATTTTACACCAATGATGTCTGCATCTTGCTCTTTGCCAGATATGACAGCCTGTATTCGACATGGAAATCTGGGGACTCTGGAGGGAAATAAATTAGTAGTTTGTGTCCAATTTCTATTTTCCATTTCTTATAAGGAAGGATTAATTTAGGATCCAAATCAATATGCCTGTGTAGCAGCATAAAACCTGTTAAAAATATACAAGGTTTCACCACTGGTTCAAGGAACAGATGTAGGAAAAAGACTGAAAATGGGAATATAGTTAAACAGATGCCAGTATCAATGTCTGAATGCTGAAACTACAGAATTACATACTCTTCGTTAATTCAAACTTTTAACAATTGGAGCGTGGTGGTAAATAAAAGAAGCACATTCCTCAGTTGATATCTTTACATTAAGGTAGGGCAACTGTGTAAAAGATTTACTTTACTTCAAGCACAGACTGTTGGCTCAGTGCTAAGTACTGACACGGCACGGAACAGTAACTCTCACCGCTGCAGAAACCAGGAAGTCAATAAAGCACTTAAAAACAGGTTTCTGTTCTCATGTGTGCATCTATAGAATAATTAAATAGAATAAAATAAAAGAAAAATAGGCATTCCACTTCAAAAATGGGTCTTCTATAAGGTGTTTACTATGATGTCCAGGAAACTGTACATCTGCAGGTTACTTGTGAGGAGTTCCAATAACAGACCAGCCAGCTTTTCTTTTAAAAGGGCGAGTTGAATCATTGCATATTCATGCATTCACTCGCATTCCTTTCTAACTTGATGACAAATGACAATGTATTTTAGGCAGTCTTTTCCATGGGACATTTGTTGACCTTTATCTGACTAGAATGAAAGAAAAGTCCACTGTCAACTTTAACCTTTCTATCCAAACATGCCATAGGCATGAATACATGTAAAGCAAACCTGAATGTACAGCGAGCTAATCTTGGGCTTTTCCAGACTAACTTTGTACTGCAGTTCTACGTAAATCTGCTCCACTCCAACAGCCAGAGACAACCTGCCCTCCCAAGGCAGATCTAATGAGTTGCCTGCAGCTCGCTGGGATGGCACATCACTGCCCTGCATCTCACACCCGGAATACTGTGTCCAGTTGTGGCCCCTCAGTTCCAGAAGGACAGGGAACTGCTGGAGAGAGTCCAGCGCAGCCACCAAGATGCTGAAGGGAGTGGAGCATCTGCCGTGTGAGGAGAGGCTGAGGGAGCTGGGGCTCTGGAGCTGGAGGAGACTGAGGGGGGACTCATTCATGGGGATCAATATGGAAAGGGGCAGTGTCAGGAGGATGGAGCCAGGCTCTTCTCGGTGACAACCAGTGATAGGACAAGGGGCAATGGGTACAAACTGGAACACAGGAGGTTCCACTTGAACATGAGAAGAAACTTGTTCCTGGTGAGGGTGGCAGAGCCTGGCCCAGGCTGCCCAGGGGGGGTGTGGAGTCTCCTTCTGTGCAGCCATTCAAACCCGCCTGGACACCTTCCTGTGGAACCTCAGCTGGGTGTTCCTGCTCCATGGGGGGATTGCACTGGATGAGCTTTCCAGGTCCCTTCAACCCCTGACACTCTGGGATTCTGTGATCTCTGTAATTTTACTGTTCTTAAGCACTATTAATAAACCTTATCATGAAGAGTCTGATGAATAACTACAGAGGATGTGGTCTGCCAATGATTTTCTCCATCCCATCACGGGAGAACCTCGACCAGCCAGCAAAACATCTCAGCTACAGCACGGGACCAGGTCAGCTCGAGATGTCCACTCTTCCCACCATGCAGTATTTTGAAGCCTCCTTTTCTTTGGCAGACTCTTCTGAGGAAAAACATGAGCCAAAGCACTGCTCATGCCTTCCAAGAAGTGGACTCCTTCAGAGGACAGCAGTGCCTGATATTACCTGTGAAAATTGATCTAATAGTCTTTCGATAGAGCTTCTCAAAGGCAAACAGTGCACTTTTCCTGAGATGGAGATTTAAACGATGCATCTAAACGAGACAGTAAGGAGTAGGCAATAGAGAAGGCGAACTTTTACCAATGGTGAGGCTAAGATTTGGATGTTGCAGGTTCTCCAAGTAACCTTATTTTTAATGAAAAATGAAAAACTGTAGAAAAGAGTTGCCCAAATTCCTAAGGTTTAGGTAAAATGCATCACACCGAATCAGCTGTTCATTTAATCAAAATGCAAGTTATGAGGCAATGCACTCAAAAGTACAGATAAACTCATGGGAGCCAGTAGCAGGTATAAAAGGACTTTAATTTCCCTCGAGAAAACCTCTAAAACATACAGAGCATATTAGTGACACAACTCAGAAATTGTGGCCAACGTCTGAATAATGGAAATAACTGACCATTGTCCAAGCCACTAAAGGAAATGGAGGATTTTCCATTATTTGGCGTTTTCCTGTCAAAACTCAGTGCCAAGCTGGAAATCATGTCGTAGCCAAACAGAACTTAAGCCTCAGCTAAAACTCAAATAGGATACAAAGGGAGGTCAAATCAGATCCACTCATGCCTTTTACCCTTAAATCCTACGATTGTAAGGAGAGAAGCAGGCTTCCTCTCCCTTCCTCAGCCCTTAAGGAAAACAAGTCTTTTAATCTATTTAGAGGCCCCTTTTGACATTCTTTAGCTGCAGTTTTTCTCAATCAACCTAATCTTTTCCCATCAAGCTCCATGCTAATCCCATTTTGCTCCACTCCTTAAACTAATAAAAGATTAGAGTGACATTTCAGAAAGGGCATCGTATTAAGCAGCTTCTTTCCCATCTCCACAGATCACACAGTACAAAACGTAGTGAACAGGCCATTAATCTTATGGTAATGAGGTGTCAGTCTGAATGGAGACCTCCTCCTTGATCAATATGAAGGGCGCGTGAATAATGAGGACGCTGCCACTCGCCATCTCTGGCAACTTGGCGAGAAGGCAGCAGATCCACACGTGTTGTGATGGTGGCAACAGTTCTTGTCACCGCACCGCTCTGCCCTTGACAACGGAGAGCAAGCGCCCACCCCGATCCGTCACCCCCTCTGCTGCCCACACATAATGAGCTCTGCCCCATGTTCTAATTAGTGGCATAAAACTGTTTAACAACTTCAGCTTTGCTCTAACATGAAATCAATTAGGATTAGCAGCCACACACAGAGACATTCTTCACACCTACCCAGCTGGTGAAAATCACTAACAAATTGCATTCTCCATTCCTACAGTGGACATGCCATTGCTCTTCCGGGTGACAAGCCTGCGTTGGCATTATCCAATTTGCTTTTATACAGAAAGAATTTTTCCATTTTCTTAAACAAGTCACTGTTCCCCTTAAAGAAAACTCCCTGGAAGACTTGAGTTTTACTAAGCGCTGAGAAAACTTACCAGAAAAAGTACATGGCACATGGTGGCATCCTCACCCTTGCTCTACTCGGATGCTCTTCCATAAGGAGCAAGGTGGGCTGGGAAATCCAGCTCTTCTGCACACACAGCGCCATGTGCACCGAACCCTAAAGGGCTCCAATGTGGTCACAACTGCACGTTTACACAGAACAAACTGCAGCGACACAGCTTCAAAATAATCAGAAGGGAGCTGAGCCCGGCAGAGGTTTGCTGGAGGAGCAGTGGAGGACGTGAGCAGCACATCTCTCTCTCCTAGGAAAACCCCTCTGTGCGTGGGTTTTGCTTTTACATTTGCTTTTCTTTCTTATGGCTAATGAATAAAAACTGTGGGTTTGGTATCCCAAAAGTCAAGTGTTTGAAGGTCAAATTGCCCTGTACTTTACCTTTGTAATGTGTGTTTTTTCATGGTTTGTGTAGTTACTACTGATAGAAGTAGAAGTTCTCGCAAAAATATTCACCCTGTAGAGGAATTTGGTCCTTCTCCTCCTATTGGACACAGTGGCACACTCGCTGCTCTGTCTTGGCACAGTAAATTAATCAAAGACACTCATTACTTAAAGCTATTTCAAGGACAACATCCACCAGAAACTGAATCTTCACAGTAGATGAGAAAGCACAACATTTCTCTGCAGTCACAGTAGGATGCGGTGTCACTGCTATTGCAAATAAATGCCAATTTTTAACCATGCAGCCTCTAACTAAGTTTGTTTTCTGATTTTCTCATCAAATTATGTACCTAAGGGATACACTGAGGTAAAAAAGCTTATTCTCCCATGCACCTTGGCTATTTACCTGTATACTGTGGTAGGTGGAGAATTCAGCGTGTCGTAGATGAGCCTCACGTGTCCTTGGTACAACTCCAGAGCCAAAGGATCGTTGTCTCCTTTGTATAATAAGATGCCATTGTCCTTGTCCGTTGCTACCTGCGAAACATTAAGAACCAGCTAAGGTTGCTTGAGAACGATTAGAAAAGAAATAAACCTGTATTAAAAATCAATGCCAAAATCTTACATATGATTCAAATATGATTTAATAACTCGTCTATATATGCAAAAATAAGAGTAAGAGCCATGAGACACAAGGTCGGTCTCTCACTAAGGAACGTCTCCCTTGTGTCAAACAAGAACTAGTTTTCAGGAGACGAAAGCTCCCATTTATTTGATCCCTGTCCATAGACTGTTGCTGTGTTTTTGGTGACACATGAGTTTATTTCTCAGCTACTACTGCAGCTTGAAGTGGAGGTTTATGCTTCATTTGCAGGGTGAAAGTAGCACAGAAATAGCCCAGATTAACAATCAGTGGCCTAAGAGAGAGACGTACCGTGTCATATATGTGCTCCATACATCTCTTTAATAGAAAACATATAAACCTAGAAATTATTCCCTAATGTACTTTGGGATATTAGGGAATAAAAATATCAGTTTAATGCTTAATAGATTGCTAATGCAAATAACTTCCAAACCACTTAAATATCATATTGGACGAAGTATCCAAAATACCTTTGATCTACAGCCACAAAGATGACGGCGGTGGTAAAGCACCTTTGATATCTATTTTCCATTGCCTTCTGAACCTTAGACCTCAAACCAAATTTAGGTGTAACTACAGGACTGTCACAAAATTCCAGGGCTTTTACCTACTGAATGTGCACAGCAAAAGAGTAAGCAAAATATTGTTTAGAAAGGCCATTTAGAGCAGCCTCTTTTAGTAAGGGTCCTAATATTAAGCACTAATTTCTACAGGATGAAACACACTGCTGTACATCAGTAAAACAACAGAGAGGTTTCCTGAGTCAACTCTAGTTACAGTGCCAGTCTGGGAATAAGAAAGGGGTAATGGGCTCAAACTGGAACACAGGAGGTTCCACTTAAATTTGAGAAGAAACTTGTTCCTGGTGAGGGTGTCAGAGCCTGGCCCAGGCTGCCCAGGGAGGTTGTGGAGTCTCCTTCTCTGCAGACATTCAAACCCGCCTGGACACCTTCCTGTGGAACCTCAGCTGGGTGTTCCTGCTCCATGGGGGGATTGCACTGGATGAGCTTTACAGGGCCCTTCAACCCCTGACATTCTGGGATTCTGTGAAGTGCTGAGATCTGGAGGCAGGATTTGTGTTCACAAAGGTACAGCGGTGCCCTAGCGACTCCTTAATTTTTCACTAATTCTGGAGCAGAAAACTGGCTGACAAGTTGACTCCAACTTTATCGGCATCTTGGCCAACACGCCCCGTTCCTTCAGAATGAAAAAACATATCTGTGTATATGTATTATTGCTTAGACGAGCACCGGGCTGGCAACTGATGTTCTGCGCGACATACCTGGAGGGAGATGTTTGCCTGAGGGCGGATTTTGGCCGACGGCAGCTCCACGTAGGAATCCTTCCCCACAAAGTTGACGGTGATGAGCTTCTCGCACTTCTGCCCGGCGAAGCCGGCGAGGCAGCGGCAGACGGGCTCCTGGTGCGCCACGATGCACTGAGCCCCGTTCTGGCACTCGTAGTTGTCACAGGGGCTGGTCTGGAGCAGAACCATCGGCGGAGGAGTTTCACAGAAGAGTCCGCTGTGGGAGGTGAAGGAAAGAAGCAGCGGCCTCAGTTATCACCATTGTTTTAGGGAAGGAAACACCTTCAGGTGCTGCTGCACTGCTCCTGTGGTACAGCGACTCAGATTCAGCTGCCGTGTGCCCGCTTTGCTGTGTAGAAGCGATGATATACAGCACAGCGCTGTACAGAAATCCCCATGCGCGGGCTGAATAAGCCAGCTCTAATGCTGACAGCAATTTGTATTGCGCTTTGCACTGGTTACTCAGCCCTGCAAGGTACCACAGCCTGTCTAAAATAGCTCCATCTCGTGCTGTGCCACGCAGAGGTTCCCAGCAAAAACTGGCAGCCTTTTAAGCCCAAACCTGAAGTTTCCCCACCCTATGCTTTGTGATTTGAGTCTATCTCTGCTGCTCTAAGTGGCAAGCAAGAGGAAAATCTCTATTTTTAGTGTTTTTTTACAGCCGCCTCACTTGATTTACTGTATATCAGAGAGTATATCATCAACATATGGGCAACTGCTAAAAAGTCTCAGAAGCAGTGCACTGATACCACCCTATTTGATGTGCAGCTTCCCTGAATTGGTTGCTTCCAACAGCATCAGGATCATCAACTTTATTTTAGCTGAGTTTGTGGTTGGTAATGTCCTGGATCAGAAAAATGCAAAGGAAAAGAAGGTCTCCCAGAATCAGAGGCAGCCAAAAAGCAAATGCCAGATCTGAGTACTTGTGAACTTCAATAATGGAATCGTGTTTGGATCTGGAAGAAAGTGCTGTGGTTTGGTCATTATAAGAAGCTGAGAAAAACCCAGAGGTAGGAACTTGTGAGCTCTGGGGCCTGGGCCACACGTCCCAGGAGCAGCGAGGGCTCGGTGCCCGGGCT
Source organism: Patagioenas fasciata (assembly GCF_037038585.1). Classification (NCBI taxonomy): domain Eukaryota; kingdom Metazoa; phylum Chordata; class Aves; order Columbiformes; family Columbidae; genus Patagioenas; species Patagioenas fasciata. The sequence continues at coordinate 16,399,936 of NC_092533.1, read as the reverse complement.
GCCTGCCGTGGTCCAGCACGGCCTCCGGCTATTTGCTGGAATATCGACACCAGCATGGAAGGAGTAGGAAAAAGCGACAAAGTGCAAAAAGCTGCAGTCATCTTTCGAGTCATCTTTCCAGCTCTTCTCGGTGACAACCAATGATAGGACAAGGGGCAATGGGTTCAAACTGGAACACAAGAGGTTCCACTTAAATCTGAGAAGAAACTTGTTCCTGGTGAGGGTGTCAGAGCCTGGCCCAGGCTGCCCAGGGAGGTTGTGGAGTCTCCTTCTCTGCAGACATTCAAACCCGCCTGGACACCTTCCTGTGGAACCTCAGCTGGGTGTTCCTGCTCCATGGGGGGATTGCACTGGATGAGCTTTACAGGTCCCTTCAACCCCTGACATTCTGGGACTCTGTGATCTTTCACAGTGCTGTCAGCCGTCAGACTAAGCTGCAAAAAGTAAATGGAAAGTCTCTGCCCCGTGCACCCGCTGGCCAAGGGACGTGCTGCCAAGGGACGGGGCCAGGCTCTCCGGCTGGCTGCACACTGTGTCCCTGCACCCATACCCCAAATCTCTCATTGCAGCCACTGCTCAAACCCAACAAACCCATTTTGTACTGATGAGAGAACACGAACTCTTCTCATTGAGTTCCGTGACTGCTGGAAAACGTGCAGACAGTATAATGATGAAAAACGGGTAGGTGGTGAGTAGCGTGCGTCAGGCTGTGCCATGGGGGCTGCTGCTCCTGTGCTGTCCCTCTGTGTCACACAATGCTCACCAGCACGGGGGCAGGGGGGAACATTGTGGCAGACTCACCGATGCCGTGAATAACCCATCACCGCAGTCCTGGAACACTGACATCTCACTTGTCCCACCAGGAATTTCCTGCCGTTCAGGGAGCACTTTGTGGAATAATAGTACACTTATAAAAACAAAGCAAAAAAAAAAGCCAAAAACCTCACTTCTCTCCAGAAAAACAAGTGAGACTTGGAAGCTCAGTGAATTTCTAGGCAACCTTCCTAGATACAATTAGAATAGAAACCCAAGCCATTATCCTGCACTAAATAGTACTGATAGAAGACGTGCAAGAACAGCAAACAAAACATCTGCAACATACTCAAGAACAATCTTGCTTAGCCACAGAGACCAGAACCTTTGAAACAGAAGGAAATGGAGATGAGTGCTTTCCTTTTCACATTTTCTCATGTGAAATTTTGCAGAGTACCATGGCTCTATTTTTAGTGTTGTGTGGAACGGAAGCCCAAACCTCTCCCTGTCCCTATTCTCCCAACACACACCAAACTCTGGTCTGCCTCTGGGAAACATGAAAGAGAAAGAAATGCACAACAAAATATGGCTGGGCTAAATCCTGAACTGCATCGAAAGCAATGGAGTTGTTCTGACTTTTCACGTTGTCTGAGAGAAAAGACACAGGGGTTTACATTACTACTTATACAAAAGGCAAACCAGAAGAATGCCTTGAAAGATGGAGGAAACATTTGGGATTTGCACCTGGGAGAAGGCCAGAAAAGCTTTGCTTTCCCCACAGCAAACAAAAATCTGTTCCACAGGAATAAGCAGGAGCAGGGTGAAAACCACTGCTGGGGATCTCCAAGGGCTGAAGCACAGTGCTGGGCTGGCCCCTGTGTCCCTCGGGATGGGCTGTGCTCATGTACACAAACACACAGATGTTTCCTACTCAGCCAGAACCACCTCTTGGTACTTTCCAGGATAAACTGCATTGCAATGCTTCTCTCATTGCATGGCCCTGAACCTCCTTTATTCACCAGACAGACAGGGGGATGTTCCATAGTCAGTTTCCCCATCCCATCCCATTCCATCCCATCCCATCCCATCCCATCCCATCCCATCCCATCCCATCCCATCCCATCCCATCCCATCCCATCCCATCCCATCCCATCCCTCTAAAGGGACCGGGAGCTGTGGTTAACAGGGTCCCCTTATGTCCCCTCACTGCCCGGGCACTGGGTGCTGTAAGTGACCAGTCACAGGCTGCTAATACTATCAGCAAAGGGTTTGGAGCAGGGAAACAAACTGCTCCCCGTCAGCCCAGTGCTAAATATCCTTTACCAGAATAGCAGAATTTTGCATATGGACAAGCCAATCTATTCATTTAAACAAAGGTATCTCAAAAGAGTAACCTGGTAGGCAATACTGCTGGCAATCAATAAACCCCATTTACTTTGCTCCAAGGAGTATCTGAAGGAGACGTGGAGGGTCAGCAGGGTGGGCAGCAGTGGAAATGGGAGCACGGCAGGCAGTGCAGTGTGGGGAATAACTGCAGATGGGAGATGGTTCTCTTTGCTCAGTCTGATGTGTTTCTCAAAGTAAATTTGTTCTTGGGAACATTTCTGTGTGAGCACACCGAAACTATGAATTAGTTACGGACTAGGAGACTCTGCCATGCCGAGCGAGACCCTTTGCTGCAGCTCCTTGGCAGAGCACCCCAGGCCACCCCGCTCCCGGCGGGTGAGCACAGCAAGAGATGCTTTGGATTCCCCTTCCCAAGAAAACAGGGAATATTAAATAAAAGAGCAAGAACTTCATGGGAAGACAGACAATTGAAGGTAGTTACTGTTGTAGCTGCCAGTCAGCCCAGCAGTCAGACCCGGGCAGAGCTGAGGACACATCAGCGCCACATCCCCATTGCTGGACAGGCACTGAGGGTTCTGTCCCACCGGGGCACTTTCCTGTCTGGATCCTGGTTTCATTAAGCGTGTGACCTCTCTCCCCAGTGTGGGGCTTTGCGGCTGGCTGGCAAACACGTCCGGAGAGCCAGCAGCGGCACCAGACTCGGGTCACCCCACGGATGGCTGTCACCCCTGACCCCATGTCAGGTGCCATTTGCTTTCCAGGGGTGACTAGCAGAAAGGAGCACTGCTAACCCAGCCCGTCAGCTTCATTCTGCCTCATGCGAGCATTTTGTTTTGTCTGTGAGCAGCAACTAGAAAGCAGAAGTCAGTGTATATAATTCTGATTTCACGGAAGTTAAAAATAATAATAATAATAAAAAAATCCAGGCGACCTGCAGCAGCCTCCACTAACAGAAAGCAAATGTCGCAAGAAGCCAGTGTGTCTGTGCTTGGTGCTGCTCTGAGAGATCCCTGGGCTCCCAGTACAGCTCCTGCACAACCCGTCCTTGCTGCGAAACCCCGTTGGTGGGTGGCTTTGCAAGTGCGTGCAGCTGTCCTGTTTCTGGCATCTACAAGTTACAACAGCGATGGTGTCTGTCAAGGCCTTTGTTATTTTTTTAAATGTTAAAATATTTTAAACCATGTATTTTTAGAAATAATTAATACTGTTTTTTCCCCCAGCAGTGGAATGTGGAGCACAGCCTGACTTGCAAAGCTTGTCCAAGTCCATCCTGCCTGGTGTGATCTCATTGATTTAAATGATCACTGCTGAGTTTCTTGCAGCAAACTACCCCGGTGGGGAACTGTGCAGCATTCACGGAACGGAGGAGCCGTGCTTTCTATCAAGCCCAGCAGTCGTAATGTGCGCTTCCCCACTAGAGCAACATTTATCAGGACAGCACTACGGTGAGGCTGATTGCTAGAGGGAAGGTTTGATAAGTCAGGTTTTATCCAACGAGGCTCACAAATTCTCAAAAACATTTTCACCTTCAGGGGGTAAATGAATGCTATTTTGGGAAGAAAACACTGAAAATGTTTCAGGAAGAAAGTGTATTATGTCATTGCAAAAGATTGCTGAGTGATAAGGAAAGGTGTTGCCTGGAGGACAACTACACATCAAGAGTGAACAGGAAATGCTAAGATGGGAAAACAGGTGTGTGTATGTGGGTACTATCGACTTTCGGGGCTCTCATCAGAGGTGTGTCACTGTGCACACATGTCCCTACATTGTTAAGGGTTACAAGAGTGACATTTGTTCAACTGTGCAGCGATGTAAGTTTTAACATCTTCATTAACACGTGAATCCAAGTGGCTTTGACATATGGCATAGCGACCACCATAAAATTGTTATAGATCTACGCATCTATTACTACAGTGTAAGCTCCAGGTAACTGGAACGTCACTCTGCGAACTCACTGCTGGGAAATTATTCTTGATACTTAGTCAAAAAACTTTGTTAATCATCATCTTAGGTCTCCTAGACATCTTTGTCAGGCTCCCCCTTGTGTTCTTTCCTTTTCATCAACACTTGCAGCCTTCAAACACTTGCAAAGTTATCTCCGTGCGGCACAGCCCAGCGCCTGAGGCGCGCTTCATGTAGCTGAGTCTACAGCCCTGAACATCAGAACGCTGAACTCTGTCAATCACCATCTCTGCAACTGCGATCTTAAGAGGGAAGAGAAAAATCAGAACCCCCTTCAGAGCAGCAGGCCTTTAAACTACAAAAGGCTGGCGTCAGGGAAAGAATAATGAGCAGATCGTATTTTGTTAGCAGAATTTTAATCTCCAAATCAGCCAAGATCAGGGACTATTCTGCACGGAGAACATGAGGGACTTCAGCCTCCTCTCCCCCTTGGCATGGGGAACCTGTTAGTGCCCACTGCCATGTTCATCTCCTAAAAAGCTCTTGCTCCCTTGCATCTTGCACAGGAAATTTAGGGAGGTGGCATGGCCTACTGCAAAAAAAAAGGCAAGTAAGCAGGAGACCTCAAGTTAATCCTGGCTCTGCTGTTGACAGGCAACAGGACTACTTTGCTTGCCCAACTCTATGTTGGGCTATGAAGTGCTGCCTAAGCTAGCAGCTGAGTTTTGAAGCCTTCTGGAGAAAGATGTTTCCTCTTCTTGGAGGACTTTTAGTGGAAACAGCCCTCCTCATCTGAGTGAGAGAGCAGGCTGGGTTGTTCCAGGTTCTGCTCTTGAAGGTCTTGGTGTGAGATGAGCCTACCTGGAGCCCTGCCCAACCTGCCAGAAGAGCTGCGTGGTACACAGGAGGGGACCCACCTACCCTTGGTGATCCGCTCAACTGCGTCACAACTCAAAACATCTCTGCCAAACACTGTGCACCTGACTTTCTGGGAAAAAGACCCCTCACGTTCATCACTGCCTAGTCCTGACATGCCTTAAAACTCAGGGGACCTGCAGCGGGAGTCTCCCAGTCACCAGCATCTGATGACAGGCTCGAGTTGCCCTTGACTCTGTTTCTCCACTCTAACAAGTAGATAACACTGAACATTTACACTGTGGGACAGCCTCTTGTTATCCTTGCCAGTCACCAATTTGCAAGATCCCTAAGGCCATCAAAAGGATTGAAGGATAGAATAAAACATGGAGAAAAGGGTATGAATTTGAAATTCAAAGGATATCTGATATCCTGTAAATAACAAGTCTGATTCTGTGAAGCCACGGGCTGACATGTTATATATCAATGCCTATTCAGGGAAGGCTGTCTGCTTTGCAATAAAAATGTGTGTTGAGAGTGGAAAAAAACCCCAGAAACCAGCAAGGATGAAAGGAAGAAGAATGAAAACAGTTGCAGGTACAAAGCAGAGAAAATGATTTATAAGTGTTCATGCAATTTCTGCTTTGTCAAGACTGATCTTTTCAGGTACTCCTCCTTTGTCTCGTGTGTGTATTTCAAACACAGAAAAGGTTTAGCTGGAAGGAAGCCAGTATCCAGCCTCAGGCAATGATTAGTGAATCCATTTGGAGCAGCATGCTTATCTTTGACAGACAGAGAGATTTCCAGGAGTCAGATATATTGGCAGCTGTCACAATCAGAGACTGGAAATTTACAGCCCAAATTGTACCAAGTCCATCCACCAACAGGCACAGAGGTACTGGCACAGAATCTTCAGGCTCGTGTTTGCTTTCAGTCAGGTCTGAGGGTTTATATATATAATTTTGTTATCCTTTGCTCACTCTTGAGCAAGCAGAGTTTATCTCCATATAATTTCTGTGAATGCATTACCCAGTGTTTTACGAGGAAAGGCTGGGGCAGGCAGGTAAACTGGCACGGCACTGCACAACAGGCAATCTGCTGCTTTCAAAGCGAGAATCGTCAATCCCCCATATTCAGTTAACTCGTTAAGACCTACTTCAGCTACAACATGCGAAGCAGTGAGCCACCCATTCCCACTGGGATGACAGATCAATACTGATTAGCTGATTAGCTCTGAGGACGGAAGCAATTAAAGAAAGTGCCCAAACACTGTGTACAGATACGGTCCGGGGAGGAGCTGACTCTCACGTACCTGAAGCCCTGAGGACAGACGCAGGTGTAGCCATTGACGGCATCTACGCAGACGGCTCCATGGCGACACTTATGGCCCACGCAGTCATCATCATCTATTTCACAGTGTTTTCCGCTGTAACCCGGCAAGCACTCACATCTGAAATACAAGACGATCGCTGTTAATAGCTTGTTTCAACATTCACAACAATAGCACACACAGGCAGCCTAGCACCAATCTGATTTGAGATGGAAAAGTGTTAGCGATTATTCCTGGAATCATCAGGCATGATTCCTGCCATCAGAAGCGCTCAGGTTCCTCCTGTCTGTCTCCAGCTGAGGTTCTGCAATCTGCTGAAATCCGATCTGAACAAAGTGACACCATACTGCTGCTTTTCCTCAGCCAAGTCTGTGGAGAAGAGTGATCATACAGTAGTCTCCCAATTATGCTAAAGATGACAACATCTTCCCTAACCTTACAGGCTCAAAGGGCAATATTCTGCAAGGGCAGTCGCTCTGAAGTCTCAGACGATGATTTTGCCAATGTGCCCACTGCTGAGTGTCTGAGGTTGGCCCTGTGCAGCTGCACCGAGCACAGTAAGGTTCCACCTTCCAAATGGAAGCAATCTGCAAGCAAGCCATAAACCGCAGCAAATTTAAAGAAAAAGACCATTGGTTTTAAGACCACCACCTGTTTGTCATTCATTTGCAAGGCATAGCAAATGTTGCTGCAACTATGAGAAGTTCTCTTTGAAGCTTGTCCTTTCCTGTGATGACATTCAGGAGAAGCAGGTACCTGCTGTGATGGGGTAATGCCATTCACAGGAGCCAACACAGTGGGATGTGCCAAACCTGCAGACATTGGCTTATTTAATTTTATACAGTCCTCAAGTTTGTTGTACGAAGGCTGCATCAGCGTTTCTATTATAAGCCTTGCAGAAGTTTACAACCTGACAACAGAAAATGCATCCCAAAGTCTCTGACTTGGAACAGAATTTTGGGATTGCTGAACAGCCTCTTTTTCAATCTATAGCATAGACAATCTTTAGCCATGAAAAAACTTTAGTCCATTAAACACATTTTACTCCTCCCAGCTGGATGTTACTGCACATCTGGAAAACAAAAGGCAGATCGCTTACACCAAAACAAGGGAGGAGCTTCAGTTAACGTCAGCAATAAAAAAGAGTTCTGTGCTCTCTCTAGAGCCCCTTGTTTGGACCCAGTGTGCTTGCCACCGTGAGCTGGAGGAGGAGAGACATCATAAATTTGAGGGCAACATCAGGAGGGAAACTACTGCTCCACCAACCTATTCTGCTGGGCTCCTCCTCCCTGCCGGCAGCCCGGTGGGGCAGGTGCAGGAGGAGGCTCTTTATAGAAAACCTCTTCAGAGGAACAAGATGCATGGGAGCTGATGCAAAAAGGTATTTGCACTTGCCAGGCAGCAGTCATTGTACTGAGTTTTGGCTCCTGGCCTCTGCCCAGCCCCTCAGGGCACGGCAGTGAGTCTGAGGAATCCTGCCAGAGTGCAACAGCAGGTCCTGGGTTTGCTTGTGCCCCAGCATCAGCCCTTCAGCAACCACCCAGCTCTAGCACTGAGAATCCCAGCGTGTCAGGGGTTGGAAGGGCCCTGTAAAGCTCATCCAGTGCAATCCCCCCATGGAGCAGGAACACCCAGCTGAGGTTCCACAGGAAGGTGTCCAGGCGGGTTTGAATGTCTGCACAGAAGGAGACTCCACAACCTCCCTGGGCAGCCTGGACCAGGCTCTGCCACCCTCACCATGAAGAAGTTTCTTCTCATATTTAAGTGGAACCTCCTGTGTTCCAGTTTGTACCCATTACCGCTTGTCCTGTCATTGGTTGTCACTGAGAAGAGCCTGGCTCCATCCTCCTGACACTCCCCCTTTATATATCTGTAAACATTAATAAGGTGACCTTCAGTCTCCATTTCAAAATGTGGCTTGTGACAAGCTAAAGAAAACAGGCAACAGGGCAAAGCCTATTATCCCATGGGCTGTAGGACAGATAACTTCATGTAGATGCACATACTCCATCCTCCCTACAGGAGACACCCCCATCACGACTCCACAGCCGCAGCACAGCTGATGTTCCAGCTCTGCATGCCTAAGTTGCTTTTTTACACCTTGGTGGCTTGGGGAATACTGTGATTAACATAACGGAGATGACAAAACAGAGCAAAAAGCATTCCTTCCCCAAACCATAAGAAGTGGGCAACATTTTTTGGCAATGTTTTAGTCACACCTGCAAGCAAATAATGTCAATCAAAAGACTTTGTGGGGGGAATTGGCAGCATTTAATCCTGTTGCTTTTTATTGATCCCTGCAGTCCTAATATAAAGTGATGTAATAATGAACGATGTGCAGTTCCTTATTCAGGGCTGCCATGCATCAATTTTATGATGTGTATTGGCTATCTCAGTAATGACAGAACCACCACTTTTCTCTGCAGGGCTGCATTAAATCAGCATTTTAAGCTGTCAGGTAATAATTCCAAGCTTTAGAATAATAAAGTATATTTATATCATGCTCCGACATCAATACAGTGAATGGAAAAACACGCTCCTTTCCTGAAGTTATTTTTTTTAGAAGTAATTTCATTGTGTTAAATGGCATTTTTTGTTGATTTTTGTTTTGTTTTCTGGCATACAGGAGGCTACTCATCTTCTACAGTAACGGCACAATAAAGCTGCGGAGGCTGGAAGTGAGGAAAGCCACCTGCAATTTTAGCTTAGAAAGCAAAGAGCTTTGTGCAGCCAAGCACACACTGAAATAGTCCAGTTTGTTTCCAAGCTTGGCTTTCCCTTCAGAAACACGCAATTCCTCCCGGGTCAGTCATCTCTGAGCTCTTAGTGTGTCACATCTAGGCTGAAGCTACCAAAAAATGCATGTCTGGAGTGTCGCTGGTGAGAAACTCGGTCACACGCGTGCCTCATCCCGGAAACCTGGGGAACGGCGGCACATTGCCTCCATCTCTATCCCACACAGTGCCAGCAAGAGACTGCGTACCAGTAAAAGTATGATCAAGTAAAGGAGAAGGCAAAAATAAAATTCCATATTCAAATCCTGGTAAGAGAGTAGGTTACGCTAACAGGTCAGTTATCTCATTTCCCAGTGACCATCTGACACCAGTGTGATTGAAATCTTGTTTGTTGCTACAGCCTTGTAGTGATGGCAACATTCCCAGTATCTGAAAGGGCCGAAAAACACGCCTAGTGCTATTTAAAATGTTGGCCTGTCCATTGGGATTTGCATCTGTATGCACTCAGTGTCTATTGTATTAAAGCCGTGAATAATGGCTTCTATTGCAGGGCCAGAATGGAATTTCACTCCCCATATCAATAAATAACTTGGCTTCCTATTTTTTTCCTGTCTTTGTCATCTTTTCCTCCCTCTAGAGAGTTGCAGACCGACTAGAGCTGAAGGCAGGACAGACAGACTGACTGGTGTCCTTGCTGCTACAATGTTCTTCACTGGTGTGTCCTCCTCATGTGCTCAGGGCACAAGCCCAGCGAGGGGATGCTCAGCTCAGGAACAACCCCGAACCCTGCCATTAATACTCCCCGTCTCTGTAGGCACAGCAGATGGCTGGAGCACGAGCCTGACTCATTCTGCACATGGCACAATTACGTGATAAATGTGTGACAGTCACAGGTCAGGTGTTCAACCTGCTTGAGGGACCAGCAGCAGCACAGGACCAGAGATGGCAGCTTCCAATGAGGCCCAGCAGCAACCACACATCACTGCAAAGCTGCCGAGGGCTCTTGGCCCATTTCTGAATGGTTTGGTGCAGCTCAAGTATGAAAGCAAAAACAATACTTGGATAAATCTATGTTCCAGGCTGGGCAGACTTCTTCACCTCTCAAGTCTGGCCTGCTAGAAAGCAAAATGGGACAAAAAAAGTAAAGAAATGATGGATTTTTGTGTACTATTCTATGAACGGTGTGAAGAATAACACAACAAACAGTAGCAGAAAATACTTAGAAGTAGTTATTTAGGCTGCCCTCAAGGGTTACACAGCCCCACTGTGAAGAACACTTTTCTAACAAGCAAGCAAGAAGTGTCTCATTTACTCCAACTATTTGGCTGGCACATATGAAAATGCTCCCAGCAAGGGTAAAACCATTCAGGACCACAGCTGGCTCCATCCCTCCTTACATCTAGCAACATAAGGTAATTCGAATTACAAACCTTTGCCTCTTAACATGATGTAGCTACTGGATTAGCCGAGTGATGGATTAACTAGGAATGAAAGCTGGAAAGAACATCAGGGACTATTTATGTACCAGCACACACCTCCTTATCCAGCCCCTGTGCATCATTTCAGCAACTGTCCTAATTATCTAATAGTTCACCTTCCTGAAGAGTTGGAAAGATTTCTGTCTGGAGGTTTTAAACCAAAAGCAAGGCTTGAGTTGTACAGACTGACTGTCTAGTGCAGAATCAGCTGCCCTTGAGATAGGCAGCATCTCTAAAATTTTGGTTTGCTCCCTTTCAACTACCCTGAAGTGCTCTGTGTATTAGTTTACACTACTCTGACATGCTGGTTGCCTCACAGGACACAATCTGACCCCAAGTGCAAGTTACCAGGCAGACCAGGGACATGCTGGGTGTGATGGGCGAGGGTGTCCCTCACCCAAACCCCAGCCCTCCCTCCCACGAGGGAACCGGTCAGCCCCAGCATCGCATCGCAGCACTGAAAACAGCCTTAGGAGAAAGTGTAGAAAGCAGCTCAGATTGCACTGAACTCTCTTGAATTCGTCCTCCTATCTTACATCTTTAACTCAAAGGTCTTTTTTTGACGAGCTTTCCATAGAGCTTGGCTTTTCAATTGACTGACTGTATTTGCTAAATGGCTCTGAAATTCCATCTCCCTACAAGTGATGAACACTGCTACTAAGCACCTCTCAAAATACCCCGACCCTCAAATCTCCAGATGTTTTACTGCCAATGGGAACATGAGGCTTTCCTTTGCCCCTGTGAAGCTGTCAGTGTCAACCGAGTCAGGAGAGCTGAGTTACATCTGTTAAGGCTCCTGTTGTGCTGCTTGAATTGATGGCTGCCCTAAGGAACACAAGGAATGTCCTGAGTTGGAAGAGACCCACAAGGATCACGGAGACCAACTCCTGTGTCTGTGGACATCAGGAAACTGTCCTTAGTTTCTGAGGCGGGATATTGTGCAGGAAGTGTTCCAGAAGTACTCCTTTTGCCTTGTTCTATTCCAGAACAATTTCTCTGCTCTTGAGGTACCTCCGTTATTTTCAAGTAAGCTTCAGAAAGCTAGAAAAGTATGTACGGTTGCATTAAAATTAAAATGTGACATGGTCTAAAGCGTAGATATAGTTTTCTACTATTTGCATTAATTTTGAAGATTTTTACCCCAAACTCATTGCAAGTTCAGCTCTAGTCAAGCCAATGGATGGATCCGCCCCACGTGTGGAGACCAATATACACCCACGCTTACCTGATTCCTTTGTCAAGGGGAAGACATTTGGACTCATGTTGGCATGGATTGAGATCAGGAACACAGTGGTTAATCACCTCATCACACAGTTCACCTGAGGCAAAAGAAAAGCAATAAAGCTTTAATACAACTTGGACAATCCTGAACCAGCTTTAAGCACGATGTTTGGGGATGCTGAATCTCCCTAAATGGAGACAGCTCAGTAGTTCAGAAGGAGGCGACAATATTGCTTGTGAGGGCACGTGAAACTCCATTAAAACAGGTTCCTTTGACCTACAGGGCCTGTACTGTTTCTATCACATGAATTTGAAAGGCTGGTATGAAAAGTACTGACATATAAACTCCGCTTGGAGACAGACTAAGGATCAAATGGGCAGTTCCTGACCCAGAACCTCTTATATCAAAGCAAGCAAGTGACACAAAAGTGAAGCTGCTCATTAGACCATAACATTTTCACACTGAAATATATTTTACCCATAGTTAATACTCTGCCAAAGAAGCTGATTTGACATCATTCTGGAAAAGAACAACAACCCACAAACCCTCCCCCCAAAACCTCTGCGACTCTCAATAATAGGAACCAGCTTTAGGACTGCATGCAATTATGAAACATTCACTATTTATAAGAAAAGCACTAGCTCTATTGCGCTCACAGGAGATGATGTCTTTTGAGAGAAAAAACACATCACATGTAAGCTCAGCTCAGCTGTTTCTAGGTATGGTGTGTTACAGGCCATGCGCCTCCCTGGATTTGTATAAATTTTAATAATTAATAGTTACAGAATGTTCAAAACCAGATAGTTTATTTAAATACCACCCTTCTCTGAGTCCTAAATTATTAGGTCACACTTCAGTACCCCAGGATTTGAGATCCAGCCAAAGACCACAGAAATCTTTGCCTTCCCAAGAAACCAACAGAAACCTACCCCACACCTCCCAAAGCCTTGCAGGAAAAGCAAAGGTCAGGTACTCTCAACACGGAAACCCCCAAAAGCTCCAGTCCCAAAGTCCCCTATGCAGCTATATCAGAAGACCACATCTGCCAGGTTTCGAGGTTACGCATATCTTGTGTGCCTGTACATGATACATACCATTACATGAGCAACAAGCCATGTGGATAGCGTTGGAAAAAAGATAACGTGGGAGGCACTGGTGGGCTGGCAATGTTTTAGCAGTATTTTCATGAAACTCCACCTGTCTTGGGAGAAACTCCATTTTGAAAAATCCTCACTCAAGTAGCCACACAGAAACACCAAGCCAAGCAAACCACAAAGGTCAAAATGCAGATGGAAAACGCAAATCAGAATCGTCCATCTTTTATCAGTCTTGTGATCTGGCAGGGATGACTGAGAGCACAATCCTGAGGATGCCTGTGGCGGTGACAGGTACGGTTTAAGTTGTTAACACCCCCAGCTCACTCCTTCTGGTGATTTCTCCCACATCTCCAGCTTCCCTACACTACAAGCTACATAGCTCTTTATTTCACTCTTCATATTAGAATGGAAGTCAAATACATATTTGCAAAAATTACTTTGGTTTGTTTTTGCTTTGTTTCAAACATGGGAGATCTCATAGATCTGCTTTTGAGAGTTGTCAAGCATAACCCACCAAGTGGAGCAAGAATGCAAGCCCTGGAGGCACAAGAGAGGGTACCACCACCAAACCTATATTTGTGTGCCACACACACCCTCACGACTTTTGGCGGGTTGGGTTTGGCAATGCCGGAGAAGTCTGGCATGGCAATCTGCAGTGGACAGTTGATTATTCATAGCATCGGCTGTAACACAACCGATTCCCTCTGGAGCCAAGGAAACCCAGGAAGCCACCACTATTAAATACTTTTTAAAGTCGTCTTACAGCCCTGGACAAATCTTGGGCAAATGCAATGACCGCGTCCAGCTCATGAAGGGCGAACACGCCAATGAATCGGAATGCTGCAAATCCACAGGAACCACAGAAACAGATCATCTGCTGGGCTTGATGTTTGCCATTGTGCTGTTACGCCTCCAAAGCAACTAGAGACACTCAGGTCTTACAAATACGAATGTAGTTGTCATTGGGGACAGCTCTGAACACATTTTTGAGGTGGCAGAACTGGAGATATGTCTGCTTACTAAGCAATCCCCAAACCCACGGCCCACCAGCCCTCCCAAATACTAACTAGGAAAGTGACTCCCCTGGCCCACGGGCAGACAGGAACATGAGCAGGTCAGAACTTGCTGCGATGCCTGGACAACCGCCAGTTCATCATCTTGGTATTCCTTGTGTCCCTTGTGTGCTATGAATCTGATGTGAAAATAAACATTAAAAAAACCCCACCAAACCAGAAATGGCTGGTGACATTAAAAGAACTCAATGATCTAGAGCTGGAAATATTTTTGGAAGACCATTTAATAACTGAATGCAGTGTGGATAGATGCCTTCAACTATCCTTTCACTAAAAATGGTCAATACATACTTTTGAATTGGGTTTTTTTGGTTGCTTTGAAGAGAAGGAAACAGGCTTTAAAAAAATAAGTTTCATAAATTCTCAAAGGAAATCATAATTCTTCTTAAAGTATTCTTCTCAACAGTCTTGACAAGTGCTTAGAGATCCAGCAAAAATCTCCCCAAATGTCAAATATTATGATTCACTGTGTCATTCTGAAGGCACCACTATCAAATGTAAGAGAATTCTAGGCTAGGTACCAAACATAGCATCCAAAAAGCTTTATCATTTTTCATGCAAAACTTGGAACATTTAAGGACCCTTCCTGTTATTCTTCCCATCTATCACTCATTAGGGAGCTCGCTGGGGAATGCCTTGCAACCAGAGCTGCCTGATCTCGGGAAGAAAATTCTTCTTGATCCATTAGTGCAGGCTCCACCAATGTTCACAAGATGCTGCAGAAAGCATGCCAGGGAAATAAAACACTTTCTGAAAAGCAAAACCCAAGGCACTGGTTGCACGAAGACTTTCTCATGTTTTATTCACTCAGAAAATATTTGGGCCAAAAAATCTGCCCTCAGATCCGAGAGTGCAACGTCCATTGGCCACTTTAATGTTGGTATCAGTGGAAAAATCTGATCCTCCCTTTTTTTTTGGAGTGACACAGGGCTGCTTCTCCGTGCAGCAATTAAAGGTCTTGTCCAAATTTCTCATTGGATAGCTATGCGAATCAAAAAGCGAACTGGACATTCATCTTAGGCCAACTTCTAGCAGCACTGATTATCTTTGTGGAAGATACTTGATTATTCTAAACCAACAGAAATGTTCAGTGTAACGCTTTCCCAAATGTAGAAAATAATCCAACCTCCCTATTTTCCTCTCTCTTATGTGTTGTCAAATCAGAGCTCCAGTTTGGGTACATGAGGGTTTCTGAAGTGCTTATATAAAGACAGGAAAGTGACAACTTTTCTAATTGGTCAAGCTATTTTTTAAATCCCAAATAACGTTTCTTGTTTCATCACGGTGCGCTTACTCTCTTCCATCAAAGCCGAAGAGAACAGATCAACATGCAATGCACCCCACTGCAGAACACGTTATGACTACGTCAGATTTACAGGAGGAAGACCACTTATGCCATGAGATTTGACTTTTCACAGTAGCCAGAGGTATTATGGTCAACAATGTTCTGTGATCTGTAGAACTGAGCCATGATACAAAGAAGGTGCCTTTATAAAGACAGGCACATCCTGAGCTGTGCAAATGTCTTGGTAATCAGTGCTTGTTTAGGAGAAGCATTCTGATATACCACAAAAAATGAAACTTATAGATTAGAACCAAGCTGCACTGACAGGTGGAACACTAACAGGTGGATCTCCCATTGCTGCTGTCTCATGCATTTAAAAACAATAAAGAGAGAGAGAGAAAAAAAATCCCCGAACAATACAAAAGGCATTTTGCCCCCGTGCAAATACTGCCCTTGTCCCCTTCACCAGCGTTGCTCGGTGCTTTTCAAAAGCAACACAATGAAACACTTTTTTGTCTCATGCTACATTTTCCTGCTCTTAATTTTTCAGCAAAATCATGAATTTCATGGGGCTTTCCACATGCACCTTTCACAGGGCTCCCTGCTTAGGAAGAGCTGCCAAGAAACATGTTCCGGCTTTTCTGTAGCCTTCCACACGCCCCAGAATGAAGCCAAAACAACAATAGAGCAATAAATACGACTTTTACACACAGTTTAATAATAATCTTTCTTTTTTCCCTTCTGTGCTGTCATGAGAGCTACATATTTCATGCCACATTAGACTTTTAAACCCAGGATCAAGCTACACTGTTTCTCCTTAATCGGTAAAGGAGAGCTTGGATGCAGTAAGAGTATTTTACTGAGCTGTAAGTAAAACTGCAGCTCTGAAAAGACAATCTAGACCACCGATTTGCAACCGACGAGTTAGATGATTGTCCTTTTGTTTCACACGTCTGTTGGATGATAGTTTGTGCTCCCATTATGAGTATTCATGAAATAATTCATAAAGCAACACAGAAAATATTCTCATCCTTAATGTGAGAGAAGCTTTCGAAGGGCCTGGAAGACTATAAGAAAAAAAGGCTATCCAGAATTTCACAATATTACTTGAGAAAAGGAAAGTGCTTACAATGAAGAAATGATGAAGAAAGCCTGGCTTTTATCCACAGAGCAAACTTTTACAGGCTGCACAGGGAGCAGATATATATTTGAGCGGTTAAATAGTATGTTGCAATTTTCCGAACTTTGCCAGGTAAGTCAGACTGGAACTCTTTACTGCTAATAAAAAATACTGTACTGTTTTTCTCATAAGAGATTACTCATTTTGTATCTAATAACTTGTATCGGAAGAAATGGTTTTTGAATTTTGTTTTCCCCTTCCCTCTTCTCAGCTATTAAAAAGAACTCAGTGGAGAACACAGAACCTAAAAATGGTTGGGTGGAACAGACATAGCAAGTTCCTCCCAGAAAATAATTCACTTAGGAATGTTGTTGATGTTTGATGAAAAAGATTTGAGGCTCTTCTTCGAAAAAAAAGAAGGAGTTTTTTAACTTCCAAACTGTTTCAACTTGCAATGAAGAAGAGAGAAACTGTGAAAAACCTTCAGTAGCAAATGCACTCGGCTGCCACGTTAGATACCAAAATGTAACAGAAATTACCTGAAACGCACCGCAGCAGAATTCTCTGTCTGGATTATCAATGAAGTTGGCTCTTGCTTGACAATCACTGCCCACAATACTTAGTAGAACTGAAGAACTAAAAGGTACTTTATGCTTTTTATTCCATGCTCACACTTTAAAAACTCGTCATATCAGGTTTTGGCCTATTAAGTGGGAACCTGAAGTTAGACTCCACATTGAGATTCCCAAAGTGGCTTGTTTTTCAGAATTAAGGAGCGATTATCTCTAATCTTGAGGTTAAACAAAGGGACAACTGATTAAACAACAACATCTAGGTAGAGCAATTATGACCCTTGCAGTGTTTCTGAATCTTGAACAAGGAATACGTTCCAGTTCTACTCATTGCCAAAGCATGAAAAATCATGTTCAACGTCACAAGTGCCACAACACCACAGTAGGTGAAACGTTAACTAAACCAGACAATTTCCAGTGCTCTTACAAGGTGGTAATATCCTTCATCATGCCTTAGAACCACTGTGTCTGGAACAGATCCTCATTTTGCTGGACCCCTACCTTTTTGAGCTCTGTTACTTCATATGGATGTTTTCCAACTATGTGATTTGTCTCATATCGATTTGGGATCAATTCAGCTATTCAGACACCTACTTGCGTCCAGCTACACCTAAGATGCCGTACATTTTCTGAGATGTCCTCTCAGGGCTGGCAGACAGGACCTCAACACTGACTGGGGGACGGGGAACAGGGGCTGTGTTTGTTCATAAGGCTTTGTCTCTGCCACTCTTTCCTCCTCACGCTGTTCCCCTGTGGGCTCCCACCCATGGGATATGACCCTTCATGAACTTCTCCAACGTGGGTCCTTCCCACAGGCTGCCATTCTCCAAGGACTGCTCCAGCGTGGGTCATTTCCATGGGATACAGCTCTTCAGGAACAGACTGAAGGGACACAGTTCCTGTCAAAACACCTGTTCCTCCATGGGCTCCTTCTTTCTGAGTCTGTCCACCAGCTCCAGTGTGGACATCTGCTCTGCCATGGTCCTTCACTGGCTGCAGGGGGACAGCCTCCTTCACTGTGGTCTTCTCCAGGGCAATTTCTGTTCCAGCACCTGGAGTACCTCTTCCCTCTTCTTCTTCACGGACCTTGGCATTTGCATTGTTGCTTCTCTCACGTTTTCAACCAGCGTTGTTGCTGGGCTCAGCCTTGGGCAGTGGCAGGTCTGACAGAGGAGTAGCGCTTCGCCTGTTCTCATAAAACCCACCAATACAGTCCCCCTCTTCCCCTGCTACCAAACCTTGCCACATAAACCCAATATGGCCTTTGAACCAATAGAAGTCTCTGAAGAATACTTTATAACAAAAAAGATTTACTCATTTCCTGCTGGCAGTTCTAACGTGGCCATCCCCGCAGTGTCTGCATGCCGAATACATTGGATGTCCATAGTTGGACCCGGCTCCTCCCAGCTTTATTACAATAACTATGCAGTGTGCACCACCAGTATGCCAGTAAGCAGCTAATTAATGGGGTGGTGGTGAACTTCTAATCCTCTGATTGTTTCTTCACAGAGCAGATTTAATGAATCATGAATCCCATCTGAGGATGATACTCACTCCACCCATCCTTTAAGACAGTAGTAGTTGAGATTTCATTTCCTCAGAGATACACTGTGGAGATACACAAGAGAAACTCTCTGGTATATCTGGTTCCCCAAATATGACACGTTGCATTTCACAAATGGGCCAGAGGAAATCCTGGAGCTGAGAGCTCCAGCATGACGGGACACCCACACGGAGACCACAGACAGGCTGCAGCACTGCCAGCCTCCTCCTTCAGTCCCAGTACAATGAGATAAGAGAGTCCAATCTGATAGCAATGACATGTGGGTCCTCTCTCAATAAAACAGGGCTGGAAATGGGCTTAGGCTCTTCAACAAAGCTAAAAACTCCCAGCTCTTCCAGCACTTCTCTTTCATACTTATGCAAGTGGGAAATGTGGGTGCCTTTTCATTTTTTGCACAGAAAGCAAATGCACTTCACGTTTGCCAAGTAACTGAGAAACTTCCATGTAAGGCAGAAATCCTTCAAATAAAAGGAAGAAAACACATCAAACTTTGACCACAATTTTTTCTTTTGTCCTGAGGAAATTATGGCTAAAGTTCCCAAATTTAAGACGAGGCTGATGTTAGGTACTTGATAAAGCGTTCAGTGTTTATGAGGTGGCCCCTGTCCTTGTGGAACCGCAAGGCTGAACCACGCTACCTAAACCCCTCCTGTTCCTATGTCAAACATGTAGTTCAAAAATCGCAAGGGGCAAAAAACCAACCTAGAGTGCAATGATGCACTTTATTTTCATTCAGCTGCCACCGGTGCCCGTCTCAGGGACTGGCGCAAACCAGCCTGGCGATGGGCAGTGATGGGGAACGGGCTGGGGAGCTCCACATGTGGCCACACGGCATCTTTCTTCCAGAGCTGTTTAGCGTGACCAAGTGCTTGGCTTTGGCCACGCAACATTGCCGCAATCAGCTACGCCAGGAAAAGGGGCCATAATCACTAGCAGTGAGTAGTGTGCTGTCTAAAAGTAGCTTAACTACAAAAATCTCAGATACCACCTACCACAGGACACCACAAGGTCCCCTAAGGTAAAACACATCTTAGCCTTCTCTTCCAAACACATAAAACCAGAAATAGTTTCTAGCTTTTATTTTTTGAGCAATATTTTTTTGTCCTGTGTTACAAACTGCTTGCAGCTTTTTCCCAGGGAAACAAACTATTTTAAAACACTTGCTCCCCCTGCTCCCCACCATGGGATGCCATGTCTTTTAGAAAAGACCTATTTTCAGCAGTAGAAGCCACTACTTTTCTTTGTTTAGGTTTCAGAACAAAGAGGTGTAGCTACTTGCTGAGGCTTTTTAGGATCCTTGGCAAAACCTGAAATATTTCCTGATTTTTTTTTGTGTGAGCACTACACAGTTGTGCTTCTGGCTAAAACTGAATAGATAGGAAGAAGGAAAAGTCAGAGCAAACAAACAAAACTAAATAAACCAGCAAGTTCAAAGCATAAAACCATAGTACATAGTTTGAAGCATAAAACCATAATACATACTTTGTACAGCCCATTTTGTCTTTTTTATATGTTTGGACACCTCTTCAAGGGAGAGAGCAGAGGACAGTGAGACTGAGGAGGGGATCTGGTTTTGGAGGTATGAAATGCTATATTTGGATCTGGAAATATAAGTAATCAGTGATGGCCCTCGAGGAGGTCTATGACAGTAGTGAATGGCCTACCCTTCCTCTCCGTTCTGTCTTCTTTAACTTAAGTTCACTTACTTCATAGAGTCTATTTGTATTTGCACATTGTTTTAAAGTTGTTAGATGGAAGGGAACTAGGAAAGTGGTTTGTGAGTGTAGGTATTTTTTTCTTTAAATGAAAGTGAGATGGGGCTGGAGTGTGGGAAATTCCTTCCCTCTGCAGTCACTTAACTAATTGCCCATTTTTCATCTACTTTGAGCGGGGGGACTGTCCAAGAACTTGAAAGGAAAACACTGCAAAAAGTTATTAATCGAAGAAAGATCTTTGGCCTTCATTATTCCAACCAACGAAAGCAAAATTTATGCATCATTATTTGGGATATTCTTTCCTTAAAAGGCTGTAACAAGTAAAACTAGACAGGCAGAAGATAAAGCAGGAAAATACTAAGGTATTAAAAAAACCCAGTCTCTGGATACTGCACTTCTGTCCATAGTCATTATTTCCAACACATGCATTTTTAATTTGCATTTCATTTAGGAACATAAGATTTACTACCATGATTTAACCATTAGTCAACTAAACCAAGGGCGATCCTAAATATTTCTTAGAGAACAACATACATGCACGCTCTTATATTTTCTTTCTCCCTTATATCTTCTTTCTCCCTGTATCCAGACTATTATTTGTATTACAACATACGTTTATTTCACACACATAGCGTTTACTGTAATATCACTGCAGTGTTACCGGTATTATGGCACCCAAGAGCACAGGAGTGAGGTGGGATGCAGAATCCCTACTTTGCAGTGCTACCAGAGCCTTCCTGCCTCCATGGTCGGGAAAAGAAGGGACCTGGGCATCTATAACCAACAACCTGAATGGTGCTCAAACCATCACAGATGCTCAGTACAGAAACATCGAGTCTCATCTCCAGCATAACACAGAGCACTCGGGCACTAACTTGTGTTTTAACTACAGCACCTGCTGAGAAATCCATTCTGTATCTAGAAGCAACAACTCTTGTATAACTACATTGATAAAAATGTATATTCTGGATTTCTTCAGCCACAAAGGCCAGCCAATGAACCTTTTAAAGAAATTCCTATTCTCCATACAAATATTTGTGGAGGTGGAAAAGAGAGAAAAGCTTCATCTATCTGCTTACTCTTTGTTAAGCCACAGAAGATTTTTTTCCTTGAGATCTCCAAGACCTATTCTCAATCCCCCACTGTTTATTTATGTTTCACCTCTAATCCTCTCCCTCATCTCTCAACTTGCTCCTCGAATTCTGAACAATTCTGAACTAAGTATAATATTTGGGCCCAACACAAAGAGATATGAAGTACATTTTCTGTCCTACTAGACTACTCTGCCTATGGATATCCCTGCCCTCTTAGGCAAAGTACTACATCGAGAGCTCATTTTACCGCCGACTACTTCACAGAAAACTGCTTCCCTGGAAAGTATCCTCTGTCATCCCCTCTTTGTCCAAACAAATATAGATAAAATCCATACACTTGGCAACCCTGAAGCACGCACAGCTTGCTAAAACCATGTTCAGCACAGTCGGAACCTGAGAGGGAAGCAGGTGGCTCAGTGCACATTTCTGAGCACAGGAATAAGGAATTCCTGATTCCTCCAGTGACCCACTTTCCTTCTGAAATGTTAGCGTTCACTATCCTCAGTACATTCAACACGATATTAAAGCCATCTGCACTTTTTCTTTTTTAATAGATACTGCCATAGTAGCTTCAGGTATTGCTTCAGTATAAAAAGGTTTATTTAAAGAGAATATACACAGAGATGCCCCGGATGCCACAGGAGATTTCAGTTCAGCTCTTCGGCCAACAGAGCCAGGCACACAAATCCCTTCCAGGTGCCTCTTCATGACTCACCTCCGTGCCTCCACGGCATCTCCTCAGCTGCTGTTCACTCCATCAGGCAACTTCAGATGCTGTCCAATTTCTTGTGTTTGGACTCAGCTTTTAGAGGACCCTCAAAAACCAGGACTCGGATTTGCTTGGCTTGTATGCAACCTTTGTTTGGCTGGTGGCTTCAGTTCTTCCAGGTATTTTAGGCTGTTCCCTGCCTTTCTGCTCAGAGAGCACCAGGGGGACCTGTGAAGGATCCCCCAGCCCAGCTGAGTCCTTCCAGGACACTGATCAGGTTTGATGAAATATCCCCCTATTGATTTCTAATTTCAGATTTCAAATGTAAGCAACACCCCTATTTTTGCAGCCTTTTGCACTTATGACTTGTATTATGTTTTCCAGAAGTATTTCCTGCTCTTCTTCAAAAACACAGTTTGTTTCAACTGTAGTCAAACCTATTGCCTGCACTGTGATAGCAAATACTTGTGTAGTATATATGATTGTGTGCATCCTACATTGCAAGACTGGGGTCTAGTACTTGACAAGCTCCTGCTAATAAGCGTAAGCACAGCAATATCCAGGTTAAAAAAAACCAACACACACACAAAACAAAACCAAAAAAAACCCTGTAAGCTGATTAAAATTATTTCAAAACTGAATCTGAAGTATCGTAATCATACGAGTACTCTGGCCTCTATCCAGACTGCCATTTGAGAAGTCCCAACCTAGTTCTTTCCTACCTTTTTTGTCTGCAAAAAACCAAAACAAACTGCAATATGCCCATGAAAAGGGAAGGGGATCTGCGTATATACTGGATTCCATTCCTCACTAAATATGTCTTTTCTTGGCTGGGCAAATATATTTCCTCTTGTAAATGTAAAGACTGCCTCCTTCTATAGAGTTTTGTTTGAAACCACCCAAGAACAGCTCACATAAATAGTGCATGAGTAAGCACAACAGGCTTGACATCCTATAAGCAGAACTCTTTACTCTGCTAAGCTGAAGTTTTTCAGTTTTTGGCAGAAAGATCATTTTATAACACCAATAAATGTACATTTAAGTCATAAGGCTTTTCTCAGCTAAAGATTTACATGGGCCTCCTTTGTATCAGCCACAAAAATATTTTAAGAGTTTGGAAATTCTAGAAGCTTTCCTACTGCCTTACTCAGCCACTCAAGCTTGATCCTCATTAAATCCCCTGACATGTAATATATTCCAGTATACAAGAAGCCCTTCATTACTTCTCCATGCTGGAAGGTAATAAACCCATTTCAAAGGATAGAAGCAGGAACTATCGCAGGTGTTTCCTCACCACGCTAACCCAGTTTGAATGAGTCAACGCCGCTCCAGTAACGACTTGAGAAAAAGCATTTTTAGATTCCAGTTAGGAGGGTTTCTGCTCCTGCAGAAGGTTTAGGAAGGAATTTATCTGAAATGCAGGATGGGTACTGGAGATATTCATTCCATTTCTAACGCCGTTACCAACTTTTGTCACTGTGGACCTAGCAGGTGACGGCACATCTGCCATGCTGGGCTCCCCATGGGTGCACTGGGAAGACTACAAGGGCACCAGCAGTTTCTTACGCAGCCTTTGCTTCTCCATTGGTGAACTAGAGATAACGAATTCAAACAGCACGGTGTCAGGCTCATTTTATTTAATAAATGAGGGCCTCTGAGATCTCAGGTGAAAGCCATGCCCCAAAAGCTGTTTTCCGACCATAACTCAAACAGGAACTATTTTTATTTTCTAAGACTCAGAACAGATGTATATCAGACTCAGTACTGGAAATATTTCTGAAAAACGTTTACACGATGTGCATGCAAAAGTAAAAATTTCTCCTATACCTCAAACTTCACTATATTTTAATGTATTTTACAATGAAGCATCAGTATTTCAACTCGGAAGAGTGGCCATGTTTGTGAGCATGTGTATTGCAATACTGGTAGAACTAACCTCTTTCCAGTAAGAGATCCAGGTGGCTTCAAAACGGGACTAGATTCTTGGTTAATTATACACTCACAGAAAGAGCAAACGTGCCTTTGGACCCTCCTGGATTCCTGTTCCTCTTTGCTTGTGGCCCTTTCTTACCTGTGTAATTAGGAGGGCAGAGACAGACATAATTGTTGATCCCATCCACACATGTAGAGTTGTTCTCGCAGTCATTATCTTCGCAGTCATCTGGGTTTATTTCGCACCTTTCCCCCTCATACCCAAGGACACAAGAACAGCTTTGGAGAAAGAAAAAAAATAAATAATGAAAGTTAGCATGGATCTGAATGGGCATGAGGTTTGAGGTATGAAACTGAAATTAAAAAGCCAGTTGCTGGAGCCCAATTCACTGCAGTTTAACCATATGTGTTTGATGAGGGATGCAGACTGATGGTTCACGGGGTCACATAATTATTTACATGAGACATAGAAGCATCAGCAGAAGATAGCCTCTGTGGTGCTTTGCTTTGCTTTCTTTGTGGGTAACCCCAGCCATGAGTTAAAGTGAGCAACTCCAGGGCAGTAAGCAACTCCAGTTGCATCACAATATTCAAATTCTTGGCTTCTCTGTTGAGGATTTTGCGAGTGATACGTGCCTACAGAGGACTAAACAGTCATAGGGCGACTCAACAGCTTTTAGATACCTGATTCTCTTCAAGAAGCAACAGCTTGACTTGAGTTTGCAGACATGGACCTTTTCTTCTCATTACCCCTTTGTCACTTGTCCAAACAAGAAGTGTTTGGGAACGATTGCTTTAGCAAGTGCAGTATCGTTTCTGTACTTCTACAGCTCTTCCAACATCTATCTGTAGAAAAGCTGATGATGTCTAGATAATTCAGCTAAAACACAAACAAACAACGGCAGAGCTAGGAAAGGTTCTGTCAGGATGTGGACACACATCTTCTTATCGAAGAATAATTGCACTAAATATTTTATCTCACAAGACTGTGATATATGGTCCCTAGAGGGACCGTAAGAAACTAAGTGGTTGAAGAATGACTTCGATTTTTTTTGTAAATCTCAGTTTTCTCTCTAGATCCAGGAGTTATGGTTACTAAGAGAACCTTTATATTTTAAACTAACTGTAAGTGATGAAGAGGTGGAGGCCACAGTTTCCCAAAAGAGAGTCTAAAAACATGTGTTAAGTGCTCCAGTCATTTCAGTGGCTCCTACGAAGCCAGCAACGATATTTGCAGTGTTTGAACAGCGTTGCTGTTCACTGGTCACAGAAAGCATGTGTGTGGAAGGGAATTTGTGTTGAGTTCCAGTCCAAACTACGCATTCATTCAGCTGTTCCTTTCCCATGCAAGTACTGGTGGCAGGAAGGGATTGAACAAGCACTAGTGACTGATGAGAATGAAACCCAGAAAGCACCAGAGCAGTCACACTAATTGCCATCCACTGCTTCCTGAAACCAGGAGAGTTTCCAATGCAGAGATGGCTGCAGGGGACTTTTTTCATCTCAGATGCACAAAGTGGACATGGGGTGGTCATCCTGTTGTATGTAGGCATCAGGGGGTTGAGATGGGGAATGTCCTGGAGAAATAGATGTTCAGAATATGTGAAGAAAGTGTTGGCTGCTCTCAGGGTGACACTGTGACCCTTGCTCCTGTGTGCCCCAGACTGAGCAGAGTGCAGGGACTCCCAGGGCAGGGAGAGTACAGAGCTCTGCATCCACCTTCAGCAGGTCCTAGGATGGACCCTCAGGATCAAATTAGACATGGGCAACCTCAGAAATGAAGGGAATACCAAAGAGAAAGAAAAAAGGGCAAGGAATGTGTGTTGAGCCACCACAAAAGTAAGATCTTCTAGATGGGTACAGAACAGGCACATAGATCCCATGCTAAGAGTAATCATCATTCAGCGCTGCAGGGACCACTCACAGGTCATGAGAGTTAGAAAACCTTCACCATGAATAACCAAAACCCAAACTGCTCAAATAAATCCAATTTAAGACACAATAAATCAATAAGAAATATTCTCTTTTCCTGTCTCAAGCTCATTATTGCTAATAAAAGATGTTCTCTTGCTGACTCTGTGGTGATCCAGAGGATCGCAGGAGGCAGCCAGGAAAGCAGAGCTGGCACACCATCATTTGTGGCAATGCAAGTGTCAGGGAGGGGGTTAAAGACATCTAATTAAATACAGTGGCACATTTGTCATGTCTCCCTTTCTGATTACAAACCCCCATTTTCAGAGGTTTATAACTCAGCCATAAAAATATGCTCCAGGCTGCAACTTGGCATCCAAGGTCTCAGTTTGAGAGCACATTTTTTCTTCTCTCCATTTAAAGAAAAGCAACAAGAGTGGCTTTGTGCTGGTTATTTTTATGTGAATATAACACCATTTTCCTTCCACAAAAGGACTGGGACAGCTTGGATGTATGTAATTAAAAATGGCATTATTAAATACTATCACAGTAATGGTTCAACTCAGTAGAGTTACCATTAGTAACAATACATGTGGGATTGTTAACATACAATTGCTCAGTATTAGGACACATTCCATACTGAAGGAAATGTCAGCATAATTGATGACATTTGGCTACTGGTCCCTAAGTATTATAGGGGGTCTTTACATTATTACTTATGTACCATTCTTTATTTTGATTTGCATTCAAATGTGCCAAATACGAGGACCGAAATTAAATGATAAAACACACAGTTTGGGACCCAGACCGAACCATATGTTGAAAGAGTTGCTGCTTGGGACTGTTTGTATGTATTTTCCCAGAAAAAGCTTAGAAGAAAAATGAAGTTTGCAGAGTGACTGGAAGGTCATCGAACTTGGGTTCCATCTGACCAAGAGAGAAAATTAATTCCAGAGACAACGATGAAAAGTTTGTACTGACTAAAGAGTGAAGCAGTGTGAGACGGCATTTCATTTGGACCTTGGAAACAATACAGTCGAGCAGGAAAGAACTCTTTATTAAGCTGTAGTGATTGCATAAATGTCCAAATTCCCTGCTCCTTCAGGTTAGGGATTTTCTGTCAGTGTTGTGCTTTCCTAAAAATAAAGAACTAAATGAAGCTCCAAATCATCATTATCCTCATGAAGGGGCAAGGGACACAGAACTTAACAACAGCATTTGGGGGTAAACTTTTGGAGCTGAAGTATACTGACCATTTTGTAAGTTTACTATATTAAACAACATTTTTTTTCCCCCAAACTCTAATGAAACAGTTTGGCATCTGTTTATTAACATAGGCATATATATAGTGTAACATGTTTCAAAAAAATCAACTTTTAAACAAAGATCGTAAATTCTTTCAGGAATAGTACAGTTTCTTGGTAAAGGAACTTTATACATCTACATCCCAATGGAGTAGCCTGTAAGTCTGGAAACGCAACGTTTTTCCTTGAAGTAAGCAGAATTAACACTAGGGAGTTAATGAGATCCAGGATTTTACATTTATGAGGGAACTTAAAGTTTGTGGAAAATGCTCAAGAAAACGCTCTGGAAAAATGAGGGGGGGGTTTATATGGAGAAAAGTTAAAATAATCCAGAGACTTTGTTTCCCAGCACAGTCGGTTATCAAAGATCAGCTGGTTGCCTGTGGCTAAACTGAAGCTGAGCTGGCGGCTCTGCCTCCTTCATCAAAGTCTCAACTTCCAGGCATACTAAAGGATCGGGACATGTCTGACTGACCGTCTTATTTTATCAGTCTCAATAAGCACCTTTTTGGGCAACTTTTTGTCAAAGGAGACATAGATTAGATTAGAATGAGCAATTCAAAGGGAGGAAGAACTTAATGTTTTACTCCCCTGAGCCACACAGCGCTACTTAACTATTCTTTAATACAGAAGTTACCTGAAAAAAAAAAAGAACGTGAAAGTTATTCAGAATTGAAGAAGTGGAAGAATAAAAGATGCCAAGGAGGACTGAAGAACTCCAGCTGAACCTTTGCCCTCGGGCTGCCCCACCAGGACCTGCTATCACCACAAATCTGAGCGGCTCAGTCCCCCGCTGCCGCCTGTCCCCCGGGTACCCGGCACAGCGGGTACATCGGGCTGGAATCTCAGTCATAACCACGAATTTCCTGCCTTTGCCTGGGGAACATCACTACCTCAGCATTAGTTAAAAGGTAATTTTCTTGTCTAGGGCTGCAGAAACTGGAGAGTTAAACTGCTTGGCATTTCGCAGGGAAAGAGCTTTGGCTTAAGTTTCCTTTTTACAAGAGTAAAGATTTGACAAGTTTGGCAGCAGAGCTTGTGTATGAATATATTTCCCCAGGGAAGAGAATATACAGAAGATATAATTTCTTTTACAGGCCACACAACAGAAAAAACCAAGGAGGCCTCTCATGAAAATGTTTCTGACATCCACTTCCTCACAGCATATAATCCAAGGCAATGTTTTCCCATCTTGATGCGTATAACTCTGACCGCTGCCATCCAATGGAGAGGAGATTTCCCACCAAAAAGACCCCAAACCAACCAAATTCAATCTCAAAACGTTTTTTTTTTATCTTCCCCTTCACTGTTCCATCCCCACACCACATTTCTCTAAGACGTGCAAAAGCCCCACGCTCATGTTCTCCAGAGCAGCTGGGGCTATGGACCGACCGAATTAAAAACATGGAGAGAAAACAGACCAATGCATAAGCGGAACATTCAGTTTTATGAAGCAAGATTTTGACGAGATACAGTTTTATGTGTCTTTTATTAGACCAACTGAAACTACATAAATAACTATAAAAGCAGAAATTTTCCCTAAAAAGCCTCAAATGTTGTTCAGCAACGAAACCACCCCTGTAGTTTTGCAAAGGATCTCAAAACCTACATTCATTTGGAGCTGAAGCAAAGCTTCTGGAATTGTAAAATCATTTACTCAAAAATGTCAGAAGTGGCTTTCATTTCAGATCATTCCAAACTTTTTACTTTCCATCACAGAACAAAACAAAAATGCTAAAGAAAAACCTGATGTAAAATAGAAGCTGAAGCCTTTCATTCCAGTATTATGGATATTATAAAACGTTTTGCTAGCACATTTTTAATATCAGCTGTATTTTTGAGAAATGAGTACTGAGTGACAGAAAACAGATATTCTAATACGGCGCAATTTTGCTTTGGCACAAGCTGGAAAAATCTATCTAAATAGTGTTGCATGAGGGCAACCAGAAGGGAACCCGAACTGAAGACCACCAGACCTTCCTTTCACTCAAGGAGAAACCAAACCTCAACTTCTACACTAAAAACTGCTGGACCTGCTAAAATCTGAATCAACAAGAGGTCTAGCAGATCACAAGGGTAGAGTAGCGTTTCACCCCAAATCTCGACGTTCCTGCCAAGCAACGTGCCCATTTGCATGTGCTGTGATCTGCAAAGCCGCCTCATTTCCATTTTCTTCCATTTCTTCCATTTTCTGCTTCCCCACTCATCCCACCCACAGGGCAAAATGGAAACTTTTCTGTGCCTCGCTCCCACGGGAGGGATTTGGGGAGTCAAAAAGAAGCCGCAATGCTCTGCTGGAAAGATAAAGTGCATCCTGCCACTGGTAGGGGACAGGACACCCAGAGTCCTGCCAGCCACCCAAAGTTTCACCTGAGCCTTTCTATTTTGGAAAAAACCCTATTTTCTGACATAAGATGATATGGGTTTGCTGACTCAGTTAAGAAACAGTTAACTTCGTTGGAACAGCCTGAAACCAAACTGTAATCAAACTGAAAAAATGCACTGGTTTGACTCCCTGCTTACAGCGCTGATAAACCCTGCAAAATTCAGTGTCTCCCTCCAGCTGTCACTGATAGGAACCTGGACACAGGAGAAGACAAAGCAGCAGCCTCAGTAATGCATAAAAGCTTTCAGACGTGAGGCTTTCGTATATGCAATTGGAACAGCAGCACGGTGTGCTTTGTACATATTTTGTGCAAGAAATAGCATAAATACCGAGGACCAAATCTATGCAAATTTGAGCTACTCTTTACTAAAAAAAAACCAAAACCAATCCAGCAACTTTAATGACAACAAGTGACCAAAGCCTCAAACTTGTATTTTCTTAGTGGTAAAGCAGTGCCTGTAGCAGCACAAATCTCTCTGTTACCTCATGAATATATTTGGATTTCTCTTGGGGTAACCCCACTTACGCTACATCTTTCTCATAGGGGAAAGCTGAAATCCGTAAAGTGCAGCTGTAAAGGTTATTGTCTTGCAGGCATAGCGCTCAGGATGTGGCAATCCCTCCATGCTTTCTAATTGTTTCTTTAAAGCCTGTTTGTCTACATGATTCTTCAGTATGAAAATATTTTGCATCTGGTTGTCAAGCAACAGACATTTATTTTATAAATACAAAAAAGGGTATATGCGAGTTTGAAATGCCCCAAGGCAAATTAACATACAGATAACACAATGCAGATCAGAGAGATCACTCCAAATGGTTCTTAAGACTATATTCCATTATGAGAAAACAAGGATGCTTGTTTCAGAGGAAACAATACGTCACCAATGAAACCAGATTAATTTTTTTGTATGGCAAACAGAAGTGTCGCATGCAGCAGCTTTTATAATGTAACCATTATAGTTCATTAATGCAAAATAGAAACACATTTAACTTATCACCTCATTTAAAATGAACTTTGTGTTACTACCTGAATCCATCTTTATTTGCCTCGGTGAGGTGGCAGGTCCCTCCATTCTGACATGGATTTTGAATGCAGGAATTAATGGGCACACTGCAGTCTCGACCCTATTTGGGAAAATTCAAAAGAAACAAGGTTAGTAAGACTCGTGTCATCTAAATCGAAGCCTCTTGCTCCCTTGCCCTATGCGTGGCACCATTTACAGGAGGTCTGTGGCGTTCAGACCCACCACATCACCTGATGCTCTTTATTGATGGTCAGATATATTCATAACTTCAGTGAGAACTTGGGCAGGGCAACTGTTCTGACCAGTGGGAGCGGTGGGTACCTTGGTATCATTTCAGTCTCAAGATTTTAGCCAACTCTTTCATTTGACTGTTTTAAGGAAACATTTGGTTTCAGCATTACTTTAGCACACTTCAATGTCTAACGTTAGTTACAATGAAAAGAATTCATCATGACCAGAGGTAAGCAGAAGGCCACACACAGCACAAGACTGCATAGAGTCAGCGCTCATTCAACCGCATTTACCAAGTGCTCAGTTAAACACTGCAACAGAACACCCTCCTCATTACTGCACATTGTCCAAACCTAAAGGGGAAAATTCATTTTTATTGTGGGAGTTGAGTTTCAGTTTCTGCACAGCACAAAACAAATCCTGTTTGAGATACCATCGTTGAACCAGTTCCCTTCTTAAAGTTTGCTCTAAAACATACATCAGTTCCAACTGAACTTCACCAGCTTGAACAACCTCAGCTGCTACCAGCTGACCTTTAATTGGCTCTTCAAGGCACAGACATATTTTTCTGATTATTATGTTGTGTTGATTAGAACAAGCTATTTGTAAAACTGGCAAATACATCGAAGAGTTTGGTCTTGCTTTTCACAGTAAGGTGGAATAAAGAAACCTGAAAACCTCAATACCCAAGGGATCTGTGCAACCACAAGATGTTCAAGAGATCTCTCTACTCTTCCTACCAAAGGAGGAAGGGCTAAAGTCACTGCGTTTGTTCAGCCTGGAGAAGAAGAGACTAAGAAGAGACCTCATTGTGGTTCACGGCTTCCTCAGCAGGGGAGCAGGGCTGAGCTCTTGTCTCTGTGACAGTGACAGAACCCAGGGAATGGCAGAAGATGTGCCAGGGAGGGTCAGTGGGACATGAGGAAAAGGTTCTTCACCCAGAGGTGCTGGACACTGAACAGGCTCCCAGGGAGGTGTCACGGCCCAACCTGACAGTGTTCAAGAAGAGACTGGACAACGTCCTCAGACATACGGGGTGACCTGTGGGGTTGGACTCAATGATCCTTGTGAGTCCCTTCCAATTCAGGACATCCTAAGATTCTATGATTCTTGAGGCTCTGTCCCCAGCATTCCCCAGGGACAGGTGAAGCAGATTTGCATTTTAAAATCTGCGTAAATACATGGAAACAGGGACATCCTTGTCCTTGGTTGAATCAGAAGAGAAACATTTCCAAAGACCAACAGGAAGACCTGGCCATCCCCGGGCACACTGCGAGTCCACTCGCCCCGCACAGCAGTGCGGGCAGCGTGCGCAGACCTCACCCCAGAGCTGGCACACAGCTCTGCTCCATCCATCCCGCGCTTGCCAAACGGCCTGTCCTTCTCCATTTGAAATCCCCAGCCCCCAAATGTCTTGGGGAAGAGCTGGGAAGGTGCCGAGGGAAGCTCATGCAGGTTTTATTTTGGCACCGTGTGTTGCGCAGCACTTGACGGATGCGATCCACACAGCATTAGCGCTAATCCGCTGCCACCCTTCCCAGCACTGCCTGCTTTGTCCATCTGTGTTGTGAATCCTGGGTGCTTTCCATGTTATCCTCGTGCCATTTTCTAGATTTCCAAGATCACAAATACTCTTCCTGCGCTCTCAAATAATTGACTGTTCTATAGATACTTCACTAACATCAATTGCTTCTGTATCACGTGAACTCGTCATCCCTGCATCACCCAAATGTTAAAGGCTTTGCAGCTAAGCATAGCTAGAAGCAAAGCAGGAACCACAGCATCCATTTTTCTGAAGGTTTTCGTCACCATTGAACACCGTGTAAAACAGTCTCATCACTTCTACTGTAATTACATGGCTTATTTTGAATGTTCTTGTAAAAATTTAATAAAGAGAAATGTTAAAATGGGAGCAAGGCATTTTCAGTCTCACTGGCACATGAAATTTCTCATGACTTAGACTCAGCTGTCATTTCTGTACCGAACATGGCTGAATTATTGGCTTCTTAGGCCTTGGGCACCATGGAAACCAATTAGTACGTGCTGCTGAATCAGACTTAATTACAACAGTAAGTTGCTATGTGGCTTTAGGAAAATTAGAGTCTCTCTGACTCAGTTTACTCGTTGTAATAAATGGGCAAACAGCACTCAACCCTTCTCCGAGGATTATCTTCTCAGCATTGAATTTATCAGTCGCACACTGAGAGCCCAAAACACAAGCACAATTTCTCTAACACAAGAGATTATGAAAACCAAAGAATTCTGAAAGGAGAGAAGCCGCAGAAAATACTGGTACTGGTAAATCTACAGCAAAGCAAGACCGTTTTATTTCTCTGTAAGACTGCCACTAACCAGAAGAGCCTAAAGACATTCTAGAAACATCTTTCAAATGAATAATGCAATTCTCCAGTCTCAATTTACAGTAAGACTGTTCTTACTGGAAAAATAGAATTGCTGTCAAGCATCACTAAAATTAATTTATCTGCGAGTTAGGAAAAACCCTTTGAATTAGATTCCCTGGAAATAGCTGTCGTTACAAAGGAGAATATTGTATATTTGCTTGAGGACTAAAGAGCCTTTTCATGAAGTCTGAAGCAGAAAAAGAGGTGCGGACTGTGTTTCAAGGGCAGGCAAGAAGATACGACTGTCTCAGCAATTCACAGAAAGAGGATGAAGGTCCCTCTATGTGCAGTATTTTATTTCTAGAGCTTTTTTGAGCTGCAATAAATTTTTGCCTAGTCTGATGGGAAAGCATCAGTTCCAAAACACTTTTATAAAATTTCTCTGGTTTTCTGTAGGAGAGGAAAGGATTAGGTGTTGAACCAAAGTTTCTGCAACTAATCACGAGACAAGTGTTCAGAGTCCAGCTGCCTTTTCAAATGCGAAGTACCTCAACTGGTCCAGATTTTATCTGGGCTGCTCCAGCTCCGTATTTCAGTGAATGAGAACAGAAACTATCCACCATACTCTGAAAGTGTCAGTTCTTCATTTCATACTCAACAGTAATTAACTGTACTCACTTTGTGAATAGCAAGACCTCTTTCCAGCTCATTACAGCCCTGTTCAATGACTACAGCGTTTTAAACCATGCTGGAAAAACGAGCTATACAGAAGAAATACCAAAGTTTGTTTTGAGTTGTTAAAAATATATAATGTGTTCATAATAAATTTTATTTAGATGGCGTATGTCGAGAACAGATGGTAGCATTAATGTGTTTAGTAAAAATATTAATACTAGACGAAGACAAATATAGTGGATAGAGACTTTAAATAAAGAACTAGGACATTTTCATAAACAACTTAATTATCAAGCTCTAAATACAGCTTAAGCTTTTAGGGAAATCAGACAAAAGTACCAGCTACAAAGACGCTGTATTGCAAACATAGTCCTTCCCTTCCCGATAGTGGAAGCAATGCCTCCGCATCCAGCTCTCAGGCTCACACATGTTAATACAATTGTCTTATGGGTGTCCTGGTCAGAAGATAATAAGCAATCAGAAGTTAATAAGCAATCATTACACTAAGGGAAAAGGCTAAGTAAATCTTCCACTTCATGATAGGCTCTGAAGAAAAATTCAAAGAAAGAGAAACTGAGAAATATGCTGTGTTCTATGAGTGTGCGTTCAGGAATGTTATTCAAACTTACAAGTATGTGCCAGCTTTAAAATTTTAACCTCCTAATGTTGTGAAATTAAGAAAAGATGGGCACTTATAGCCATTATGTACAGCTTTGCTCTGCCTCCACAGGGCTTGGGAAGTAGTTTATTAAACACAGTTTCCTGAATAATTCCGATGTACGCTCATTGCTCGAGTGATTAAACTACATCTGCAGTGCCAGCAGGACTAGTTCATATATTCAGACCTGCAAGGGTCCATCAGCAGAATGAAGGGCTAAGTACAAAAGAACGAGATGAGATGGGATGAGAGGAGAGGGGAAAAAACCATTCAGAAATAATAGAAGACACAGCACAGAAAGAGAATTCTGTTTAAACACTTGAACGGAGTTTTAAGTTGAGTTTTGCTTCTTTTGTGCTTAGTAAAGTAAGAACTATGATGAA
The DNA here is from genome assembly GCF_037038585.1 of Patagioenas fasciata. Taxonomy (NCBI): domain Eukaryota; kingdom Metazoa; phylum Chordata; class Aves; order Columbiformes; family Columbidae; genus Patagioenas; species Patagioenas fasciata. Next base: position 16,365,238 of record NC_092533.1, on the reverse strand, counting down.
AAGTTTTCCTGCAAGTATGGCACACGGCCATTCAACAAGGGGTAAACTGATGCCACAGTCTTTTACCTAGTGGCATCTTTACCAGTGTTCTTTTTTCACCATTTGAAACCTTTATCCCCCTGGCATAAATGGTCAAAGTTGGAGAGTAAATTGAAATATTACCAGCACAGGAAGGCAAAGAGATGTCTCACGAACAAAGTTTTATCACATTAACTTCAATTTCACTAGAAAATTTAGCTAGGAAATAAAAATGAGGTATTCAGCAGTTTCCCTGTGATGAGTACATTTAGCAGCGGTAAATACAAAGGAGAAACAAGAAGAATTTTGCATAATTGACCAAGGAAACACGATGCCATGAGTTCAGCTACACAGCCAATACACCCAGTTACAAGTTTGGCAGGAAAAATTCTCTCAAGTTCTATTCACGGTTGTGCATTTCAGAGCATTTCATTGCAAAGAAACCCAATATTTTCTATAATGAGATTGTGAAAAGTTTTACGTGTATTGCAAATCTTATGATGCCATCTGATGCCAACTGCAGCATGAAGGACTTGATGGCCACCTCAGCAATCACTGCAAACACAGCTACTTGGCTTTGTGTATGGAATAAATACGTAGTTACCAAGTAATAAGTGGTATTGCAAACTGAGTGAAGAACGAAACGAATTTAAAATATAAAATTAATCTAAATTCTTTTGCAGGAACGGCTAAGAAATCCAGCATTGGGAATGACTCTACCATTACTTGACCAATGGAACCATTTGAAACAGATTTCCTAATTGATGGCACTGATATTAAGAGCTATGCAGATAGCTTACACGCTGATATGTATATAAAGATATACAGTAGTCTGAAGCTCTTCAGCAGATCCAGGTGATACTGTTTCCTTGTTCATGCTCTTTTTGCTCATGGACATAATGGCTAAGCCTCAAATGTGGAAAAGATGTAGCTGACGCTCATTGGCAAGGTCAAAAACTACAAGAGCTGGCAGGGTGTGTGTTAGATCCATCTGCTTAGGCATATATACAAATTATTTGGCAAGGCATGGGAAATATCACAGTAATTTTGGATCAGATTGCTTTTAGATTGCCAGGTGGAAGTTGAAAGATTTTGATCATCTGTTGTTCACAAAAATGCAGTGACTTGTCCTTCTGAATGCAGACCTTGCTATGGACACCCACACCTTCGATGCCTCTACACTGGGGTACTCACAGTGCTGAAGAATTAACTATTTCTCTTGAGTCGTCTATCCCAATGGGGCAATCAAAATGTACCTTCTGAGCATTGCTGTTTATAAGACAATTAATATAACATGCAAAAGTAATTAATTTCATCCATTTCTAGTTATGAAAAAAGTTTCAGAATAAATCTGAATTTAGTTGGACAATTCTGACTTTTTTAGTGGTTTTTTTTTTTTTAATTATTATTCAGTAAAGTCGTTTGTATAGCTGTACTTATATTGACACAGCAATACAACAAAAAAGTTGCCTGCAGCTCACAAGTATCATGAGAAAGACTATTTGCTAAATGGCAGAGAAGCTAGATTCTGAAAAGAGGATCCATTGATATCGATGTTGTTGCCGCCCCCCTGCCATTTGGCTGATTTAACTCCCTCTGAGAACTTTCACAGCGTTAGTGTCTGAAGTAAAAATACAGATAACAGTTATTTATATCCCACCATCTTCAGGACTGTACAGTTCTCTTCTATGCCAGTCTAGTTTCACCTGGCACTTGATTAAACAATAATTGGGCATGGCAGCGGCACTTCTTAGTGACTTCCTTGTCCTTGTTAATAAATCACAATTGTCAATTTATAGCAAATTAGGCTAACTCTGCTCTCTTAAGCCTCATTTTATTTAAATCAGAAAGATTTATGATCCTCCAGGGTATAATACACCTTCCATTACCTCCGTAGCTAGTAATCAAGAATATGCCTGTCAAAGTCAAAGCGCAAGGATTCATCATATTATTTTTTAAAACCTCTGGTTCTTCTCCTATGAGTATGAAATCTAATTCTCAGTGGACATCTGGGGTTTATTTTGCAATTATATTCACTACCACGTAAATCCTGATCGTCCTTCTAAACCTCTCCTTACAGAGGCGCTTTAGGTTTCAATGGTCTTCTGGGCTTTTAATCAACGGCAGACGAGATGCCACTCATCCATCAGGGAGCGGATTCACACAGCACACAGCTGAACTGAGTCCAGAGGTGCCAAACCAGAAGGGGCAGGTGCTTCCAAGGTTACTCCATCAACCCCCTGATGCAGATCACTGTGGGAATGATTTTGGAAGATGTAGAACAAAACCAGAGACACTAAAAATAGTTGATTTTGCCCAGGCTTGCCTCTGTACATAAAATGCAACCCAAAATACTTGATGTGAAAAGACTTTGAATATTTTACGTGTAGTTTCTAATTCAACCACTATTTATGAATGAGAACAATGTTTTCAAAACACGTAAGGGCTTATTTATTTTAAAACACATATTGCAGTGACAACAAAACTTTCCCGCTCAGGCTATCAAAAGCTGATGGGTATTTTTTAAAATGAACACTGTAAAGAAGTTTTAAAGATGGGACACTTGTATAGAAAACACAATTCTATTAATAAGAAATAAGAAAATATAATTATTCTATGCTAAACTTATTGCTTAAGGTAATCAAGCTATGATTAACACTTCAGTTGTTGAATGCGGCTGCATGAAAGAGAAGGGACACATGACATGCAGGAACCCAATGAAACCTGATGTGAGGTAGGGCTTGTGTGATTAAAAACCCTTTGCAAAGCACTCACTAGATCTCTGAAACAAGCAGAGCTAGAGATGCTCTCAGAAGCAAACATGCAAATGAATTTTTCACGCTACTAAAGAGATCGAACAAGCAAGCTAGTCTGGCATTGTATCGTTTCCATTAACACGAGGGGTTTAGTCTCACATGATAAAGGAAGTTTTCTTTTCAGCTTAGCCTGCTTACAGCAACTTCCCCAACTCCATCATCCGCACAGAAAAGGGGAAAATAAGGCAATTACCCTCCTAGGACAACCTCTGTTCATGTCCTTGGACAACAAAAAAAACCCAAAAGCCATATTGTCAAGTACAGTCAATGGCAAGAAAGCCTCAAGGATAACAAATGATAGGCAGTCACAAGAAAATCTAACAAAAAGGATTTTCAGCTGTGACCAACTACTTCAACTGATTCCGTTATGTGGTGAGATGCAGAAAATTAAGAATTGGTTAAAGAGAACTTGATTAAGCAGATTCATAGCACCCAGCACTCACCTGAAAGACAGATAAACCACAGAGGAAGAAAAATTATTATATAGTGTAATAGGACTAGGCAAATGTAGGAACAAGAGCCTGAAATTCAGACTAAATGCCAACAAAAACTTCTCCTATATCCTGGGAAAAGAAAGATTGGAAGCCCGGTCTCTTTAGGCATTTAGAATTAGAGCAGAAAAACAGTCGTAAAAACAAAGCGGAGGGGAATAATCCCCGTTGGCAAAAGAATGAATGTGACGGTGCCCACCTGTGTGTGTGACACTATTCACCCCAACCGCTCCGCTACTGCTGGTGCCGCACTGAGCAAACACTGCAAACGCCTGAAGCTGCTCAGCATCTGCTTTCTTGCTGGCCTCACAAAAATAGAAATACTTCTTCAGAGCTGGCTTCATTGTTAAGAGCCCTCATTAGGACATGCCACACTAGATTACTGTGTTTTTTACAGGGCTTGCGGTGGGTGTATGCGTGCCTCGGCACCTTCAGCCAGCAACTGTGGTGGTAATCCCTCCTTAAGCCTTTCATCTTTATGCTCTTCTAGATGTAAATCTCATTTTCTTTAGACCTACCATAAGGAAAGGGCAAAAAGTAAGAAAAACAAATCTGACAGATACATAGTAAGTTATATGGAATGAGCATACACTGGAAAACACTGATTTCTGCAGCTTTTTTCTGCCCTAGGAGCATTACATGAAAGTATTACCACCTACTGCTGATGCTGGTGTTTGTCCTAAAAATCCATACACAAACATAGGTGTGCTCACTTTACTTGGCTACTCATTATTTCTCATCCCTACAGACTTTCTGCTTTATTACACTATGAGTGGAAAATGCTTCTTCAACATTCATTAGTAAGTATTTTAAGTGCGGTTAAAAGAAACACATAAAAACTAAAACACCCCAGATCACATAAACACACACACCAGGAGAATTTATCAGAATAAAAGTTCCAGGCAGAATCAGCTGCACTGATTTCTCCATATGAAAACTTGGCATTGAACTTAACATTCCACTGTCTGTCCCCCCGGCCCTGACACTGGGAGAGGAAAGAGGCCAAGACAAAGTAACATGTGAAGGCAGAGAGGTTTGCTCTCCTGTCTCACGTGGATCAGGGCAGGCTGGCTTAAGAGTTTCTTCCAATGTCTCTTTGCTTTTGCAGTTCCAACTGCGGGATTTATTAGTGCACTGACTGATGTGTATGAAGACTCATATGCATACATGGATAGATCCAAAGAAACAAAAGCACAGAGTTCCATTTCCTAACAGCATTAGCCTAACAAACTGGGCACGGGCTCCTGCACAGCTGGCACGCATCAGCAGCCAAAGTCTGCGCTCAGTTACATTCATATAACTCCACCCAAAGCAGCGTTAACTAGGTGAGAAACGCCCATTGGAATACACAGAATCCCAGAGTGTCAGGGGTTGGAAGGGACCTGGAAAGCTCATCCAGTGCAATCCCCCCATGGAGCAGGAACACCCAGCTGAGGTTCCACAGGAAGGTGTCCAGGCGGGTTTGAATGTCTGCAGAGAAGGAGACTCCACAACCTCCCTGGGCAGCCTGGGCCAGGCTCTGACACCCTCACCAGGAACAAGTTTCTTCTCAAATTTAAGTGGAACCTTAAGGTTCTAGTCTGCATCCACTGCCCCCTGTCCTATCATTGGTTGTCACAGAGAAGAGCCTGGCCCCATCCTCCTGACACTCACCCTTTATGTATTTATAAACATTAATACACTTGCACTGTCTCAGCCTCAAGCTGTAAGAGCTGCCCGGAATACCTGCACATGAGCAAACGTGACCATATCTACGTTTTAAGATCAGTCTACATTGAATACTCCTAAACCAGTCATTATTCTAAGATTGACACGCTGTTGATGTAATGCTACAGAAGTACACCTACAGGGCACAGTGCAAATACAGCAAACACCTTTTGCCCGTGTGCTCCAAGCAAACGCAAGGCCATGTGCACACCCCTGAGCAAACAGTCAGTGCAACACTTAACCCATGCCCATGGGATGGGCTCTGTGCTGATACAACCTGCTTATTACCTCTGTGCTGAGCAGCCGTGGCTTCTGCTCAACTACATCTATCCGCTCAAGTACTGGCACATTAGTTATATCTGTGTACAACGTGACAGACGTGAATCCTGAATATCCCAGAGACACTTTGTTCTGAGATTCTCCATTTCTAACCCTGTTTACGGGGATGAAAACCTGGCGCAGGGGGTGGGGAGGAGGAAGAGCCAAATTCCTAGCAGAACTTTGGAACCAGCTTCCTCACTAAATATCATTCTGGCTTCACTATAATGCCTCCCACCACAAGAGTCTGGCTGCAAAGCATACTGTCTCTCCAAAGCCCAAGAGCTTTACCCAGGATTTTTCCAATTGTATCTGTTATTCTGGATGACTGGTGAAATTGCTCGAAGCCTCAAGATACTGCAGCGATGCTAGAGAAGTGAGGACACTGGATGAACTCAACAGGGAGGTGAAGAGAGTTGGATAAAATCTACAGAGCGACTCCACCACACGCACGCATCAGCATCTGTTGCCTGAAGTGTGGGATATGCACTGTACTAATTGTACTTATCTTCACTTGCCGTTTCAGACAGCTTTCGGTAACAGCAGAACCCAGGCCTGACAAACATCCTGCACCCCAGCAGCTCAGGCTCCCATTTATCTGAGCAATCCAAGAGGCTGTGACGACGCCTGGGCAAGTATTGCACTTCATACTCCAGGCTGGCAACGTTCTTCCATTTCAGATAAAGCAACAGATGCATTTTAAGCTCTTTTGCCTCAGTTCTACAAACAACTCTTTTTGGGAGAATGAAAATTATTCTCCTTCATTTGTTACCTCAGTTTTAAGAAAAAAAAAAAAGTACGAAAGACACAAAAATCAGCCAAAAAATAAAAAAAGGGCATTTTCAGAATACAGCAATGGCAAATTACACCAAGTGATGGTTTCACTCACCTTCATTTTTACTACAGCTATTCAAGTAAATCCTCTCTCAATGGCTTATTGATTGCAAGTTTGATTATTCTCTTGAATTCTAATACCCATAAACTCAATTTTACAATATCAACAGGAATACACAAAAGCCACACACTGCAGGGTAAGTGAATTAGTATGGTACCATTATCTGTTCACCAGCCCCCAGCTGCACTCACACACACTTGCACTGCAGGTGGGCAGCAGCATTTAAAGCAGGAGAAAGCTTCATTTCTCTTCTTGTAATCATACTTCACAATCTAAACCACACGTATTATTTAAATAATCTTGCAAAGAATGCTATGGAGAAGAGGAAAAAAAAAATGGCTGGATAGTTACACCTCTGCCTGTGTTTAATAAGAAAACACAACTTTCATTACATGAGGAGACATTTCCTGCCACCCTGGAGCTCAAACTTGTGCCGCCTGCCAGTCGCTGTCGGTGACACTCTCAGCCCATCTCCCACCGTCTTTGGGGCTTTGACCCCAAGAACAACCGGAGCACACCATTTCAACCACAGTTTATCTACAGCGAGCACGGTCAGCGCCCGTTTTAAGGAAAGAGCAGCAGCAAAGATCAGCGCATCGCCTTCCCCACTGCTACGCGAGCAATCTGTATTCCTGTCCTCACAAGCCACCTGCCCGGCCACTGACCATCTCAGCTCAGGCGGTCCACGAGTTATCTCACTTTTCAGTTTACTCAAACCCATCACAGGCAGCGTTACACATCGCTAAAAGCCCCATAATGTATACATTCAATAGCAAAACTGTTCCTGTGAGTCATCATCAGTGTGATAGTGAAAAATAAGACTAAAGGCTTTTGTGACTAGAACTGACTGGTAGAAGCTCCTGATTCCATCAGGTACCAGTTTGGCAACTGGGAACTGAGGAGGTTTTCTGCTACATGGCCTACTATTTTTTTTCCTAAAGGCCAGCATGAGCATAAAAAGCACCCCAGAAAGTGGCCTGTCCCCGTCTGTCCCTTTCCAGGGAATGTGATAGAGCCATCAGCTCATTTGAATGAAAAATACTTGAAAAGGGGGTGTTTTTTTCACTTTATTGATGCACTCTTCCACACAGGATTTTTTCAAAATCTACATCAAACAAGGAAAAACAAATGCTGAGAGGGCAGATTTAGGGCAATTTATCAAGGTCTGGGAAATCGCTTCCAGATGGATAGAGCTGTTTGGTGCTGGCTGGTGAGAAGGAAGTAAGGTATTGTTATTGAATTAGCATGAACCTCTGGTGGAGAACCGCGTGGTAGATAGAGCGCTCCTTTCATATGGTTTGCATTTGGACCTGTCAAATTTCATTTTTACTCAAAAACCTGTGGTAAAGACACGCAGTTCTTTTTTTGCTTATTAAATTTCCACCACTTCTCCCCGCGCTGTTATCCAGTCAGTATTTTTAAACTCTGCCCTAAGTGCCATGCCTGGGTCTGTCTGCTCTTTGCCATGCTTGGATAACAGCTTGCTGCTTAAAAGCACACAAGTGGTTTTAGCTTTTGCATTCGCACACTGAATGTTATCTGAGGAAGTGTGCGAGACAGGAGAAAAGCTGGATGCTCTGTGAGATGTTTAAACTGAGTCACTTCAAGAGTTTATCAGAACCTTTCTAAGTAAAACAATGCATACTGAGGTCTAATGTACACTAGAAAGTGATTGCTAATATAACTAGAGGCTTATTCTTGATTATTCTTGTTAATAAATCTTCCCTTTGTAAGCATGCCTTCTAGCAGTTAAATATATCTATACAAATGCATTTGCTAATACAGAAATTCTGTTTAAAAAACCAACCAAACAAGCAACATAAACCAACCAAAGGAGACATGCCCATAACAAACACATTTCTCCTTTGAACCACCTGGATATCTGTTCCACCATACGTGCCCTGTAGAGTAAGGCATACACAAAGATTTATATATTTTCCTGCTAGTTTTGAAAGCTTTTACTTTTCAAGTTATCTCAACAGTCACCTAGTCTCATCTGACAAATTCAATCGAGCTTATGCTAAACGTCAAATTAAAATGACTGTTCTATTAACCTGAGGAGATAAACAGCCACAGTTTCCCTTATTGCAAAGACAAATCAATTGTTACCAATTAGTTTGTTTCAGTTGAATGAATTTTTGACAATGTGGTCTTTTAAGATCCTAGAACTAGTTGATATGCCAAGGGGCAGAAGGATTTTTAATTAAACTTCCAATAGCTTTTTCAATTATTTAAGACAATTGTTGTTATTCTTGAGTACCAAGCATGGGGGCCTTGGGGGAAAATAGAAGAAACAGAAGAAATGAGCTTTACATCTTCCCTTTTCCAATGTTCCAGGTATCTACCACAATTACTCTGTTACCATCTGGGATGTATCCTCAGCAAAGAGAAAAGGGAAATCGTGATATCATCAGAACCAGATAATTCCTAAATCCTATCTGAAGTGCAAGACATGGACACTTGTGCTTACTTCCCATATGTATGTCTGGTTTTGCCTTTTTTTCTTTTTTCCCCTATAGTTCTTACTACTCTGTGTTTTACGAGCATCTGTTTCAACTGGTCAAGGCTCTGCAAGAAATACTCAATGAGGCACACAAAATCACAGCCTACAGGATGCAACCTACTTTGTTTGCCATAACATCCAATCCCCCCCCGGGCTGTGAACAGATCATATGCCTCATTTATTACTTATACTTAATCCTCCAGCTACTGACTACTGAGTTGGATTTCCAGTTAGACGGACCCTAAAAAAAGTCTTGGTAGCCTTAAGCTTTCATGTTGCGGTGTTAACAATGGGAGTTATACATGGCTACCAAAATTTATATTACTTAATGACATGATTTTCCGATTTTGAAATGTGTTATCAAGAACCTGACACTGCATGCTCAAGATACTTGGTATCTATAGGATTTCACATCTGCAGATCACTCCATGGACATGAGCACTCAGAATTTAAAGACAGCTGGGCCAGTGGTTGTGTTTGATCAATTGGCACCTTTCCGCTTATGAGTCTGTGTGAGATGGATGTAAACTGGCAGGTACCAACAGTCTAGCACCATGGACTCCACTGGCCCTTAATTGTCATCTGAACTGCCTCCCCTTTGGCCTGGCAGCCTATTAAACGATCGTCTTGTTGCTGGCAAAAGAAAAGAAATGGAAAGGAAGATAGAATCACTTTGCCATTTCAAATGGATGTCTACATCACAGAATGCCCAAGGTTGGAAGCGACCTTTGGAGATCATCTAGTCCAACCACCCTGCTCAAAGTAGGGTCAACTACATCAAGTTGCTCAGGACGATCTGTACAGTCATGGCACAGAGAGAAAGAAACGTCTTTCCTATCGCACTGGATAAAATCTGTAGTGGGGCACAGCTGAGAGGTCACACACAATCTTCTTGGGCAAGGGATCTTTTGAGCCTAGTTGCCTGTAAATTTGACTCCTCGTGGTACAACGATTAAGGAAACAGAAGGGATGGGGAACACTTTATTGGTTTTCATGCGGTTCATTTGTAGTCATACCTTGAAGCCAAAAGGGCAGGTGCATTGATAAAACTCCACTGGATCATTGCTGCATGTCCCGTTGTTCTTACACGGATTGGAGAGGCAGGGGTTACACTTGGACAGCACGCTGATATCTGTCGGCTCTGGAAAAGCAAAACACAGTGTATGAACAGAGAACTGGACTGCAGAATTAACACTTCCCTTACGCACACAAGCACTGTTTCCGAATGCAGTACTGACCCAGTGTTGGCACAAATGCATACGCTGTGCGTGCAACTTCACACAACAGCATGGGTTTCCCAGGGATTAGAGAGATTTCAAGTACTTAAATCAAGTGCGAAGGAAGTCTCAATGATGCTTATATTCTCCTGGACATGCAAACGTCGGCTCTGAAAAAACATGCTGGGAATCTCCAGAGAGCGGTCTTTTATATATATATATGGCTTTCAGCAACTTTCCTTCTCTCAGTGCTGAAAATTCTGCAATAGCAACCCCTAGGGAATCATAACATGACATTTCTATGGCTGGTAACAAGAATGAAAGTGCAGATGCAACAGCAGAAATGAAAAACATGCATAAGAAAGATTTAGTTAGAAGCTTATGGGAATATTTAGGTGCAAAGTGTTCTACCATCCTTAATTTTAACAGAGTTCACAAGGTATTTTCTTCCTGTTCTGCCCAGGAGAATGATTATCAACATCCAGGTATCTCGGCAAAATGCAACAAAGACAAATATACAAAGACCTAAATGTATGCTGGGAAATACACATGGCCGTATTTAAACCACCTAATAAACCACATTTTTTAACACAACTCTTGCAGAGAAGTAGTAATGTTTGTGGCTGAGCAGGAGAATGAACACAGACCAGAACAATACTAAGTACATTTGGGCTACCAAGCCAATCAATATTTTGTTGTTGAGATTTTACAGAAAGCTGATTTCGGCAGTTATATTTACAGCTAAAGAAATGGTGATTTTGAAATGGCTATATTTCAAATATTAATGAGATAACACTTTTACATGTGAAAAAACCTCCAAACCTACCACTTCAAAAAGGCTTTAATTATATCAAGCAGTAAAGACCCTAAAATAATGTTATGTCATTTTCAAGGAAATATATATTTAAATAACATAAAATTGGTCCTGTGTTAATCAGAAGTGGGCACAGAGCTGCTGTTTTGCAGGATAAATGATAAGAAGGAGTAAACCATGAAACATCCCAAAAGAAAAGCAGCTTATACTTGATGTTAGAGGGAAGATGGAGCTCTAGAACGTAACCAAACCAGGGATGAAAAAATCCCTTCCAGCCAAGGATTTGCTTTGGACCATCCTGTGTGAGATACCAATATAAACCCTCATTATTAACTTGGAACACTTGCACAACAGCAACGGGGGGAAGAACACAACAGAAAGGGGGACCAAGGAGCCTCAGCTGCAACAGTCTGTTAACAGGGCACAGCTGACCGCAAACTGCAATAATGAGGAAAAAATACACAAGGAGTAACAAATAAAAAAAAAAAAAGAAATAAAAGACTGTTGTCATCCTCTTCTGTCTTTGCGTTTATGTCTAGCTAAATGCCACACATGTTTTTAACTTGCACAGGACAGCAAGAGGAAATAACGTCTGAATTCCTGGCACTGACGGGGGCGGAATGGGACATATCTGAGCTACTTTTGTCTTGAAGGTAGAATATACAAAGAATATAAGAAGGTAGCTCCTTGGAGAGCTCATGAGACAGGCAGCAGTGCTGCTCTTCTAGATTTAGAGGTCACTAAGCCAAAATGTGTTCTATTATTTATTTATTTTGCAATACACACACATATATTCTCCATTTATTCCTTTGGCATAGATCAAAGCTAATCAATGCAGGAGCTAATAGGAACTGTGTTAGTTCCTAGCAGTTAAGTAGTTCATTAGTTTGCCCTTGTGGATTTGATTTATAAATCCATACAGCAAAATGCCCTCAGCCCAGCACATTCCTCTCCTCTCCCGCATAATCAGGAGGGCAATTTAATAAAAAGCAGAGCTGAGTTTGCATGACTTGCACATTACATACTTCTACTTTCTTGGCTCTGCTGAGACATAACCTTCTGCTCAGTCACTGGCTAAAAACGTAATTTTAACAAGAATAAGTTAAACTCTACATTATTTTTTTAAATGTAAAAGTTACTGGAGGTCACAGAGGACGTGGGTGCAAACCCGCACGTGGCACCGCAATAAACCCCTGACGTCCAGATGGACGCGCACGGGGCAGTGGATCTTGAACGCGCACATGGGAAATATGTTCGGTTGGACTATCAAATCACGCGTTGTTTTTCAAAATAAATGTATTGTGACGAGAAAAGGTGAATTTTGCTATGGGCTGGAGCTCCTTGGAGTATGCTGCCACTCATCCTGACCATCAGCAGTTTCTGCTTGTCCAAAGATCAGCTCCGAATCAACGCTTTTTTCTCCTTTTCCATTCAGATAAAATGAGCCATGGGGACAGCTGGAAGAGTAGAAAGTCCACCAGCTTTCTAATAGATCAAACTAATATTTACATTAAAAAAATACAGCTGTCGTAGTCTGGATCACAGGTTTAACTCTTGCCTAAGAGTCGCTTGCTCAGTTTTGAGAGAAGTGAGCGTAACTATTGATATATCGCAGTTTCAGAATGAAGAACTCATCTAGATTCTGCTTCTCAATTCATTTTCAGATCCTGTTTAATATGTAAATACAATAATTCTCTTTGTTTCACTTCATGTGAACAAGTACATTATTTGGTGTTTTTAGTATTCAGGGTATATTTGTACTTCACATTTGAGAGACTATTATAAAGTCTGTAGTTCTGATAACTATAGTCAGAGTTTTGATGGTTTTGAGACTGACATTTCAACTAATTAAATTATAAGGTTACAGTTATTAAAAACATATTTGAAAGGACATAAAATTCAGCTCAAGCTTGGGAACTTGTGTTCTAAGCCCACTTCAACACCTTCATTTGTTTGTTCAGCAGTTTAATCCCAGCCTCTATAAAATCACTCTGCCAAGCGGTACTGTAAATGTGCACAGCACTCTGAGAGACATAAAACCAAGCTTTATGCCCTCATTTCCATTTCTAAAAGAGGCTACTGATCCATCTTTTCCACTATAAATATAGCTCCATCGTCACACACTTGCTGGTAACTTCTGTGAACCTCCAAAACTTTTTCTACAATATAAACATACAGGTATATCTTAATCTACATTCAGTAATAAGCTATTTTATCTACAAAAAAAAGTGTGCTCCTTATAATTTGTCTAACTGCTCTCTAATGCAGCATACTCCTACCACTGACTACCCCTCATTGCTAATAGCGGCACCTCAACCCTCTCCTGAGTGAATTGCATTTGGACATGAAACATTTTCCATAATCTACAGCTTCTGATACAGAGCTGACGAGGACAGTTTGCAGATCTTCAAATGAAAATGGACTTCTGGTAGATATTTGCTCTCCAGAAGAATTCTGAGCTAGAATCATAGAATCATTTAAGTTGGAAGAGACCTTCAGGATCATCGAGTCCAACCATAACCTAACTCTGGCACTAAACCACGTCCCTGAGAACCTCGTCTAAACACCTTTTAAACCCCTCCGGGGATGGTGACTCCACCAGTGCCCTAGGCAGCCTGTTCCAATGCCCGACAGCCCTTTCTGGGAAGAATTTTTTCCTAATATCCAATCTAAACCTCTCCTGGTACAACTTGAGGCTGTTTCCACTTGTCCTATCACTTGCTACTTGGGAGAAAATACCAACATCAGTTTCTCAGCTTTCCAGTAAATGTAGATAATAACTAGAGTGCTCTATGTTTTAAAAATAACCCTCGTTTTACCAAAGTTTTCTGGGGTAGGTAGAAGGCCAAAACCGATTTATTTGTTCAAATAAATCCTAACAATATCCTACATGCTACCTTGCCATGATATAATCTAGTGCGAGGAACACTAACTCTTCTGAGGTTTGCCGGTTTGCCTTCCAGTGGTGCAGTTCACCAAGCTTTGCAGAAGAACACTCAAAAATGCCACTTGGATACAATGTGATGGTTCAGAAAACGAAGGCTGAGCCCAACCGCCCCCCGAACTTGGTTTAAAACCAAACGCAAAGCACCGTAGATGAGGAAAAGCCCGGAGAGCGTCCCAGCTGGCTCGTACCTCTGCACTGGAAGTGGTGGGTGGGCGTCGTGAGCAGCAGCCTGTCCCCCATGGCGTCGGGGCCGCTGCAGCGCGCGATGCCCGGCTCCTTGTATCCCGCCTTCACCCACTCGGACAGCCAGCGCAGGTGGCAGTCGCAGTGCAGCGGGTTGGTACCCAGAGCCCTAGAGGGGTCAAACAACCAACAACGGTTATTTTGGCTCGCGAGCAAAGAAAACATCTCACCGAGGCACATTTGATTCCACGCTTTTACAGGAATGCTTCACTTCAAAATGTGGGAAAGATCTTCTGAGTATTCAGGAAGTCTCCTTGATTTATCTCCTTCAGTGTTCCCACTCTTTTCCTTTCTTCTGATCATTAGTTAGGGAGGTTGTATAAATGCCTAACAGCAAATCACTTTTCCAAACAACAAATCACTTTTCCAAACAATTGTGCTTGAGCAATGTTGCCAAACATGTTGCTTTCATCAAATTTATCACATTGGTTTCTTTTATTTCAATCTTTGGTCTTCAGCAGCATATTCTAACAGCAAATTGTATAATTTAGTTTGGATCTGATGACTCGTGTCAATGTCTCCTCACTAGATGAAAGATATAGAGGATACCACTGGTTTCACAACTGCAACTTGGTGTCTGTTAAGTTTGTTTCTGGCTTTGAAAATACATTTTCTGCTTAAGCCATCACTTCAGTTAGGTCATGTGGTTGATGTAGACACATTCTCATAGTGTAATTATAATTCCAAAGCCTTTTCATAATTCATAGCAACAAAACATAGAAAACAAAGCCTTTTACCTTAAATTTAGGTGCTGCCTTGACTCATACTATTTTTTTCTCTTAAGGAAAGTGTCTTTTCAGGCAATCAGCCAATTACAAAGCCCAGACTTCAGAAAAGTCAGTTTAAAAACAATTAATTTTTGAAAGTGTGAAGAAATGCATGTTGGACGTCTGAATTTATTTTGCTGAAAGTAAACGTAAGGCTTCAGCTGTACAATACTTAAATTGCCATGGGAAGAAAATTAACTAAATAAAGATTAGCATAGCAAAGAGCTACCAAAGAAACTGGGCTTTAGACTTCGCTATTTCTGCATATGTTACACACTATTTTTAAGATGGTATTTAAAACTCAAGCTTCTTTCAAATAAAAATGTATCAGACAGGATATTAAGACAGAAACCTCAGTAAATTTGTTGATATGTTTCTATTGGAGTGACTAATGAATCCACAGTGCCCTAGACAGATCCATAATGAGAGTTCATAGGTTCAAACCCTGTTTAGTGCTCATTAATCAAAATTAAATGTGTACTGCAGCACAGTATTAAAAAATAGCCTTCCATTCCTTCTGTAAATCCATTGCTTACAATAGAAAAAAACCTACTGGGTTGACTTTTTGACCCTGTAACTGTGATCAACTGGCTCACTTGTCCAAGGTCAAACAAAATACAGCAGTGAAAGCTGGACCAAGAAATTCACTTTAGTGTTGAGCAACTGCCACATATAAAGTGGGAGTGGGAGGACAGCGGAAAGCTAGTGCCATGTTAATTAATCTTTATAAAGGACATTAAAAATAAAGCTGCTCTACAGACACTAGGAATGATCACCAATAATGTTGTACAACTGCAGAAATTATCACAGGTATCTTTCCCTTCTTTTGTTTGTGGACGTTTTTTCCCTTCATTTCTAGGAACTACAGCGAATTCTTGTATTTTCATTCATGGCCTCTAGCATACTCTATTCCTTTGCCCATTATAGCAAAATATTTCCATAAGGTAAAAATATCCTGTGCTGTAATGAAATACCAACAGCAGCATTTTCAAAACGTTGTGCAAACCTTCCTCTGTCTCTAGTGAGGTCTATCAGCTATATAGGTTGTTATAATAATTGCATTACAACCATATGATGTTTACTATGTAGAGGAAATTTGGTGAACATTTTCTTGTAGGCTTTAAACAGCCATGGAAAAAGTGATTGAAGTATCCTGATCTCAGTTTTGTTCTTCCAGTTACAGACCAATTTAAAGCTATTACAGAAGACTCTGAAATCAATAATAAATAAACAAAATAATTCTTGGCAATTCTAGTGGTTAATCTGATGCCTTCCCCCAAATGATACTGATGCTGAAGGCCCAAGGCTGATCATCCTACTCATAGCCACACAGCTTGTACATTTAACATCCAATTTCATTCTCCCACCCGTTACGAATTTGATGAGCAGCAATCTCATGTATCATTTTAAAAATTATTCCACGTGCATGCTTTCTCCTTGAAGATCTACATATCAGGATGAGCGCAAAAATGAACTTCTTTTCAATCACGTATGAATAAGCACAGCTTCTTCTGGCATGTGAAGAGCAAAATCACTGTGCTTGCGAAAAGTTTCAGAATGCTCTTTAAGAAACTGGAGAGCACAACTGCACTGTAAAATTCAATTGTTCAGCTGTGCAAATTACACCCCAGACAGGTCTTATTTATTTTATGGATCCTATTTATTACTGTTCATTTGAGCTTTGTGTATTTTACATTTCTGGCAGCACATATATCTAAACAGATAGACTGCAGTGATTGTATTGGGCCAAAGGGGCTTTTATCACTCCCTAAGGTGAACAGTTTACCCAGGAAAATTGTATCTGCACTTCATTTCAAGTAAACCCCGAGGAAAATCTAAACAAATGGGGCATGATATGTTTATCTCTTGAGTTCTAAAAATACCCTCAGAAGCCAGATTCCCAGTATGGAAGGTGTCACTGCGCTTCCAAACGGAGATACAGGGCTTCAGCTCGGACAGACCCTCCTTCCAAAACAACAACCAAAATGAGCTGACGATGCCAGGAACGTGCTGAAGAAACACATTCTGTGCAAAACAAATATTTCCTCTGACTTGGATACCAAGCCGTAAGCATGAAACAGAGAAGGCTGTTTCTCAGTTGAAGGTGCAATTGCCTAAGCTGGTCACATATGATTTCTGTCCCAACCCATCTGACGTATCTTTATTTCTTACTGTCTAGAGAAAGACTGGGACAGCAAGCTGTTACACAGAAATGAAGAGTCTGAGGACATATCTGCTATCCAGAAAGTATGTAAATATGCACTGAACCTAGTGTTAAGTGTTCCGGAGGGCATGTTTAAGGTTGCAAGGAGAGGAAGAGAGACGTAAAGCCTATGTTAAATGTGCCTGTTTGTATGTCTCGATGTGGGCACATCAACATCAACTCACATGCACGAGAGCAGCATCAGAGCAGAAAATATCAACCCGGGAAACCAGTCATTCAGCAAAACGAGCAAGATGTGCCCAACCTTCTGATTACTTGAGGACAGTAATCAAGAAACATGCTACACAAAATTACTTTTCCTTTACATCTATTGACTAATAAGGTGCAGTATCACACATTATCTCAGCGAAAAAAACATCTTCTGTTCATTTTTTTGGCATCAACTGTTACACTTCAGGTTTATTTTGTGACAGTTGCAGCTCTTTGGCTCTACAGTTCTTTCATCAACTGAACTGTATTTAAAAATACCCTGGACCTCCACCAATACAATAGTAATTTCCTCAAATATCTGACACGTCTAATAATTTTTGCAAATTATGGAATGAAGTTTTAATGCCGTGAAATGACCAATTTCCACATGACTAAATATGTATGTCTGAAAGAGTGATTCATCAACAAGTTCATACACTGGCAACGCTTCACTATGCAAAACATATGACACTTATTAAGCAAAGAATTCACATTTGCTTAATATTTGTTCTTTGTGGGAGGTTTCCTGTCTCACTCAGACCATAACACACTCTGCATTTCACATAGATGATGCTGAAAGAAAGCCTTAAACACAAAGTCCACAGAAGAGGAAAACTGTCACATTTGCTCATTTGGGTTTCCTTAAGAAAATATTTTGGTAACTAATAACAACAGGTTCTAGGATTTTTTATTTCCTTTGAACAGACGTGCTATGAATATCCAGAGTAGACTATGGAAAGTGAGCAGGAAAACCAGAAAACCTATGCAGTCTGAAATTTGTATTAATACGCACTGTTTTATAAATCCGAGACTGTCAATCAGCCAGATGGCTCCAGACAGAAGTACTTACAGATGGGAAAGGGATATCAGGTCGTTGAAAGAACCTTCAGGAACACTGGAAATATCATTTCCATGGAGCGTCCTAGAAGAAGGGAGAAGCAGGAAGGCATCAAACCACAGGATTACATCTGCTCCCCACAAATGAAGGAATTGGTGCTTAAGAAAGATACTTAATTTTGTTCCGTTGAGAGTTTATATGAGCTTCACAACTCCAGAGCTTCCACACTTTATTACTTCTAGATGTTGACATTTAAAATGATGATACAATCACCGTCGCTGGTGACTAATGTTTTAAATTAAAAGGTGACTTACTATTTATGCTATAAAGAGTGTACTGATGACAAGCAGACCCTCACATACAGACCTATATGCTCTTATAGAATCCCATTAGCCGGAAACATGGAAAAAACAGAAGGGGAAAAATGGGAATTGTGAAAGTTAAATTGAATATTGACTTCTGAGCGATCCAAGGAGAGAGTAAGTGTCCATCAGGGCAAATATATCTGCATTTCCACATTCTATTTTCCCATTCTTACAGTAGGAAATATCTCTTTGTGTGGTATTTTTAATATCTATTTGACAAATACATTTATGCTATCAGGGAAAATACTTGAAATTGGTTATTTTAAGCATGATTCACCCAGTGCAAAGAAACTAACATTTTTCCAGCAGGATTTTCAGGATTCTTGTGAAAGGGTTCTCCACCGTTTCCAAGACAATTTAAGCATCCACTTCATCTCTTTTCTCAGAAATATGCTTATAAGTGAGTTACACAGGCAAGCACAAGTGGAAAGGGTTTTTTGCAGCTTGGAGAGCACGACACTTCTATTCAAAGCAGCAGACAGAAGAGTGAAAAATAATTACTTGTAATTACTTGTGGTTTTCATTGCAATGGCAACTGCCGGCCCCGCTACAAAGTCACACACCGGAGGGGTCACAGATAAACAGAGGGGACGAGCAGCTCTCGGAGCAGCGAGAGGAAAACAGCAACAAATGGGTGTGCAGGAGGGCACAGGGTGCTGGGGGTGAGAACTGCATAGAAACCCCCTAAAAAATGCACCAGCGAAGATACACAGTCACACCAGGTTTTATTTTATAGTTAAATAAAGCAGCTGTTCAGCTGCTGCATCCTCTGCATCACTAGATAATTATCTGGCAAAAAAACAGCATAGAGAAAAGTATTTATAGTTAGTTCTAACTCTTCTAGTTTGCATGTCACTGAAAACCAGTTTACTGCTCCATGTCGTAGCAGACAGGAAGGAGGAGCCAACAGGCGTCGATCCTGCTGGATCTCACCAGCCGTTCCTTAAGCAAAAGTTGGTAGAGAGCTCGCAAAGGCGAGGGACATCAATATTTTAAAATTATATTTTCTGTTGCACTTCTCCCCTGAGCTGGTTCAGTTACAGCAAACTGCTGTATAGTTTATGCCCTCTTTCCCAGCTCCAGGAACTACTGCCAGTGCTGCAGACCTGGCGGAGGAGGCTGGGAAACAGAAACCTGCCGTGTGTCAGGTTTGTAGCAGCTCTTTCCCTCGAGTCATTTATTTTCTAATTTACCTGGTGATTTGCGGAACACACCAATCACATCTTATTTTTTTTTTTTTTTATTTTTGTGACTGCGCAGATGCTCGAAATGGCGCACGCTGAGTTTGTTTAAAACAAACCAAACGTCTGGGCCCGGGGAAATACATAATAGCCCCAGATGGAATATTGTGCCCAGTTGTGGCCCCTCAGTTCTAGAAGGACAGGGAACTGCTGGAGAGAGTCCAGTGCAGGGGAACAAAGATGCTGAAGGGAGTGGAGCATCTCCCGTGTGAGGAAAGGCTGAGGGAGCTGGGGCTCTGGAGCTGGAGAAGAGGAGACTGAGGGGGGACTCATTCATGTTTACAGATATGTAAAGGGTGAGTGTCAGGAGGATGGAGCCAGGCTCTTCTCGGTGACAACCAGTGATAGAACAAGGGGCAACGGGTACAAACTGGAACACGAGAGGTTCCACTTCAATATGAGAAGAAACTTGTTCGTGGTGAGGGTGTCAGAGCCTGGCCCAGGCTGCCCAGGGGGGCTGTGGAGTCTCCTTCTCTGCAGACATTCAAACCCGCCTGGACACCTTCCTGTGGAACCTCAGCTGGGTGTTCCTGCTCCATGGGGGGATTGCACTGGATGAGCTTTCCAGGGCCCTTCCAACCCCTGACATTCTGGGATTCTGCGAGATGGAAATAAAAGCATCTCTTTTTCCATCCTTTCCTCCCTTTCTCCACCCTAACACCACTACACGCTTCACCAGGATCCACACGATGCCTCGTAACTTACGAATTCTACCTTTACCTGCTGTTTTACACCAGCATACACAGCAAGGAAGGCCAGACTCGCCAGGGTAAGATACACCGTGTGCTGTCCCCAGTGTGGGGCTGTGAATTCCGTGAACAGCGGCATCGCCATCACATCTCACAGCACTCGTGGCAGCTGCAGCTTCTATAGCATCTCAAAGTTTCCCTACAGAGCATCAAACCTCAAAATCTAGAGCAGAGTTGTCCTGCTGGCACCTCGCTCCAGCACCAGAAACTTCCCCTTCTGGCATCCCCATTGGGAAATTTTCTCTTAAGCATACCGAGGTTTCAGCTGTTCATGATAATACTTGGCATTTACAAGGATGGATCTCCAAGCAATTAATCTGAACAGGAAGAGGAAGGACATGAGCTCCCACACAGTAACTCCAGATAAAGCCCACTCACTAATTCTATACAGAATGACTGAGACGTACCCCACAGCTATTAAAATAAGAAGCATTTTTGTTGGTATGAGGATGCAAGATCAGGTCTGAACAACCTGTCATCAAAATGTTCCTTTCTTTAATGAAATAAGCATATTTAAATAAGCAGAAGTTTATGTGAACTTTGAGTAGAATTAAAATATCTCATGCTAGTAGAATATTCCATAGCTTGTTTTATGTTTTTTTTTTCATCAATATAACATAGAAAATTGATTGGTGATGTGGAAAAATGTTTTTATTTCTGGACTTTGCCTCTTAGTTAAACCAGGACTAAATGTCAGAAGTTACAACATCGTCACACAGAAATAATCTCTAAAATTATCCATTCAAGTCTACCAGAGAGTTCTAATATTTATAATTACTTTGTCTCAATCTTAGCTTTTAAAATCTATTTACATTTAGTGTCTAAAAAGACCAGCTTTGGACAAAAAAATCCACCCAAAACAGAGAGAATAAAAAACCCCACTACTTACTACTGCAATAGCTTTGGTACAAAAACCTACTGATATCAACTTTTGCTTATGAAAAATCTCTGAAGACTATGTTGAAATTGCTCCCCAGCACACTTGGGCTGCCGTTCTGGATAAGCCACATGAAGACCGAAGATTAAAGGCCTGGTTGTGTAAATGCTGATATATATTCAGGCTTAAACATAAACTTGTTGACTCTGCACTTTACTCAATTGGGTTTGTGCTGAAAAGCATAAGAGACAGAGGACAGAACCAGATATCTGTCAAAGATCAACATCATACATCTGTGATTATTCTCATTTTCAAATACATATTTACTTTATTTACTACGGAGACGCAAAAAGTAAAGAAAACATAAGGAATCTGGAAGACACAGAAGCCTGTATAAGAATGTTCTGCTACCCTCAAAGGCATGAACAGCCAAGGGTAATGAGATCTCGATACTATTTTTATTTAAAATAAAATGTGGAAATTGTTTTGCTGATGTTTCCTCCTTTAAATTCCCCTGAAAATATGGATAATAAATAACTGACAATAACAGATTGCACACTGCCACTCAGAAGCCATTTTCTCTCTGGAGAATTGATTTTTAATAACCACGTTGATGACATGTGGCAAAAGTTGTAGCTGATACCAGAGTTTTGTGGGCCGTGATAAATCAAATCAATCTGGATGCTTCCAAACGCATGGAGAAGAGGCAGAGTTGCCCCTTTAGGCTCCATTTCACTCGTGCTGCTCCGTGCAAGACAAGGAGGGCTTTTGAAAAGACATTTTTTCAATTTGATTAGCAGATCATTGAATAAAGCCAAAAGATAACAGTTGTTATTAAAATATTGCCCTTTGTTTCTGTCCCTACATGGCCTGCAAGAACAGAAGTGAAAAGACAAATTATAGCTATTGGAAAGAGTGAGGCATGGTATATCTACACTGTAATTCAGGGTAGAGAGTCCTAAACTAGCTTCAATCAAGCTGGCTTGTATATCAGAAGCAGGCCAGAAGATGGTTCTATATGGAATAATCCATTTGGCCATGAAACAGAATATATTAATCTGTGCCTGAATTTCAGGACTCACGAAACAACTCAGATGTGACCATCCTAGTGCACTAAAAATCAGAGCCCCAAGCCAAACTTAAAACAGCAAATCCAAATCACATATCTTTCTAGTTTTTAATGATGAAAACGGGAAAGCTAAAGCTGTCTTGTAAATTAGAAGGTGGAAACCTAGATATCTATTTCACCACTCAAACCACAGTGAAAGAGCCTGGCCAAACAGCATTGCTTTGCCTCATTACTTCCACAGTTGCAGTATTGCCCACGCCAGCACCTCAACTCTGCACTTATAGAGCCACTGCACAGCAACCATTGCTTTCAATTCACTGAAACCTCTGCATGCGAATGACTTCTTAAAAAAACCCCACAAAACTAACAGAAAATACTACATGAATACTACTCAGGACATATTCTTCAGCTCCTCTGTCCTGACCTTTTAGTGTTCAAGGCTGTTTCTCCTTCAGCACACCGAATAATCCCATCACAGATACGCTATTTCGTTGCTTCGCTTTCAGTTTACTGTGCAAGAAGTGACGACCCCTGTTGGCTTCTCTACCTTGGCCTGGCAGCTGCAGACAGGGTGATGTGTCCACGCAAACAAGTGAGCAAACCCAGCCCAGGGCTTGTTTCTGATGAGGCAGGTGGGGAGCGAGAGACAGTAAATACGAGTGTGAGCAAATTGTTCAATGCAGAAAGCTGCTGGAAGTAGCTACACTGGAAGGAAAGAGTGCAGAAAAGGATTTCCAAAGAAAGGAACCACACGTGGACATCTCTGTGTGTGCCACCACTCAACATGAAGTGAAATTTCATTCACAACTTAATGGTATTTCAGACAGGCACCACAGCATCAATGGTGCCAAGCTGGGCTTGATTTACTCATCGTTTTAGTGTGGGGACTTCGAACTCACTTCCCTTCAGCTTGCATTCTTTTATGCAAAGACTTGCCTGCAGAAACCTAAATCAATAGGAAATATTCAAAAAATGTGCAAGTTTTCAGTAAAGACACTCTCGCTGAAGCATCCCATGGAAACCTACACTCTAAAATATGATAACGTTCTTGCAGACAAAGAGAAAAGTCCTTTCCAGTGGGGCACCCAACCATCGCTCAAGTAGAAGAGAGAAACAGACTTTATGCAGCCTCTTGGAGGTCTATTTTCAGTATAGTTCTTGTCCCAGAACTATCAGAGAAAACTCGTTCATCCTGAAAACAAGTAATTGCTTCTTTTCAAAGTTTAGCATTCACCTGCTCTAATCATTATCAGACATATTGCACCTAAGTACAAGTACATTGAAGCTAATTGTGTGAAAATATTTATGACTACTGAATCAAGTGAAAGCCATCTGCTCACAAAAAGCCTCCCTGCCATCAACAGCATTCTAATAAGTTGCAACTCAGCTGCATTGAAGAAGTGGTACTTACAGCACCCGAAGAGACCTGAGCCCATTGAACGCGTGGACCGGGATGCACCGAAGTCTGTTGTAACTCAGGATGCTGGGGGAAAGAGAAAACAGAGTTACAACATTGATTATTTCACTACTAGAACAACCACAAAGCAGCACGGAAAGCCCCATGCTTAAGAAACAAGATGTATACAATTTGTTCAACACCTAAGATGGTGTCTGAAAAGCAATTCAAACTGTTATCAGAACTTTGGGCTACTTACAGCGTTGATAACTGAGTCATGTTGCTGAAGGTGTAATTGGCCAATACACTTATGCTGTTGTTGCTCAGATCACTGAAGAAACACACAGAAAATATCATTTATATGTATGAACTGAGAAATGTCTTTTTTTAAAGATTACATAATCTGTGCACAGCAAAATGCTTGAAGCAATTGAAAAGTCACATATTATCAACCGACACAATATTTTCTAATCAACTTTGAATAAGCTCTAAAACCAAAGCACATCAGATTTCCCTGAAACCCTTCGGACTCATAAATATTAAGGCGCATTTACAGCATATAACAGTCAAAAAAAAAAAAGAATACAAGCAAAATTTTTGAAGAAGGATAAATTATTAATAATAGATGATAAAAGCATGGGTGATATTTACTGTACCAGCTTGCTTTGCAATTTTATTACAGGCATTCCATTTCCATCTGCTTTTCACATTGACAGCTATTAGAACAAAATTTCATTTTTCATTTATGAAAGTATTTTAGGCTCAAACAGAACATTTTGTTTTGTTGTTGCTCTCCCTTGAAAACCAAAATCAGATACACTTCCAAATAAGAGACTATTTTAAAAGAGAGGATGCCAGTTTTCTCTCCACGGTGTTTTGGTGTGAGGTTGTTCTGCCCATTTGACTTGAGTATCCACAGCTGATTTGAACAGCATTTGAAAATTTCTGATAAATAGTTCAGCCAAGAAATCTCACTCTTGTGTATTTCAGGGAGCAACTGACTGAAAAAAAGTCTGGTTGAGTCTCTACCTGTATGGCTGTTCATAGCAGAAACAGCTATGCAAATTTTCATTGCCTCAGTATTATAAATACTGCCTCACCTAGAGCAAATGAAGGCCGGCTCCTCTGTTAACGACCTTTACAGCTTTGCACAGATAAATCTGCCAAGCGAAGCCGTAACAGAGGCTCCGTGGGAGCTTGGAACAGGGTCTCTGGTGCCCTCAGCCACCTCACTCTTTATGAACACTTTCTGGCATCAGTGGCCTCTGTGAAATTCTTTCCAAATTCAAATTACAGAAGTCTGTTTACCCCCCCTCAAATACTAATTATTTCTCTTCCACCCACAACATAGTGCAGAAAGCGTAACGCAATTTTCTTGACATTGAAACTGTGTGTTTCTTACATCAGCGTCAGGTGTCTAAAGGCGGAGAGCCCCTTTGGCACAGCAGTCAGATGGTTTCCTTCCAGGTATCTGAAAAAAGTCAGATTTGACAATTACACAAACATGTTAACAAGAACTCCTGTCACTCAATCTGCAGGATGAATGAGGAAAACATAAACTTGGTCAATAAGGAAATTATCTTTGATTCATTGCTTGGAATTTTTTAACAGTTTCTCTTTTAAAAGTGAATTATCCAAAATGCAAAGCAGGACAATAGTTTATTGCCTTTTTTTTAAAAAAGACTTGGAAGTGAAATACTGATCTCTGGCCTACAGCAAACAGAAATGACCATCTGGTGCTTCTATGACAGCAACTGGAGAAGGGGAGAAAAATGTGGAGCTTGTGCCCTGAACTCATAGACACCTTTAACAAGTTTCTATAACAACACTGAGGGCTGATTGACCCTGTTAGGAAAGTTTTTGTCTTGTGCGTGTAGGTCCCATGTACAGCCAGCAGTGGCAGAGGAGCTGCACTGCCAAAAGTCTCATTTATTCCAGTGTGAACACAAACATCCATCAGTTTGATGCCAGGTCCATTACAGCAATTCCTACCATGGCACATACACCCTCCTCGCCTTCCCTTTTCAAAGTACGTTGGTACAGGAGGAAAACCTGGTACAAATCGAAGACCAAAGACCAAGTTCTCCTTGAATACAAGCTGAGTGCACTTAATAAAATAGCTTATGTTTCCAGAGTGGACGGTGTTTGAGATGGCACTGAACATGTCTCTATTCAGACACACACTCAGTAGGGCTAAAGCCTTTTGGGATAATCCTGCGTCCTCATACGGTGCCTGTATTTTGCAGTTCTTCTCCACTGAAGAAACGAGAACATCCAGTAACCAAGGGAAAAGCCCTGAACAAATATAACGTTTTCCCAAAGTTTGCCTGGAGGACAGCATAGGTCCTCCAGATCACAGCTGATGTGTGCTAGCAATGAGATGCGGGGCTTTTCCTGGTTAGCACAAAATACTAGAGACAGAGTGGAGTTGTTTTCCTTAACCTTGGCTTTTGGCTGAAACTGCATCCCTGGAGGATACCAAAATAACAAGGCTCCAATGGACATTGACCACTGCGGTACCATGACACTGCCAAGGTGATTCTCCAGACATCTGCAGATCCAACCTTCTCAGCAAGTACTATGGAGGAGGAAAGCACTTCTCCCTCCTCAGCTGAGCATAAAAGATGAAATGATATTTCCCTTTCTTACAGGATACTTTGGGGGAATTTTTCTTAAGGTAGACATGGGGCAATGCAATTGATGTGGGATGTTTTGAAAGACAATCAAGCATAGCCAGGAAATGCAGCCCACAGGCACCGGAACACTGAATGTGCTACCTCCTCTTCTGCAAATATGATCTGATAATCATGTTAAAACTTTTTATCCCACACATACAATTTCCTTTTCTTTGGCAACGAACCTCCTTGTTCTGCATTTACTATAGCGAACAACAATAATAATAGATTATTACTGTGCTATATGTTGCCTCTCTACACTAACTGTAACAACACAGAGATATTTGTGTAAACTAAATCCAAGAAAAATTTTCCCACAAACTTTATTTTTGCATCATTTAAAAATAAAATCTATAAACACTAACAGAATTTTTACATAAAACATTTTATTAACTGTCACATTCTATTCTTCACCCTGGCTTCTATTTCAGCATAATGCCCTTTCTGCTGCTTCGGTTCTCTTTTCAACTAAACTATTCCAACCAAACCTCCCCAGTCTCACGTTCACCCATCCTGCCTGCGCACAGGATCCCAGCAAGGCAGGGTCACCTTAGAGCACGCAGTAGAGCTGAGCTGGTTCCTGCTTAAAATTAGGCTGGCCAACTGGGACTACAGGCTTTTGAATTTTTAACCAAAAGCAAAAGCACTCCTTAATGAAAAAAACCTATTGAACAAATTAATCTCTCCATTCACAAAGGTCACAAGCATCGAGTGACAGTGTTGGACATCAAACACTCAGCTCTTGCAAAATCGTGACAGCTGCTGTGCTGGTGCAGATTATCACAAACCAGAGCACAGGTTAGTTATGCCACATTAACACCTCCCATGGATATTCATATTCTGCAAGTGTAAAGCCACTTGCTTCATTTTGACTAAATTTGATATAAATTATTTTGAAAATGGAGTTTCTTGGAGAATTCACACCACAAATTATGTAGAAGATCCTCAGAAATCAGTCACATGTGTTACTATTTAAAGAGGGCAAACCATGTCTCAGTTCCCCAGCCATGGTTTGCTATGGATGCAATAAGTCATGGGGAGTCCGCACCTTCTCTTTCACCCCAGAAAGTCACAAATCTTAAACCCACGCATGATGGTGTGTTAAGGTCCCAGTGTTTATTCCAAGTGCAAAATCCAAAGGATTTCCAAAGGAAATCAAAAGCAGGTCATGTATTATGTATTTGGAAGCTATATATGATTTTCCTTTAGGAAAGGAGACTGGGCTCTTGCAATGTGTTGAAAACTTTAGAAATATATTTTCAGGATATTCTCCTGTTGATCCCAATATAAAACAGCCTGCAATTTGAACAAAGTGATGATGACTGGCCAGGTTCTTCCCCCCTGTTTTGCTTTCTGGTGCAATCAAAAGTCAAGGGTGCACATTTTAATCCAGAGCTTCATTACTCAGACTAACATAGACCCCTAGAGATAAACTCTACAGAGGATCTGCTTTGAATAGCTTTGGATTTGTACTGCATGCAATTTGATGGTTATATAAATGTGCTAGCAGAAAGCTGCAATACTTATACCAGTGGTACAATTTCTGAACAAATACAATTTTACACGGAAAAATTACTGATTATATGCTTTTCATGCACGCATAAGAACAATTCACCACTGTTAAACCTTTCAGCACATTATACAAAGAGTGGCAATATTTTCCAAGCAAAAGGCATTCATTTTTAAAGCACATTTAAGTGAAAGGAATTTGAAATAATGGGAGTTTTTAGGGCACAAGAGCAAGGCAAGAAGCAGGAGGATCTGAGCGGCAACATTTGAAGAAACCCTTTGCTGCAGGTGAGCTGCTCAGAGTGGGCCAGGGGACACAGTGAGGAACAATTACAGTTACAAAACTCTGTGTAATTACATATATGTATGTCTATATAAACAAACAAACCTGGATGAAGCTACACACACCCTGCCCAAACAACCCAAACCATAACAGAACGATATGGAGGGAGGACTGTATTTTGAATTCTTTTCACTCCTTACCCAAAGTAAGATGACGTACATGGCATCTGCTATGCAAAGTCATTCTGGCATGAATGAAAAAACTATATGTCTGATTTTAATGCTCAGAGTCAAGTTATTAATACACAGAGTGAAGAGTGGGTGTCAGCTGCCTTAACACAGACATGCTGACTAGTATCCAAAACAACATCATTTGCTTCCAGAAGTCTCTAGGCTCTATAGTTTAATATATCAAGCTGAGCCTGAAGTCTCAATCATGACTTATAACCAATAAGCAGTTACCAGAGCCAAAATTGAAAAGAACGTGGCCATGCCGTGCTCCGGTTCCCGTAGAAGCCCCAGGGCCCCTCCAGCACCTTCCGCACACACTCCCAGCGCATACAGAACATTCAAAACTCTGCATAAAAGATGACAGCTGCTCTTTTTCCAACTTGTCTATTTTTATACTGAAACCACTTGGATTGGAGGTGATATAACCAGCGCAAGGTGCCAAAGCGTCATGTAACAATTTGAATCACTTGGAACCTTTTTTTTTTGCACTGAAATGTCTATTCAGCCATAAAGTCAAGCTCACAGCGGCCATCTGTGCTAAGAGAAGAAACTGGAGAGAGAAATCAGTTCTCAAGCAGTAACTGAAAAGGCACAAAGCCTTCTTTAATTTGATATT
The DNA here is from genome assembly GCF_037038585.1 of Patagioenas fasciata. NCBI lineage: Eukaryota > Metazoa > Chordata > Aves > Columbiformes > Columbidae > Patagioenas > Patagioenas fasciata. Next base: position 16,336,241 of record NC_092533.1, on the reverse strand, counting down.
TCATAAAGAATGTTACATTACAAAAAAAGATGATACTCAACAATTTTACGCAGCTCTAAAATTAAGTTAGGTCTTATCTTTTTAATGCAGGTATCCCACATCCTAAAATTTTTAAGCAACTTTCATTTCCTAAAAATGATGATCTAGAAGAGCATTGGATTGTGAAAGATGAAACACATCTGCAAAGCATGAATTTTAAGAGCTTCAATTACAGTTTCTTAGGGAGGAAATAAAAATTCCAGTGTGGATCTAGGCACAAAGCTGGATCTTGATCTTTTTGAAGTTTGGCAAATTCAGACTCTGGATTTTCCTGCATTTCTGTGTCAGACGACAGCCTACAGGTTCGACACGCAGAAACATGACTGTGTTTGACAGAAAACTGAAGGCCCTAAAGTTAGATGTACCTCTCTGAGTGCTAAAGTCACCTTTCCAATACGTACCCACACTTCACCAGTCACTGAACATCTTATTTGACAGTATTGATACTATTTACTTTTTCTAAACAGATCTGAAATACAGATTTAAGTCGTGTACTTCAGCTGCAACTAAAATATCCTTCCGCAGGACTACCTATTCTCTCAATGGGAGAGTTTTCCTCCGCAGTGAATTAAGCCGGCTGTAAAACCTTTTATGACACAGGACCATGTAAGCCTAAGCTTTGATCTAAATTGTTTCTCTATTTTATTTTCAAAGGAAAATTCACTGAAGTCTGTGTTAGGGGTCAGTGTATGAAGCAGCGCAGATTGCCAGACAAGCAAAAGCATCTGCATTCTGAAGCAGATGATTTTCATCCGATATCTCACTTCAGAGTTATCCCTTTGATCAACGGCAACCCAGGCACGCTGAAAAACGGCACTAAATTGTTACAATCTTCTACACGCATCATAACTAACTGCTTAGAGCATATTTATTGCATCAGTTTGCATGGCCCAGGTGTGAGCCACTATTTGTAGTTACGAGTCAAGAGAAATCACAAGTGCCGTGGAAGATGGAAAGAAGGGTTGAGATCGGTGGCAAATACCTCCGAGCACATGTGGTAGGAAATGCACGGGAAGCAATTGTCAAAATCATCTTGGCAGCTGGGGATTCAGTTGAATAAAGGTGCCATGGTAAGGCCAAGGCAGGAGAGGCAGCAAACTAGAGGTGGGGAAGAAAGAGCTAAATGAGTTCAGTGGGATCCCTGTGAGCAGGTCAGCGCTTGGGAAAACTGCGGGGCTGAGAACTGGACGGGCTTGCAGGCTACGTGAACCCAAACGGGAGAGAAAACGTTCGTGAAGAGAGAAAGAGACATGGCAAAAGTAATGCAAATATTAATGTGTGTTATTATAAACGGCAAGAAAAATAAACATTAACAACGATGCATGGATGCAGATTTTCCTAACCAACCTATCTGTGCTATCATTTAGCTCAGTGTCATGATAACATTTGGAGTCTAGAGATGACATGATTAGTACATATTTATCCTAAAATACACCACGCTCATTATGTTGCAGCTTATGCACATGCCGGCCACATTACTGCCTCCCAAGGTTTTTCCCCAGTGCAAAATATTATTTGCTGTAGGTCCATAAAAGCAGCTGGATGCCATCAGATAAGACTTTATTAGAAATAGACTATACTTTTGTTTAGAAAAAAATAGCATTCACACACAGACGTAGTATGTAAAAAAAATAAAGAGCATGGGAAACTTAGTTCATATCGACTGGGGGGAGGAGGAAATAAAAAGAAAGAAGACAAGGAAAGCCTAAACCACTAAACAGCAGTGAAGCTAAGTTCCAAACTAGCTCGTTGCATGAACATTTGGACTAGAAAACTGAGTATGTTAAAAAAACCCAAGGCTCCTCTTCAGAGCAAGCAAACAGTGGGAAAAAATGTCAGCAGTACGTAAATATACAGCAAAGGAATTTGGAAGAAACAACATATTTCCCTATTCCCAGGAAACTGTAAAGAGGCTTGCCCATGATGATGGGGTTTTGTGAAGGAATCACTGGGAAATAGAAATTTCTTGCATCATCATCCCTCTAAAAAGCCAGGAAACTAAGTGATCTTTTCAACTCTATTCTAGATGGGAGCCTCCCTGCCAAGGTAATCCCTCCTCCCAAGGGGGGTACAAACCAAACACAGGGATGTCTCCTGTCATTCCAAGCTCTAAATATGAAGGAGATAATGGTTTTCACATGCTTTGTGTATATACAATCCAAAAGAGAAACTCAGGAACAAAGTTGGAAGGAGCAAGCCTGTGTCTTCAGTCCACCATGTAATAAAACATTGCTGGTGATCCTTTTTGCTGAGCTTACACACAGTGAAACCTGACCCAGTGAGGGGTAACGTTTTCCCTATGGGCCTGTGCAAGAGGTTTGTTCATTTTTTTGCACGTTGCTATTTAATACCTGTTACAACGAAAGAATTCCTGTTTTAAGACTATTTTAAGACCTCTAAAAGAATGTAAAAGAAGTTCTGAGAAGGCTATATTCAGCTGTAACAGACTGGTTTATCTAGATACACGGCAGTTCTTCCCCTTAAACCATGCTGTCTGGTTTAAGAAACACACTGCCGCTTAATAAAACGCACTGCGGCTAATATGCCTTGCGAAGGAATATATCAATAATGGAATCTTATAAATGTCAAAAAAAAATTACTCTAAAATGCTCCCCTGCATCATATCACTGTTCAGGCCTCCTCAGGGAGGGAGCTGTGGGCTACCAACATTTGTAGCTTCAGTACCTGCAGCTCATCTTTTGGTACAGATACAAATACGGAGTTCAGTTTATGTTGGTTGAGAAGAGAGTGAGATCAGGACCGAATTTTGAGACAGCTGGGACAGTTTCAAGGTTATATTTGCAGAAGATGAACTATGCAGAGCCAGCCAGCCCAAGGCTGACTGTTCTGCTGACACATTTCTGGACCGAAAGCAGAAAGGCAAACGAGAGGCTCGCACAGCCAAGAGGCTCCTACTGAAGAAGACAAGTCACGTCAGCTCCTGTGAACTCAAACTGTTCAGTTCCAGGCTACTGACTCATTTGCCAAGAAACAGCTTAAGAAAGATGGCAGTTTTCGAGAATGTGAGATTAATTTCACTCATTCTGTGAAAGTTATGTTGTCAGTGTATCAGAAAGTATCATTAAAAAAAAAAATGCAAAATTTAAACCTAAAAATTCCTCAGTGGGGCAGTGACAATCAAAGTAACATCTGTGATACCTTATTGCTGGCAAGTCATATCTGAATGCAACGAAACCTGAACAAGAACAGAGCAGAAACCACCTTGCAGACTTTTTATCACTGATCGCAATATATAAGGGAACACAGGCCCGGACTTGGATTTTAATTCAAACCACAATTAACCCCGTGCCCCGGCTAACAGTGTTCCAAGGATGTGCATTCATTAATGCAAAATTTCCACTGTCATTTGAGTTACGACATACACTCTCAGTACACTCTTCAGTCCTGTATTTGACTACACCACTGGTAAAAACAGGGCAAACCCCATCCTCGCACTGCAAAGGGAGTAAAAACAAGTGTATCGCATTCATCAGCCGTCTGGTTACTAAATAGTAAAAACACTGAAAACCAGCAGAATCAGGTTTTAGTTCATTACAAAATTCAGAGAACTTACCAGCTAACTTAACCAATTATTTTCACATAGAGACGTTGATGACATTGTAACAAGACTCACCTGGGACAGATTCAATGAGAACCAAAAGTATTTCAGTATTTCTATTACCAACTGTTTAAGCCAAGCAGCTCTACCAGTGTATTTTCTTTCCATGCAAAGAACCAAAATCCACTGTGAAGTCACAGCAAGAGGCAGACAAAAAGACAACTAGAAAGATGGTTCTTAACTAGGATGAATTTACCTTACAATTTAATCTAATCATCTGTTATTTTAGATATTTCATGAGGTTTGGAGAAAATAATTCATTGTTTGTTTCCACCACTGGCTTTCTTTCTTTCATTTTTCCTTTCTTTTTCTCTTTATTTTTCTTTTCCTTTTCCTTTCTCTTTTTCTTTCCTCAGAAGATAATTAGCTCACAGCTGCATAAGTCAGGAACATGTTTTCATCATCCTTTCAAACTGCCTGTTCTGAGTTTAGGCTGCTCAGAAGCACTGCAGGTTTATTTGATAGTAATATATGCATTTGTTCCCTGCACAGAGAATTAATGGACACAGGGATAAACTCTGTTCCCATTACGGTGCAATGTATTCAGTCAAGGGACAAATAAGTACAAAAATAACAGTCAAAACATATGGAAAGCACCAAAACACCAGTCACTAAAGTCAAGGGCAAAACCCCCAAGGCCCTACAAAGCCTCACTATGATGTGATTTCATGAACTTCTCGCGGAAGGAGCCGTGTAAAAGGGAACTTACAGCTCGGTCACGTCTTTGGGAATTCCTTTGGGCAATATCCGCAGCCCTTTGTTGCTGCACCGAACCACCGAGTCCACGCAGGTACACTGGGAAGGACAAGGAGGGGAAAGCAAGCAGCTGCTTTCATCGTTACCTGCACAGGGGGAGAAACGGGGCATTAGGAAATCAGTTTTACAGCCCGATGTGGTGCGTTTGGAAGAGAACTGCTTACAAGGGCCCAGGGGGGACACCCTGGAATCCATGGGGACCACCCCAGGATTTTAAAGTAGATCCAATGCTTTAGATCAACCCGCCTTCTGACAGGTTATTTAGGCAACAGGAACTACAGTTCAAAAACTGAATAGCAATGTTTTTAAATAAATATTTTTTACTAAGGGGTATCAACTTCTCTGTAATTCTGGAAATCGCAGTAACATCAGTTACGTGAATCCCAAATCCTTCCCCCTACCCCCAAATGCACTAGCTGAAATGGAGAACTTGACCAGCACCCTACCTTTAAACTCATCTAAGCAGATGATATTCACTATCTGCTCTGCTTTAACAAGATTTTTTTTTTAATTCAGCTTTTAGATGTTATTTTTAGATGTTAATTTTAGGTGTTCATTTATCAACTGAGTTGCAAAACCTCGTTGTTTTTGACAACGATAAACAGGCAAAAACCAAACGGAGCAGCACACTTCCAACTGCTGGCAATCCATCTGCGCACACATAAAAATATCTACTTTCTCCAAAAATGGTTTCAAAGTTCCATGAACAGCAGATTAAATCTTGTCATTGAAGAACAATAGGGTTTCTGCACAACAAACCAACTCTTTGAAGTGAAAAAACATTAAAGCACGGATTTTCCCCAAAAGCAACAGGCTTTGCAAAACATAAGGCAAATGCACGTTGAAGTCTCCCAATGTATGTGAAGGGAAACAATTAGTGGCACGTTCTCTAGATGACAGGGAGAGGAACCACACGACGGTTGGTGAGCACAGGCAGTTGGAGAACGGAGACACGGCGCCGCAATCCCGGCGCACACGGCGGCTGTCGTCCCGTGCTGCTTCGAAAGAAAGAAACGATGCAAGGACTAATTGAGACAGATCTGCTTCTTTCTTCTCTCTGCTGGTTGTACCCAAGAGCATTGAGATCAAACAGTAAGACTGGAAGTCCTGACATGAGATAACAAAATTACCCATAAATGTATGGGTAGGGGATCGTTTGTATTCAGAGGACGGAGGAGCATGACCAGCCTGCAGAAGAACAGGGGGGATTTTTTAATATTTCTCTCCTGCTGAGCTTAATGAGCTTAATGACTGGAAACAGAATTCAGAGGCTTTCATAAACCTGCACAAAAAGCACGTTGCTTCAGCGTATTCAGTTTTCCCCTGTGCCGTGTTTTACACCCTGCCACCATCTACCTTCCATTCACCGCTGCTGCCTGAGCGACTGTGTGACAGAGAAAGCTCCCGAGCATCGAATGTCATTTTGTGGACCAGGATATTTCCTTTTTTTTCCTCCTAAACTAAACGCAAACTTCTCTTTAATGACTACACTTGGCTCCCTTGAGCTCTGAGCCCAAGCACCTGGGCCTGTTGCCAGTCTGCTCGACGAGGACAGGAATTAATTTCTACTCTGAGTAGGAAACTTCTGTCACTCTTACGGTCTCTTTAGAGGTATGACTAACTGCAGCTCCAGCATGTCTGCTCTCAGCAGACAATCACAGCCTACAAGTCAACTTAGCAGTGCATTCATCAGGCATTTTTTCTCCTTACTATTTTCTCTAAAATCTGCTTGATCAGAAGACAAAGAACCACCTGGAGAATGAAAGAAATGTCAGGATTTTTTTTAAACCTATACGGAGCCAGCAAAGCATTAAACATCACTGAGTCATTTCAAATCATACCTAAGTTTTTTTTTAATTCCCTGTATTCATACCTGTTATTGGTGAAACTGAACAATATCCAAAACTAAAAGACTTTCCAAGCAAGTGCCGTTCCCACTGGCTTCAGAGTGTTAACTAAGTGTATGAACAAGTGGGAAGAAGGACCAGGACTATACTAGGATTATATAAAGCAGAGCATTTGCCCATAATAAATTCATTCTGATATTTAGGTACAGAGTGCAGAAATTCAGAAACTGGGAATCAAGGATTAAAACAAACTCCTGTTAGGGAACAACAATCTTCAGTTCCAGATGGCTGTCTTCCTCATCACTAAACTCAAATGTTCACCATGCTGTGTTGCTGGATAGGAAGGGAGGTGCTCACAGAGGTGCCAACATTATCATAACTGCCAAATCAAACGGGATTTTCTTACCATCGCAGGTGAAGTCCTGGACATCTACATCTTGGATTGGAATATCCTTTAAGAAAAAGGGTTTCAAGCAGCGTGGATTTCCACTGACAATTCTCTTCTTCCTCAACCATTTTCCCAGCCAGGCCAAGTGGCAGTTACAGTTAAAGGAGTTGGCCAGCAAATTACTGAAATGGAATGGGACAAAATTGCATCAAACATGGACATACAGAAATACTGAGGTAGCTACAGAAAGATGATGGGTTCCAAGTCCAAGCGCCTTCCTGCCATCTCTTTCTGTGAGATCCTCCTCTGTTCTGCAGATCAGGGAAGGTTTATGGAGGTTTTATACTAGGACTAAGGTTGCAACACAAAAACTCCCCCAAAAACATATATATATATATATATATATATGTGTGTGTGTGTTTATAAGCCCATACACTCATGTGTTTCATTACTATTTCTTAATAGGTTGTGATCCTTTGAATGTAAGGAGTGTAAGGCGACAGTTACTTTGAGCAATCACCTTTCTAAGCTACACTAGAATTAGTGCTGAGAATCGTGGAAATAAAACCTTGTTCTGGAGTCCTGCACTTAAACATCTATCCATTATTTTTGTGTAAGCCTTTTTATGACTTAATTTCAGATGAAGAAAAGAGACTGATATCCCTGGTATGAAAAAAGCAGGGAGAACAAAGACAGGGAGAATCAATAGCCTTGGTTTGAGGTCTCCTCGAAGAAAAAATGAGCTGTCAGATTCCCATGTATGGAAAATAAAGTAACTAAACCAACACGGACGGAATTTTCACAACATATGTGAATATGTCCAAGAGTTATTATTTTGGTAGTACAGAAAAAAAGATAATAATGAAATCGCTAAAGCACAGCAAATCTTAAAAGACCTTAAAGAAACAGGCTCTTCAAATGCAGGTGAAGTAGCTGAAGACCTTGTAAGTCTTCCCTTGCGACATACTTCTACAAACCTAAACACGTAGCCCAAATCACATTAGGTTTTCAGCCAAGCAATTCCTTCAGAAAACAATAGCGCTGAACACAAAAACATATGGCACAGTTGAGGTGTGGCAGCAAGAAAACAAACCCAAATGAATTCCTAAATTACATGGGTTCTAGGCCAACATCACATAGGCACAAAATGATTTACAGCTGTTCTCGGCAGTGCAACACAGCACAATGCAATCCCCGTGATAGCCCGGAGCTCTGCGTGGGTAATTACACAGGGCTCTAGCACTGGCTATTGCACATCGCGTAGAGGGAGAAAACTCAGCATAATGTTCAATAATAAAAATACTCAACCTATTTCACGCTGACCAGGATTCAAAGGCAAGGCTAACTTGCTGCATAGACGTGAGAAAACAGATTACTTAGGAGCTTTCAGACCGAATGTGCAGAAAAGCACTGAAAGCATTATTCTAATTCTAGTTACTTTATTTTTAAATTGTTTTCCATTTTCTTTAATCCATAATGGGACCACATGCAGGATGCCTTGTATATTTTCCATACTGACACACTTTGGCATGAACAGAGTGTTTAAACCAAATGTCTAAACCTCCAACGCCAAGTGAACCAATGCTTCAAAGGCCATTTGTTCCACTGATGGAGGAGCGTGAGATCATATTCACAGAACAACTTCCGTGACTCAAATCTTTAGAATGAAATAATCCACAACTGAAACAAACAACAGGTGTACATAATCAGGTTTCTGGAAAACCAGCAGCTCTGAATGTAAAGAACATTTTGCACATCTAGAGAGCATCTTATCGGGACACATCTAGAACTTTCCAAAACATTCAGATGTTCAATCTACAAAATGCTTGTATCAAAATAGTAATTATCCCTTTACACAGAGGTGAGGTTGCATTGATAATGTGTTACTGCTTGCTAGCTGAGCAGCAACAACTGTCCCTAAACCCTCATTTTCCTCTTGGCAAACAGAGTTTAACAAATAATTTAAGAGTTATTAAATCCTTGGATTAGAATTCGAATTGTGCTTTTCTTAGGAACTAAGAAAGAAAGAAGTTGTTATATATAAAATGAATACATACAGAAAACAAAAATAAACACAAAAACAAATCTAGTGTTTTGAAATTCAAATTTAAAAAAGGACAAATTTGTCTTGTCATGCATTACACACGTCCTCCTGCCATTTTAACAACATCTAAATGTTGTCCTTTGTCCACCTGTAGAGCAGTGATTTTTTGTGCTTTAAAGTAGTATGAAGTTCATACATGTCCCTACATCCACAGCAAAACTATGATGCACCTTCTGGAAAAAATGTAAGATCCAGGCTCTCTATGAAGTATCACGTGGGATAAGAGATTCCCTACTCCACTTGAAAAGCAATTGAAAGTCCAGAAAGGCCAATTATTTGCAAAAGCTTTATTTCGGAATCTGGCTGTTCAAGTGGAGTTCTCAAATCACCAACAGTAATGTTGGGCAGACAGATTGTTATAAAAATTCATAGTTAGTAATCAGAGTTCCTACATGTAAGAGAGTGATTTAACCACTCAAACAGAAGCAAAGCAATCACGCTTTTAGCCAAGATGTTGCACTAACATTAAATCCAGAAGCATTTACTCAAGGACATAGACATATTTTTAAAATGAAAGGGGAATAGAAGTCTTGAGGAGTGAAATATGCATATCCTACTACAAGTGTCTCTTAAAAATTGCAAAGAAGCCATAATATTAACTATTTAAATGAATTCTAGTGACCTGTTAGAAAAACATGCTGAAACACATTGTTGAAATTAGGTTGAAAATACATCCTGGAGTTCAGGGTAAGTTTATACTAGAATATTGTGTGTCATTCTGATGAACCAGTTATCACTCTGGTATTAGCTCCATGCAGTTATTTTAATAAGAATTCATGGAAAACCAGTTCTGCTTGCAAATAAGCCCACTTCAAATTAGGATGCTACAGTACCTACTTTGACTACTGACATACAAAATTGCTATTTTTTCACAATAACTTACAAAGGACATATTCTTCCTCTATTGAAAACCATTAGTCAGGGCATTATTTTCGAAGCTGTCTGTGTTTTGAGAATATCAATGGGGCTGATTCACAAAGAGTAATAACCAAAGGAGCAATATTTTTTAGTGCTGTAAATATGCCAAGATAAAAATGGAAATGTTCAATGTTGTATTAATTTCTGGCTCACATTAATAGATGCAAAAAAAAAAAAGTCATTACAAATCCTGATTAACTCACAAAGTGTGGGTTGAACAGGAAAAGCAGTCATACGATCTATCTTCAGTAGCATTGTCATCTCATATATCCACCTACAACAGAGCGCTGCCAGGAAATGGACACAGCTGAATTTTGCATTCATATGTGAAATATTACAATGGCCTTAAACCAATGTCTAAGGAAGTCAGAAGCACGCCTTCTCCTGTCTGCGGATCGAGCATCAAGTGAGAATGTGTCAAAGAACAAACTTTTTCATTAAGACACAGCCAGGAACTTGCTACGATCAACATGATTACAAGTCAGTGCCAAAGCAATCCATTCTAATTAGCAGCAGCTTTAATTGCTGTTGCTAGATACTGTAATAATCTTCACCCACAGTTGAAAAAAAAGAAGGAAGTGGGCTATCTGCTAACAAAATATGACAAAGATGCTTCCACATAAAAAAGGTAGGGACTTCATAGACTTATTGAGAGAGTCGCAGCTATTCAGGGACCCTTGGCAGGAAGCACGGACACAACTGCGCAAGAAAACAGTCAATAAAAACAATCCGGTTGTGTTTTCTTTGCCCATCAAGTTTAAGGAGGCTTTTGGGACTACAAAAAGTAAAGGGAGAAAAAGTCTGTGTGCTTTACACTGCGTGGAGCTAATGCCAAAATGAAAACTGATTTGCTGGTGAAAAGTTGTAACAACAAAATGAAAGTGTGAGGAACACAACAGCTGAGATTCAACACTTCTTTCTTCTCCCAAACATGACGGAGAACGCTTTAAAAACCTGAAATGCAATAGCACCAATAGTTTATTTTGACTGGACAATTCGGATGTATTTTCAGGGCGGTGTGAAGGGAATTAAGCAGACAACCTCCATTAACAGCAACATCAAGGTCCCCATTCACAGCTGGAAACAAAGAGAAGACTTTCATTCCATATTTACCTGCCTGTACTTTATTACAATGGAGACAATACAAAAAACATGTAAATGTATGTAAAAAGCAAGTGAAATCCTTCAAAGAAGGCTTGAGAAATACAAGGGAATTATCAGAAAAGCTTAGGTTGGAATTTTCAAATTCACACTCAATAGGACTGGAGTATTTTGTCCTCTTAGGCTCTTTTGAAAATGTAAGCATTAGCTAGTAGATTTCTTCTGATATTTAACTAATTTAACCAAAATCCAAGAAGGCTGTTCTTAAAAAATTAGACTCTACTGACACTAAAGCAGCTTCGGGGAAATGAAGTGTATGATAACCTATGCGCTTCTGAGTGTGCAGAGGTTGTTTTAGGTGAACTTCCGCTGTGCACTGGCTATGACATGGTAGAACATGCAGTCGTCCTGTCTGAGGCTGGCAACCTCAAACACTTGTCAGCCATTCCAGCTAAAGCAATCCAAATATTTTTCTACATCACACCCTGAACACTCCAAAGCTGTGATTTCAGCAGGATGGGGTTTTCCTTCCCTAAATGAGCTTTTCCGTATGTGATCAATAAGTAGTTTGGTTTTGAAACTCAAATGTTGTAATCTTAAAAGGAAAGCACAGAATAACAGCATCGCGACATGTTTGCACCATAAAAAGATAACTTACATTGTAGACAAAGAGACTAAAGTGCTGAAAGCTCCGGGCGTGATGGTGCTGATGTGATTGTCATACAGAGAAAGCAGCCTCACCGAGCTCAGTCCAGCAAAGGTGTCGTTGTTTATACAGCTGATAGAGTTGCTCCTCAGCATTCTGAAAGGATTAAAAGAGGGAATTAGGAACTACTGGAAGGAGGTGCAATTTCAAGATAGGAGGTCTTTTATCTAGGGCATCAACAGATGCTTTGGCAAGCACTGTTCTCTGTTTTTATTGATAGCTGAAGTACAACACAGCTTGGGGGGGGCTAAATGCATGTAAATAGTCTCATGAATTTCAAACGCGTTTCTTCCACACAACATCAGAGGCTGATGAGAGCTCCACGTCTGAAAGTAGCATACAATTAAAATTATGACTAGTGGAAAACTTGAAATAAAAACTAAAGGCTTAATTTAGTAAATATCTGAGAGTAGGCGAATATGTAATTCAGAGATCGATTGAGAAAGACTGCCAGAAATGTGTGACAGTAACAATGCTATAACAGTTACATTACTACTACTTCTATCATGGATTATTCTTTCTGTAATCCACACTGCAAAAGTATGGAAGGAAGCAGCATCCTCAGTAGAAATAAAACCATAGCTTAGGAAAGATTTCCAGACCCAACGCAAGCTCTGAAATGTCATTATGATCATTAATTGACAAGACAGAAAGCAGCAATCATCCTATAAAATGGTCTTTGCTCAGTGCTCGTACCAGATGAATTAGTGCTGTGTTTTGGAAGATACATCTCTGAGTTGTTATGGTAACAATGAACTCGACGATAAAGCCCAATTAATCTCAAAGACTGTAGTATCTTGTTTCACTTCATAGCAACAAAGGCTCATGTGTATTTGTTACACTGCATGCTTATCAGCATCTGCATCGGTAAACATCACTACACAGTTGTAATATTCCTACTTAGGCAAAAAATTATTCCTAATTAAAGCGTGCTCCCAAAAATCTACAAAATATATGCAGCTCATGCTGCAGTTCCAGTGAACTGATCCTCCAAATTGAGGAGGGTTCTTTCCTTGTATCAAATTAATGCAATGAACAATGAAAATTCAGACTCCCTTAGCTGTCTGGATTTAAATCTCAGACTGGTATCTGCTAGTTGGGCATTTAGATGCTACATCAACAGATGCTTGAGAAACACCAAAGAGATATTAGAAACAGCTGGGAAGAAATTCACAAGGTAATCAACAACCACTCAGTGTTTAAGAGCTGAACACTGCATTGCTTTAGCATTACCTGTTCTCTATGTACAGCCGTCACTACAGGCACTGCAGTCTCTACAGTTTTGGTTTGCAACTTGGGGTAAAACTGTGTCAGAGAAATCACAGGGCACAGAGACACACACCTTACATGGGGAGTATTAACCTGCCCGAAAGCCAGGTCCACAAGCTCTAAAAAGAACAGGGTAGTAAACAGAAGGCCCTCAGTGGCTCAGTAGCAGCAGGAAACATTCTCTCAGTTCCGTATGCAAAGTATCAGGCAGCAGTACCGCAAGATGGGGTGACTGCATTTGGATGCCAATATGTTTTGCACAGCAATTTCTTACATTTCAGGAAACATATGCTCCTTTAAATACTGGACCATGACTGTGTAGTGCGGTCTCTTGGTAAAAGGTCCCAATGTTAATGCTCAGAGAAAGTCAATTAATGCGCAGAAATGTAGGTCCCTCAAGCCAGAACCTTTGGTTTCGTATCATGGTTCACCATGCACTGCGTGACCTTCCTGAAGGAAAACTTATACTGACAGATCTTCACCTCATGCTGTGTATATTTAGACTGCTTTATCAGCTAGGGGGAAATGTAGGTCAGGTCAGCAGGATAGCTTGAATGTTAAGCATCTTTTTATTAAAAAATGCTGAGTTTTGTTTAGGAGCACTGCCACAGGCTGCGTTACAGTATAAAAATTAATCTGGTATCTATGGACAGTATTTTCAAATGCCTTCGTGAAGTGCATACATTAAATTAAAGAGCAGATGCCTGCAACCACAGGAAAAAAAAAAAAAAAGGAATAGCAAAAGAAAAGCTCCCTATTTGTCATTACAGTCCTTGAAGTGAAACTTGGATTTCTTTTCAGACTTGAGTAAGGACTGAAGTAATTGTGACATGACACTTTGCAACAGAAGTATTTGCTGCTAATGAATAAACTGCAGATTTTAAATTGCATTTTGATTCCCAGAGTCTATTTACTGACAGCAGAAAAGGCTGCACAGAGACCTTATCGTGGCCTTTCAGTACTTAAAAGGGATGAAAGATGGGGACAGACTTTTTAGAAGGGTGTGTTATGACAGGACAAGGGGTGATGGTTTTAAACTAAAGGAGGGGAGATTCAGACTGGACATGAGGAAGAAATTGCTGCCTCTGAGGGTGGTGAGAGCCTGGCCCAGTTTGCCCAGAGAGGTGGTGGCTGAACCATCCCTGGAGACATCCCAGGCCAGGCTGGACGGGGCTCTGAGCAACCTGAGCTGGTGAAGATGTCCCTGTCATGGCAGGGGTGGCACTGGGGGAGCTGGGAAGGTCCCTTCAACCATTCTATGATTCTACGATTTTAGGTACAAGTGTTAGTTCTCCAAAATAAACTACAAAAATTGTGTAAGCACACAAGTAATACCAAGCTGACTTCTTATGCATCTGGGCTCTGTGTCTCCTTTGGACTCTGCCCAACCACAACCACATTAGTTGTATCCCCATGCATAATTTTTATGGTACTTGGTGTGGGCAAGGAAGCGCATGTTGTGGCTAGCGTCTGTGCTCGTGGCTACTACAGCTGGTGCAGGGCAACTGGCCGGTCACCTTCTGTCCACAGGACCAGCGACAGTTTGGTTATGTCTGTCTTAAAATTGCTTAGCTATACCTGTTTTGGTGGCAGCAATAACTTGACTCTTTCTTCTCTCTCTACTGATTTCATATCATTTGTAGGATATTAAAAATCTTTTAGGCTCCTAGCCTACTCCTAGGACTGGTTTAAGCAGTTTGGGTGGAGGCGAAGTAGGAGGATGGACTAACAGATAGCAAATAGATAGCTCCTATGTGCGTTGTTTCCGTAGGAAATACCAAAATAATACAAGTATTAGATGATTAAACCATGACAGGTTCACCATCATGTTGCTCCTGAAATTCCTGAAAATCCATTTTTTCACAGAAATAGCAGACAAATCTCAAACTTACTCAGGACTAGAAATATATTGAAGACTTCATGACATTGATAGGAGACCCTGCCTTAGAGCTTGTTGTGTACCAATGGATACTTCAGCAGACATTGCTGAACTTCAGCACTCCCACTCAACCCACAGAGAACAGAGGAAGACGGGTCTTTGCACTTACAATGTCTTTAGCCCTGTGAGGCCTCTAAACATTCGCCCATGCACCGATTCCAGTTGATTCTCTGTCAGGATCAGTTCCTGCACGCCTGAAGCTCCATCAAATGTGCCTTCTCGGATCTCCTTGATCTTATTGTTGCTTAGATTTCTGAGAGGACACAACCAGTCACAATAAGAAAATTAATAGTGTTTTATTGCAAGCATATATCATCACAGCAGAAGGAGGAAGATAGGAAGAATATATGCCTTTTAGTGATTATATAGAGGGACATTCATTCAGTAAGAACATACAGAAATTCAAAAGTATACCTGCCATATTTAAAAATAGCTCCCCTTCACTCATCAAAAGCACAATTAAGTCTGACATATCTAGAGTATTTAAATTAATGGAATTACCAGCTCTTACACCTCATGTCGTTCTTGCTTATAAGGGTCACAGGTATTCAATAAGTGGGGATTTCTCATGAAGTTATGGACCATGTGTGGGACTGGGTGCTCGCCTGGCAAGAATCAGTTAATGTTACTACCACTGAAACAGGTACCACACACTGACGCAAGGACCACTCTATTTAGTGTACCAGCACCTTCACTCTTTTTAGACCCAGCACTGGAGTACCATACAAAACTGTGGGACCCCAGGTACCTGATATAAATTTTAGTATGTGCATTCATGAACTCCCAGGCACTTAACACCACAATTCAAAATTAAATGAGTACCGCTTACTCCTCAATTCACAGCTACTGCAATATACAGTATTATTTTCTAAATATTTACTTTGCCTATACAGTCTCAGGATGTTTGCTTATAGATCTACATTGGAAAACTGCAACCTACAAAGTCAAATGAAGTTCTGATGAAACGCAAAGTTAATCTTTTGAATATTTCATATTTGGGAAAAACACAGTGAATAGAAAACTCCTGAATGATAAAATGCTATTAGAGAGGCATAAAAAGAAATGGCTTTTAATTATTTAAAACATTTCTATAAAAGGCCTTAAGAATACCAGAACCGTAGGTCTCAGTTCTTCAAGCATCTTTTATGATGCTCTGTATAGATTATGATGAATAATCCTATTTGTTTAGGTTTATGACAGGAAACACTATAATTTGTTTTACTGTCGACAACAAAAAAGAGAAAGTAAAAAGTATCTCTTGCTCCCAAGAAGATGCCAAGTTCCAACACTATTACTCATACTGAATAGCTCATTCTTCAAGAAATGATCCCAGTACACAAGCAGCATGAGTAATAGCTTCAAAATCCAATTCCAGGTGATATAAAACAAATGACAAGGTATCAGATTAACACCTGGGCTACTCTGCTCAGGAGAACAGGCAATCTTGTTGGGATAAAAGTTGACAGAAGACACGGCAACAGGACAGCTTGGCCACAGATAGAAAAAATGTGGTCTTGCTCTTTGCAGAAGTCATCACTTAAAAAAAAAGAAAAAGTTAAGTCTTGGAGATTTGTTTCATGTGGGAAACTGGAGTACGCTGGTTAATGTCTGCGGAAGAACTGTCAGACAGCGGGCCCTACAGCATGTGGCCCATCACCTCTGGTGCAGTCTGCGATCAGAAAGAATAGGAGTATGCCAGCAATCAGCCAAAAATAACATAAAAACATACAGAAATACTTACATGCAGATTTTGCTTTCCAGAAGTTTAGTGCTTTGTGCTAACGCTCACATGAAGAGTTTATGTTCAGTGTCAAAGCGAGTCAAGGAAGGATATTCTGACATACGCATTTAATTTTGGGGCTCAGCGATTTCTCTGGTGGAAATGTTTATAGCTCGGCATCGCTTTTGAATGCTGACATAAATAAATGCTCCCAGTGATCCCTTTCCTGGTAAAGATCATTCCATGATGCATATTTGCACAAAAATAAATGAATAAATAACCAAATGTTTGTGGTGGGAAGTGAGGGAGAGTTACTACAATACAAAAAGACTTTGACTTTCAATTCAGAGATTGCAAAATGATCTATACGTGTAGTTACAAAGTTTTATTAGTTTTTACCATCTAAAGATATTTAGCCACATATACTAAAACATGGGCACAATTTTAATGTATTATTAGATACTTCAGGCAAAAAAGAGCCAATATTGGACAAAAAGGCTGGCCATGATTCCAAAGGAACGAGCACATTAACATAAGCCAAATCATCTGAATCTTAATTGCTGCCAAAGAACTTTTGTAGATAGGGAACTTCACTCATTTGAATTAATAATTCCTCATCATTTCAACAATACAAAATTATCCAAAAATATGCTCACAGTTTCAGAAGCAGCATATTATATATACCTTTCCCATGCAAAATATTTCCTATGGTGAAATCAAAGTTGCAAGGCAGAGCTTTACAATAATAAATAGGTAAAGATACTGCCATGCAGTCCTGCTTGGAGTGCTGTCAAAGCAGATGCTCTGTCAACCTGGATTTCTTTGTCTGTCTTCTCGAATTAAAGCTTCCCGTATCAAAACGCAACAGAAAAAACGGTAGATGACAGTACTCATTCACTAAAACAAAAGAAATCCTCTGTAAATCCTGACCTACTAGAATAATAAACATGAAAAATTACATACTTTTCAGTCCAGAATTACCAGCAAAACTAATCAGCTGGTACAAGCCTTGAGAAATGAAAGCAATGAAGCTTCTGCCTGCCCTGCAGCTCGGAAAGCTCTACTCCCTCCTTCCCAGCACTACAGGAATTTTTCATATATGATCATAGCGCTTGACAAGGAACTTGTTTTTATCAGAAGAAAACTTGTGACAGACTTTACAGCAAACTCCCACTATAGAAAAGCCTCATACTCTTGCAACCTTTAGCTTCTATAAGGAATTCTTCTTGAAATACTGGAAGACAGTGGAAAAGAAAATGAGTCTTGGGTATTTCCCAATATACCTGTGCCCTCTGGCAGGACCCAAATGGGAACCGACAGTCAACCTGGTCACTCAATAAAGGTTACTATTTCCATAAGGACTCCCTGATTTATTCTGGTGATAAAGTTTAATCCTATTTCCAGACCTGTATTTTGGGCAAGAGGTCAAAATAAATTTTCAGAAAGCCTGGGTTTACTTTATGTGGGGTTGTGAATAGGGAACGAACAGATCTAAGAAGTTATCAAGGTGACATTGTTCACACAGCTCACTTTTCAGTCAGACTGTATTTCCTTTATGGCTGGAGTTTATGATAATATTATTTCTGTTGATTTTTTTAAGTTCAACGCAGAACAAGATGGATTCTACTTAGACGTAACAGAACCATTCATCCTGCTGTACCTGTTGGGTCAATTTTAACATTCAGCGCCACGTTACCAACACACCTTCCGCAAAAACAACCTCCAGAGCATGGTCCAACTGCAAAGGCTCTGCCTGGTCTCACCCAAAGCCGGCAGTTTTGTCACACAAACAGCCTGTGCTGAGCAGGGCTTTCTCTAGGACATTTGTGTCTGTTCGTGATGTGTTCGGAATTTTAAAGCATATGTTAGAAGCAAAACCCCAATGCTCTTGCATTCTTCTGGAGGATGCTGAGAAGGTGCATATGTTAGAAGGAAATCCCCAACGCTGTTGCATTCTTCTGGAGGATGCTGAGAAGCTTTTACAGGGTTTACCAACAGTCTGACCGGCTTTTATAGAGCTTTCTCTAGAGTTCCTAGAAGCTGGGTGGCACTGCAAGCCCGAGTCACTACAGACAGATGTAAGTACAACCAGTGACTGCCCCCCATTCATCCAGCAGAGCAGACTGGTGGCCTCGTCGGGAAAAACGGGAGGCACACGATGTGCCCAAATGCCACGTACCACAACACTCTCTACAATATCATTTCCAGAAAATGAAGTCTGATTCTGTACAAGTGACAGACGACTGCAACTTCAATTGCCATGGCAAAATGTATGCTCAGGGGAAAGAACAGCGGGTAACAGCTGTTTCCAAGGACACAAACTACTTTTACCTCCCAAAGTAACCTGAGATTCTGTTTTCGAAACTGACTTCCAGTCTGCAAATTTTATCATGATTCATTTTTATTTTGACTGTAAAATATGTTAAATCCTGGGTTGACACTCCATACGATTTAATGTGGAAGAAATGTTTACAGACAAATTAAGCCTCCAAAAGCAATTATATACTAGAGGTGGGGTTGGCAGTACCAGCAATTGCCAAGACAGCCTGACACTTCCTATTATAAGGCCATATTTTGAGTTCACTTTGTAACTTTGGCAGGATTTAACAGAATGAACCATCAGGTGTCCCTTTCAGGTTCTGAGGTAAATATTTTTTATTGTTCTTGTTCTCCAAGAAAAGGGGTCAGTCCTCTTCGTCCCCAGCAGTGCAATAAGTATGGCAGTTCACCTTTTTATTCTGAATGTGAGCTCACTGCCACTTTTCTCTCTGCAGAAACACCTGCTGGGACCTCAGTGGGGATCACAGAATCCCAGAATGTCAGGGGTTGAAGGGACCTGGAAAGCTCATCCAGTGCAATCCCCCCATGGAGCAGGAACACCCAGCTGAGGTTCCACAGGAAGGTGTCCAGGCGGGTTTGAATGTCTGCAGAGAAGGAGACTCCACAACCTCCCTGGGCAGCCTGGGCCAGGCTCTGCCACCCTCACCAGGAACAATTTTCTTCTCAAATTTAAGTGGAACCTCCTGTGTTCCAGTTTGAACCCATTACCCCTTGTCCTATCACTGGTTGTCACCCAGAAGAGCCTGGCTCCATCCTCCTGACACTCAGCCTTTATATATCTGTAAACATTAATGAGGTCATCCCTCAGTCTCCTCTTCTCCAGCTCCAGAGCCCCAGCTCCCTCAGCCTTTCCTCACACGGGAGATGCTCCACTCCCTTCAGCATCTTTGTTGCCCTGCGCTGGACTCTCTCCAGCAGTTCCCTGTCCTTCTGGAACTGAGGGGCCACAACTGGACACAATATTCCAGGTGTGGTCTCCCCAAGGCAGAGCAGAGGGGCAGGAGAACCTCTCTGACCTACTGACCACCCCCCTTTCTAACCCACCCCAGGTACCATTGGCCTCCCTGGCCACAAGGGCACAGTGCTGGCTCATGGTTATCCTGTTGTACCCCCAGATCCCCAAGTCCCTTTCCCAGTCCCAGTCCCACTGATTTTCCATGGGCACCAGGGGGTGGGCAGGACCTGGAGGTGACATCTGGAGCTGCAGCCTCTCCCTGTGGGTCAGCATCCCCTTTCAGCCAGCAACTGCATCTCCGTGCTCCCACCGAGTGAAGTACCCAGTGGGTTTGTCACCTGAACCTGCCTGCCATGGCCAGAGACCCCTCCAGGCTCCCACTGCCATGGGAGCCCTTAAGCACTGGAGGTTTTTTTCACTGATTAATAACTGGAGGGCAGCAGGTCCTGGAGCCTTGTATCTCCCAGGGACAGGATACCCCCAAAAACCCGAGTCATGGAGCTGCTCCTGCTCCCATGGAGTTCAGATACGCACCCCTGTATTTCTCCTACACTTCATGCAGATTCAAATTGCTCTTTTCTGACCATGCTGCATAACACAGTTCTGTGAGGCTGGAAGTCACTGTAATGAGACATTAACTTTCAGAGACAAATTGTCCCATTACACTTGCAAGATCAGGTGAGGTAATATGGTAAGAACCCAAAGAAAGCAACACAGAGTTCAGGGCATTTTGCAAAACCCATTGGAGAAGCCAGTAAATTCCTTCTGGATCAGGTTAGATCTGTCTACAGGAGCCTACATCACCCTTTTTATTCTACTGTAAAAAATATTAAACATAAAGACGGATTAAAATTCAGGTTATGAAAATAGCATTATGTATATGGGATTTTGCAGCTAATTATTGAAATTGATTTTTTTTTCAAAGGCCTATGCAGACATGTTAACCTTTTAAAAACCAGCAGGGTAATATTAGCAATTTAATTCCTAAATAAAATGTGGCATAACTTTGCATTATGGATCGGTGACCTTTAAATTTCTATATCAAGAATTCAATTTTGGTTTGCATTAAAATGTATTAAATCCCGGGCTGACACATCATACAATAAGATTCAGCTTAGGAGGAATATTTACAGAAAAATTACACCCCAAAATCTAATTATAGATTAGAGGTGGGGTTGGAAGTACCATCTCTTCCAAAGGTGGTCTGACACTTCCCCTTGCTATTTTTAATGTTTACTTTATAACACTGGCAAGATTTAAAAGAATGAACTGTCAGATGTCCTTTTCATGTTTAGAGGTGGATACTTTTTTGTTTGCTTGTTTGTTTTTCAATTAAAAACTAAAAAGAAGGAAATTCACCTACTCCTGTAAATAAAGCTAACCAAAATACCTTTTTTTTTCATATGTCAAAATCGATAATATTTTTGTGAAAGTCCAAAGCACTCAAATTCTGATTTCGGATTTGTTAATTGGTAACTACCATGTAGGTGTCTTATTCAAAGGATACATCTTCCCTGCGAAAATCTGTTACAATTTGGCTGAATTCTTAGTCTTTAACAAAAAGATTAAAGATTCCTGCCACAATGCAAGGAGACTGCAAGATGCATCTTCTTGAAAATGTGCATTTTAGGAACTCATCTTCTAGAGATTTTTTCACTTGAAGTTGTTCTTCAGATGCCATCTTCCAGTGTTTCTCAAGACCAAATTTGCTGATGACACCAAGTTGGGAGGGAGTGTGGACCTGTTGGAAGGCAGGAGGGCTCTGCAGAGGGATCTGATAGACTGGAAAAATGGGCCGATTCCAATGGGATGAAGTTGAACAAGGCCCAGTGCCAGGTCCTGCACTTTGGCTACAACAACCCCCTGCAGCGCTCCAGGCTGGCACAGAGTGGCTGGAGAGCAGTCAGGCAGAAAGGGACCTGGGGGGACTCATGGACAGGAAGCTCAACAGGAGCCAACAGTGTGCCCAGGTGGCCAAGAAGGCCAATGGTGTCCTGTCCTGTATCCAAACCAGCGTGATCAGCAGGACAAGGGCAGTGATCCTTTCCCTGTGCTCTGCACTGGGGAGGCCACACCTGGAGTGTTGTGTTCAGTTCTGGGCCCCTCAGCTCAGGAAAGAGATTGAAGTGCTGGAGCGGGTCCAGAGAAGAGCAACAAGACTGGGGAAGGGACTGGAACACAAGACATATGGGGAGAGGTTGAGGGAGCTGGGCTTGTTCAGTCTGGAGAAGAGGAGGCTTAGAGGTGAGCTCAGCACTCTCTAGAACCACCTGAAGGGCAGTTCTAGCCAGGGGGGGATTGGGCTCTTCTCCCAGGCACTCAGCAATAGGACAAGGGGCCATGGGCTTCAACTCTGCCAGGGGAAATTGAGGCTGGAGATGAGAAAGCAATTCTGTGCAGAGAGAGTGGTCAGCATTGGAATGGCTGCCCAGGGAGGTGCTGGACTCACCGGCCCTGGAGGTTTGTAAACTGAGATTGGACACGGCACTTAGTGCCATGATCTGGTCAATGGACTGGAGTTGGACCAAGGGTTGGACTGGATGATCTCTGAGGGCTTTTCCAACCCAGTCCATTCTGTGATTCTGTGAAGACAGTGCAGGACACTGAGTTCCACAATGTGCAAAGTTTGGGACTAGGCATATTTCTTTATTCAAGCATTTATTCTACCAATCCCAGGCAGTATTAAGAAGTTATGTCAATCAGAGGGCCATCATTCAAATGTCCATTCAGTTATCCACATTCCAGATATTCAGACTCTTTTCAGAAGAAAGAGAATTACAGAGATGAAACAAAGAGAAAAAATAAAAAGGCAATTTAGTCTAATGGTCTACCACTTCCAAGCTCTGAACTGTTTTCTTAAGCCTAGGTAGCAATGCAATTTCCAGACAGATTCCTCCACCTGCTGTTTTCCTTTAACACTTGAACAGATGAGGAATATGATGAGGCAGATTCAATATTGCCAAACAAATAACAGTAAAATTTCTTGTCCCTTATACACGCTGAAAAATGGGGGCTTGTTCAATATTCTTCCTCCTCAGTTTAACAGCAGCAGTAAGACTTGATGAAGAGCACAGGCATGCCATACCTGCCACACACAGAGAGCTGCTGCGTTAAGCATTAGCAGCAGCAATTCCTGCCACTGGTATTTCCCTACATTTCCCTTCTTGCACGATGGAGAGAGGCCTGTTCTTTTTTTCTTCTGGTAACCCTTTCCCTTCACAAAATGAACTAGGATAATTCAAAAAAAAGAAGTCTAATCTGGCTTTTGGAGGATTAAACTACTGAGTAAGGTTATGGCTGAAATATTGCTCTGGTTATATGAAAAACATCCTTTTCAGAAAATCCCTTTATTCAAATTGAGATACTTCTTTACAACATCAGGTAGAAAAAAGTAAATTAGCTCAGCTACAAAGATTACCAAAAGAGCTTCTGCTTAGAGGCTGCCACCAAAAATCCATATGAGAGACACTTTTCATGAGGTGTGGGCACAACTTCTTTTTGCCATCCGTTTGAACTGTACCTGCACACCTTGGTTCTCATCCCCTACCAACAACAGAGCAGAAAGATTTTCTGCCTTGGAGAAGCAAACTCTTATAAAAAGCTCACATGATTGTTTCATGCTGCATTGATGTGCAGCAATACAGTCTTGTGGAGGCATCCCTCCTACCTGAGTGATTGACTGGAACGAGAAGGACAGTACCATAACTTGGCTATGGTAAATTTTAAATAAAATGCATAAATTATTCCAGCGATCGCACTTGTCCAATTTTCAAAACATAAATCCTGAAGGTTTGACGAGGACCAATGCTTTCCAATTTTTGTGTATACTTCTATATACCGTGCATTTTTCATTCCCATTTACTATCTACTTACATAGACAACACAGCACTTCAAGAACAACAATAACCTTTTCTAAGCGCACTGCAGCTACAACTTATGGATCATTCATAAAATGCGAGGCTAACGCGTATGATTAATTGCCCAAGTCTGGTGGGCTGTACTTGCACGAATATAACCCCCACTCCCAAACTTGCAGTGCTGCATCTGAACCTCCAGCAGAAATAAAACCGATAAAAGAATCCCACTGCAGTTGTCTCCAAAGCCCCTGAGATCTTACAAGGGTTCAAATGGCCGGGGAGCTCCAGATGGCAGGAACCACGAGACGTGAGCGCGGAACAAAAAGCCTGGTTGGTTGGCTTCCCTAAATTACCTTGACTCTAGCAATAAAATCTTACTAGAAGTAAACAGTTAGATGGAACATTAGCAATGGGGACAGAGGCTTAAAGCTTTAAATAACTTCAGAAAGATCCATTTAGAAGGCTATTGGGAGGTATCTAACATATGATCCTCTTTCTACAACACAGCTGTTATTAAGTATATATATTGCACAGTGTCAGGACTCAGGCTGTTAAGAGAATTATACAGATATATTTGAATAACTGGCCTCTAATTTAGCTAATTGAGTTTCCTCTCTAAAACAATAATGATCAAAAGAAGATGTTATCATCTATATCTTGTAATATTATTTTCCTTTGACTATTTGAAACAATCACACTAGTTGGAGTCACGCAGTACATCCAAAACTAAACCAAACCACTAAATTTTGTAGCCATCTCTAACAATATGCATACATTTGAATAAATTCTGGGACAGAATTCCCGTCAGTCTCCATGATTCAAAGACTTTAAGAAATATAGCCTGAAGAACACTGAAATGTCATCCTAGGGATCTCCATCTGTCACTGTGGTTTGACTGGGCCTGTCCATCTCACAGGCAACTCACTCAGTTTCCTTAAATTCACATTAAAAAAAGCAATTTCTGCTACTGCAGTACTAAACAATAAAAAAACCATCCCTCCTTGTTTCCATATAATCCAAGGCAGCATGCATTCTAACACGCAAGTGACTCAAACTTACATTTTTCTGAGGTTGGGCAATTTCTTGAAGAGTCCCGTAGCTTCCAAAACAGAAATATCATTGTCATTCAAACGCCTGATAGGAACAAACAAAGAGACATTTAATAGCTCACAGATGTCTGTAGATATATCTCTGTGACATACAGTGCTGCCACACAGAGAACTATGACCTTTGTTAAGCAAGACACTGTCTGCCATCTCTCTCCGACTCCTGGAGTGACAAGAGTTTAGCTTTGAAGGAAAGGGAACACAGAAGAGTAACTACAGCAAAAGCTGAGCCAAAGGACAGTGTCAGAATGACACCTTGTTCCAACACACAGGATAAGGGATTATCGACCTTAACCACTGCACAGCCTTGCTGAAGGGACCAAACCTCCCTCGTGCATTCTGCTACAGAAGACATGCAACTGGAGATGTGGTTCTTGTAAACAGGAGGGATCTGCTTTTCAGGTCCTTTCCCATCAAATTTTACTGATCTCCGCAATTAACACAAAGGCCACCGTCTTGGCAGGCTTGGGATGCAAAATTCTTTCTCTGATTACAGGTAGCTCAATTTTTCTATGTAGAGAATTCGCTGCGATTCTGGATGTTTCTCTCTCATATTTTTCTATCTTAACTAGAGATCAACAATTTTTATGGAGGTTTAAATAAAATACCTTAAGTACAATACATACTAACACAAAAAGAGAATTGTGTTTGAAGGGGCTACTAATATAACAAAAGAAAAAGATTCTTCAGTTACTAAGTAATAAACTTATTCTCTCATACTCTCTTTAGCAGTATGTTATGTTCATAATTCTGAAGAATCTCTAAAAGCAAATAAATTTCATAAAATCACTGATAGCGTAACAATACATTGGTTTTAGTGAGATCCGTCTCACCCAAGTAGCAGGCACTGCTGAGACGGAAGGAACTCCTGATCACCGATTCAACTCAAAAGGGTTAATCCATTTCTTAAATAAAAATGACCAGATGTAAAAATAAGGGACTCGAAGGTAGAATGGAAAGGAGCCATAGAGCTTGGGTCACATAACAGGTCAACACTTCAAGAAGGCACATACAGGGCCATGGCTCCTTTCTCATCCCCACGCTTGGCATGAATGCGAACGAAATGAGAGGTGTGGTGCCCCTTTGAAGTAAAATTAACTGCCCATTTTTTCACACGTGGATTAAAGTAGAAGGTGCCTTCAATCAGTCTGAGGTCCTTTTACAGCCTTTAAAAAGCAGGAAAACCAGCATGGTTTTCCAGCACTTACAGATCAGTAGTGTATTCAGGAAGGTGAGCGGGTAACCGGGTGAGTTTTTGGTTAGAGCAGTCTACAATCGTTCCCTCGCAGCGACACTTCTCGGGACAGACCAGGTCCATGAAACACTTCCCGGTGAATTTACTTCGGTAATCCTCTGACCCTGCAATAAAAGAAAAATACATTTCAGCAAACAGTTCCTGATAACTGCAGCAATCAGAGATTTTCTGGAATCTACTCTTAACGCTGCCTCGTGTCAGCTCCCGGCTCCTGCGCGCAATTTTAATACTTGCCAAAGAGTTTTGTTCAGCAATTCTTCATGGTAATCCCAAGACTAGTCTCTGTTTTTTCACTCTTCCCTTGATAAACTAATTCCTTGTATAACAAGCTTACTTGTTCAGATATTTTTTGAAGCACGTCTAATTAGCTGTTGGAGTCTGCTTCAAATGAGCCCCAGTAAAGTCACTTTTCCCCATTTGGAACTTAGTCTAGCAACATGGAAAAAGGGTCTAATGAAAGCAGGAGCTATCTTGGTCCACTCGACTGACAAAGGATTTTTAAAGATGTCATTAAAAAGCCCAAAATTTTCAGACCTCAGTTATTATAGAGTTATTTTTGAGAGCAATCTTTTATGAGAGAACCTTGTCGATTTTCCAACAATTAGATACCTTTATTAACTGCATTAAACAAACAGCAAAGGAAAGTAATAGCAGTTTAAATCATTTTCATTTTAATTAAGAAACGGGTAGACCATACTTACTGAGAAGCACTCCCTAATGTACCATTATACCATCATTGCCAGACCTCTTTGACTAGGTTTTTGACCCGTTCTAACAAAATGCTTTTCCAATTAGGCTCAGTGAACTAATCTGTCCTTTTCTGGTTTGGTTTTTCTCTTTTAATAACAGCAGGTTGGAAACTTGATCTCTGTGCTTCAAGGAACCACAGGAGTATTAAGAAATGTGTGTGTGAGCAAAGCGCTGCCAAGCCCCCACCACGCAAAACCTGCCCACTCACTTCGTATTTCATAATGGAAGCACCAGAGTCGTCTCAGGAACCTTGCGCAAGGCCCAGCGATCACAACTACCCAGAAGTACTGTTTAACTTTTCCAGAGTTTTAAAAGTCAATGGCAAGGCCTTCTTGGGAATGGTCTGAGCAAGTTCGACTTTTAAGAACCTGAAAACATCAATAAAAACTTAAACCTGAGCTGAAATTTTTTTTTAGAGGCTTGATGACATTCATCACCTGCTTCCCCTTCCCAGACTGATAAATACACCACTGCTCATTTTATGACCGCATACTATTTTCTGTAAGAAGAAAAGAAGTCACCTAAACCCGCTATTATTTTAATTTCTGTTACACATTACCTGCACAGTGAAAGCAAGCAGCTCTGCAGGCCATCTAATGTTTTCATTCCACAGCCACACTTCGGCTTAGTTTTGTAATTCCAAACTAGATTATGAGAACCATCACATACAGCTTTGTACATTACCACTTCTGTGGTGCTAAATACTTTGCAGATGATCATGTTTATTGTAAATTATACCGCTAAAGTGAGACTTTGTTCCTTTTTTTTTGTTTTTTTTTACCTTGCCAGCACAGCACTTAAAATATTAGGACAACCAAGCATTTTAAAGTATCGTGAAAATACAGGCTAAGCCTTTTCCCACACCACCATCATTTAAACTCTTATCCTTCCAAAAAACCCCATCTGATTTGCAGTCCTAAAAATTCCAGGCTTGGTAGTCAGGCTAAAATGTCAAGTGATGAGTGTATGGCTTGATTACGAGAACATGCAACTATTCTTTCTTAGGCCTATGAGACATTTGGTTGCTTATGATACTTTGGAAATAATACCAAAGATGAACAGATATCAGGACCAGAGTTTATTAAAACTGCTACAATTACAGTATGCCTTGAAAAACCCAACCATTTTTTTTTCTAGTGATCACAAAGTGTTTTGAAAACCCCCAAATTAACCCTTGAATAAGCACTTCCAGTTTTTATTGTAAAAGCTTTCTTTGAAAGAATAATCACAAACATCATGAAGTTACATGGTAAAAATTTATGAAGTATAATTTTCAGTCTACCGATGGATTCAAGATCCATCTTCCTACGGGAAAAAGAAGGATGGGAAAGTGGAACACTTTATGAGGGAGAAAAGGGAGTATATAAAACCAGAGGGTACAAATCAGTTTTTGGGCTTCTCCCAAGCTTTTTGGCAAAGTAAATAAAGAATATTTACCACATATTGACTCAGCAGTATCACTCTCTTGATAGCACACAACTTTCCACATTGCATCAGCTAGAAGATGATCTTGCCCAGGCATCAGTCCAGGCAGCAGGGCAAGGCCCCTCCGCTCAGGGGAGGAAGGGAACAAACAGCACCTTTGTACTCTTTCGTTTCCCTTCTTTCCTTTTCTTTCTTTCTTTCTTTTTCTTTCTTTCTTCCTTTCTCTCTTTCTCTCTCTCTCTCTCTTTCTCTCTTTCTCTCGTCCTCTTTCTTCTTTCTCTCTCTTTCTCTCTTCCTCTCTTCTTTCTCTCTTCCTCTCTCTTTCTTTCTTCTCTCTTCCTCTTTCTTTCTTTCTTCTTTCTCTCTTCCTCTCTCCTTCTTTCTCTTTCTTCTTTCTCTCTTCCTCTCTCTCTTTCTTCTTCCGCTCTTCCTCCCTTTCTTCTTTCTCTCTTTCTTCTATTTCTTCCCCCCCCTTTTTAACTTTTTTTTTTCTTCCAAGTGAGTTTAAATCAGAGTTACCCAGGTAAGCACTGAGTCAAAAGTAATCAATAGCGTGTATATGCTCAGCAAGTACTCGGTCATCCATCAGGCTGGTAGACAGCAGGAATCACCTGCCAAAGACTAGAAAAAATTTACTATTTGACCTGAGCCTTGAGATCCCCTGGACAGGTGGCTGCTCTATTAAGATATTTCCATCTGGGATACTAATGCGAAATTCAGCCATCTGCTTGCAGCACCACTTCAGCGTGTGTATCTGTTTCTGCACAGAGGGCTTTATCGGCATCCTGCGCAGGGCTCTGAGCGAACACGACAGGACTGAGGAGGTACCATTAACCATCGCATGTGTGCAGTGCTCCTGGCACACTATAAAATCACCCCTGGAAAGCCGTGGAGAAGAGATGCAGGACAGTCACACAACAAACACTTGGCTTCAGGTTACCATCCCAGGCCAGCCAGTTGCTCATTTTATTATACCTGGAAGCACGTGTGCACTGTAGCTGAGAACTCTGCAAAGCCTGGCTGAATGTAAAACGTGACCTGGGAGTTTCTAGTAATTTCCAACGCTGAAAAGGATTAAGTTTGCTGTAAAATGAGTAGCCAAGGCAACAGCAAGTGCTGTGTTTAACTGAGGGCAACTGCTTATCTGAATTGCTAGTTAATCTGATAACTCTTTCATTACATGACACCACCATCAGGTCCCACGGCATCGCAATTCCTCAGTATTATAAAACAAACACACACGCTATTCAACAAAACAGCAGTATTGAGATAAAGAAACACCACAATTCCAAGCGCTCAAAAAATTCAGGTGCCTTTCTAATAGCCACATGCAGAAATTAAACAACCGAGACAAATACCTTTTTGCCCTATTCTTTTTTTAAGCATTGTTCAGACAACCTGATTTCAGTTTTTGAAACTTAGCTTTGCCCAAAGGACTTAAAAGAGTGATGGATGATATGTTCTGGAAAAAATCAAGCTGTCTCAACAGCGGCTTGAATACTGACCTGATCTATTCATTCTAGAAATGATGGATCCAGCTGCCTCAAATCTGGCACCAAGAATATGATCACAGAGATCACTTGGTCTAAAACTGGGATAAAATACCACCAGGAATCCCAACACTTGTTTCTTCATATAATCACTGGATCACAATTCTCATACGTTATCAGGAAAAAGAAGAGGTACATTGTCATAATTTCACATCACTAGCATTAATTCTTATCAGCAAAATCTAATAATTGCAGATGTCCTTCTTCTGATGGCTCCGCAACAGATGTGTAACAAATCTGCAAGATGAGGGGGTATTTCTGTGTAAGAAAACTTCTGTATAAGGCTCTCAAAGTCCTTTATGAAATGTGTGATCATGTCTACTTTATATAAGGGGGAAGTTTGTCAGAACTATGCTAAAGATCTTATCTAAGCTAAATGGCCTGTTTGGGTATGCTGACTCAGCTCTGTGCTATGTAACTATCGGATAATAATGTTTTTATACAGGCCACGTTACCCATGTCATTTCAAGAGAAAAAATATAATGCTTTGCAGACTCTTAGAAAGTTATTTTGCTGTATACTTCATAATGAAATGCCAGTGCATTAAGGTTGCTCAGATCACGTCCAAAGTTACGTAAAGGAGCAGGCATCTTGTTACAGAAACAACATCCAGAGTGCACCCGGGGCAGAGGACTCACTGGACAGCTCAAACAGAGAGATATAGCTTACATTATTTATAAGGTAAGAAGACAAAAGCGATTTTTGATCTTTGTAGGTATGGCTGGAATCACCCTTGAATCGCATTGATCAACAGGATGCCTAACTTCTTCATTCAAGAGCAATTAAACAGATTAATTATTCAGAAATGGTTATTCTGCATGCAGAAGGTCTGTCGCAAACGTCACTAGGGCTCCCCCCCGCAGCGCCCGGGAATCTGGGGAAGCAACACTTCACCTTTGTCGTTTTCTCCTGGGAGAAAAGGGGAATCTCTCACCTTTCGATGCTTCTGAAAACAGCAGGAGTTTCCCAGCATGCCATGCGGCAGGGAGTATGCAGCCTTCCATGGTGCTTGACAGAACCATGTTCCATTTGTATTGTTCTACCACATGGTTAGATCAAGCACAAAGGAAAACCCCACAAACAGCCAGAGTCAGAGTTAGCGCCAAAGAGAGAGGAGCGTTGAGAGGAAGCAGCACGGAGAAGCACAAGCTGAAGGTTCACGGAGCGCTGCTCTCCACTGCACCCATGCAAAAAGGTGCTGGATACCAGAGGTCATCCTGTACGCTACAACTGCAGGAACACCCTGGAGCACAATCGGGGTTAGTGTACAAGAACAGAGCCCAGGCGAATCCAGAGACAGAACTCATACGACAGAAAATACGACCAAAGGGCTGCAAACGGCTCCTTGCAGGAAGGATGTGCAAGTTCCACCGCATATTGAATGCGTGAGCTACACTGCTCTTTGTTAGCTACTTACTCTTGCCCGCTGTCTCCTTTCAGTATAAATGCCATATTGGTTTGTTCCATTTATTTAAATGCAATCTTAGAAATACCATAGCTTATATTAATAATAGTAGATCCTGAGCTGATGGCCGAGCTCCTTTGAGCCTCATTTCAGCTCCCGGTGGCCTTTCATGCTGGTGGCACTTACACCGAAAACCTGTTTTTACCACTACCTTTTTTTTTAATTTCAGCTGCATTTTGCAATAAGGTAGCACACATGTGCCACGACAGACATATTAAGGCAAACAGGAGTATTTTTTTATTCTGTTTCTTGGCATAATGTTTGCTGGGTTTTGTACATCGTTTGCTGATGGAACCATTCTCTTTTCCTGCCACCCTGGATTATTTCAACCAGCTTTACCTCTTGTAACTCATTCCCACAACTTTGACGCATAAAATAGGGCATTTGTTTCTGGCTTGACTGCTCCCACTGAAATAAAACTCCCATTGACTTTAACGCCTGCAGAGCCAGGCCAGAGGAGAATGCTTTCGAAAGGCGCATCCCAAACGCTCTCGCAGTCTTCACAAAGGAGGGGAAGCGGCTGCCCTCTGCAACCGCGCACAACGTGTTGCTGGACTTCAGCGAAGGTCAGTGCTCCTGCTTTTAAAAAAATACCACTTCCCTTAGTAAGGGGTTTGCATTGCCCAAAGAACAGCGTCAGCATCCAGCAGGTTATTCATTTACCTGCATGGAGAACGGTGCAAGTACGTGAGCAGAGATGACAGATAATACAGCAAGGGGCTCTGCTTCACCATTTTGCTATGAACCAGCATTATTATGCAGAAAAGTCAACACGCAATTACTTGGGAAACTCGAGAAAATAAGTCCAGTGTTAACTTAGTCACCTCATACTGTGGGTTTGCATACAGCAACGAAGGTAAGACAATTTGATTTACTGTCTATCTTTAGAATCTAAGAAAGAAACTAAAGCAGGTTTTTAGGGGAGCCTAACACAATAAACCTTCAACCCCCACGAGCTGCCAAACTAGCCAGACTCCTGATACAAAAAATAGATTATTAATTTTCTTTTGTGACTCACGCAACATGGGACAAAGAGGCATTAATTTTCTTCCATGATTCATTCAAAGTATGCATAACCCTGGAATCCACACCTCATTTATTTAGAAAATATACCTATAACTAGCATCTCTGCCAATAATTTTGTACGGCTCTAGCGAAAAAGGATGCAGAGTTCCATATCCTTATTCCTACACTGGTTTAATCATGCAACAATTCTGGCATGGGCTCTTCAAATAAATTCATCCACAGCATTCTGTTAAGTAATGAGAATAGTTCCTATCTTCCAAAGGCTTTTATATAATATACTGATTTTCAGTATTAAGTGGAATATCTGTAATAAACTCAGTAATTTCGGTGCCAATGAACTCTTTCAGTCCTACTGGAAACAAATGCAGTCAGAGCCCCGCAAACGTCTTCCTGAGAAACCCCTGGAGAACGTTTTGAACAAGTCTCTGTTCCTCCGCTGCACTAATTAAACACCGCTTACAATAACTGCCTAAGCTCATCATCAAGTACAACGAACAAGAGGTACCAGCACGCAAAGAAAAGGTTGCCAAAACCTTCATTTATGTCCCCAGAAGATGAGAGGCCAAGTACTCCACAGGCACATTCTGGCCTTTCGGTTTGTTGCCGGCTATTGCAAAAAAAGTGCGAGAACACAGCCTCCCCCTCTCTTTTGTTTTAAAAAATATTCCATAGGAATTTGCTTATAAGATCATTCTGCATAAATCTTTGCAAAAAAAAAAAAAAAGTCGAAAAGAGGTGATCGTATTTCCAGATATTTGCCAATTTTAATGCAAACCCCCACCCTTTAGATACACTCTAGATCCAAGCAGCATTGTATGGTTCTGTCTCAGTGTCAATTCACCTCTAGTAATCCAAGATCTGTTTGTTTATCAGTCACTGAGGCTGCAATTTGCTAAGAATTTGTATATAGGACCCTATTTTTAACTGTCCCATCAAGCTGGAACACCTTGGGAGACTGCCGCAGTCCCACAACTCTCAGATGAGAATTTATTGTCCAATTGCCGGCTCAGATGTTCTTGCAGTGGTTTTAGCTGACCAGCTCTGTCCATGCCAATGCTCCTCCAATTATTTTCTTTATCATATTCAGGTGACTGCTATATACATAAAAATTTGCTATCTTTGCATCTCTGGTAAGCGTTGCTCTGCTTAATCTCAGCACGTGCTATGGCAATGAGAGTCAAGAGAACAAACTCTGTCCCACCTTTGTTCTTGAGGTGTCTGAGTTAAGAGAATCATCACTCAGCTTTCTGCCAAAACTAATGAAGGCACCTCCAGAAGACAATGCAGATCTCAAGAGAGGAATCTGTACAGCTCTGTATTCTGCCTACCTGGAGAATCTAGGCCATCTTTGGATGCCTAAGTGATATAGTTGCATCTGTGACTTAACATTCATTCTCCTTCTTTTCATTGTTTCTTTACTATAACTGCAAATAAGGATGTTGGCCGGTAACAAAGCAGCTCTGACGTTTAATTTTTTTGAAGGCTACTTCAACTTAAAAATAAAATGAGGCACAACCTTAAAATAAGCTTTTAAACTGGGATGTGTCAATTTACTTTCTTATTAAGAACTGGACTCTCTGCCAAACAGCCCCACCTGTTCTATGTCAAGCTTCTGCTTCCTTGAGTAAAACAGTTTCCATTCTTCCTACTCTCCCCTGCTGCAGTGCAGGAAACCTCTACTGTAGTTTTCATCATAGCGAAGGGCTGGAGTAACTGCTGCAAATATTAACATAAAGATCTGAACGGCTATCAAAGATTTACCATAAAGGAGGGCTATAATCAGTATACAGTACAGCCAAATTACTTTTTCGACAAGAACACTTCTACAGTACAAGGGAATTGAGCTCCATTACTATCAGTCATAGCAGCTGTGTTGTGTTCTTTAATGACTTCAACTTCAGAAACACTTAATGCAGAACGAAGATCAAACATACTCAGTTACAGTGTACAATGCTCATAATTATGAATTTACTCTAGGATTTAATCTGCAGGTGATTTGTTTCTGTTAAACAACCTTCCATTCAGATAAAATTACTCATATGCACAGCAAATGCGTATCTTCAGTTCCACTGTATTCAGAGTTTCTGAAGGTACATTTGCTGAGTCTTTGCCTTTCTTTCATGGGAAAAAGTAGAACACACAGTATTTAACTGAATAAAAGCAAAACACAACACACAAAAAACCCCACAGAAAGAAATGTGAACGCAGTTCATCTTCCAGTTGTCCAGATGTTTTGTATTCCTCTCCCTCACGTTGCTCAAGCAAAAGCCCTGATGAGGAAAAGTGCTGGAGTTTGACCTCAAACAAGATTTCCTGCAAACCTGTGCAGGACACCAGTCCCCACCGCTGTCACCTCCGCACGGACAGATGGACAGACTGACAGGGCTTGGTGCATCCTCAGGCAGGAGCTGCCGGACAGAGAGCTCAGGGCAGACACAACCGTGAATCCCTGAGCACGTGTCACTGCAGCGCTGTCACCAGGCACACGAGAGCAGGTGGACATCGGTGCTTTTCATCAACCAGAGAACGCTAAAGGCAGGAATACGAATATATAGTCTGTCAATGACTATTTGCTCACCAAAAAACGGAAGGAATTTGCAAAGTTCTCATCAGAGTGATTGGCGAACTATGGGAACAACTGGAGAGTGTTTCAATCGGATGAATGACGTAAGATTTGGATTAAATTGACTTCCTTTTCGTGACTTTTAAACACTAGTGGAGAAGTAGCAATACGCTGCACCTTTCATTTTGAGAGCTCAAGGAGCTTAAATCGTGTTCACGTGTCAGTAAGAGCAGAGAAGGGATAACGGAGGGAGACCAAGGGACAGTGTGAACTGCCACAGGGACCAGAACAAAAGCCCTGATGTGCAGCTGTGTTCTCCTGGTTGGGAGCGCTCCATCCATTGCTTCTAAGGCTAAAACAACGCAGAGAAGAGGGAAGGAAAATTCAGGTGATCACAAGTAATAGGAACTCTGTTTTAAAGCCGACAGGGAAGCCAAGAGAGATGAGTATCTATGAAGACAGAGGCTGGAAAAGACACAAAGAGTTAGGAGGAAAACTGCAACTAGTAAGAAGAGGTTTTATCAAACGCCTTCAAAAATTATGAGTCAACAACCAGCAACTACATTATTATCTAATAATGGATAGCACAAGAAAGGATACTAGCCCTGAATACACAAGCTCTGGATCCATATGTACCACAGAGCTGGCTTTGCTTTGGGTTGGGTTCACAAGAGCCAGTGTCCAAACAGAAGAGAATTATCCTGGCAGATGGTCCATTGTCCTCCTATTATTATTCCCTGTGCTTTTGATTTGTACAGCACTATCTGGAAAAGAAGTAACTAATTAAAGTCACTTAGATTCAACACATGACCCAATGCAAGAGTAAACTGCAAGAGAGGTTTGTTTCATAGTATTTCAAATAGTAACCTTATTTCTAAGATCCTTATTTCTAAGAATCGGAAGATAAAAAGCTTTCAGGATGTGCTGTTCGTAGATGTACATATGCTTTGATTGTTATCAGAAATGGTTTGTGTCAGTATGGCAGGTGGAACTTTCATCGCTTTTGAAATACACAATATACCAAAAAACACAAACATATCTCAAGGAACGAATATACAGCTGAACACAAGGGCAGCTCTCCGCAAAAGCTATTTCATACACAGTGTCACACAGCAATCAAGGATCCTGCCAGCTCTTGAAGTGACAATAAGCTACCACAGAGACAACACAATCTGCTCATATATTGAGTTCCCTTCCTTGTAAAACCTGGAGCTGCTTCAGAAAACAAAATTGCTGCGTAGTGAACTTCATCAAATGCTACTGGGCAGAAGATTTACTTCCCCCCCCCTTATTGGTACTAAGAATGGGAGCCTCCAGTGACCTAACACTGGCAAGTACCATTTGGATCCTTGGGTGGACAGTGGGCAGACACAGCCAAAAAGAAAACGATCATCAGAGTTCTACTGTTGTCACTGAAAATGACAGTATTCCCCCTTTCTAAACAGGAAGGGAAGAGAATTAGTCACAGCCTGTTCCTCCAATTTCTCTTTCAAGAAAAACCTTTTTTAGTCTCAGATTTTATAGCTGTGTGGGGAGAGATGGAACAAGGGGGAGGTTTATTATTATTTTGGTGCATTGCATTACATGGAAGGCAGAAAAACATGGAAAATAGTATCTGTTGCAATCTGAGGCTTAAATATATTCCATAGTATATTCAACAGCTTTGCCTGTCTCACAGCCCCAGGCAAAAACATGACCCTTTCTCTGCCGTTCCTTCATTTCACGCTATAATGCTTCAAATTCGCCTTTTAAAAAGAATTATGTACATTTTCTACCTGTTGCAAAGAATCTCCTTCCTATGGCCACTCATAACCTTTGCAGATGTTGTTCCATCACTATCAGTAAAAGCTTGAGTCATTTGGTTCAGGGAGGAAATAGCATCTGGGAAAAGTGCCTCGATGATGAATTAAATAAAGGAGGCAAGTTCTTATTGCTAAATACCATCTAAAGGGATGGTGGGGAGTTGGAATAAAAACTGAAGGAGACAATTTGCAGAACACAGTTTTCTAGATTTGATTTTTTTTTTTTTTTTACTATGCTGCATAGTTTTATCTTTACGGTTTCATTTAATTAATGAAATATGGTTCTATTTAGCCCATCTGCACCTCTGAATGTGTCCTCTTGATGCTCTTCTACCATTTCAGACTGACGAAACTTCAAACATCTCAGCTTTTCTTCCCCATTCCTGCTATCCACTCCTCGCTCCCATCCTCACACAAAAAGCCCTTCCCTTTCTTCTCTTAATTTACTGAACAATCACCTATTTTCTCCCACCAGGTCCTTCCTGACAGTCCCCTTCACGATACCTCTTAGAATTCAAATAAATCTGGAGAACACACAAACTGCTTCAGGACAACCTCAGAATTTTATGACTTCAGAACTGGTCCTCTCCCTGATGCCAAGGTATTCAGATCACCTAAATTTAACTACTCATGGTTGTTCTGCTGACACTGGCTCAGTATCTCTGCTCCCACAGAGCTCACACTCGCTGTGCGTCCTCATCACTTCTCAAAGGTCAAAGACCAGGTCAGGATAAAAATCCCTCATATATCTACTGATTTTGCCCGCCAAAATCGTCTTTCTGACAACTGACAGGTACTAAATGTATTAAGCAAGCTACATTAAAATATCAGGATTCTGAAAAAAGAACCCATTGAAAAAAGAGATGCACATTTACAAAAGGATTTCAAATAAAAATTGAGCAAATAATGTAAAAGCTGGACTGTGAGAAACCCACAGGCAGCAAGGACACTGCTGAGTTGCTAAGCGCTGCATCCCAGCGGGATTGTGCAGGCTCATCCCTGGGTAACACGAAGCACCGCTCAACAGTCTGACTTTGAATGATGAGGACTCATACCTCATGGACGCCTCCGCGCAGAGACGTGCTGTGTTAAATCCCGCGATGAAACATGGAAAATTCCTGCTAAATGCCAAGTCTGAAGCAGCCATGATTCAAAGGGACAAGTTGAGCACAACAGGTGCCAAGGATGTCTGTTCTCTGGATTGATTTACAAACCAAGACTCTTCTAAACCATTAGACATTCCCCCAATCTCATGTGCGCAGACAGTGAGTCGAGTTCAATGTATCTCACTGCCATCTGGAATCTCTACAGGCAAGGATATCGTCTCTATTGAGCTTTTGAATAGAATTAGTTTTCATGCAGCTGAAATCTTTGTTCTGAAGCTGTACAATCCCTGCTCTCCTCCTTCCTAAGTCAGGTTTCTGCCTTTTCCATGTGGTTTTGATATACTCGTAGAACTGGAGACCAAGGGAAAAACAGTCTAATGCCTCAAGGAAAGGACCCCCAAGATAAGAACTCACACCAAACCTTATTCTCAGCATC
This sequence comes from Patagioenas fasciata, assembly GCF_037038585.1. Taxonomy (NCBI): domain Eukaryota; kingdom Metazoa; phylum Chordata; class Aves; order Columbiformes; family Columbidae; genus Patagioenas; species Patagioenas fasciata. The sequence goes on along the minus strand of NC_092533.1, from coordinate 16,298,199 downwards.
ACCAGGTACCGTGTTCTGCACTGTTACTCATCTTAGCCATGACCTTCTGTAAATGATATCAGATGGCGCTTGCCTTATCCAATAGCCTGTACCATTGTTTGAGGCACGCATGCACATCCATAACATTAATTTCTCTAGCCGATTAAAAAAAGCAGAAGAAAATAACAATGGCAAATTGGGTACAGATTTATACTGATCTGTTTCTGCAGTCTGCTTTCCTTTCTAAATTGTATTTATGCATTTTCATTTCCAGTTTTGTTAAATATGAATATTACTGGCTAATTATCTTGTTACTATGTTGGACATAATCCAAAAACCCAGATAAAAGTATGTCATGATTTCAGTTCTGGTTATAAATTTTGTGGCTTGAGTCACAAGTGATTGAAGACTTTAACAAGCATGCCCAAGAAAACCTGACTGCAAATGAAGTTATCCTCATTTTATTTTCCCCATAAAGAGAAGGTTTAGCTCAGCATATTGCTTGCAGAGACACACAAAGCACAACGGCTTGTTTTGGGCTGCTGCCATTCAGCTTCATGCTGCATCCCCATCTAGACTCATTAATCTTTTACCACCAGAACACAGTTAATCACGGTAATTTTTTTTTTCCAGAGGAAAAAGACAAAAAATATATTAATTTTTATAGAAAACACTGCAAGGTAGTCCATCAATAACAGTCATTTCTCTTCTCAGTGCACACTAATAGACTTGCTCACTGGAACCTGCTTGTCTTTACAGTATACAAAAATGCAGTAATCTAAAATACATACAAGCAATACAAAAAACACATGAAGAAGCAGTCTGCTTAGCTGTGCTGTATAAGGCAATAAATGTCCTTTTACTGGTAGCTGGACCATAAATAAAGAGCGGACCGGACTGAGAAAAAGGTGTTTATGTTCCTTGGGAGGTTATTTTCAGGTGGAAACACTTTTCCATCTAGCCCACAACACAACATCTTTGCCTAAACGATGATGCACATTTGGATTCAAAGCTTCCGGAAACAAAAAAATCTTACCCACTTCAATAGCAGTTTTACTTGAGTTAAAGCAGGTTTCTTGTAGATATACATAAAACAAAAATCTAGGAAAGGATGTGAATCGATGCCACCCCCTCACCCTCAGGTTCACTCACATCCTAGGTCAGAAATGCCCATTGCCAGTTATATGAAAATCTCACTCAGTGTTCTCAGCCTTTTAGGTCTGAGAACTTACTTGAGCTCAGCTCTCATTAAGGTCAATAAGAGTTCAAACGACAATCCATCCACCTTCCACCCCTTCAAATTATGACATTTGCCACATGGATTAATATACATCTTCATTGTTTTCCTCAGACATTTTCTAACTTAGTAATTCTTTAAAATTAGATGTCAAAAGCTTTTCTCTTTTGTTTTTAGGAGACACACAGAAGACAGCTATAGACTGCCCTTTTTTTTTTCTAAATCCATAAGGTAATTTGCTTTCTGAAGAACTAACTGAATTTTCCAAATTTAATTTTAAAAGATGCTCCATAATATCCATTATAGCAAACACTGTCTTGCAGATTCGATTAGCAGGCTCTCTGGACCTGCTTATTTCTGAATTGAAAGTGCAGTACAGCCTGGATAAATGAATTACCTGAGCAGCGGAACTTCTTGCTCTTGATCTGGCTGATTCGTTTGTTGGCAAGGCGACGCGGATTGCTGCATCGAGCGCCGCTGGTTTCTATCGGATTATCCTGCAGGTAATCAGCCAGCCACTTCAAATGGCAGTCGCACACAAATGGATTCTGAGCTAAATGTCTGCGAGAAGGATGGGATGTTTAATCAGAAGTGACCTGTGACACTGTACTCCATCACTGTTTTTCACAAACGCAAACCTGAAGAGTAATTGAATAAGCTTCCAAAAACCCAGGCCTGGCGGAAGCCACACAGAGCTGCGCATGAATGGGAGAATTCTGTGGACTATCACATTTCGGAGCTCATTAAGTCTGCTGCAAGTCCGTTCACAGAGGAAACAGAAATTAAGATAGCAAAGCCTGCTTTAAAGGACACAGACCTCCTGCCTACAAAGCCAAATATTTTCTCCTGAGAGCCTGATATGCTGTCTTTTGAGAGCAATGCACCTTCTCAGGTGCACCTGGCCTGAAGATCATTTTGTATCCGGGTTTAAAAGAAATTCAATTGGCAAGCTCAGTTTCCTAGAGATCAAAATGTGAATTGATAAGGTGGATCTGCGGGCAAAGCAAGAAGTGATCCAGAGGTCTTTTCTCAAGGATTAAATTGATATTTGCATATTCCCATGTGTAACAGTATCCCCCTTATACGTAATTTTTCCTGGACCAAAACTTTTTACTTTTGAGACTGAACTGTTTATGCGAGGTTGAATTCTACTCAATCCTGCACCAAAATTTGCACAGCGTTATTTCCCGTTTAATTGGAAATAGGTATTATAGCACTGACTTTAACTGCCTATTTAGATTTTGTTAGTATTAATCTGCTGGGGTATCTTAGAGAGAAAAAGCATTTCTCTGCTGCTGTAACGATTCATTCTGCTTGATAAAGTTGAGCACTATACCAGGAGAGCTCGTCAGGTCTTTCTCAGAGCCTGACTCTGATCTCAGTTAACTTGCACCAGTCCCTCTGACCTCCAAGGGAGCAGGACACAGCTCTCCAATAACTACAAAGACAGTTTAAAAAGACAGATGTTTCAATTTGGTTTGGACAGAGGTGTAAAGTTATAGCCTCACAAGAACTCTGCTCTGGTCCTGTTAGTGTGGTTTTTTCCAACTGCAGAAACTTCTTTTCTGTTTGCAGTTGTATTTATGAACTGTCACTTAACAGAATAAGTATAAAACACAGGGGGGCAAGGGCTGTCAAGGGGTGGGAAGTGAAAGCATACATAGCAGAAAGTGCCTCAAGAAACTAAAGATTACTGTTGTAATAGAGCCATGCCTGGTGTGAAAGGTCCAAAGAACAAGCAAGCATATAGAGATAGGATATGGGACTGGGTTTGTAGCTCTAGAAAAAAAGGCAGAAAATGGTAATCACTTGGAGTACTAAAAATGGGAGAATGAATCAAAATATTTCATGAAAAAGTGTCTTGGTGTGAAGCAACAAGCCCATTCTAAGTAACTGTCCTGAGTGCCAATAAAACCCCACGGAAACCAAGGAGAAATTTTTATACCTTAAATGTGTTGCCTGTTGGTTAACTTGACAAATCTTATATACCCCTGTAAAGGAACCTTCTCTTTCACCCTTGTTTTTATATCTATATATCTATGTACACATATAGCATGTTCAGCAGAAAAAGGTATGGTAGAGGTGTGGGGGGCAAGACTAGGGAGAGGCTGTATGTGACTATTCTGCCTTAATGGTTTGCAGCAATATATACTGCTCAGGTCTCTGTTGGAAACTAAGGTTGTGCTTGTGGTTGTGTGAGGAGGCAGCATTCATAAAACTAATTTGGCCAATGCATGTCCAGTATTAAAATATACATGTGCATGTGTATATATACATTTCCAGTACTACAGTACGGGTATGCATATACATATACAATGTGCATATTCCAGTATATGTGTGTGTGTGTGTGTGTGTGTGTATACACACACATACATATATATATATATACACATACATATATATAAAGACTGGAAATTCATGTACTTACACACTGCATAAGCACACATAGCCTTACATGTGCACACAAATATATCTACACACACATCCAGAATATTGGGTAGGGAGGTTCTTCCTTGTTTTTCATCTCTATCAGGCTGCCAAGTGCAGCTCTGAAGGAGTACTATTTACCTTATTATCTCACTACTCACAGCTTTAACATGACACCTTCTTCTGCAAAATACTGAGTCATTTCATTACTTTTGCTTCCAATTTTGCTTCTGATGCCTCTTCTCCTAATGCCTCCAATTCAAAGACTCTCAGAAAATGCTTAGTGGATTTTCTTAACGGATCAAGTACTACAATGTATCATTTCCCTTATGTGGAATGTCAGCTGAAATATGATTTCAGAAGTCATGAACTGTACGGCAGGACTCAGACCCAATAAGGAGAGATGCCAAGTCACCAGCTCCTTAAAAACTGTGAGGCAAAGGGTTTAACAGAATCTGCTGTTGATGCACAGGACAGAGACCAATTTACGTATTATCTTCCCAACAAACAGTATGAATGAATTACTCTGGGAGCTTAATAAACTTATGACATTTCTGTCACCATGGGCAGCCTGTACTGATAGCTGGCTGTGCTGAATTTATGCAATACTTTTTCTTGCTCCTTTTATTTCTGGCAGAAAAGGAGGGGCTGCTACCTTGGGGTCTCTTCCAAACTGTCTTAATGCCAGACGCAAAGCCTTTGCAACATCTTTGGGGGAAAAAGAGAGAGCTGTCATTTATGATACGCCTGCATACTCACAGAGTCTGGATCGATCGGAGAGGTGCAAAGAGCCCCTTGCTGATGGTCTGCAGTTTGTTGTCATAAAGAGATAGCAGTTTGAGATTATGCAGACCTTGGAACGTGTTTACCCTCAGGCAGTTGATCTTATTGGCATTGAGAAGCCTGAAAACAGAGGAAAGGTTTGTAATTCATTAATCTCGCAATAATCAAATAAAGATAGACTGAACTTAGGGGTTAAATCTAAAAAAATATTAACCCAGTCACCAAAGCTAACCCACATTTAGAGGTGTTCATTTTCCTGTTACATTAAAAAGGTGAAAAAAACCCCACAGTCCACATTACTACTCTCGTAACTGGGGAATATACAGATATCTAAGAGTGTCAGCTATCCTAAAATACCTTTTGTTTGGTAAACTGAGCGCACCCATTTGTTCAAAATTCTACTCAAATATTTAAATGAGTCTTCAGTTTAATATACGTGGAAACGGCAAATACTCCCCACCTTGCTGTTCTACACACACACTCACACACAAAGTCCATAATGAGAAGAACCTTTCTATAAATTTTTCTCTCCCACTGGTGGCCTTAAGTCTAACTGAAATTCACAGGACCACAGAGTGTCAGGGGTTGGAAGGGACCTGGAAAGCCCATCCAGTGCAATCCCCCCATGGAGCAGGAACACCCAGCTGAGGTTCCACAGGAAGGTGTCCAGGCGGGTTTGAATGTCTGCAGAGAAGGAGACTCCACAACCTCCCTGGGCAGCCTGGGTCAGTGTTCTGTCACCCTCACTGAGAAGAAGTTTCTTCTCAAATGTAAGTGGAACCTCTTGTGTTCCAGTTTGAACCCATTACTCCTTCTCCTATCACTGGTTGTCACCCAGAAGAGCCTGGCTCCATCCTCCTGACACTCCCCCTTTATATATCTGTAAACATGAATGAGGTCACCCCTCAGTCTCCTCTTCTCCAGCTCCAGAGCCCCAGCTCCCTCAGCCTTTCCTCACACGGGAGATGCTCCACTCCCTTCAGCATCTTGGTGGCTGCGCTGGACTCTCTCCAGCAGTTCCCTGTCCTTCTGGAACTGAGGGGCCACAACTGGACACAATATTCCAGGGGTGGTCTCCCCAGGGCAGAGCAGAGGGGCAGGAGAACCTCTCTAGATACTAATTTTCTTTCTAATATTACAGTAATATTTTATGTTGCAAGCAGTACTTGTAACAAAACATAAAGCAAAAATGAAAACAATCTCAGTAATAAGAGAATTTACAACCGAACTACAGTTGTATTTGTATATGTGGACAACCGCATGTCTTTTTGTGATGCTGAAGTGCACACACAGCAGAGCTGTGTTGTACAGACGCTGTTCACTCCCGTGCAAAGAGGGGCTTTGAAGTCCAACTATCACCAATCCCACTTAATGAACCCTCAGAGCAAAGCTGACCCAGAACTGCAGTGCATCAAATTAATTCTCTGATTATTTCCACCAAACATGAATAAACCCAGTGCTAGCAATCAGAATCTACAATCTGACAAGTTTTCCTGGCATTAATTTTCGATGACTAGATTCATGGTGATATAATCTGTGACATTTCTGTAAGAGCCAAATACCAAAAATGAGAGAAACTGATCCAGAGCGGCATGCTCTCTGCTTTAAGGATCCGAGAAAGTAATTTGGAACACGAAAGTGCTTGTGCAGACTTTTCCAAGTGGGAATTCAGGTCCTACAAAGCTTTTCTGAGGTGCCAATACCTGTTCTGTGTATCATCTATGTAATATATGTGCAGGACCTAAATCTAAAGAGGACAGATAGTGTGTTCAACAGTAGTAAAGATGTGGCCATACTCGGTGAGATAAGAGAAAGATTAATGTCCTATTCCTGGTCAGAATCAGTGAAAATGGGGTGGGGAGAAGTGAAAAACTGTGATAAAGCAAAATAAATCATCCCTAAAATTTCTTCCTCCTACTTAGAGTTAAACTTTCAGCCAGATGCTTTACAGTTTACATCCCTTTCAAAACTCTCAGATATTTTAAATATCCCTCTATGAATATTCCCCTATATAAATTCCAACTCTTTGCTTAATCCTTCTTCACTACCACAGCCCCGCTAATAGCATCTAATTAGCAATTAGGTATATGAGGCTTGACTCACATGGAGTTAGAAGTGGTTATAAGATATTTTAATTTATTTTTTTTTTAAACTAACACAAAGGCAGATGAGAAAAACACATTCAAGGAAGCAGAAACACTCATCTTCCTTAAACACTGAACCATACTGTAAAACCCACTAAGGCTTCCTTTTATTGGACTCACACCAAAAGAAGAGACAACGTTAAAAGGTGAAACCTATTTTAACAAGAATCACATGGTTTTTATTTTGCACCGATTTATGGTGAAAGTAAATTCCACTAATTTTCCTATTTCGTTATCAGCTTGATTGGATGAGATTTACACACGGCCTCCAGATGTGGGGCAGCGTTCAAAAGGAGGTTAAAAATTCAAGTAGAAATAAAGCCGCCTGCTATGCAGGGGGATGATGGATTATTAACTCAAGTCTCCATTTTCATCCCTCTGGGTATGTTAAAAACCTGAAGAAATCGCTCGTAAGCCTAGGACCACCTCAGAATACAGGCGAATGGTTAAAGACCTTGTGGTTTACACACCATTGAAAGCAATGAGCAGAGCAGTACTACAATTCCATGAACCCATTTCCCGAAAAAGTGAATTTGTCCACACACATTGAAATAATAATGTGTTTCAGCTAAGCCCTTTGAATGAATGTGTACTGAATTGGCACTGTAATTGTATCAGATGCTCATAAGCACCATCTGCATAATTAAGATGGTCCCATAATTGAATTATATGCCCAAGCACAGTTTCAAGTGATTAACATTTAAATAACGTTTTGAACTCCAAACCCAAAATGATTGAATAAATTGGTTTTTAAGAGCAAACGGGGATGTTTATATGGCTTTTACCCTTAGCAGTGTTTGCATTTTCAGCTCCGTCAAGTCAAGTAATCAAACTATCAGCAAATAGCTACAAAACTCGCGGAACAAACCAGCAGCATAGCAACCTCAACGCATGCTGGAGACTGCAAGCTGATTTCTGCTGCGGCAGGGTGGACCAGAAACCATCCCAAGTACATTAATGAGCCAAAAGAAAAGTGTTGGGGAGGAAAGTTGCACAGAACCACTGGAAAACTCTCTCTTTATCACCAGCTTTGTGTTTTGACAGCAACGATGACATGATGGGAGTGAAAATGTTCAGCATCCCATGAACTGGCTGGCACATCCCACATGCCAGACTCCACCGGGGAAAACGAGAAATCATCAAGAAAAGGCAGATGTAAAATGTATAGGAGACTTGTACGGAGAACTAAGTAACACTTTTGCTTGGGTAACAGCAGAATGCAAATTGAATATACATGACTTTTATAGAATATCACTAGTTAAAGGCTTCACCTACGTTCAAAGGCACTGTAGGGCAGCAAAGAAAGGATTCTTGGCAGAAAGCATTCCTTAGGATATACAATACCTCGTACAAAAAGTAAAAACACCTTTCTGGTATGTTTTTTCCCAGTATTTTCTCTTGAAATTTATAGGGAATCCATCATCATACTTGATTTAACATAACTTACCACAGGAGAACAGCTGAAGTGGCCCTATGGAAGTATTTGGTCAAGTACGTCATCTTCCCAGCCATCAACAACAAGCAACGTCTAACGGAGGAAATGTGTCTGTCCCTGCTTGCTTATTGCCAAAATAATTATATTAGGCTCCAGGAATGGTTTAAAATGGCCTGGAATTTCGGGCAGCAGTCTGATTGCCTCTCACTGCGTCAAGATATTTAGACGTCTACCAAAATTTTCATTTTCTAATGATATGACTGACCACTGAACAGTCTGTCAGGACTTCAGGTGATAACAAGCAGTGTGAAATCATCATCACGCTTGCTTGAACCAGCTTCAAGTGTTACTCCGTGTTCAGGAAACTGGGTGATGGCGACAACAAATTGATTCAACATAAATTAAAATGGGGAAGTCACGAGCTGATCACGAGTTAAGAAGGAAGCACAGAACAGCCTGACAGTCCTGATTTGGAGAGATTTTAAAGACATCCTTTCATTTCTGGTCCAAAAGACTGCAGCTCCAGTTGAACACCATCCATAAAACAATCCTGCAGTACTCGTGTTACTACCTGGAGAATTACAGTTATTAGCCACAGCATCTGGACTTACACCTGCAGGTAAGGTCAGAGCTGATTTTAGATAACCACGTGGTAACTGGGATGCACAACAGAATCAATCCATTTTCCCAGCTTGCTGCGCTATCAGGAAGATAGCTTCTTGTGTAATAGTGGCTAGGGGAGCTTCTGTCAGGTGAGTCCAGCTCGGAGCGCTGGCGTCAGAAGAGCTAATGAATTACACGCTGACGTACGAGTTACCGGTTGTTTTGGGAAGCTGCAGGCAGGTTACAGAAGTGACACGGAAAAGGCAGATGCTGCTTTAGTCTTTCATTAGTGCTTGACTGTAATTGTATTTCTGCGTCTGGCAGATGCTGCTCCCCCACTTTAACAGCAGCTATTGAGTTTAGTAATATCACTACAATAGCAGCCTAAATGCAGAAATCAGGAGGAAAAAAAGCTTGCGGCAAACGGCTTGAAAACAATTCTAAAGCTATTAAACAGGTCTGTGCAGAGTATTCTGTCCTGGACTAGAAGGACAAGGGTCGCATAGCATCTCTGCTGTAGCCAGAAATATTTTGAGCAATAAAGGGAAAAGTTCCCTGTGTCATTCTGCTAAGAATTTAGAATCACAGAACTCAGAAATGACCCAGGTTGCAAAGGACCTCCAGAGGTCATCTGGTCTGAACCCCTCTCAAAGCATGGCCAATTTACAGATATTTAATGCAGATATTTGCTTTATATGAGAAATAATTACTTCATCAGATCACGGGATAATTCAGAATGGCAGGAAGCTTGAGAGTTTTCTTGTCCTATTAGACTGCCTTAAATGGGGTGAGCTATCAGGTCAGAGCAGGTTGCTTAGAGTTCTATTCAGTCTGGTCTTCAAATCTCCAAGGACAGAGAACGCACGGCTTTCTGGACAGCCCACTCCACTGCCTCATTTGTCACCGTGAACATGTTTCCCCTTACATCTGGTCAGAAGGTCTCTTTTTTTATGGCTTGTCGTCTCTTCTCCATGAGAAAAAATGAAGAACTCAATGGAACAAGAAGATTTCATACATCATTATTTCATACGTCACTTAAAGCTCAGAAGATTCCTATGGAGAGGAGGAGAGACCACTGTGCTATGAAGGACTTGGAAATGGAAAACTGTAATTTCTTTATTCTGGCATTTATATACCGTTTGCATCACTGTTTAATGCTACTTATGCATATAACAGTGTAATGTATACAATGCAAACCACTGGAATAGATGTACATTCTTTAGAGTAATTTTATATTTTTGCTTTTTCCCACATCCTTTGAATGGGTTTGTGCTTCACTGGATTTTCTTTGAGCTTGTAGCAAGCTCAAAAAGTATACAATAAATAATTGGTACATTCTATTTAAAGCTCTTAAGTACCGGGATTCAATTTACAATTACAAATCAACATAAACACTTCAAAACTTGGCAAATTTGCCATGGAGATATTTTCCAAACAACCTCACCAGAAGAGCTATGGGAGTACCAAGTATCTCACGATTCATCCGAGGAGAAAAAAGCATTAAAAGATGGTGAAAAAGGAGAATCATTCAAAGCAAAATATGACGGGTTGCATTTTGGGAAAGTACACACACAACTAGTCACTTCATGCAAGTCTATTTTAAGTGAAGATCAGTTGAAGTTGCAAATATTAGATCTAGTTCCAGTTTTAACCCAGGTCAGATGAATTGATCTGGAACTCAAATTTTTCACCACTTTTAAAGTTACTTTGTCTGTCAATATGTCAGACTCCAGGCACCAATGAGTATTGGTCTTTTCCAACTACAATGTTGAGTCTTCCCCAACGATCAGACATTAGGAGGAGGAGGAGAAGGCTGTGAGCTCTTGGCTTCATTGTATGCAAGAGGAATTCAACAAACCACTGATTTCAATACATATGTATCCCAGGAGTATATCTACTGCTAGCAACATCAAGTCCACCACAGGGATTCTTTCTTGCCCAGCAAGTCACGGGGATCTCAGCCATAAGATTTAGGATCAACACACCCGAGTACTTGTATGATTAGTAACTATGCAAAGTAATTTTCCCCAAGGCAAAAGGTGCTTTGCAGACATTTAAAAAATTAGATTTCATCCCCTATATTATTTTGCTATACAATCTCTTTAAACAGTAGAAATTTTATGGCACCTTCTTGTTGCAGGAAATAGAGCACCGTGAATCACACAGTGTATAAGCGGAATAAAAAGGCTCCTAGAATGTTTGTTCTAACAAGGCTGCAGAGAGGAAAGCGTATTACTTAGATATGAAGAATCCGGGTTAACAAACGCGGTGCCCCCGACTCGCTGTGTCCCTGTGGATGGGCAGAGAAACCCTCAGGTTTATTTGTCACGGGGCTGCTGGAAAAGCTGAGTGGTGCAGGGTTGCGTTGTGCCCCCTGTGCGGTGACCCACGGACAGGTCGGCAAAGCCCAAGGGCTCCTGGAAGAGCTTGTCCACGCTCCAGGGAAACTAAAAGGCAGGTGGGAAGGACATTTTAATATAATCCAGTTTCTAGATCAACCAAGGTTAGTCCACGGCAGGGGGTGTCAAACCCATTTTTACCAGCGGCCACATCAGCCTCGCGGTTGCCTTCAAAGGGCCGGATGGAATTTTAGGACTATTTGTAGAGTTCTAAAGTTACATTTATACAGTCCTGTTTTAAAAGGTCTATATAAACTAAATCAGATTTAATTCTTGCATTTTTGAATGCTAGATTTGGTTTTAATTAACAAAAGCAAATATTTGTAATAATCTACTAGGCCTGAAACTGGTTTTGAGAGCAACAGGAAAGACTTTCAGAACAGAATCAGAAAGGGTGTGTGGCTTCTTTCCACTCCATGGCAACTCCACAGCACTAGTTTCACCAGTTTCAGTAACACTAGTGGAAACTCAATAGTTTCCACTCAATAACTGCAATTACATATTAACTAAAAGGGATAAAATATTCATGTACTCTTACGCAGCCTTTAGCTTGTTCTACACTTCTCTCTGACCCTCCTCATCCTCCAAACTGTTACACATGAACACATCTTCTAATCAGAATTACCATAGAAATTACAGCATAATGCTCCTCCACACTTTGCTTGAGCAACTCGAAATATTCCTGTTAGCACAAGCAGAAGAGGGCAACGCTGGCATCACGTAATAACACAATATACAGCTGGTAAAATTATAAACACCCCAGAGAAAAACAAACAGACCAAAGTTATTTTAAAAACTATGCTGTGCTCTCTTCTGCAAGGCCCATTTGTCCCGTGCACAGAGAAATCCCAAAAGGTGTTTTCTCTAACCACAACTTTACCGCAACGATAATCCTGTAATCAAGGCCTCCTGGACAGGAGTTTAAACTGGTCACAGCTAACGTGCACTTGAAAACTTCCACCTTAAGCTGAAACCCTTTCCATTCTTTTGATATTCAAATGTAGGTTACCCAAACAATGATAATTAATCAAACACTGTTTCACAGTGTTTAATTGTTAATTGTTGCCTCAATGAAATGAAAGTTTCAGCTTATTGTAAGGAAAAAAAATAAATCAGACTCGACTGATCCCTTTCCAGAAAACAGTCCAGCTCTCTCATATCCAAAATGATCTGAAATTCTCAGAAGATACTTGATCCAGCCTGCTGAAAAGAAGAATGTACGAGGACAGGGTACAGCAGCTACAGTAGCTGTCTAGCATCCTCTCTCCTGGCAACTTCAAACAGGATAAGGAAAAAGACGGAGTCCAAGAAAAGCTTCTGTTCCACAGAACAGATGTGCAGTTGGGCTTGTACAGCGATGTTTGCTGCTGGGTGGGGTACAATCGCATATTGAGGAGGACAAAAGATTCGTGAAATCAGCAATTGAGCAGAAATCCAATTGTGATTATTTATGTGGGAAATATTAACCACTTACGATAGTTAATTATAATGAAGACTTCAGGAGTAACATTTTAAATTAAACCGATATGGTTTAAAGAAAAAAACCAAACATCAACAAACACACCACCACTGCCCTCCACAAAAAACCCTTATTATCTTACCACACCTGGTTATTTTCTTGCCAAATATAATATTGCCTCACTGACTTCTGTCTTACATGACAGAAATACAGAATTCTAATGCTAGCCAGGTGGTCTAAAACTTGTTCTGAATTCTCCATTTCCCACCCAGCGAAGTCAAACGGGGCAGCTGAAGATGCGGTCACGCCTGAGCTGAGCATCGCTTGATGAGCCTTATCCAAAACAGTAACTAGCAATATTATCTGCTCTACAATTTCACAGAAATTACTTTTTCCTTCTAAATACAATCGCAATGATTTTATACAGGACCCACAATGACTTCCCTTTACTGACTGTGTCCTGCCTTACCATAATGCCAGTATACTTTAAAAAATGCTCCAGCTCAAACTTAGGAAATTATACTGGCTACCAGAATACCTTAATCAGAGCATTCTTATCAGTGTGTCTCCAGACTAATAAGAAGAAATCCAATCTAGAGCCCACTGAACACTAAATTAGATCTAATCATAGGGCACTCTTCCAACTGTTCAACAGCAGGTCTAAAACCAACAAATGCCTTTTAGTTGCGGTTTTTTTTTCTTTTAAAATCCATTAAAATACTACAAGCAAACCCATAATAACTGCTTCAAAGTCACAATCAGAAAAGCATGCAGCCATTTGTCTGCATGTAAAGCATGATCACTTTCCTTGCCAAAAGCTACGTTACATTAAAACACTTTCAAGAAGACCCTGAAAGGCTCCAGAGCCAGAAAACTCCAGGAATCCCACAACAGGGCAACCTACTCACACCTCCTTGGCTTGAGAAGGTTTGAATGCTTGAAGCACAATACCTGCTAATGGTTCTCTGGTATACAGATTGTGTTCCCTTAACAAAAAAGCATCACTTGAGCTAATTCAGACTGGAAAATTACTGCAACTGGGCTTAAATATGTAATTTATTGAAAGGCTGCGCTACATGTGCACAGGGACTATAGTTTAAAGGCAGTGAAACCTGCTTAATGCTTTCTGCAAAAGTTCTAGACCCACATTTTTATATGACATGGTGAGCCTTGGTTTGATTTTTATCTTCCCAACTGGGAAAGACCCTGTCTGTAACGTGTCCTGGCTTAGGCAGAGCAACTGGGCATCACTTTGAACTTGTAACCATAAAACATTTAGGAGGAGGACCAAGGTGAAACTCAGGTTTTTAAAACATAGTTCTTCTCAGAGGTCAAAGGGACAAGTTAAGTATTCTCTCTCCTTTTGCTTGCAGTGCCTTCATTGTACCAAACACAGCCTGAGTCTGACAATGACTAACACGCCAGTTCTACCAACAGCTACCGATCCCAGCTTCTGGGCACTTTCATGTTTATTGTTCTCACACACGGCAATCTACCTCCCCCTAAATACAGTCTTCTCTTGCTGTGCAGGCTGTTCTTAACGTTCTAATAAACTTGTGAGGTATGGGACAAGACCCTTGGAATGGAGTTGCAAGAAGAAGGATCTGCAAAAGGTGAAGACAAAATAATTGGCTGCGTGCAAGAGGGGGTGAACAGCTTCCAACCATCGCAGCTCAAGGACTGTCAAAAGCTGGTAGCCCCTGGCTTGCACAAGTGCACTCTCTGCTGGGTTAAGAACCGTCTGGAGGGCCGGGCCCAGAGAGTGCTGGTGAATGGGGCTGCATGCAGCTGGCGGCCACTCACTAGTGGTGTCCCCCAGGGGACACTGTTGGCTCCAGTCCTATTTAACATCTTTATTGATGATTTAGATGAGGGGATTGAGACCATCATTAGTAAATTTGCTGATGACACCAAGTGGGGAGTGTCGACCTGCTGGAAGGCAGGAGGGCTCTGCAGAGGGATCTGATAGACTGGAAAAATGGGCCGATTCCAATGGGATGAAGTTGAACAAGGCCCAGTGCTGGGTCCTGCACTCTGGCCACAACAACCCCCTGCAGCGCTCCAGGCTGGCACAGAGTGGCTGGAGAGCAGTCGGGCAGAAAGGGACCTGGGGGGACTCATGGACAGGAAGCTCAACAGGAGCCAACAGTGTGCCCAGGTGGCCAAGAAGGCCAATGGTGTCCTGTCCTGTATCCAAACCAGCATGGTCAGCAGGACAAGGGCAGTGATCCTTCCCCTGTGCTCTGCACTGGGGAGGCCACACCTGGAGTATTGTGTTCAGTTCTGGGCCCCTCAGGTCAGGAAAGAGATTGAAGTGCTGGAGCGGGTCCAGAGAAGAGCAACAAGACTGGGGAAGGGACTTGAACACAAGCCCTATGGGGAGAGGCTGAGGGAGCTGGGCTTGTTCAGTCTGGAGCAGAGGAGGCTTAGAGGTGAGCTCAGCACTCTCTAGAACCACCTGAAGGGCAGTTCTAGCCAGGGGGGGATTGGGATTGGGCTCTTCTCCCAGGCAGTCAGCAATAGGACAAGGGGGCAGGGGCTTCAACTCTGCCAGGGGAAATTGAGGCTGGAGATGATAAAGCAATTCTGTGCAGAGAGAGTGGTCAGCATTGGAATGGCTGCCCAGGGAGGTGCTGGACTCACCGGCCCTGGAGGTTTGTAAACTGAGATTGGACACGGCACTTAGTGCCATGATCTGGTCAATGGACTGGAGTTGGACCAAGGGTTGGACTGGATGATCTCTGAGGTCTTTTCCAACCCAGTCCCTGCTGTGATTCTGTGATAACCAAATCACGCATGCTCCTGCTTATCCTTGTCTAAAAGTAGCGTGGTCCACGTTTGCAATTAAAATCTTATGGATAAATTACATGTCTGACTAGCGCTTCATTAACATATAGAGCAATTTCAATTATTTCTCATTTTAGTCCTCTGACTTTGCTCAAGGATTTCTAGTCTATATCTATGCTTATTTTTAAATAGCATATAAGTGCAGCGAAGGCTGCAATCACAGAGTGACACATGCAATGGTAATCATGAACTTTTGGATATTTGTTTCTGGTTACGTCAAGACAGTCAGAAAGGTTTAAAATATCATGTCTAAAAGCTACTCTTCATTTTATATTTCACATAATTTACTGTTTTGGGGTGGAGTGTTTAGTGTGATATAAACCAGAATTGATTAATTTATCATATATCAACTTTTCTTACTGAGTGCATTGTCCATAATGGTAATCGGAATGCTAGCAATACATATTAAACTCACTTCACTTCTGCACCCTGTTCTGACTGGCTGATATCATTGCTAATTTCCTGCTCTTTGAAGGAGTTACTGGTTTCCAGTGTGATCATGGACAAAAGAGTGAGTGAAATTTGCAATTTCCCATTTGGTTTAGGAGATTTTTTTTTATGCTACATTGACAAATACTGAAGAGTGTATGATAGATAGCTCACCCCAATCATGACCATGTGTTAAATCACACATGGCATATAATATTCAAATACACAATATATTCTGAAATCATTTCTCTAGTTACTAAGCCACATTTGGCATAAGCATGGGACTGAGCGTGGCTCCCAACACTAAGGTCTTTCATATTGCTGTTCTGCTTGCGTGTGCAGGTACTTGCAGCACAGTAGCCCTCAAGGATCTAGATAATTCAACCACAAATGCTAAATGTGTAACAACAATCAGATGGAACCACGCTCACACATCAGCCGGCGACCAAATTTCCTTCCTTGGACTTTCCTCCCCACACTTAAATCCTCCATGTCTATCACCCATTATACACACTGCGCTATAAAACTGTTGGCACCTTCTCTTTTTTTCTTTTCCAGCCCTTGCCTCCCTTTTGCCTGACACAGAAACAACAGAACAGCACGTCTCAGTGAGTTTTCAGTGGAAAAAGGTGATTATATTAATGTCAGAAGCTGAAAAACACCAGTAAATCTCGCTAGTCTGTAAAATAAAGAAGAGGAAGGGATCATACTCACAGCAGCTGCAGAGACACAAGATCATCAAAAAGGCCCTGGGGAATCTCCGTGATCTTGTTTCCATAGAGCACTCTGAAAGATTCAGGAAGACAAAATAAATCTTCAGTAACAGAGGAGTTTAGTGTCCTCCCACCTCCCTGCATTATCATCTTTATTGATCTTGAGCACCGTGCCCGGGATCTGTGGGCATTTCATTTAACTACCGCTCTCATTTTCTTTTTGGAGAGCACATGGTATTAAATGAGTCGTTATGATTCAGGCTTCGTCTGGTGTTGGAAAGCATTTTTAATGTAGAAACTGGACATCATCCAAAAACTGTATCTGAAATATTTTTCATTCTCTTGAGGGATTTTTTTCCACCCTTTTTAGAAATATTTTAACTGTTGAAAGGCACGTTGGACGATGGAAAAACCTAGAATTTTGCTCAGTGATAGTGAATTTAAAAGCCAGGGAGCACAAGCTGGCTGTGGATAAAAATTCATATAACTGAATCTCTTAAGATATAATAATTGGCATGAAATGTGACACGGGCATCACTGGATAAAATATTACGGCTTTGCCAGCTGCTGCTACCATTTCCACCAGCTAATATAACGAAATGTAGCCTCAACTGGAAACAGACATTTATTTCAGAAACTCAAAAATAATTTAGGTATCATTTAGTTATAAAAATCAGTAAAGATTTAAAACACAAATCAGAGCCACTGTATATATTTATTCAGCCATAAATATATACAAGCTGATATCCATGATTCAGTTTTAATATGAAAAACATTTAAAAAAATACACATGTATTAGTTTCAGAAATTGAACTAAAGGGAAAAACAGACAAAACCACCATTATGCTAAGATGTGTTACCTAGATATCAGAGCAAAACCATATATGACAGGAACATCTGAATTTCAATCATGGCTAAAGTATTTACTCATGTCATGTCTGCACGTTGATAACATTTGTCAACACCAGAAAGTGAGTTTGGAACCTACAGGGGTCCTGGGAAAAAGGAAGAAGATTGGGCTCCCTCTGAAAATTGTATGCCTTATCTAAACATTTTAATAGACTTCAAATTGTGACAAATAGTATTTCTGTCATTTCTGTGCTCTACATAGGCCATGGTAAATGGTTATAAACCAGCTCATGCCAAAATTTTGTTGCTTATGTGTCACTACGCTGGTCAATTCTCTATCTTTTTAATGTGGAATAATACGCCAGCAATGAATCAAATAGCCATGTGAGGCTTGGATGATGGCTGAAATTCTGGCTTACCCTGTCTTTCAACACTTGAAATATTACGGAGATTTGAACATACTGAAAACCAAAGACTTAGCAGGACCGACCATTTCCAACCCCCCGGCCTTCCCAGAGCATCCCCACTTCAGTTCACTCCTCATCACTCATTGGAAGCATCACCTCTGGTCCCAGATCAGCTCATTTCTGAATGTAAATAAAATGAATTGAAACAAAATAACACCACTTAGATATGAAAATCTCAACTTGAAACTTCACTTTTCAGTACTTTTGTAGTTTAGCAGGAACTGAACTGCTATGCAAGAAGCTAATGATCGCCTAGCATTATATTTTCTGTAAACAAATGTAACATAATTTCTCTTTATTTACTGCAGAGTCAGAAGGTTGGATTCTAATGTGCTGTTACAGTTAGTGGGGTTCATGAGTATTCAATGCTAGTACCACTAATGTTTTCTAATTGTTTCCTAATTTCACCTTCAGAAGACACACACAATTTCCTTCTTCAACAAAATTCCATGCAATGTATGTAGGTTTTTATACTCTATGCAAAACTAGACAGAAATGATGGTTTAAGTTTGAAAGGTCTAGCAGGTTCATTTAGGGAGCGGTTTCAAAATATGAGATAATACTCCAGTCACTGAATTTCACTGGGCTCTAAACCAACATCCAAATGTTTGACTCACTCACTCCTTTCTGAATATAGAAACTGACGTGAGCACCTGTATTAGGAAGCAAAAGCAAAACCTCTGCAAAGAAAAGATTTATAAAAGGTTAAAATATTAAGTTAATGCCCACAGAAATCGGGATATTTCTATTTCAGGGCATAACGTGTATATAAAGTTTGGAGGATAAACCATGTGATACTGATGAACATCTTCCTCAGTTTTACGAAGCAACAGGATCATCAATGCTGATCAATAATGCATAAGAACATATAAGAAAGAGTTGAGAATTTAAGCTTTGCAAAATGCCCATGGAAAGTGGTAAAAAATTCCCCAGACTCAGGGTTACTCTGGCTGTAGAGGTAAAAACACTTATGAAAAGTAAAACCTTAAAGAAATCTCAACACTCACACGCAGTGCCATCGTTAGTTATGATACTACTAAATGCAAATATTGAAAAACTACTCTTCTTAGAGTAATTTTTCATTTACTTTTAATGAAGAGTCAGAAGGTGATAGGGCAGTGTTCCACTGAATTTCAAACCCTGGATGTGTTTATACATCCTCTTTATTATTTTGAGTGAAATTAAACAGATTAAAATAGCTTATAAAATAAATCAGAGGTTCAATTTTTAGAAGCCACAAAAAGAAAATAGGCATTTTCAAACCTAATTGGGCTTATGTGCATGTGGCACATTAACATTCAAACAAATTAACAGCTAAACAAAAGTCAGTATGAGAGCTCAGGCACTTGTCTCTAATTCATATTCATGTTGAGCGCTACGCAGAGCCAAATTAGCTAATGCCATTGTGTGCCTGCCATGGCAGCGCTGAGTCAGTCGGTCCTCCAGCAAGAAGCAAAGAGAAGGGGACAGACACAACGCATCGCATCTCATTCCTCAAGGTCCCTATTTCCATTCACGCTAATAAGAAGCACAGAAACGTGCTTTCCTCAGAGTTCTCTTTTTTTTTCCTGTTTAAGATAGAGGCAGATTTTAAGACATATTCCCATGGCATTAGAAGTTCTAAAAGTATATGTTCGCTTGCATCCCTCACATACATCACAGGACATGCAGGTGTCCTGGCTACTGCGCAAACTTGGCACAGCAATACAACCTTCCTTCTATCCTCTAGCACCTCAAACTTTAGACCCCAAATATTTTTTAATTAAAAATAAACTAAAAAAATTAATATGACTAAAAATAATCTCAGTAATTGCTGCCAATAGGCAGCAAATCAATGAATCAGAATGACACTTATTAGAACACAGGCCTGACAAATATCATTTAGTATCATTTACTATTAGGTGGAGAAGATATTACCCTAAATATGACGTACATTTTGGGAGAAACAGAAAAGTGAGTTACAGCTTAATTCTATGTTCTCAATGTTAATATTAAAAGTAACAACTGGAGACGAAGACTGAGAGAACAGGTATCCTTTTTGTTGTTGTTCCTTTCTTTATCTTATCAGCACACATGGGAGTCTCTGACAAAGATGGAAACCAGCCTGAATGGAGACAACAGTCAAAGATGTGCTAACACATCAGACCTGCCAGTGCATGAGTTCTATTCTTTTCCACAGGGCAGGTACATCTAACACCAAACTGACCAGTGCGAAGTTAGGGACGTGGTTTAGAGGTGGAATTGACAGCGCTGGGTTAACAGTTGGGCTTGATCATAAAGGTGTTTTCCAACCAAAATGATCCTATGGGGAATCATCCACTGTGTTTTTAACCCAAGCAAACTCCTCCCACGTTTCTGCAGGTGGGTTTGTGACAGCAGCCGCTTGCTGGTGCGGCTCAGGTTCTGCTCCTAGCGGCACGTTGAGCCACCGGCTCTGCCGCTTCGCAGCTGAACGCTTGCAGCGCGGCCACAAACCACCGGCTGCAGGGCTTCAAAACAACCTGGCAGACTGACTCACAACTCACAGCAGTTTTCAGGCTGCCATCAACCTTCCGAAGAATGGGAAGGGCAAAAAACATAAAGCACAGACCCCTGGCTGCACTGTGAGCACTGGAGGAGAACCCTGGAAGAAGCACCCTATTCAGTTCAAGAGTTATTTTGGATCTGCAATAAGATATTATACAAATATTTAAGTCATAATGAGGTGTTATTCTTCTTCAGCCTGATTCTGACATCATATTTTAATATTCCCCCCCCCAAATGTATCTATTCCAAGACACAAAAATTACATTTCCAGTCAAACAATTAATTGTTATTACTATATTTCAAATTTTGCAGATTAATCCAACTGATGTACTAAGCAGTTAAAAACAAAGATTAACTGGTGAAAATAGCCACTGCATAGATTCATCTAAAAGCTTGGGACGTACCAGAAAAGGAAGCACTGGAAGGCCACACAGCAACAAGTGTGTTATCTTGGGTGAGAATGTAATTCAGCATCTAACAAACTTTCAGTGGCACGGCCTGGAAACCCCCACGTCTCACTGGTTCTGCACAGTCTCTAGACATTCTGATCTCTCAAACAATTTAAGGAATTTGCCAAGACTTTACCCACACGCGGCCTTTGAAGCACGCTGAAGTTTAGCATACCGCCTTCTACGGAAATGAAACAAGAACTCCTGTGTTGTCTTTATTTTACAGTTTGTTGGCCTACCTTCCTTGCAAATGTAGTTGCAATTGAGCTGCTTCATTAAGTAAGATCACAGAACACAGCGATTTTTCCCTGAAAGGTGACATGGAACTTTTTGGGGGTATGAAAGCCTAGCACAGAATCCCTTACTCTAGACCATATGGTTTCCAGCTAAGTGTGCCTTTATTTTGGCTTGGCTGAAACATTCTTAGAGAAGTGTCAGATTTTGACTTTATGCAATGTCTTTTTCAGTCCTCAGAATGCTTTTAACTTTCCTTTAGACTGTGAAAAAATTCTTGCTAGGAAGAATTATATTTCCCAAGCTACGTAAAATGGCACAGGCTCAATAAGAATCCAAGTTTTCAAAAGAGGAGGAATTGATAGGAGTAAAAACAGCAATAAATTTCTAATATCTGAAAGAAACTTAGACATGTAATTTTTTTCCCCTGCACTATTTCATATTTCTTGAGAACAAGTTTGGCTAAATAAATCACAATAAAACCATCCAAAGCAATTCGTTACCTTAAAATAAGTTTGGCAGTTATTGCAATAGACAGTGTTTTATTGCAGATTTCAAATCACCATGAATGACACCACATCCATCATCATCCAGGAGATGATGGTCTAAATGGGACTGCTGTTGTCAAAATCTAAGCTGTCTCTTGTCTTTCTGCCCAGGCTGATCGAAGCTTTTAAACTGTTCACCCGCTTAATTCAGCGTGTGAACAAAAGCAAAGGAATTCTCCCTCTGCAGTGGTCTAAAATTTATTCATTCAGTTTAACACACTGAAGGCTTAGACCATTTTGTCATATCTCATAAAACGTCCCCAGACAGTCTGGATAAGGCCTTCCAAACCTACATTTGTAGGAAGTTTATCGACCCCAAGAATAACACGTATCTTTGATACTATTAACAATAACCAAATGCTGATACAATCCTCTCACTGATATTAGACAGATATTTTGAGTTGATTAAATGAAAAATTAATTTACTTCAGAAAGTGCATACAGCAATCCTGAAACATGAAACTATTCACAACTTAGCCCCCGTGGTCTGCGCGGAGTTATTAACCGCTCCAGTGCCGGCAAAGTCAATTCTAACTGTGTAGCACAAGCACAATATACTACAGACAAGGCATCTCTTAAAACTTTGCTTAAGATAACACATTCTTTGGCAATCAACAAATTCGCCACACTTCTCAATGCAAGGGCACTGTTTGCTCTAATGTTTGTGTGGAAACAAGTATTGGGCGGCAAGATTAATCCCTCCAACACAAAAGCGCTGGCTACATCACCACAGCTCACATCTGTGCTGCTTAGTGGCTTTTTGAGATTCAAACCATTCCAGTTGTTTTTTTTTTTTTCTCATCTTGGATATTTCATACGGTTCCAAGTAATTGCAGCACCACTACATCTCTCAGACTTCAGCGCATACACCCTTGTAGCGTCTCTTTGAGACAGAGAAACGCTTCCGCCTTTTCAAGACGGGAGACTTTGGTATAGAAAAGCAGTTTATTTGTCCAACAGATATCACTGAAATCAGGCAATATAAGTTCTTCTGCCCAAATCCCACAGTAGCATCTTTAAGACTAAAGACCCGTTTTCTCATGGCCTGATCCACAATACCCTCCGTTCTCCACAATGGCTTTATCGCCAGCTCTCCACAACTCTTTTCTCAAAACCAGAGGCTGGATCTTATTGTATCTGCAGTTTTGCCCCTAAACAGGTTTGAAGTTTGGGTCATATCAAAAATATACTAAGGATCTAAGCCCAAGTCCCTAAATATTGAAAAAGAATTTGAGACACTGTAACAGAATTAAATCCACTCACAGTGTCACCTGCATGGGACACAAGGGGAACAGGAAAAGCCAGAAAACTCTGGCAAGAAGAATAAAATGTCTCTGAAGAACAACTATTCTGGTGCCTTAATTGTTGTCACAACCAGGAAAAAAACAGTTGCGCATATGCCCAAATATTTCTAATGGAGCTCCCCACAGTCACTATATGACTAGGGAACAAAATCCCTCTGAAGAATGGGCATGGAGAAAACATGGTTTTATTCTCCTGTGTGTGGGGAAAGGAGAAGTCTTGACTCCTCACAAGAACAAACTTGTTTTTCTTTTGCTAAATGCAGAAAAAAGCTGTGATAGAAGCCGCTTATTTAAAGCGTTAAGATTTTGTGACCCTTTTGACTCCCATAGGTGGATTTCTTGTTACAGAAAATATATCGATTTAAAATAAAAACATATGACCCGCTAGCATATGGATCACTTAGCACTTTTAAAAGATTTAAGGTTTATGCATTTCAGGGAAAACTGCTCCTGCAATAAACATTCCTGTGTTTTGAAAACTTCAATACCCCACTTTTTCTTCCCTCTCTAGCTGGGTACAATAGGCAGAGTACTCTGAGAAACAGTTCTGCCTGGAAACGCTGGCCAAAGTTAACTTCAAAAGCAAGTAGAGCAGCAACCCACTACATCTAGGGCTCCATTAGCCAGCTCCACTAACAATGCTGGCCATCTTCCAGAGAAGCACTTTCCCTCTGCGCGGCCCACAGGGAGCACTGCAATTGCACGCTAGCAGGAGGAAAGGGAGGAGCACAGAATGGGAATAATGAAGGCGGGGAAAAAAGCAAGGATTTTAGGCAGTACTTCATTTTTAATGGAAGCAAAGTTGCTCACTTTCGTACATTAATATTTCCCCCTCTATTCTTGTTTTAACTCAGCTAGCAGAGAAGTCCAGCTGCTCTGTGCACAGATTAAGCCTCAATGGTGTCTCATTAAAATGTGTGCCGCTAATCACTCTTGACTTACATGTACAAAAAATACAAGTTCCTCTCAGCTGAGTTGAAGCACTGTATGCAGAGCCACGTTCCTTCAGGGCACACAGCTGACTAAAGTTACTGGGGCCTCAGGCACCAAAAACACTGAGCTGCTTCAAAGAGAAAACACTAGTAAGCAAACTGTGTTTTTAATACCTCATTTCTACATCCCCGGTCTTTCCTCTTTGGCAGTTTCACTGGGAGTCGTCTTCTCTTGCACTTACTGGTCTTTCTGTGGTCGGCAGAACTGAACTGGAAGCTATAGCAGAGATCAGGCAAAAGAAGATCCTCTGCTTCTCAGAATCAGAAACCTGGGGGAGATGCCTCCAGAGAAACCCAGGTTCTGTAGAGCAGCAGACAGTCTTGCTTCATAAAGGGCTCAGAAACTGGAACAACTACAGAAGCGCCCAGCAGGGAAGAACCTGCCAGAGCTCTGGGTGACGGGTCACGGAAGATCAGCCAACTAACTCCTGCCTATCAGCCACAGCGAAAACATTTCTAAGACCTACCTGCAACAAACAACAAGAGTAAAACTTTCCAAAGAAAGTAAAAACCAACAGCAAGCACAATGGACAACTGAACCTAGAGAAGGAGGCTGACGATTTCAAGGCTGGAGTCAATACAGTCCTAGAAATGAGTCTGCCAAAGAGGGAATAAACAGACTGTGTGTTACAACAGCTCAGTGCAGCTGCAGCAGAAGGAAACTGAGGCAGAAACAAACACTGAGCAAAGGAGAGGCTGTTGAGAGGCAGTTCCCCTACTACAGCCCTTTCTGTGCTGCATCTTGGCTCCCTCCCCTCTCTCTTCCCCTTGTAACCTCCTGGTGTTAACTTAAGCAATATTTTACCCACTTGGATATAAACATATTTAAACATCATTTACTAAAATATCGTTTTGGATGACTGGGCAGAGAATACACAGTCATTTCACTTGCTTCTGTGTGCAAGTCCAAACACTATAAATCCCTGCCCAGTTTATATTCTCATTTCCTCTCTGTCCGCTCTGATGTGTTGTGTCCCAGTCCTGGGGCCACCTGGGGGTATCTGAATTAGCTACAGCTCAAGCCAAGTAACTTCTGAGTTGGGAAGTCAACCCCAGTAGAAGTGTCTTGCCTGTGCAGCTTGCTCCTAGCCAGGAGGTTTGCCAAGCGCAGAAAGATGCAGCATTGCAGCATCGGCAGTAGGTTCAGACCAAGCCAGAACTGTAGTGTTCAGTAAATGTCATTCTCTTTCTTACTGAATCGTTTCCAGACAGCATTGAGGGATTTGGCCATTTCCACAGCATGTTGAATAACACCCCCCTGACTATTCAAGAAGAGCTAACAACACTTAATCTGTATTTCTGGCAATCTTCCAGCAGGATTCAGGGCACAAAAAAAAGGCCCATCCTTCTGCATTTTGGCTCAGAAGTTTACTGCAACATAAAAGTTCAGTACTGAGTAACCACCTAATATTAGCACTAGACAACATCGAGTTATAGAGGTTGTTAGAATTATCCAGTATTCAGAGAATAAAATTATGGCAGCTTTCAGAAATGAACTATACTCTTAAAAAGCAAACCGTGCTACATGAATATTAATAAGATAAATGTTTTAAAACTGTCTTTAAAATTAACACAAGTAAATATTCCAGTTGAACTTGCCTTCCTATCTCAGCCCGGGGCTCTTTCTAATATCCTATTCTAGTTCATTCTCCACATGCAGCTTTTGACCTTCTATTGCTCTTTTTACCCACTAAAAGCTCCACTGTTTTAATAGTGCTCTGGGTAGCCAGGTTGAAATACAGCTGCATTTAAATTCTACTTGGTGCTAAAACAGTTTCTGTGTTCTATAAAGAGAAACAAATGGTTGTCAAGAGATCCACCTTCCTTTTTTCTTCCGTATGAAGTCATATTTTAGTCCTCTTTCAGATTAATAAAGTAGTAATGACAGTTAAGAAATATAAACATTTTCTTAAGAACTTAGGTTCTTCTCTAACTAGTTTGGAAAACAAACATCAACAACAAAATCCAACCAACCAATACAACGAAACAGAAAACAAATAAACCAAATAACTCACGGGAGAGCACAATCTCAGTGCCTTAACACGGATGAAAAAGTGGGTGTGGAAGTATTTCCTCTCTGATTAACACCACTAAACGTGTGTCTGAGCTATGATGAGGTGTTTGTGTGCTGCGATGAGCTGGGGGCATGGATCAGCCTACAGGTGCACATGTACAGCAGATCAACAAATGCACTGATTTGAAGAAGAGACCAAGTAATTTTGGGGGTGTTCATCTATAACAGAACTTACTGGAGACATGTTCATGGCCAATTTTTCATTTACCAAACATCAGATGCTTCAACACAAGCTGAGCACAGAGAAACATAGTTCTCCCCTCCCCGACAGCACATTATCATTTTTATTTCTCTGACAACCAAGCTGTCCCCAAATGCCCATTCAGTTCTGTTTTCTACTTACAATGAAATGAGAGATTTCAGGCCTTTGAACGCATCAGGTGCAATGTCAGAAATCTGATTCTTGCTGATGTCTCTGCAAAGAGAAGGCAGGATTAAAAAAATATTTGTAAACAGGAATCTGACGAAAATATTATCGCTGTATTTTATTGGAAGAATGCACTTGATGGAAAAACAGAACTAGAAGTTCACGTTATCTCAGAGACATTATGAGCTATGTAAGGACACAGGCAAATTCCAGGAACGATCAGAAAACATCAGCCAGTACAACAGGCCATAGCCTCAACAAACCGGCAACTCCCCTGTTAATACGATCTTTCATTTTACAGACACTGAAACAAAGAGTTACACAAAGACTTTAGAAGAACAACAGTGCGGTTGCCTGTTGAATAAAAACAATTGATAAACCTTCTTAGGAACTACTAATAAATGAGATTGCACCGTGACTCTAAGGGGTGGCCCTCAAGCATGGAGTTTGTCTGAATGTTTAAAGGCAGGCATGGAAGGCCACTTTGTAACAGTACACAAGACCACATTTTGATTATCAGTGGAATTATAGATAAGGTGAAGGGAGGTTCTGAGGTAGCTGGAAAATGCTGGCAGGACATGCCTTAGGAAGATGATGGGATTAATGGTGTCAGCCTGGTGTAGGCATGAGGGAAACAGCTTCTGAGGCAGCAATGCCCTGTTTGTCTAAGAGAAGAAACCTTGTGGTAAGTGAGATGATAAGATTCTGTTGAGGCAGGACTTTTCCCACACCACCTCTGTTTAGTACTAATAGGAAAGGGAGTAGGAAACAGACCACGCAGCCTCTGATCCCGAAGCAGGCACCAGCGTCACTGCGGAGTTCGGCACCATACCAGGGATGTCCTGTTTCTAATGGCCTACAGAAAACAAGCGGCGCAAAATTCTCCCATGACCTTCACCAGGCAGGTGAGAGAAGGGCCGGCACAGCACCGGCAGCTCTGCCCAGAGCTTCCAGACACTAGGGAAACCCTTCCAGCATCTGGATGGGAATGGTGGACCTTGGGAGGCAGCAGCACTGCGGGGAACACCCAGCGCGTGGCGGACCCAGCGAGATTCCACCCTTTCGGCTACAACGTGAGCGGAATTCAACGCCAGCCTGCAGCCATTTTCAAGGGAAACTGTGCTCCTGGTTTGGAAAACAACCCCCAATTTTAATCACAATCAAGTACACAAATATAAATACAGATTATGTCACTGTTTCTTCATACATGAAGTCAAATTTCCTACACTTGGCACCCAGATGCTCAGAACTGGGTGCCTTATCGTGACTGTCACTGCAAACCAATGTTTCTGTCAATCAGTTCAACCAGGTGCTTAGCTACAGGCAGAGCTTTCAGCCACCTCGCTGCACTCACTGACAGCTGGTATCAGCTTGTGTCAGTAGTATCAAATCTTCCCACTGATAGCTGAAGGTAGAGTAATACAGCATTTCATGTACATCTTCACTGATATTTCCACTTGGGCACATGGCTAAGGAACCCAGTCAGACTCCAAAAAAATATCACTTGATGAAGGAATTAAGAAAGCACAAACCTTTTCCATCCTATACCTGTTTCAAGCTACAAATTCTGTCAGTTAAAATTTTAACAAGGTCTTTGAACTGTTTTCATAACTAGCCACAAAAAGTGGGGTTTTCTTTGGTTCTTTTATACGGCTATGAAACAGCTGCTCTGCAATCTACTGATGTTTTCTGGTACAACGTCCTGCCTACGAGGACAGCATTCAGTGAGGGTTTCCAGCTCTTCGGCTCAGCCCAGAGCAGCCAAAGTTGTGACACTGAAAGTAGGAATGTTTATTTTTATACAGCTTTTTGTGAAACTTGTTTAGAGTGTCTGGTGGCATTTGCTGCTTTTTATCTAATAATACTTACATAAGCAGAAGCCTGATGTCACTCAGTGCTATCTATTTATTGAGGAACACATTAAAATTTATTACAGTGCCATGAAATCATGAGTTTGCTGAACAATGACAAGCATCTGAAAAGGGGCATCTTGTTTTTGAAACAAGTATTTCAGCACTATTTTATTGATTTGCTACATTTCAACATTTCCTCTCTTTCTCTCTCCCCATGTCTGGATGCTAATGAGCATATAACTAATGGTGCCTGAACGTGCATAAATGCCATGCTGGGTGATGACACTCATTCGCTTCATGGAGATCCACTACAATCAGCATTAGAAGATAATTAGACACATTATTTCCTTTCCATTAGGGCCCAAGCTCCACTGCTGTTGGATAAAGAGGCTCCATCTCCTTCTGACTTGACTGAGGCAAAGATTCAATTATGTCCTTGTACTTTGTTCCCTCCCTTTGGTCTGCTTTGGTAAGATCATCCTCTTCTGCGCTTGATTTACACCAAGACAGAGTGATATGGATTTTTCTAACCTGCACAACTAAGAAAGGCTCGTTTTCATGGTTTAGGGTATCTCTGAATCACTCGGTGGAAATGTGGTTCTTTAGCTGGAAATGTAATAAACTTATCAGGATTCCACCCAGGCAGGGAATACATTAGTCACCTCGCGCTTGTCTCCCCGCACCTCTGACAGCACGGTGGAAATCTTCTTTGGAAAGGCTGCTGAACACCCGTTGGGGGGTGGCTGTGCTCAGCGGCCAGCTCGGGACAGAACTGGGTTTGACTTTGCACCAGGACACCCTGTGAGTCACTCTATACCATATGCCTGTATGGCTTCAATGTCTTTACTGTAAAAGGTTTTGAAACAAAACATTTATTTTTAGACGCAGCCAAATGCAAAGCTATTGACAGCATTGGATGAATATTCTCTTTGTCAACTAACATTATTAGGAACAGATTACTCGATTATCTCTAACATGTAATATAGACCATACTCATTTGACAAGAGTACTCAGCAAAAATCCATGTCATATATGGTTTAATTTTGAGAAGCAGCTTAACAAAAGTAGGAACGCTACACAGCCATTGGGAAGACTATGAAATCTCAGTGTGTTTTCTGCTAATATATGGTAAAACTGACAACATGAAATGGCACTACAAGCACCAGAGCTAGAGAGGTCCAAGCCCATCTTTCAAAGCAGTCTTGTGCTACAAACTTGTTAGCTAAAAGCTTCAGGAAAGCAAAGACAAAACGTGGGAGATAATGCCAGAAACTTTGGAAGTCGTATGCTGGAAGTTACAAAACTATGGCACAAGCACAACTGCTTTGTAAGTTAATTCAAAATGGGATGTCTGGGCTTGGATACTTCATGCAATAATGACAACAACTTCTGTCTCTGGAGATGGGATGTATCCCCTTCGAGCCCCTCAAATTTCTTCTAATGCCCTTGAATAATTCAGCACAGAGCTGTGACCTGTTACATTCACCCCCAAATCAGGGGAACCATCCTCCCAAATGATATAATCCAACTGCATATTTGAATCCTACAGGTACCAAGTCTTCCTTCTGAGACAGCTTCATGTAGTTAATTGTGTGAGAAGATGTGGGCAGTTATGATGAAGTCCGAGACACCAAAGATTTCAGCTCCTTCACTATAACTCAAGCACCAAAGCAACTCTCTCATCCTGGACGCTACTGAAGAGACATTCTAAACAGCAAACTTCAGCTGGATGCAAATACAAATACTTCAATTAATATAGATACATTTGCTATCATCTTCTGCTAGTAATATCAAGTCATATAACATTATCTTAGGCAACTGGCTCTTACCTAAAAATTAATCTCAGTTATCCAATTATTTAAGGAAACTGCATAATCTTGTAGGAAGTATTCAGTAAACAACCAAAATACTGGGAAAGTTGCAAGTGAGCATGCTACTGTCCTCAACTTTCTTGCACATTTATTAACCAGAAGCAAAATACAATACAATTCACAATGTTATGTGAATGCTATCCTCTGAATTATACAAAAATATTATTATAAGTAATAGTCAACACTAATACTACTACTATTGATGCTCTTCGGTTGTACCCCATGTAAGGCATTAATTAAATCAACCATCTTCACATTATTGCACTGCTCGTTAAAGTGACACAAATTAAGAAAGTCCGACAACTTCTGTATTATCGAACATGTCTTTCGTCTAAAAGGAAAAGAAGGTATAATTCTTTTGTTTTAGGAGGTAGTCTTTTGACTAAAGTATACTTTTCTGTTACCAGTACTGGGAATCTTGCACACTGAAAAGTGGAACAGTGGAACAAAACTCCTCAATTAAACTTTCTGTACAAGAGTGATGCCCAGTTTAGAGCCTCCCTGTCCAGCAGGAATAAAACTTTAAAAAGGAGACAGGGTAATAACCAAATGGCAAAATATCCTATTTGTTATGGGACATTCTGTAGCCTTCCTACCTATCCCAAGTTCTTTATACAAAATGCTGTCACATTAACGGAGCTTTGATACAGATGTGGCACAATAACTTATTATTTAACTGATAATAGTAAGTGCCACATTGGTTGTGCAGTTGCTCAAGTTAAAGAACATTTTTTGGTGAACTCCCATAAAACTACAGTTCAGCAGTCATGAAAAATGAAAGGACATTAAAACATTGCCAAAATCTAAAATTAGTCACACCTCAGAAAGAGCTAAGTAGTGACTTTAATAATGAAACAGTTACAAGTTAGGTCACTGAAAAAGGATCCATCATTTTTCACTGAAATTACTGTCTTGCTATCTAATGCAGTACTTCTTTAAAAATACATACAGCTATATTCAAAGTGAGCCAGAAGAAGAGAGACTCTATAAGATTGATGATTTGACCTGTTAAATATTAAGATCCGTATTTACAGCTCTTCAGCTCCAGGAGCTTGATAAATTTGGACTGGCAAACATGGTAATTTTACCCTTAAATCCAAAGGTACAGCACAATCTCATTCCACTTTCCAAGCTATCTAAGAATTCCAGTAAGCATTGTTCATGTCAGAAAACTGGAAAGGCTCCTTTTTAGCAGTGTTAGCACTGAACTACAAGCCACAATGACTCCTGGAAGCTACAGGTTCCCATCAACACCCTGACACTATGGCGAAGCAGGAGCAACCTGCTTTACCATTGTCTGTATGGCTGTATTTTCGTCACAGCATCTCTATACATCACTTAAAGATAAAAGGGAAGACTGACAAATGGGAGAGCCCAGGTTATCTGCATGTCAGCCCTGCTACAAATCAGGAGGTTTTTGCTTTAAATCTGAAGAGAAAACACAAGAGTTAATATGAAAATAATCGCCTGGGTATCGGCTGGTGATTGAGAAAGCAAGAAAACAAGGTCCAGCAGGTTTCTTTGTTTTCTTGTAAACAATCAAACCATTTCAACATCAGCACATTATGTGCACTACAAAAAAACCCTAACGACTCAGCGAGA
The DNA here is from genome assembly GCF_037038585.1 of Patagioenas fasciata. NCBI lineage: Eukaryota > Metazoa > Chordata > Aves > Columbiformes > Columbidae > Patagioenas > Patagioenas fasciata. Next base: position 16,266,608 of record NC_092533.1, on the reverse strand, counting down.
ACACGCATTCCTGCTATAACTGGGTGTCCTGGTTTTGTTAAAAAACAAGTTTCTCTTTTAGTGAATTTTGCCTCTCAGCTAAAGCTTCATATCAGCTGCATTTTCCTGGAGAACCAGACACGTTTTGGTAAACCTAGCAATGGAATGCAAACTTATTGATAAGTACGGATGGACATCTCGCGAGAGGGGCAACGAGAAACCGGTGACCAAGAGACTGACCAACTGTGTATAACATTCCATTCACGTGAATACTTCACATAAAAGTGGGAGATCAGGAGGATCTCGTCCCTTTACCCTTTTCCCTTCTGCTTATGGCCGACATTAGGAGAGGACCTTGCTGGTCGTCCCTGCGAACTGAGGCCTGGTGAGAGACTGAATCCAGCTCCGGTTGGCTACAGAGTCTAATCCAGGACTTTGGGTGCTGGCTCTGCAGTTGCTGAGACTTTCAAGATTGGTTTTGTATATTTTGTATTATTTTCTCTATTCTTATTAGTAGCATTAGTAAAACATCTTTAACTTTTCCAGCTCTCTTCTCTCTGTCCTTCTTTCCCTCCCGATCGCCTGCCCTTGGTGGGAAGGGGGGAGAGGGAGGGGCAAAAGGGGGAAGTGGGGGGGAGGGGAGGTTAACAATACATCTGCCAGGGTTTGATTGTCACCCCACAATCTTAACCCTCGACATCGGGGTCAACTATTATAAACTGAAATAGTGCGAACATTTACCAGAATGAATGAAAAAAGCAAACAAAAACACACCATGGAAGTTAAAATCTTTTCTGAGGAAGCAGATTTGAAGTTTGAACAGACTAACAACTAATTAGCTCACATCGTTTATAATAGGAAGTGAAATTAAGCATTATTAAGGATTTCATGCACTGTTAATCATCCTAAAAAAAATTCCATTGTTGCTTACACTTTGAAGAGATTATCTGAGCAATCCCCAGCGATTTCAACATAGAAATTGCCAATGTGTTTCTAAAATAAAGATGCTGTACTTGAAGCTACAAGATTCACGATTGCTCTTGCATGTTGGTCTTATTAAAACTTACATTCTCTTAAGCTTCTTGTACTGAGTAAAAGCTCCAGGGGGAATGACTTTGATGAGGTTTTGTTCCAAACGTCTGAAAACAAACAAAGTAATATACATGTTAACTACACAATTACAGGACAGGAATAACATTAAACATGATAATAATTTTTTATATAAATATGAAACAATTGTATAGAGTTTTTATGCAAAACAGATTTTTCTTTTGAAAGGCACTAAGTAGAGAAAATACTGAGAAAATAACCTGGAAAATAATCTCACTGATTACACTCAATGTGCAAAGATAAACAAAGGCACAGGCTATAGAAATTGCACCTTTAAAGCTCACAGAATTACTTAAAAATACTAAAGTATGTTTTATTGCTACTTAATCAAAGGTAGAAAATACAGATGCTTTCCTTGACTAGCTGGTGTAAGTGGAACGTAGCTATCTAAATTAAAAGCTACGCTATGTTGTGACAGCTTAATAAGCAGATTAATAATACTATCAGAACGACTGAGGAGAAACAATCTGGGGGAACACACTGAATAACAAGCTGGAATTCACTGCAATATGAATCCAGATTTTTAAGGTGAGGGGAAAGAGTCTGTGTTAAAGCAGAGTGAAAAAGGACTGTATCTTCCTATTTTAACTACCAAATACTGAAAGTGTTTGAAAATACGGTCCAGACTACATGAAAATGCTGTTTTAATTTCTGAGATTAATTTTAAAAGAAACGTTCTTTATGAAGTATCATAAATGTAGGTATCACTAACATAAAATGTACGCAGCTTTACGACACTGCATACAATAACCACTAAGGTTAATTTCTGCTCCTTCCAGAAGTATTTTCAAGTGTTCGTCAGCACGTTCCCCAGCTTCCTGCCAGGACCGTCTTCTCCTCAGATGAACCCAAAATATTCAACTCAATTAGAAATATCAAAGTGGACCCCAAGCAAAAAAATCAAATGACCTCGGCAGCTGAAGCTCTGCAGAGTTGGGACTGAAAGCCAAACTTGATTTTACCTAGCTCGTGCTTATTACTCAAACATCGTGTATTTTTTCCAAAAAATGTAATAAAAAGAAACAGTTTCAATAGCAAAAAGTCTGTGGTTGGAAATGGTTTAGAACTAAAATAAAAACCCATAGTGGAGCGATGGAATGAATCACTCCAGCCATTTAGAGCTGCTGCAGCAATGCAGAGGAGAGAAAGAAATTTAAAAGCAGGAACAGAGATAAAATGAGACGCAGGGAGAAGTAAATCTTGTTTTTTAAAAGACTTGGGAATAACGTAGAGAAAATGTGTAGTGCCCATCAGCTCTTTATTGCAAAGCGCATCCTTCTGTTGATCTGTGCTTTCAATAGCCAGAAGAAAAATCTTGAAAATAAGATATTTGCCAGTTCGGTTGTAGTCTATGAAGCTGGTTAAGTCATTAATATTGTGATACTTGCACAGTCCACATCGTGCACCTTCCTCCTCCCGCAGCCTCTTTTACAGGTTGTGATCAGAGTTAATTCTATCCCTTGTTTTGTGATTTGAATGAGTGTCTGAGATTTCCCTTCCAGTTGGTCTAAATATAACGTGCTTCGTTTCTGGCAAGTCCACAGTGAAATGCAAATTGCTGGAAGCTTCAGCACGCTACTATTGTTGGGTGTTTGTCACCAGAATTAGCAGCACACATACTCTTCCCAGAAAGGCTTTTTGTCAGCTTGCCAGCTTGGTGTGTAACTCCTCCGAGTATTTCCATGCAGACACTTCTAGGAACAAAAGAGAGACCAAGCCCGTCCAATTCCTTTGCCCTGGGGATGGAAATTGGGGGTTCGGACACGCTGCACATCGGGGCAGCATCACAGTCCTTACAGGGAAACTCGGATACAGTGAGGGGGGGAAATACGGCCCCTTTATAATAACTTCAGATTCCAAGGAAATTTTAGTGACTCAAGGGTCTAGTTATACCCAGAAACGTTGCCCTCAAAGGGCAAAAAAGCCAAAATTGGAATAGCCACAGATACTGATTAATAAGAAAATGATAAATTCGTAGAAAAGGTGGAAAGGAATACAGAAAGGAGTTGTTTCAGAGAGCTACCTTCTGAAGCAGTATTGAATTCTTCACCCTCTCCTACAAAATTTGCCTGTACAGATATAGATGGACAAGGCTGTTCTCATCTGCTGCTGTACCTTCACCGTAGCACCTTGCATTTTAATAAGTGTATGGCTGTGACTGAAGAACTAAACACTACACACGACACATTACATTTAGTGCACTACGACTCGCAGATGCTGGCAGAGGAGCGACCAGAAGCACCACGTGCTCCCATCCGGGGTGTCTGCAGGTGGATTCCAACTTGGGCACAGAATGCAGGTGAGCGCGGAGCATTAAATAAAGTGCAGTATTAAAGAAGCACATATTTTTAAAGTATTTTTTCATAAATGCATGTTATAGATTGGCAGGCATAGGCTGAAAAACCCAACGCAGTTACACAACTAAAATAGTAGAAAATAAATTATTTATATTAGTTCTTTCTGCTTCCACCTCATTTGAGCTCATAAGTGACGGGTGATGGACAGTGCAGGATTAAAATTCTCTAGGAGACACTAAGTTTTGCCAGAAGGAGTGTTGGCAATTTCAAGGTGATGAAGGCTTAATAATAAAGCAGTGTTATTCATGATATAAGGGGCAACTGCTGCTACAGGTGCCATCTTTCAAACAAACAAAATCAGAATTTTCTTTCTTTGTGTTCTCATTTTTGTCCTCCAAAAAGTGAAAAGTTAATAAAAATGTTACTGCCACGTTTTATTTCAGAGAAAATTACCCAGTTTACCTAGAACACGACCTCGGGAAAACTGTATTTTTCACGCTCTGTCCCTGCACATCCTGTTTCCCCAAAAATAAGATAGGGTCTTATATAATATTTGCTCCAAAAGATGCTTCCTTTTTTACATGTACAGCTGCCTGGACACTATTTAAAATTACTTTTTAAATGAAATGTAACTAGGGCTTAAATTTTGAGCATCCTCAAAAATCCTGATATATCATGCTAGGGCTTACTTTCAGGGTAGGGCTTATTTTCAGGGAAACAGGGTAGTACAAAGTTCTGTCATACACTATAAAACTACCTGCGCTAGTGCAAAGGAACATCAGTGAGTTCATTTTTTTTCCTGTGTCACCAGAAAGTAATATAAAATAATTTCACAATACATTAGAGAACTCTGCGCAAGAGACACAGCCCTAAAAGGCAAAATGTTGATAATTTGAACTATTATCCCCCACATTTAAGATTTCTTACAACTCCATAAAATTTTCCTTGTTTTTCCTCTGGTATTCTATAATAAGATCTACTCAAAGGACTCCACAAGTAGATTCACAAAAGGGATGAAATAAGATAAAAACGTTGAAATCCCTCGGGGCTTTAGTTGCTCCTATCAGCTCCCCGTGTCACCGTGCCCTGTCACCCGCTGCCAGCTCCATCGCTCAGACCAACTGAAGCACGTCTCCCTCTTCTGACACGCAGCGATGCTCCGTCTGCCTCTTGACGCTTTGTTTTAGAGTCTTTGACAACAACACCAAAGGACAAGAACAATTTCCTTTCTCTTTTCTAATGCTCAGATGCATTTTTCTCGCGCTAACATGATGGAAGACAGGATAAAATCCTCCTTCTTCCCCCTCATTTTAAATGATTTTGCAGCGATGAGAGCGAAAAGTAAATACATCGGAGAAAAAAATAATAAAACAAACAGGGTACACTATGAAGTTAAATAGGAAAAACTATCCTGGAGTGAAAAAATAAGCACTCCAATTCCCATTCTAATCCATCTCAAAGTTCACTGAGGTGCAAATGTTTTCATCACCTCCTCATCTGGTGCCTGTACCGCTCAGACCCAGGATGGCAAAACACAAAGGATAACAACCTCTGCCTAATGATGCTTTCCAAGAGCCGGCTCATGCTCTCGGGAGTGACGAAGCCGTTTGTCTTGAAGAGTGATTCCCCCCGCAGAGTGGGGGAGACAGGCGTATTAATTCGGGCCTTAACTATCTCTCGTTCATTGAGGGAAAGAAAGAATTTGTTATTTGGGTCTCTAATGGAGCAGTTTGCTAGCAATTTTCCCGTTTCAAACACCGTCTCGGCTGCTAATGTGTAATGTTTTGTCAAGCTCACCTACCCATAACATAGACAAATCACTAGCTTGGAGAAAAAGAGAGAGGGAGTGAAGCATCAGTCCTGATAATTCTTAGCTGTCAGATGAGCAGAGCCTACAAATGAGACAGCCGTGCTCTATTAAGTGCCGTGAGCTCTCCCGAGACATGTCAGAAACGTCCCTCTGCACTGGGCAGTCGTCAGCTTCCCTGCTGGGAGCAGGAGAAAGCGGGGGAATGATTCAGGCTGCTCCGGATCGCATCACTCTGCTCCCCGCACCACGGCTCTTCTGGGCTCCCATCGCTCAGCCCATCACCAAAAGCACAGGGAGATCAGATCAGCGTGCAGCACGAATCTGGAGCACGCTCGTGTCTGGCGGGACACACATAACCTGCGTGGAGGGTGCTGGGAAGGGTAAACCCCTCGTTTTTCTCCTGCCCTGCAAGCAGGGATTTGCAGAGAGCTGGTTAAGGGTTGTCTGGGGGAAATAAGCAGCATTGCATCCCCCACAGTGACAAAGCCCAGGGCTGGGGAGAACCGTTTATATTAGGAAAGAAAAAACTTCTAAAGCACATAACAATAGAGAGAGACTGTTCTTCCTTGCCAAGGAGTGAGAACAACTGGATTATAAAAGCTGCTTGGACCCTTATCTTACATTTATCTCATATTTTGGACTTACATATCTTATTGTGTATCTTGGACTCTGATGAAGAAAAGCCCACAGATATATTTTCAGTATTTAAGAGGACTAAATCACACTTAAAATCTGGTCTTCTTACTACAAATATGGGCTAGATCCGATTCCTGTCCCGACCCCATTCTTGCCTCTTCATTTGAAATATGAGCTTTATTCTTACCATGCACAAGAGGCTGGGGCAGCTGCACTGAAGTCTTTACCCACAGGCAGCCCAGGACAGGAGGCACCCTTGCTGGGAAGAAGGGGATCCTTCCACCGTCAGAACCTGCAGCTTATTCTGCAGTGAAAAATGCAGAAGCCATCACCCTTCACCACCCTCCACAGCGCAGCGCTGCGCAGGGCACTGCTCTGCAAAGGGCATTGCAAAAAACCTGCATTTCCACTGCTTCAGAAAGGGTTTGTGGACCCGCATTACCAAGGAGCAGCCTTTTCGTGGCTCTGTCTCTCACCCCTCATTCTCTGACAGGTAGAAAACAAAGTGCTTGGAGATGGGAAGACATTCAGCATTTTAAATATCTATGCTTACTGCTTCTTTCAACACAGTTAAAGCCTTCAATCTCTACCTCAGCCAAAGACTCTACCGCCACTATAAAAACCCTAAACACATACGCTTCTCCAAGACTCTTGTACTGCTGCCTTCCATCACAGTACCACAATGACTTCCAAATAAAATTAATAATACGTATTATAAATCCCTCTCATTGAGTCTGCGTTAGGAATTGGAGAGCTGAGAGCCAGTAAACTGTCCGCCTGTATTAATACAAGGTGACAAATAGAGTTTCCCTTCCTATTCCAATGGTTGGTGTTGATTTTCAGGGTCCAGCTGTCGAGCTCCTGCTATAGTTTCCAAAAGGATTGCTTCCTAACTATTCACCCAAGGGCAGATCTTCAACAGACAAAATCCTATCAAGAATGAAGTAACTTTTCAACATCAATCTACCTAGGCAGCCACATACGTAATTCTGCTCACCAAAAGGCATCTTCCAGAATGAAACCAGATGTTTTGATATGTTCCTTGATACTATGGTGTCCATCTCAAAGCAGCGCTAGCGAGATGAGATCTCCTGACAGAGCACAAAGAGCTCAGTTTAAGCTGACACAAGTCTGTAGTTGCGCAATTGGTTAGGTACCTGCTGGTAAATGTGGGGTTTGTAAAGGCAGTCACATTATGAACCCACCAGCTCTGTTGTGGTGCGGTAATTTTGCGCTGAACATGGTACAGACAAACAGGAAGACACCAGAGAAATCTCTAGATCGGTATTTTCCAAATAATTCTTGACACAACACCAATGCCTCTACCAACACAAACAGCCAGAAAGCAGCAATATACCGCCAAACCTCGAGGTGTCGCCATCTCCCCCGTGATACTCCACATTCCTGGTGCTGCGCTTGGCCCTTCTCCTCACCTTCCATCCTCAGTTCTCCCGCCAGCCTTGTTCATTCTCCCACTCGCTTCAACAACGCAGCATCTGCTCAACCTGAGATCCCATCCGAGCACTTTGCATTGGGCCTTGGGGAGTTTATTCTGTTCTTTATCCATTTATTTATTTAATCTGAACCTTGAACACTTGTGAGACACACAGTTTCTCCAGCGCCTACTGGAAAACAACAGTTGGCCTATGGTTGCGTTTCATAAATGTAAACAAGTAGGAATGGTTTTTAACCAAGCAGAGTCATAACATTTGCTTTACTGAGAGTTAAGTTGCTATCTCACACATTGCTATCTCATCACTACTTTAGTAGGTCAGTCCTGCCCACCCTCTACTGACTTCCAATTACTTCAAGAAACTCCCAGCCCAGATCACTTTCAACATTTTCTAGCAATGCAGTAACCAGCTCAGGGAGCTGAGGATTTCAAGTTGCTTTGCACTATACTTGTCAAGTTGTACCACAAACATGTATTTTTAGAGTTAGTGGAAATGGAAGCAATAAGCTGAAAGGAAAAAATTGTTGAGTCTATAATCTGACCTATTGTGAGGAGCTCTGTACATCCTGTAACGTCTATTCTTAGCACACATTTCCAAATGCAGACAAGGAAAAGGTAAAACACAAGAAATAAGTAGGGAAATCAAAGAGCCTTCTGGTAGTTGAAGTTCTGCCATCTGTATTTTGTTAACAAAACAGATTCTGTCATTTGAACATTCCTCAAATCCTTTGTTCTTTATTTTTTTTTTTTAGCAAAATAAAGAGAACACATGTAAAGCCAAAAGACAAGTAGTGTTACCTGCAGTAAAAAATCTGATTAGCATTATTTATGCAGCCCATTTTATTCTCTGTGATTCATTCTAAACTTTCATAATCAGCTTTCAGGATGTATACACTCATTATACATTGAAATGTCCTCATTTTGCTTGGCAAAACAGGAGCCTTTGAGTGACATTTGTATTAGATAAAACAGGTATGTCTTTTTGCGCATACAATTAGTTTTTATTAATAAAGTCTCAGTTTGTTCTCCTGCTGGACTGAAGTGATATCTCTGGATAAAACACCACCAACAACAAAACAACTCAAACAAAGAAACAACAGCAAACCCAACCTACAAACCTTGTAAGGTCACTGACTTCTACACAGCTCATCTGAGGAAAATTCACCTGCATGTAGATTCTGTTGTTGCTTTCAAAGAAATCTCACAATTATAACACGGAGAGAAGGTGGTAAAAAATGACGCAGCCAAAATGCAAGTTGTCATGTGTATGAAAGCTAGATTTATCAAAACAAACCCATCTTCTTATGCCTATAGGTGACATTCATTACACTTAATTTTACAAATAAAAGATGCAAGAAATAAATCCTGCCTTGATCTTACAGCAGAAACTCCCTGCTGCTACTGCTTGTTTCTTTAATCTGTCTCAGCACAGAAAACACCCTTAACATTCTGCATATATTTATGCTTTCTCTACTTTCAAACTAGAATACTTTCTTTATTCTTTCCTTATTATTTTTGCATCTTGCCCTCACAGAACACCAGATTTTCTGCATACTTTTGGCCTGACAATAAAACCCTCTTTTTTTCACATTGAATGCAAGGAGTGAACGACACAGATTGCCTAGTGAGATCCAGAAAATAGTAGTCAAATTTGACATGTGAAGTTGTCCAGAGGCAATTTACAGCAGCGAATGAAAATCATATTATATGATTTAACTACAGGAGCCAACCTGATTCCCCAGCCAGAGAACTTGCCACCAGAGGCAATTATGGAACATTTATTACAGTGTTCAAAAATACAGCGCTGGCTTCAGCTACAGTATTTACTGGAAGCCTGGGAAAATTATTATAATTTTCTTTTAGGACAAAGAACACTGTTAAATGCAGAATTGTCATTCCTCTATTCCCAAAGTTTACAGTTTCTACGCACTTATATTATTGAAAAAAGAAAAAACGCTTGCCTTTAAGAGGCTGAGAACTTCAAAGGCAGTTGTTAATATACAAGAAAGTGTTATGGTGCAGTTAATTTAAAATTTATGTAAGAAAGAATTATTTTCATTACAATAAATAGAGTTAACCAGGGCTCAATCTTTTCATAATAGCTTTCTGACTTTATTTTAATTGGTGGAAGATTTATTTTGTATATCGCAGTAATTTAAATGCCCAGAATTTGTTGATCACCTTCCTCAAATCACAAAAGCTCCATCGAGGTTCACAACTGAAGTCCCAGCTCTCCTACAACACACACCCCGCCAGATACTGAGGAACAGAGGAGGGAATTTCTTCCCAAGAGAATTATCGAAGCAACAACAGCAACAAACTCGTCCATCTCCAGGTCTGTCTGCAGCACCGCCCAGCACAGGGGTACCCTCGCGACAGCAATGCCCTCAATACTCAATTTGGCAGAAAAGTATCCATTAAAAGGTGGGATAAGTGGAACACTACATTTCAGAGTGATTCGGTTGCAGAAAAGTAGGTTCATTTTGACAGAGACAAGAGAAAACCAACAGTTCAGCGTATTTAGATTTTTCCTAGTCCTCAAACCATAGCGTTTTTCCTAAAATTAGAAATTACGCACCACAGTCAAGCACTACTCATACCTACAATAGTATTAGTCACCAATTCAGCTATCAACTATGAGAATGATAAACTAACCAATACGGAACAAGTGACTCAAAACTGACCTTAAGCTGAGCCTAGAGGCTGGTGGAGGGGCTGCCATCCTATCCTAGTGCTCAGCAGCCCAGGGGAAGATGTGGTTGTTGTCTCACCAGATACAGGTGCCCAAGCACAGCTTTTCCTCAAGGGCCTGTCAGCCTCTTTACTCCGTCTGGAGCAGTTCCATCAGTACTCAAACAAAAGCTCCCCATTTCCGACTCTGATGTGTCCCATCCAGCATTACTTTCGGTTCACACAATTATATTTCTCTTAATCTCACCAGACAGAGAGTATTGTAAAGGTTAAGTAACAGTGATAAAGCAAGCGTGATATGAGAAAGCACAGGTCTGAAGTCTAAGATCAGTTTCAAGATGTAAGGATATACTTTAGATTGTGGAGTTTGATTTCTAAGTCTGCAGATGATTGGGACTTGGCTTTTCAAAGTAATTAACGTTGCACGGCACATGTTCAAAGCACAGCTCCTATTGACTTTTGCTGCAGCTGTGAGTCCTCAGCACTTCTGAATATCTCAGCTGAGTCAGCCAGAAAGCCAGGATTACATCACTAGTGACCACCCACGAAAAGTTTGTGCAAGTCACTTGCCCAGAATCAATTAATAAAACCTCTGGCAAGAACAGATACAATCTACTTCTCTGAACAGCATTCATGAGGTTATATTCACCACAGTCCCCATTTTAGGATTTTCCTGTTTCTGCAACAAATAAACAGATCCTATACACACAGGCTTCCTCACTACACAACTCTGATGCATCCCTAGATAACAATAAACTAATCCAGTCTTTTAACAGCAACATGAGACTACGCTGTAATTAAAGCACACACAACAGATATATACAAAAGTACTAAATGAAGACTAGAGCTACAAGCATTAACTGTGGCATTTCCTAATTTTTTTTTACTTTTAAAAATAATATCTTTAATTTAGTGGATTCAAAACCAAAATCTGAAATAATTAATTCCATCTCAAGTAAACTCATGTGCAACAAAAGCATACCCGCAGCCCTGCAGTCTGTCCGGAACAGCAGCAGTTACAGCAGTAAATCCCTGTGCAGTCCAACAGTTAATCTCTGCGTAGATGGTCACTAGTGCACAGGGACAAAGATGTGCAAATTGTTGTTGGGTCTCTCACGCACACGGTGGCCAGGCAGGAAGGCTCTGGCGGTTGTGTGTGTTTTCTGGTGGGAAGCCACTCCTTGGCTCATCCTCTGGCCATGTCCTCCTGCCACATCCCCAACGCCCACCCTGCACAGCTGGCGTCTCAGGCTCACTACCAGCAATCTCAGGCCTCACCTCCTCAGACTCAAAGAACTTCTATCAACCTGTCCTGATTTCCTTTCTCCCAGTATTTCTCATCCCATGTTTTGTTGTTTCCTCACTTGAGTTCAGCCTTCTTTTCCCAGCAGTGTCTGGACTGGACCCAGACAGCCTTTATTCTCTCAGTGTCTGTCCTCTGCCATGTGCTCAGGGCCAGACAGCAGTGCTCTTCCTGCTTTGGCTCAGGATGCTCTTACACAAACTTTTACAGAATGCAAAAGGCAGCAGCAGTAGTCCCTGCACTACTGTTTCAAGGTGCACAAAACTCTCAGACAAAAGCTGTTCGGAACACCGGAGGTTCCACTTAAATTTGAGAAGAAACTTCTTCCTGGTGAGGGTGTCAGAGCCTGGCCCAGGCTGCCCAGGGAGGTTGTGGAGTCTCCTTCTCTGCAGACATTCAAACCCGCCTGGACACCTTCCTGTGGAACCTCAGCTGGGTGTTCCTGCTCCATGGGGGGATTGCACTGGATGAGCTTTCCAGGGCCCTTCCAACCCCTGACACTCTGGGATTCTTTGTAATATCCTAAAATGCAGTCTTGTTCTCAGCAATAAATAAAAAAATTAGTAAGTGGATAGTCTGAGATAGACAAACAGCATGAAAACTTAATTCTGAAGAAAGGACAGAGGAAAGGTGTAGTGAGGCGGGGAAAAGATTAGCAGTGAGTTACTGATCACTCTCCGTACTGGGAAGCATCAAACGAACCTGGCAGGCAGCGTGTTTAAGCAAAGGCCATTTGAAACACCACAGCCAGGGACAGCAATGCCCTTCCTGCCAGTGCCCCACACCTGCAAGTGCAGCAAAGCCGTCCTTTCCCTGGCGTAAAACCAGCCAGACACTAAGGACTGAGAGCGGGCAGACAGCGCCAGGGCTCAGATCCCTCCAGCCCCACGTCCTGAGCCAACCGCAGCCCAAACCACACGCTGAGTGTTGCGGCACGAGCGTTACTCACAACACCCCTCCAGCGGCAGCGGCTCTCGCAGGCGCAGCCCGTGGCTTTGCGTTTAACAGTTCTCTACTTTGTCCTGGCTGAGCTTTCATTCGGTATGACAGGCATCGGCTGCAAGGCTGAGATCAAGTCTGATCAGCACAGATTCTTTGGAGACTTTGTCTCCTACTAGTTTGCGGGTCATCCTTCCCTCTCTATACCCCTCCAAGGTCAAGTGCATTCTGCATTCACACTATGTTCCCTGTTTAACTTGGATGCATTTTCCCTCACCCTTTCTAAACAAATGCAAACTTCTTTTATTGCAGATGCTGTTGCAATGTAATGAAATGACTATATTGTTCATTTACCAGCAAACCATCAAGGCATATTTGTTTTGGTATTTCTTTTTCAGTAAATGCCTCCAGGTGCCTAATGACTTTTGTTTTCATCCAAGTGTTCACGCAGAACTCTTCTGTGCTTATTCTCATGTGTTTCTCTATAACATACACTGTTCATTTCTCCTCTAAAAAACACAAGAGAACCACTTGGTAAGCAGAGAATCTTTTACAACATTCAACCACACAGCCTGTACTCCTCAGCTTCAATTTCTTGTAACTCATTTTTCCTCAGTCAATTTGGCTGCTGCTGTCAGCTCCCCACTGAACAAGAAGCTCTATAAAAAAAAATGAATTGCATTCTGTACTTTCTAGCTGCCTATTTTATGAAATTATGAAAAAGCAAGGCTGGGATACAGATTTCTAGCTTTCCTAAATTCCTTTATTTAATAATAAACACTCTTGCAATGTGGAGCTCCAGGATAACGCGCTTCAAGGAGACGTGTAATAGAGCAACACAAGTCGCATGTGGCAGAGAAAAGCAGCAAGGGAAAACCCGTGTTACATGAGGCTTGTTTTATGTTCTGCGACAAGCGAGCTGACTGTTTTCTGGTAGGTTTTAATCAACAAAAACAAATTTAGACTTGTTGGCAGCTTTGTCAGAGAAGGTCCTGCCTACCCATGTTAATGAAGAAAGGTGGGAAGGCTGAGTAAAAAAATCTTTAATTAATACCAAAACACACAGCGAAATGTAGGTCACCTTTAATCACCATGTTAGAGGAGCAACTGTGTGTTTCATTTTGGTAGAACAGTTTGTCAGTCAAGGGTTCTTGTCGGATACAATTTGGCTTACAAAGAAATACTGAGTTAAGGGGAAATACAAGAACTAGAAAGCTGTAACTGAATGCAGCTAATAACCAAGCAAAGGAACTTGGAAATGCCCCAAGTGGAACCGAGGAAGGAACAGCATTTCTATACTATCATATAAATATTATGAATGGACTACGGTCTTCAGGGAGAAGTGTATTTTAGTGGAGTGAGTATGTACAACATTAGACAGAAACAGCTGAATGAAAAATACACCATCTCAAGTAATATCCCTTAGGATTCTATGTAATAGCGACCCAGCCACGTAGTTTGTTAGTGCCACATACGCCATAGGAGGAATTCCATCTCTAGAAGAGTCAGATCTCACAAAGCTGATGAGGATCAGATTACAGGATCCAGAAAGAAGTGCTCAGGTAGCACCACTACACGGCCACCTTTTACATAAAGGGTCTGACTAAATGCCAACCATGGGTGATAAATCCCCAGGGAAAAACACCAGCGGTCCTGCTGTGTGAGAGCAAGAGCCGTGGGTTCAGTGTGTAGGGAGAGTTTGCCTGGCCCCATTACTATAACATTACAACAAGATTATTATTCTGCCTATGATATCCAATCAAGAGTCATTATTCCATGTGTAGCTGGAACCAGGCCTCCGGATGAATTTTATATTCAATAAGCCCAGAGCAGCCTCAGACAAACTGCATTTCTGAGCGCTATGACAGACTTCTGCATAAACCAGAACAGCTATCTTGCTCAAAATAATTTATGTTGGGATTTTCCTGGAAAAACACTGTGGCAGCTTCTTCTAATTTTCCAGAAATATTTTTCTATGTGACTATATCCTTTCTGTGCAAGTATGCAATACTTTGCCCCTGGATATAAGGTTAATTGCTCTTTTTTACTAGGACCTTTACAAAATCAAAATACCACTATACCAGTAGGAAAAACTGTATGTGATGTCACTTGCTAAGCCTTATTCTGATAGTATCACAGAACCACAGTATAGTTCGAGTTGAAGGGACCTTCCCAGCTCCCCCAGTGCCACCCCTGCCATGACAGGGACATCTTCAGCAGCTCAGGTTGCTCAGAGCCCTGTCCAGCCTGGCCTGGGATGTCTCCAGGGATGGTTCATCCACCACCTCTCTGGGCAACCTGGGGCAGGCTCTCACCACCCTCAGTGTAAATAAACAGACCTACTTAATTTATATATATAAATATATATATCCCATAAAAATGATATCTTCATAGGACTGATTCCCACAGAAAACAAGCAGTAATTTTTTTCACGAGGGTTACACGCTGAAGCACTGCAGAACTACTCCCACGTGAAGTGGCTGAGAATTACATGTACATGCAGGATCAGAGCAACATAAGAGGTTTATCTACAGGTGAAGACTCCAATAAGTACTGCCTAAAATGCACGAACTCTGACAGATCTAAATCATTAAACGGTGCGCTAAGAGCGTTATCTGGTGTTGTATAGATCTAGAAGGTTTCTTAAAATATTACACGCATCTTGACTCGCTGCCTACCACCGAACTTAAAGCCTCTCCAAGTTGTCCTTCACTTTCTGCTCTCCTAAGGAGACCTTCTAAGTTGCTTTTAGCACACGTTATAGGGGCCAGGTTTGTGGGCTGCAGCAACCACAATGGAAACCTGACGTGGGTGCTCGATTATCACCACACCAGGGGTGAACATTTTCACTGCTTTCTCCCACGGCGAACCGCTGCTGTCAGGGGAGCGCTGAGCACACCGACCTCGGTCTTCTTGCAGATACTGCTCTCCATGTGACTCTGGCACGGAGCCACACGGATCATCTGATTCCTGCCAGAATTGTCAACACCACAAAACAAAATCTTAGCTTTCTCCTTGCTCAACCCTGGACTAATTTAATCCTCTGTCTCTTACTGAACCATTCCAGCCCCTCCTGAAAATTTGTACTCCATGTGACAGAATTGGAAACAGGACAGAACATTGAATATTCTTCGTATGCCAAACACAATTTCTATTTTCAGGATAATTTTAACCAACTTTCTTGCACAGAAAAACGAGTATTACAGGCGTGTTTTGTATGGCACAATATAATGGAAATGAACACAACCAGTACACTCTGAACTTTGTCAGGGGGCGACAAGCAGGTAATTGGCATTCAGAACAGCTCACACAGACCCTATATTTCCTGTAAACATTTTTACATGCTCTAGATACTTTTTCAATGATGCTAATTTTAAGATGCTGTTTATTCTTTGCATTTACTGAGCTAATTTTTGCATTTCTAATATATCTTTTCTGTGAAGGTGCAGAGCCAAGCACAAGCTACCTCTAAACTGCTGTGCTGAGATAGCAATCCGAACAAATTTGAGGTGAATCTTATATTATAAAAGCAACCGTTAAAGTGACTTAGAGGACTGGCGGTGTAGAGGAGATCACCAGCAAACAACATAGCACATCATCTTCATTGGCCGTAACTGTCACATTCCTGGCATAACATTGTGGGCCAGGCTGCGCAGGAGCGATTCAACTCATGCTTTACCTAGTGAAATTTGCTGTGTAGCAGCATTTCTACAGCAATGAGAAGCTGAATGAATCCAGTGACTATACAAATATTTGAATCTATACTACGCAGGCTGTAAAAGCTGTTTGGATGTCAGTAACCTCTGCATGACAAACACCTATATAGGAAAAGACCTGCTCTGCATTCCCTACAGACTAATCAAAAGCATGATTTAATGTAACAGTATTGCAGGACCAGAGTAATATGAAGTAATGAACACAAAAATAGATTATTACAATCCCTAAAGGTAGTAAAGACAAACCAGTCTGTAACAGCAGCATCTGACTTCACCACACAAAAAATGTCACAAAGGTGTTAAACAATTGGGAAAAACAAAAAGCAGGAGACAAGAAATGGAAGTTAAAATCAGCAGGAATGATGTGTTCTGATGTCATACTTCACTTCATTACAAATACATCCTGCCAAGCTAACAAGAAATCCTTTCATCTCCTGGGGAATTCACCAACTAAAAATAATACAATTTAAAAAAAAAAAAAAAGACTGCATTTTTCCTGCTCTTGACTATAGAACTATAATCCCAGATTTCCAGATTTGTGAGTTATAAACACAATCTGAACATAATACACTAAGAAATTAATTTTGCTTTGGGGTAGAGCAGCTTCAAATGATATCTTAATTCACACTAAAGAATGGTTTAAGCCCTTAGATCAATAGCAAAGAGGACAAGTACAACATCTTTGATAACTGCTCAGGACAGTTTTCAAAACATGTGCCCTTTTCTACATAGGAGGCTACGACATGGACTAAAACCAGAGAGAAACGGAAAAGAGGGGTGCATTACATTGGCACTTACATTTCCCAAATGTCCTCTGGCAGGTTAGCTGGAATTTCTGTTAAGCCCCTTCCCCGACAATCCACCACGTTGTTGCTGCAGGTGCAGGCAGATGGGCAAGTGATGGAACTGGCACTGCACGACGGAGGCTCCGACGGGGAACCTGAGACATAGTGAAAACATTCAATGTTAGTTTTGAAAAGTGATCGCCTGAGAGTTTAACAACAAAATACATCAGCCTCTGAGTTTCCCAGATCCTTTTACTGTATTAAGTAATAATTTATTTGGATTCAGTGAATATAATGTGCTACAAATCAACTGCAGAGAACACACATAAAAGATTGCTGTGTTCTTATTCTTCCTCAGTCTCCACTCTACCCAACTCTGTCCCTCATGAATGCTTCCTTGGTCCCCTCCACAACCAGTCATATAGATTTATTCAAAGATTTAAAAAATAAGCCTAAAGAACAAGTAGTATTTCCAAAAGTTATCGTTGCCTGGAAGTTTCCATCGCACAAACACTCCTTGAGTATTTTTATATACTGAGAGAAGACTGTCATCGACAATGACCTATGGTTTTGAAATGAGGTAGCCTGTTATGGCATGAAGACTGGAAATGTAAAGCTAGTTTTGTCAAGATGAGACAATGCACCTCATGGAAGCACAAAAAGAATTTAGAAAAATGTGAGTTCAAACCTTCAAATCCTTCCTTGATCTAATAAGACAACAAGCTACTTATAGAGCAAAGGTTTAGCATGACAATGTTGCTCTCTATATGTAACAGTCTACTCATTAGACTGAGGTTTAATTGTCATTAAGTTTTTTGATGCTGTAGCAATTATGGTAATTTTACTCAAATTGTTATGATACGTACATTTAAAGTTTTGATAGATACATACACTTAGACATAGATAAAATGGTTTTGCTACAGTGAGGTTATCAAAACATAGCTGCTATTGACTTATTTATGGCGAGTCATATTTCCAAAGTACATGTAACACAAGAAACTTCAAGTATCTGTTTGACCAGACACAGAGGACTAAATGTGAAGGCTTGTGTTGGTAAAAAGTGACAATATCATAATGGAAACAGGAAAAGCTGGTATTTTTCTAGATTACAGCAGATTATAATCACAGAACATATTTGGTCTTTTGTTTGGAAAAATTAAAACATCATAATTGGCAAATCATGAATACATATCAAAACACGGAAAACTACACACAAAGCTGTACATTCTTGGGGTTTGTCTTGGAAAAGACCCATGACTGATACTTTCATAAATTAGAATTGCAGGCAACAAAAAGTCCAAAAATATTTGTTTGCATCAATTTGCAATCCTGTATCATTATGACAATTACAATTTTATAGCAAGGCAATGTTTTTTATAAAAACACATCATTCTTATAATTTTTTTCTCTGGATTTATGCCTCCTTACCCTCTGGGTTAGCCCTTAACCATGCACAGCAATGTCAGCTCATACAGCAAGTCTACATATGTTCCTATTTTCAAAGACTTGTAAACAGCAACTGAAAGCAAACATCAGAAAGACATTGGGTGGCACCACCAAGTACCAGCATTTGGAAAGACCGCTGCAGTTTGAACAGATGCCAGCTGAAAGCTTCCACAGGCTGCCTCGACACCTGCAGAGGGAACCCTCTCCAAAATCATGCCTTCCCTTAGAAAGGGATTAAATTCCCATGTGAATCCCTTTCTGTTTGTCTAAATTTGCCTTAGTTCAAGCAAGTGCTCACCCCCTTTAAACATCATTTTGTAGCCAGAGATGACAAACTACCTCATATGAAAGTATATTGTTGAGTTTCAAGATAAGATGACGGTGTCACGGTGCATGAAACGTTACCGAATTAAAGTACTGGGTTGGAAATTTTTTTTAATTGAGTCATCACCTGACTTTCTGTCAGGACAGCAGGAGAAAAATGTATGTGTTTTCAATATAGCTTTCAGTGATGCCAGTCAGAGCTGTGAGTGACTGTAGTTTGGCAGACCAGACCCCAGAACTCCAATTCCGGCATCCCGAAGTTATATTTTCAGAGGTAGTGACCATCTTGACAACAAATGAATCTCACAGGACCATTTGTGGCATGGGTAGAAGTCAAGCTCATTCTTTATGAGAGTGGGCAGCTGCTTTCATCATGAGATCATCCCAACGATCCCTTCTCTTTGCTAAAATACCCTGTCTCCTTCATAGCCCACTTCCCAACTTCCGTGACAGTTGCAGATAAGGATTTTACCAGCAACAGTTTTTTATCTCAACACAGAGCTGGTTTTAGTACTAGAGCAGCTCCACCCTACAGAATACTGCACAAAAATAGACTGTAAAAAATAATTCAATAATTAATTAAAATCTAAACCCTAACACACATAGCCCAATGAATCAAATTTATACTTAACAGGCAGTCTGAACTTTGTGTTGTTCCAGTTTCAAAATCTTCTTGGACACTGTCTTAACATAGTCTACATGCGTGACCATGTGTGTAAAGCAGTATTGAAGTTGTAGCCATTTAAACTAAGCAAACAAACAAGCTTCACTAGGTAAATATGTCCAGTTGCCATTTGAAATGGGGTCCATCTCTTGGAAACACCTTATACCTGTATAAGAGGCAGGACAAGCAGCTCTCTTGGGTCTGTCTTCTGCAGGACAGACATACCACCATTGCGAATGAACAGAATTCCTTCAGAATTCATGGAGCAGCACCGTCAGCTCTGTCCTTCATGGAGTTTAAGGTTTCTGTAAGATTTTAATTGTGACTACTTCCAAAAGTAGTTTATATTACCTCAAAACACACACAGGCCTCTGTTATCTTTGAATAAGAACAAGAGGTTTGTTCTTACAACCCGATAGCATACGCCTGACATTTCCTATTTGCCTGCCTGCCTTACGGTGCAAGGTCCAAACCAAAATGAAGAGTGGGGGAAGCGCAAATGAGCGACTGCAAGCTTTTAGGGATAGGGAGAAATGATCAAACTGGGAAGAAGCACTTCAGAGCAATCTTTGCTCCCTGGGAAGCAGAAAGGAAGTCGGCAGCAAGGTCAAACCTTCCACACACCCTTTATCATCACACATCTGATGTGCTTTCTGAAGAGGCTTTGTTGCAAGGAGAAAAAGCATTTTGCACAGTTATAACCCCACAATGTATCCCTGTGGGTTAGAGGAGCCGTAATACACTCCCTCTTCATTAGGGCACAGCATCAAAAACCCTGACACGTTGGCAGGTGGAGTTTTAAGAGTCTGTTCCTGACTGTACTGCACCTAAATCAACAGTGGGAGGTTCAGTGGGGCTCAGGCCACCAGCCCCACGTTTTGTGCGCTGAGGAAGGGTTGGAAAGGCGGTTATCATCTCTGAAAAGAGAGACAAAAGGCAGAAACACCAGTCTCCCTTGCACAAAAACATTAACAAAGCGACCATTAACATCATACTACAGTTAAATATCATGGATCTTTCCAGGAACTTGTTGAATGAAAAAGCCAAAAGGTAAATCAGAACATTATTTGTGCTGCCCGCTAAGCCTTTCGGATCCTCTCCAAACACACACCTGACATACAGTTGAGTGAAGCCAACAGGACTCCTTTTATTTACCCTGAATTTGGACCATAAACCATTTACCTGTGATTTTCCACTATGAAAGAGGCGCTCTTATGTGAGCAGAGTTTTGATTTATGCCTAGTGAGTAAAACAAATAATCCATTAGTTAACCAGAGAGGGACATGATGTCAAAACAGTAAAAGAGAAAGCAATATAATGGCTTTATTCTGAGCACAGATGCAACCAAAATGGGATAAAAAAATAACAGCTTATGCTGAAAGAAAGTAAAAGGTAAAGAAAGAGGCTGCCTTCGTGGAGATCTTTTTATTTTCCACATGTCAGTGACCATTTTTCTCATTTCACTTGAAAACAGGATGGGAAAAGGAGTATTTTTATAAACTTAATTTCTCATTATAAGCTTGAATTCTCGGAGTGCCCCAAAATATCCAGTACTCCTGCCACTTTTCACTGACATTATGTGCTTAGAGTAAAAATACTTCTGATGGCACGTTGAATACAGCCCTATATATTTGCTGAATTTCTTTCTTCTTCATGAGCAAAAGTAGGTCTAAACTGTAGATTTAATAAAACTTTAATGAAATAAAAAGACACTGTGCAAAAATTGCTATCATTATTATCAAATGCTTATGTTTTTCCTTTGCAAAGAGTAAAATACTGTATTACACATGAAGACCCAACAGGCATCCAGCACATATTCCATCAGCTCTTACACAAACAGTCATCGGTTAAGGCAAAGTTTTCTTGAATAATGCTATAAACAGAATTTCAAATCTGATTTGGATTTAACTGCTTCAATTAAACAAGGATTTATTGTTGGTCCAGAGCAGATCTATAGAATTAAAGCACAACAAAATCCTAGAGTGTTTGAACAGTTTAATGATTGTATAGTTGTGGAGAGATGGTAAATACAGGACTGGTCAAGAAAACAAGTCTAAGTAGGCTATGGAAGTTAAAGTTCTCAAAACCAAAATTTGGGTATGATTTTCACAGGTATGCAGAACACAAGCATACAGACAGATAAAGGGTCCCAAGGCAATACAGCCTCAAAAGAAGGGTATTTGACGTCTAAAAATGAATTTTCCTTTCGCTGCCAATACTTCTCCAAAAGAAAAGACACAGGAAAAGCAAAAATATTTCAGGATCCCTGTTTGTGTCCTTCACAAGTGCACTAAACTGCTCACGGCATGGATGCAACAAAAGGACAAGCCAGCTGCATTTATATTATTTTCTGAAGTCCTCTTTGCTATCTGTCACCTTGCCACTTCAGGTTCTTTTTGTTACACAGCACTAGTTCACCATGTTAATTGTATTTTTCTCTGAGAGATAAAAATCATCAACTCAATTATACATTTTGCTATAAAAAAACCAACACTGACAAAACGTGGCAACTAGGACAGGAACACGATCAACAAGAATTACTATGCTTAGCGTGCCTGCTGTAATGCATTGGGGAGGGGAGCTCACATCTGGTCTGTCATCAGCCAGCACTGTGGGTTACGGAGAGAGAGGAGACAGGGGAGAGACTTAAGACCCAGCAGTTTACAGATAAATTAAGTGCTTCTTTCAAATAAGCATCTTGTTGGCCTCTAGCCCTTTAGGAGTAGCAAATAGATTGATATTACAATTAGAATAGAATGGTTACGGTGCATAAATTAATGGCTTAAATGTCACAGGCATTTAAAATAAATTTTGCAATGACTAAATAAGCTAAATAATCTCATTTGCACTGACACCTAATTACAGCACACTAACTAGTGTGCTTTATTACCTCCTCACCTATCCAATTGACTTTGCAGCAGTTCTTTTCCACCAGCTAAATGTTAGTTATGTGTAAAAAATATTAATGGATTTTAAGAAAAATCTGACAGGATTTATGTGTTAAAAATCTGTGGTATAGCAGACATGAAACTATTGATCAATAAAAAAAACCCCTACAAGTGTTGCAGATCTGTGGATACATTATGACCTTTTGTGGTTTAATTAAATGACTCACTGGAACTTCTTAAAATGCTGGGACATCTGAAATCATTTACTACCACGTGAGTTATAGTTTTCACTAGACTCCCAGTAATATAATCTCAAAAAAGATACCTAAAGCAGATGTATTGTTTATCATTGGTGTTTGCACCCAGCATTAAAATACACTTGCCTGTGCACAGTCCTGCAGAGAGATAAAGGTCACAACTGACTATCTGCAAAGTTAACATCCCTTATTGATGGAAAATATTCCACTAACTGAGAAAAATTGTACAGATGTGTTTATTCTACAGGAATGTGCAACAAATGGTTTAGGCAAGTATTTCCATCTAGGGTAGTTCAACAGTTTTTCGCTGAGCACAGCATTAAGTATTTACGATCAGTGACTTGAGACCCCAATTGATGATGCTGACACTATCAAGCTCATGCTATGCAAAAATTTGCTAGTCGTGAATATTCATTATTTGATTCAAGTTCACTGTTTTGCTGAACATTCCCAAACAGTAAATTTATCTGTTAATAAGTCATGGCTCGTGAGCACAACTGTTCTGTAGGCAAAGTCAACACCAATTGGTTTACAAATATTGAGGAAAAAAAGGAAATATTGCAGTGAAAAGAAGGTCTGGTGTGACGAATGGGGCATACTTCATTCTACAGAAAACTACTTTGTGTGTTTCAAAATGCGTTAGCAAAGTAACATCAGTGAAAATCAGACCTTACTTCACATTGTCTTATCCTAAAAGCACTAACTAATATTGCAATTATTTAACAATAAGAGCATCAAAATTATATGGAATACTTCTATCATTAGTAATAAACAAAATAGAAGAAAGTACACCAAAGAAGCCAGCTCACCTGTAACAACTGAGGTCTAATAGGTTTGCTCTTCCCTAGCAGAATCTGTGAGACAACTTACATCTTTTTACAACTATGACAAAGTTGTTTTTCTCTCAGGGAAATTAATTCCATTTAAGTTTTCCATAGGAGGGATTGACAAGTTATAGTCTGAATGTCTCTATACCCTGTGCCCACTCTGAGCCTTCCTCTGAACGTCCTTCTCCAGTCTCGTCAACACAGCCGTGTTCCCCTAGAAACAGCCGGAACTTTCTGACTATTGCATCATAAGGAAGGCTGTTAGCGTGTATTTGGTTCCCTGGGTTTGTACACTATTTGCTCTTCCAAAACAGGCTAAAGAGTAAAAAAATAATGCCACTAGAAAGTATTAAAAGATGAGGTGCTTCTGCAGTTCAAATACCATCTATGAACAATAATCTCATTAAAGCCAGTTCCACAATTCGTACCAGCAGTCTGGAAGGTGCATATGAAGTGACATTTAAAAATATGTCTAGACATAATACAGTGAACTTATAAATATATTCAAGCATAAAGATGAAGAGGAAGACAAATTATTTAAGTGGAAGAATGCCACCTGTACAAGGTTAAATGATGGATAATGCTCATGACCAACTGTAAGCCTGCAAAGGGAGTAATAGCTCTGGAACGATCGTCTAACCAGGTTATCCATTAAAGAACCTGTGTTGCTTCATGATGAAGTTTGATAAAGTTATGGAAGGGATAGGAATAGTTTAAGACTATGCTTGAGCCCCTGGGGTTTGATTTGCTGGTATTTAAAAAGGAGTTTTAAACACAACTAGATTTTGTTTGATGGCACATTTCTCTTTGTTTCTGCCCCTGCCTCCCCGCATCCTGCTGCAGGACGTAGGGCTCCCCTGGCCCGGCACAAAAGCCGGGCTCTTCTAGAAGAGGAGGAAGAAGGGATTCACTCCCATCAGAAGCATCATGGATTGACACAGATATTCACAGGAAGCCAGGTAGAATGTGACATTTCTCCTGATAATGCACCCGCGGGGTCCAGCCTGGTCACGAGCTCACCCAATGCCCAGATCTGGAGGGAGCAAACACTTGTTTCCAGATGAGTGGGCAAGGACTGAAGAGTGAGGCATCGTCCCACCCCACAGCCACCTTGGAATTCCTTGGACCAAATTCTTGGGCATTTGGGGCACGCTGAGGAACGCTGCCCTCCTGCTGGGACAAGCTGGGGTTGCTGCCCTTGGTCTTCAGCAAGAGACCTCTGGTACATCCAAGCTCTTTATGGTATCTGCAACCTACAGAATAAAATTCTGATGGATCTTCTGACCTAAACACGTTTGCCTTCAATTAAGAGGAAGTGTGAGAAACAGCCCTGTGGGCAGCAAGGTTGGAGAATGAGGAGAAGGAGCTGGAGCAGAGCTTGTTTTGTCCCTGTCCTGCTGAGGAGGAGGAATGAGAGCAGCTGGGGGGGGTGTCTGACAGTTGGCCATGGGCAACCCACCACAGTTTTAATGCAACTATATAACATCACTAAATTTCATAGAATCATAAAACATCATGTTGGAAAAGACCACAAGGATCATCTGGTTCAACCTTTCTTGGCAAAAGCCCAGTCTGGACAAGCTGGCCCAGCACCCTGTCCAGATGAATCTTAAAAGTGTCCAATGCTGAGGAATCCACCAGTTCCCTGGGGAGGTTATTCCAAAGGCTGATTGTTCTCATCGTGAAAAATCTCCCTTGTGTCCAGTTGAAATCTCCCCAGGAATTTCATTGTCAATAGAACAGAAATTCACATGAACCTGATACCAACTGTGTGCAACTTTGTGTTTGCCACCTATTCATTTATGGAATTCTGCATTCATCTTAAAAGCAGCTCTATGCTTTTTTAAAATACTCTTATGGAGTATCCATAAATGTGTTGACATTCACATACATTTATCAAACAGAAAACGTCTACAGATTTCATACAAAGCCTTGGCCACATGCTCAAAGTGAACCGTCTGCCTTCGTATTTAAACCCCACTGCTCTCCATGAACTACCCCAGAGCAAGGCTGTGAACCAACCCATGGGGGACAGACCACCGTGATGCATTTCCATTCTATACCAAAATACCTGCACACTAGTAATGAGACAAGCCGTCGGTTTGGACATAACATAAAAGCTAAATATATTATTATTCTTACAGCCACAGTTCAAAAGCTCAATGGCTAAATAATTATACCCCAACCTGTCATCATTAAATAAGCATTAAAGAGCTACACATACTGCTTTGGGGAAAAAAGAATTCCAGAAAACAAAAAAAAGTAATGATCCTGAAAAGGCAAGACATCTTTTTTGGATAGTAGAACTAAATTTACTGTAATTTAAAGCCAATTTTCAGGTTTGGTCTTAAAAGAAATATTAAGTGCCTTAATAAATACATATTCATCCCTCAGAATTGCAAGATGGCCTCCCAAATAGAAAACACCGTATGTGGCATCTTACATACAAAGCAATTCAAGAAGTAAATTCTCTCAGTATGAAATAACTGCTAGTACTAGAGTAAATTTAAATTTGTAATAAGAAACTGAATGGGAATAGAAAACAAACTCCGATAAAAAGCAACCAGTACCTCTCTAAACCTCCTGTATGATTTCATTTGAGAAGCAACTAACAAATGCACAATATTGAAATGTTTCTTTAGACTAGATGTCAGTGTTAGTTTGTTGTAGCGTATTATACTAGGAGGTGAAAATTCTATCAGAGTTGCACAAGAAGGTCTCCTCGCCTCCTCCTCCTCCTCCCACTTGCTTTACCCAGGTTCCTGTGGCCATTAAACCTGAGGGCCATTAACAGCCCTTCTCCGCATGATCTGGGAAGGACTGCACAGCAAGAAACCGCTCGGCTCCCTCAGGAGCAATTCCTGCTGCCCAGCACCAGCAAAACTGGCGTAACAACCTAACAGTCGCCCCCCACCGCGAATTTCCAGGGAGCACCAAACCTTATGTGCTGGCAGAGCCTCCACGTCCCATGTAGGAAGCAGCGGACCTGCTGCTAGTTATGCAGATATACTGTCGCACAGAGTCTTTTAAATAGGAGCAGATGGGAGGGAGTTCCTCTCCCCACACACTTTTTGGCAGCTTCTGAATGTTCTCATTAAGATGCTAAGCTTGAGAAGTGCTATTTTATTAGTTACTCATTGTTGGTTGTCTCGTCAACAATATGCAACGACGTTATTAGGAGGAAAACGGAGTAAGAACGTCTATGGAGCTTTATGGTCTGGGCCCAGAGAGCAACAGCAATGTTTTAAGATGGTTTGACCTCACCTAAGCAAATAAATCTGCTTCCTCATTAGGGCTCCCAGTCTGCATTAAGCAGTAGAAAGCTAACATATTTTCCTCTTTATTATACCTCAGCTGCAGTCTCACTGCATGAATCAGAAAATCTAGATCTTCAACTGAGATTGGGGTCAATCCACTATTTTCTTAAAATCAGTATCAGAGTATTTAGCCAGAAATCACGAGACGCATGGCTCTGGTAATGACTTCTCTCTTGCATTCATTTCAGACTGAATTATAACATCTTTAATCCAATTTATGCATCTTGATTTTCTTCATGTTCCTGTAGATCCTCTAAATGGGAACTAACAATCAAGACTCAGAGAAAATGGTGTCTAATGAAAAAGAGAATGGTGTATGAATTCAACTTCATACTCTACAGCGCTTGTTTCATTATTAAAGAAAACTATCTTAGAAAATTACTTTAAAATCACATGTTTTACACTTAAACTTTGCTAAATTTCTTATCACAAGACATACAGGACAAATCAGCTCCAAACTAACGTCAAGATTTTAGAATATGGTGCCTACTTGCATGAGAAAAGCCTAAATTAATTATCTCTTAGGAATATCAATCTCTGGTCTGTTCTATGAAATCTCATCCAATCTTCACACTCCATTGTAAACGCCGGCACTGGCCAAAACTGTAATAAATCTGCATCAACCTGCAGCTTCAGAGTCCTCACATAGTGCCTCAGAACTGGCAGCAACAGTGCAAGAGAAACACCAGCTTCCTCCCACTAAAACCAACCCACAGCCTCTGCTCATCTACCAGAGTCTCCTCTGCCAGCGACCAGGGGAGAGCCGGTGACATCTGAGCTGTTGTGACGGCAGGGGTGGCACTGAAAAGATGGAGGCGCTGCTGATGGTGCAGCTTCATGGACCCACTGCTTCGGTTTGCAAAGCCACATTAAGGCAGGTGAGAAAACACATTACAATTTGACATAACTGATCAATATGTAGATTAATTTCAACTTCAGTAAGTAAAGAGTAGGTAGAAGAAAAATCAAAGAGATGTAATAAAACTTATATGAGAGGGAAATGAAATAAAATTACTATCCTAAGGAGGTCAGAGAAGGACAAGAGACAGACAAATAGGCGGAGAGAGGGAGTCCGTGTGTTTGAGAGACACAGAGAGAGTTAGAGAGATGGAGCTAGAGAAAGAGAAGCCAGTTAAGAGTGAAACATGTGAACACGGGAAGGAAGCTGGGCTGGATCCAAGCAAGGACTGGAAGGCTCTACAAGGTACCGAGCATACGCCAGCACCCCCAGATGCTTCTCTGCAAGCTAAGGGAATAGAAAAATAAACAGTTCCCAAGGCTCAGAGTGCAGATTGTATTTCAACTGGCATTAAGATGTTATTTGCAACTGCGCACTATTTAATCCTACACATTTACCTACAGCTCTGAGCCAAACACTCATGGGCATGAACAAGTGAAACCTGGAAGAGCTTTTCCGCTGCTCGCAATTTGCTTTCAAGTGCCGTTCATACCAGCATTTTTATAATTTACACGCACAAGGTTAAGAACATTTTTGAAAGACTGACTCTCAGTTTACACAGGTATGACTCAGTTTGCACAGATATATCTGCACATAACTCTGGCTTCAGCAACGTTATCTTGAGAGACTTGGTACCCATTGCTTACAAACACCACTGTACAGAAGTGGTGACATAGTGTCCAGAAGGAATCAAGCAATTTGGGTTCCAGTTACGGCACTTTTCTACCAGTTTCTCACTTCTTCTTTTCCAACTCACGTATTCCTTGGTATGTAGCATTCAAAATTTGTTTCTAAAGGAACACTTGCCATAAAACTATATAAAACAAACAACTATTTTTGCATAGAGTTCAAAGAATAACCAGAAATCAGTCTTTCAAGGATATTTTTCTTCTTTCCCCAAATTATTTGATTCTACTCTTTCTGCTCTAAAGCATCCAGCAGCACAAATTCTGAACTGGAATGCTCTGATGAAAACCATTCTACAGTGAAGGAAAATCTGGGTTTTCCTTTGTTGTGATGATATTCTCACCGCCACAAGAACACAGTGCTTGAAATGCTGAGCCTATGCTTAAACAGAGTAGTTCATTGTATTCCAGCTCTTCATAACTATGATGCAAAGGCGGCTTTCACTGCCAGCTTGAGGCTAGTTACTGTGGTTCATATAAGCTTAAGTTGTATAGAATTCCTTTGCACAGAGACAAGTTCAGTCCACTATTCACCTCCTGTCCCAGTTTGACTTCATAGTCAAACACGAACAAAGTACGCTGTAAAATTAGGAAAAAGAACTGTAATAACGAGTGGGGAAGATTTATATCCTCTTTAAACTAGCTGTCCACGTAGGTTTTTGTCGAAATAGCACATACTAAGCTGAGTTCTCTGCTAAATCCTCCACTAAAATGAGCTCTTCAAGTGCATTTCTTTTTCAATACATTTTGTTTCCCAAATGAGGGTTAGAGGATACAGCTGATGGACTGTCTCACCAGAAGCTTCTTCCCTTTGATTTTTATTAATTTATATCTTACAAAAAAAGGAGGCCAATCTTTAGAGTTCTCTTATATATTTTTGGTCCAACAGACAACTGTGTAAAACCCTTTCTCTTGTCGTAATCTGCACAGAAAACTCCATTTAGATGAGTTCTGTCCACGTTACATTTCTCATTCAGCAACTATAATCTCCCTTCCTGATTTAAACAACTCTTTTTCTTCACTATGTCATAAATCCAAATAGCTGAACTCATGCCTCATCTGAAGCTTCATTTCATGAGGTGGTAAAATTAGATTCTGCTAATAGTTGAATTCATTTATCCATTTCTTTTATCCTTCTTCTGCCAAGACTGTCAGAATTTCTTTAAGTTAAACTTTCTATCAGATATTCTGGGCACTCTCAAATCTCCACAAGTGTGTAGAAGCTGCTCAGTACTCTTGAAAATTATGTCACAGAAATCCCTGATGCACAACTCCGTTTTCCATGTCCCTGTAACACTTCCCGCTCACCTGCAGGGCTGTGCATTAATTTACCATCCATTAAATAGTTAAGGGCATCAAACCTTTCTTCTCTTAATACAGTTGTTTCTCTCTTTCTTTGTCACATGTAAATGAAACTACAAAACAAAGGCATTTCTAAAAATATTTCTAGCATGAGCACTTGTACTTCATTCCCATCAGTCAACCCACGTACCAAGAGCATAAAGCTTTAGGGCTCACAGGCTATGAGCGATGAAGAGCTCAATACCACAAGGCTCACAGTCCATTGGGATCAGGACTCACATCAGCTTCAGAACAAGCTCCCTGTGCTACCATCTGCAAAACCACCTCCAGACTCGTGTCTGGTTTTGTCACAGCATGCACCCTACTGTGCCTCTGCTGCCACATCTCCTCCTTTCTGTCAAATTCAGAGATTTCTTTTCCCAATTGTTCCATTTTTTATTTTCTTATTTTTTTTCTTTGTCTTCTTCTCATAAGAAAATGCATTTCTACCACAGAAGAGACAAGTGCAGTTCCAGAGACTTGATGAATAGGCCCAACATCCAGACACATGCTTTCTACATTGGCCATGTATCATCAGCCTTCATTTATCAGCGTGGAAACTTGTAGAACAGCAAAAGTGCACTGGCTTCCTAAGAATCCTATTTCAGTCCCCAGCATAAAATCTGCTCCTCATGTTCTGTAGTCCAATCATTTATCAACAGACTAAGACTAGCATTTTCTATTTCCTTTCTTTCATATTCCAGTCAGCTGTAGAGCTCTTCCCTTGAGAAATAACAAATTATCCACACTGAATTGACTTCTTATGTTGATATCATTGGCAACGCTAACGTAGAAAAAATAATTTGAGAACTGAAATGTTAATTGGAATCCAATAGTTCTTATACGGCTGAAAAAATTAACAGTTTGATCTACTCCCATACAGTTTAGCCATGATCAAAACAAACAGGACTGCCACGGAACGGCATTCAAACGCAACACAGTAATTGCCTATTCACTGTTTTCAGGTGAATATCAATATAAACACGTCAGCTGATAGATAAACAAAAAAACGGCATAATTACCAGAGCAGACGAAGTCCTTCTTCTGCACGTCTGCCACCAGGAAGCCGCGCAGGCTGACGGGCGCCAGGCAGAAGGTGAACTGGCCGATGGTGCGCCGCTGCCGCAGCCAGTCCGACAGCCAGGCCAGGTGGCAGTCGCAGTGCAGGACGTTGGAGTGGAGCCGCCTGCCAGAGACAACAACCTGCACTTAGGAGGAGGCTTTTAAACAGACGACCCAAACCAGAGCCATCAAGCACAAGTCTGGCTGGCTCTTTGCTACAGTTTAGAGAATCCCAGAATGTCAGGGGTTGAAGGGACCTGTAAAGCTCATCCAGTGCAATCCCCCCATGGAGCGGGAACACCCAGCTGAGGTTCCACAGGAAGGTGTCCAGGCGGGTTTGAATGTCTGCAGAGAAGGAGACTCCACAGCCTCCCTGGGCAGCCTGGGCCAGGCTCTGCCACCCTCACCATGAAGAAGTTTCTTCTCATCCTTAAGTGGAACCTCCTATGTTCCAGTTTGCACCCATTGCCCCTTGTCCTATCACTGGTTGTCACTGAGAAGAGCCTGGCTCCATCCTCCTGACACTCACCCTTTCCATATTTGATCCCCATGAATGAGTCCCCCCTCAGTCTCCTCTTCTCCAGAGCCCCAGCTCCCTCAGCCTTTCCTCACACGGGAGATGCTCCACAGTTTAAGTAGGATCACTGCTGGTTGTTGGTTACACCTGAGTCAGGTCTTGACTGTTTGCATTGCCATATAATATACAAATGTCCACATATAAATTAGAGCTGTTATTTATAATTCCTTGGAAGAATGAAGTTAAATAATTACCTGCCTACATGTAGTCATGAGCTCATCATTCTAGAGAGAAGAAATGTGTGGAATTTAAGATTCTTCCAAGTAACTACTTTGCCTGAGATTTCATATCAGAAAAAAAGCTGCATGAATGTGGTATCTTTGAGAGAATTCAAAGGATGGCTTGTATAAACACAAGGGTCAGGCTGAAAAACAGGATGATAGGTTATTCTCCCCTCTTCTGTCTCATTTGGAGAGAAAAACCCCACACGTCACAGGCTATTGATACCTCGTATGCTCCTGTGTTGCCTGTACACATGGATCAATGCTCTTTTTTTGCTGTGGCAGTTTAATGCAATATGCAGGTTCTAGACAGGGATTTTCAACTCCTGATGAAGAACGGGACCAGGACAGGCTCACACCACAGGGCAATGCCGGGGCCGTTCCCCGCAAGGGAAGATGGAGGCTCCAGCTCCATCCCGGCCGGTTCGTGCCCGGCGCTAAGAACTTGCAGAAGAAGCAGCACATTGTGGGGGGAACTCACAAAAACGATGATACATTCAGGGAGCGAATCTGATAATGTTAATAGCTACCAAACTTCAGGTCAAAACAAAAGCCCAAGACATGAATTATTTCATTCCTTGCAATGAGTCATACATTCGCAGTGTTATACCAAAGCTGAAATGATAAAATAGATTGAAAATCCTGTCAGAAATGGTTAGGCAAAGCATTATTCACTAATACTACACGCATTACACACGCAATTGGTGTGCACAGGATTTAGCCTTGTCTGTCCACCAAAGGCATTAACTGTCTGTCTGTGAGATCTCACCCAGTGCCACAGGCAGCCGTGCCCAGGCTGACGGTCCCAGCTCTGTCTGGGGTGTGTGGACAATACACAGGGCCACAAACCTGGAGCTGGGAGTTGAGCCTGGAGAGGTAGAAGACGCCAGTCTCCCGGGAGACTAAAATGTAATTGTTTTAGCACGGTGGCTAGGAGACCCTGTGTTTAGGGATTATGAAGCTATTTAATTGACTCTGCAGTAAGATTTCTAGTACAACGTTTTATTATTATGAACCATTAATCTACCTGGAACACTTCTTGTTGATTGAAAAAAACCCAAATAAATACATTTACAAACAAAAAGGGAACAAATATCATCTAGCCAGAAATCATCTGAAGTAAGACTTCGTTCTAACTTAGACTGGAAGAATTGTTCTCCTTCAGGAACTGAAACAGAGCTCATCCCAGGCCATTCCCTGCATCCCCTGTAAGGATGTGGGCAGGCAGGAGTCATAAAACCGTTTTTCATTCTGTGAGCTGTTTTATTTCCTCCCTAAGTTTGTGTAGTTGGTTTCTGTGGTGCCCCACGCGAGCAGTGCAAACTGTCCCCCCTTGGCAGCTCACCTGCCCTGCCTGGTCATTTGGTTGGGATTTTTCCACAGATATTCCACAATTCGCTTTTGAGAGGAGACCATCTAGAGAGCCTATCAAGCTTCAAAAAGCTGCCTATTACAATACATTCTTGATAATTATATTAATGAACATGGCCACAAAAAGACTTTTCACGGTACTTCAAAAGCATAATGCACCAATTCCCTAGGAACGAGAAAAGCACTGAAGTGGTTTGGTACATTTTCAGTTCATCCTTAAATAAAAAAATTAAAAGAAATTAGGCAATTAGCTATCTCAGCAGTCACCGACACATGCAGAGACAACAGGACACTTACCATTAAGCAAATAGGTATGGGGGACAGGCTTTAACATAAATAAAGCTGTTTCAAGCAAAGGAAAGCAGATCAATAAAAACTAATTCCTGTCACCTCCAATCAAGGCTAAAAGATCAATGAAACTTAGCAAGAGAAAAGACAGTTAAATGAAAAAGGTTAGCGCAGAAGAGCTGATTTGTTTAAAGAATTCCTCAAGTGCCTAGCACTCTTTTTCCTGAGAGGTCATGCTCAAGTTTAATGTACTCTTTATTTTTCCTTCTCTGTTCTTCTCAAATGAGCAGATTGTGTTGAGGGCCATGAAGAAAAAGCTATTTATGCCCAGAACCAGCAGAGCAGACACAGCTGCAGCACCAGCAGCCCCACACGTCCTGCTAATGGATCTCGCTGGTGTGGAAAAGGGACACACAGGGACAAGAGCACCCACACCGCGCTGGAGGGGACAAAGGGCTGGTCCCTGCTGAATGAACATTCAGACCAGGGATTCCCTACAAGGGCTTCTAAAAAACCTCACGTCTAAGTGTGTACAAACTGATGATCGCTTTTTAAGAGAACAGGAGAGTCAGCAAACTGTAATGAGCATCATTCATCATCCATTTGAACTAAATTTGCATCAACCACCAAGAGATTAAATAGTAGATGTGATTCAGGCATTACGCCTCAGACAGCTTTCTCCTTTCAGGCAAACTGTTCTTTGAGGTTGGAGATTAGTGCAGGAGAAACAAGTTATCAAGTGAAATAAAGCTCAGGAAACTAGAGAAGATATTAACATCGTCCCCAAATCATATCTGTATATAGATATTATAGATAGGTGAACAAAAACTGATCAGTTCTACATGTGCTCAGCTCTATGTGAGTTGTTAGGGTATTACTATCCGTTTACATAAAACTTTGTTAAATCAAAACAGTATTAGCCTAAATTCCAAATAGAAGATATTCAGAAAATATTGAGTAATATGTAGCTACGTAACCCTGTTTTATCAATAGTTATAATTAATAAAGTATTAATTGTGAAAAGTGCTGATGACATGGGGATAGAGGAAGAAATTTTAATATGAAGGAGCAGCAGAAAAGAATATGAAACACTATTTGATACCTCTATTGATCTTATATTAATTGCCATTGTGATGACTTTTCTGCCTCTGTTGAAATAGATGGAAGGAAATACAGAAACCAAAACCATCTTCCTGTATTTCCACCTATCAACTTAGGATTTAATTCCTATATTGAACTGCTAAGAAAGGTACTGCATGTTATTCGGCAGTATTTTGAGACTGAAACATGCCACTTGATATTGATGAAACTACCTTTACAGAACATGTGAATGAATATGAATGCAAGTTTGCAAAGGTGCCCTTTTAGCCATAGACCCTAAATTAAATTTCCAGCAAATCCTTTTAGAGTGGGTCGGCATTCATGTTCTATAAAATGTGGCTCTCAGAATTCAATATAAAAGCTTCCCTTTATAAATCCTATTTATGACTTCCTTCCTTTTACTATTTTTTTCCTTTTTTTCGTTTTTTTTTTCTTAATTACAGCAGAGGGGCATTAGTCAGTGTAAGTCTCCAGAGAGCTATACACAAAGTCATCTCCGAAATTAAACCAAGAGGAAGATGGCAGAAGGCATTGAGCTCCGGCAACAGACAAGACTGACTAATGTGAACAAGTCAGGCAAATTTTCTGGACCACTGTGACTGAATGAGAAAAGGCAAAACTCCAGGAACTGTAACCCTACACCTTTATCTTCTTTATCCATTTTCTTCTAAAACGTAAACATTTACTTTCCATTTAATTATTTACATTAAGATCTATAAATGTCACTATTTAATGAAGAATGTAAATTTAAATCAGAGGTTATCTTACAGAGATTGTCATGAGCAAGAGCCATTTTTCCTCAGTTCTGTTAACTTATTTAATGTGATTTTACACATGCATACGTAGCATCCTTGGAGTATTTCACTTTTTCAAGGCCACAGAAAATGTTCAGGCTAGCTACTGTTTCCCCTTTCTTTGCTTTTAGGACCGAGAGTACATCTTGGTTGAGTTTGACATTTTGGAGGAAATAAGATGACTTTTCCTGAAGTTATGTATTCCCTAAAGGAATTTAAAGGAATAATTTACTTAAGAAAAATGGTTTTGGGATGCTTTGGCTAAATTTTGCAAATGCACAGAGTCCAGGTGGCCTCAGCTGTCCCCACGAGGGCAGGGCGAGTTGTTCACAGCAGGGAGAGACTGAGATAAGATCATCACAAGACGACAAATCCCAAAGAGGTGGCTTACACCATGATTATGATGATTATATTTGAAGATAGTACTCACAGAGTCCTGATCTTTGGCATGTGATTGAAACTGGTAACAGGAATACGGGTGATGTTGTTATTGTTGAGAGTACTGTTAGGAGAGAAAAAAAGAGAGAGAAAAGAGAATAATACATTAATCAATTATTTATATTTCTTCACCAATACACTATTTACAGAAACAAGCTAAAACTCTTGGTAATAAATCTGCTAGGCTGCGAGCAGTAAGACACACTTGATGGATACCTCTGACAATTGTGATGGATCAGGAAAGATATTGTTGGGACAAAGCAACCATCAGCTGCATAGGAATGGATGAAGGTTACTATTTCCCATGTCTGAGTACTAAGGGTACAGGAGATGAGTTTTTATCCACTACTGGGAAAAACTGGGTGCAACGTGAGCAGATGAACGTCAAACTCACACACGGTGATGGGAAAGCTTTGTGCTCAAAGCACTCACCCTCACACAAAACCAGAGCCATTGACTCACAGGTTGCAGTTTCCACGGACAGACAGCTCCAATCACCCTTTTGAAAACCCATGGATGGATGCGTACCCTCTCTTTGGTTTCCTTGCGAAAAAATGTATGGGTAGTGGAACATGCCATGGTGAAGGCATGTAAGGATTTCTGCTGCTCTAGGAGACCTTACAGAGAAAATGCTCTCAGCTGTTGGTAGGGACCCCCTGAGCGCTTATGAAAAATGAACTGACTCGATTATCATCAGCTGAGTGTGCTGCTCCCATTTATGTAGCTCCTAATTATATCAATGACTCTCTAGCAAATTAGAAGCTATAAAGTTTATCAAGATGGCACAGGAAATGAAAGCACTCCAACGGGGCATAATTGCCATCCTCCAAGTGCACCGAATCTGCAAACACAGTAGCCCAGTTTGTCATGACAATTGGATGTGACGGGTGATGCTCCTGTGTCCCAGCAAAGCCTGTCCTGCCTGTTGGAGATGCATGGTGCCCACAGCACTGGGGCACAGAGCAAACTCTGCTTTGCACAGGGGAGCAGCGCTTGGGCAGAACACAGTGCTTCTGTGCATGTGGATGCGCTGAAGAAAACACCTGGGTATCAGAACACTGGCCCAGGCTGCCCAGGGAGGTTGTGGAGTCTCCTTCTCTGCAGACATTCAAACCCGCCTGGACACCTTCCTGTGGAACCTCAGCTGGGTGTTCCTGCTCCATGGGGGGATTGCACTGGATGAGCTTTACAGGGCCCTTCAACCCCTGACATTCTGGGACTCTGTGAACCTGAAGGCACATCACCCTTCCTGGAACTATTTAGTTGTTCCGATGTTATGTATTTACACAGGACATTTAATCAAAAGCTCTTGAGGTGCTCTACAGAAGTTAACTAGCCCTCTTGGTCATCTGCCAATTTAAAAACATTTTTACAATTCTGCACAGAAATCTTTGGCAAAACCACCATCTACAACATCAGCAGATTAAAGCTAAATTAAGTTATACCCTATTAAGACTGTTTTGTGGTACAGAGGAACACACGTGGGCACACTGGCAAAGCCGGGAGGTCCCAGGGTAACACGGCTATGCCCAGGCACATCAGGAGAGGTGTGTGCCAGGCTGTGACACGGAGCAGTGTGTTTGTGCTGCTGCCGCAGCGCATCCCAGCAGGACACAACAGCACCGCGGCGTTAGCGGGATGTAGCCAGCACAGCAGCACATGGATGCACCATCGATCTGCTGCCAGTTTCGGGGCTGACGTACTCGAGATAGCAAACTGCACCCAACAGAGCAAAATTACCCTTCCTTTCCCAACCTGTGAGCAGAGTTATGTCACTAAAGGCAAAGTTTTGGAAATCTGGAATCTGCGTGTGAGGTCTGTTGCCAGAGATCTGTCAGGCAAGGCACACATGTTCACACACCAGGCTGATAAGAGCTGCAGGGCTCAGTGCATTGTGGCTTATAGTATAGTATCTGGTATTCATTCCAGATCCTCTGGAAAACTTGATGCTGCCAAAAATTGGACAAGAAACACATAGCTAAGTATTGGGATCAATTGTTATATAAAATTATGGCTTTGTGTATTCAGTTTCTCAATATGCAAAGGCTCGAACACAGCCTATTCTAAATTTACTGGAAAAGATGAAGAGGGATACACTGCAAACCAAATGCTTTTGTGGACGGTTAGCCAAAACAAGCCGTACAACAACTTCAGAAAGTGAACAAAACCTCTTGTAAGGGTGCATACATATATACATCAACACACCCACCCCTCGATATCTATATTTATTTGCCATTTGCATTTGAACATGCACGTTGGGAAGTTCAAACAGGGCTCACAAATGGAATTTCTAATTGGATCACCATTTTTTTCTGCAAACATAAAAATACAATTCACTGTCTGCCTCAGTTGCCTGTTACATAAAAAACGAGCGATGCACTCAGTTGGAAGATTTTAGGTGTACACTGATAAATAAAAGCCACATGTAAAGTCAGCCCACAAAATTTAAATCACATGCACAGCCGATGCCTGAATAGGTCACACTCGGCACTACAGGAGCCCGTGGAAGCCGCAGGAATTCTAGGGAGACTGTCTATTGATCTCAAAAGGCCGTGGATTGGATTCAGGCGGAACAGGACGTGACAGCCACCCTCCTGCTGCGCTGAGGGCAGAGAGCACATCCCTGTCTCCCAGCGCAATTCTTCATCTGGACGCAGAAAGGTCAGCCTTTACCGCCCGATTCGACGGTTCAAAAATATTGTATAATTTCTTAAAATATTTGTTTAACAGACAAAGCGTTATTCCAATCACGCAGCGCTTCTACTCACATAATATCAGAGTGGCTCACGTTTTGCCCCTAATAAGCAAGGTTTCCCATAATTCATCAACAAATATACAACCCTCCTCCTCAGAATCCTAAGCCGGTGCTGAATTAATATTCTCCTTCAACACAAATTTCAGGGATAACTCTAGCAGATAGCTATTGCACAGATGACTTAGTAGCATACTATTTCATTGATATTTAAATGTTAACCATAATGAAGGCAATAAAACATCTATGATAACAGCAATTATTTCAGAACAAAGAAGGCCAAACACTGCAAAGGGCACTAATTGACAGTGAACTGTCTGCATTCCAGCCCGGCTGTAGCTGGGGGAATTTAACCTCTTTGGCTTTTGAGCGGGGACATTTTCAGGCAGGGGGGTGCTCCAGAAGCATTCTGCAAACCTTCCCGACGTGCACAGGAAGCCTTTCCAGCAAGGATTTTTGAGAGTACGTGTCCTGACACATAATACAGCAGCACTTTTAACACGTGAAGGGGAAAACTAAATTCTGCTCCAGTCATCCGCTAGCTGCTCCAAGGCCTCGGTCTCATTTTGATCCAATAAGACTCAAATCCATAGAAACAGAGGCACAAAACACCACGAAGCTGTGGGAAACACAACACTTCAGGATGTTCTGACTTCTCCAACATCATATGGGGAAACCTGTATTCTGCTGGGTTCTCCCCAGCCTTACACCTCCCACCTCTTCCAGAACTCACTATACCCTTGTCCCTTGAAAAAGCACTGTCCTCGCAGTTAGGAGAACTCTCCCTGTAAACTGTTCACATCCAAAACGCTGAATCAGGACGCGGAGGTTATAGACAATATTATTTATGCCAGCAAACTTCCCACCTTGGGCCGTGATCCTTGGCAGATCTTGCAAGCTAAGCAGAAGCGGACTGCAGCAGTCCTGAGGATCCTCCAAGGACTGCTCCGAAGACACAGAGCGTGGGATCAGCAATCTTCGAGGTGGTACATCCTCCACCGCTATCAGCTGTCACCATCCCACCGACTTCAATTTACAACCCCAGAGGAGCTGCTCTGCTAACTCACTCCCCTGCCCAAAGTGGGGAGAGGCACGCGTGGAGCTGCTCTCTTCCTTCTGAGGAATAAAGATGATTTATAGCCCCTACTAATCAGATTTTTTAAAGGCGAGAATGCTCACTCTGCAATCCTGTCACGATTTGAAAGCAATTACTTATCTCATTCCTCAAACTTCTTGTGCAAATTTAACTACATGTGGTTGCATTTCTGTCCTCTTCTCACTTGCTCTAAATTCATGTACACCACTGTAGTTCCCTGACAAACAGTAGTTTATTCCAGACTCAGTGTAATTACATTAAAGTCATTAACCTACAGAAAGTACTGTCATGTGTATATTTTTAAAAATAATATTATGTCTTTACTCATTTCTCCATCCTCCTGAATAGGAACACAGGTGCTCAGGACTAGATGAGAGTCAGAAATAATTATAGTCATAATACTAGAATGAAATCACACAACTTCTAAGGAAGATACTTTGGAAAATACAAAAAAGGACAGGATTTAAATTTTGAACCCTATTAATAACACAAGGATATTATTTTAAAAACTCAGGAACTTTCATGTTCTGTGGACTAATCCAGAGAGCAGAAATCCCAACACAAACACTCTCAATTCTGTAAATTACAGACTACACAGAGGTTTTGCTTCTCTTACTTGGAATTCAATTAATGATATAATTTAGAGTATATAATGAATGTCAGAATGCCCGTGACTTATTAATCTGAAATAATACTACCTTCATTAGAATATATCTACTCACTCTGTTCCAGTTAAGTACTAGACATGAACCAAAAGGATCTTCCGGCAATGATGCCAGAAAAAGTTATACAACATAACAGAACTATCTGAAATATTAACCATTCAATTTCTTCAATTAGTACTTCAATAAGTACAGTGTAAAATAGTGACTGTCTTGATGTTTCCCAGTCACATTTCAAGTTGGACAATAGGTAGGAGGGTTGGGTTTTTGTTAAACACATAACAGTGTTTGATGACAACACCACCTGTGACATCCCAGCTTAAACAAAAAGTTAAGGTACCCTATTTTATCATTGGCAAAAGGAAAAACCAGGATGCAAATGCCCATTTCTCTAAGTACAAGGCATTTTCATAATGTACATATAAATTACTAGCTGTGCATCAGTACAACACCCACAGTGATGCTTCTTGTTTACAATCTGAGTGGGCCGAAATGAAAGGGGAAGGGGAGAACAAGCGGTATGCTGGAGATGTCCTTTGTTTTTTAATGGTAACAGAGACTGATTTACTTTCACACTCCGTTTCTGCAGCTAATCAGATTGAGAAATGATATGGTAGATTATATTTTTGATTAACACATTTCCCCAAGCTTTAAGAAGCATCTACCACAGTTACTAGAGGTCTGCTGTGCTGGCCATTTGGGGTTTTGATACGTGCCAGGCTGCTTTTGTGTCACATTTGGTTGATCACAGGACACTGCAGCACTTGCAAAATTCTCAGAAAGAAACGATCAGACACATGTATTGACAGGTAAATGGAGACAGAGATCTGAAAAGGCACCTGCTCATTTATTATATTTCTGGTTTTGAATGCCTTTTACGTTTGGGCACTAGAGACTCTTTACAAGCTTTTAGCACACACGATTTGATAGCAGGAACCCTGCAAACAACAGTCCTCACTTGGCAGCTCTCACTTTTGTGCATCTCTGGGCTTCACTCTATGTTAAACAATGATGTTCATTGCCTTGTCCTGCTCAAGTCTCTCCCAACACGCTGTGGAAAGAACAAGGTGCCGCGTTACCTCCCTCTGTGATAAATCTGTATTTTGAAAGGGAGACTCTGAACTGGAGCAGAAAAGCCAAGGGGGCTGGTGGGGCAGAGCCGGCCCAGGCCCCGCGGCGCTGGTAGCGCTGCCACGTCTGACATTTCCTTCTGTCTCCTCCAATTACACCGCGGCTTTATCACAGACTGCGCCTCGGCTCTGTGTGTAATCCGTGTGTTGTGTGGCCATAACACCATGTAATTGGGCCTAATGCAAGATTATTATCTCTGTGCATGCAACGGATAGCTACAAATGGTGCATCTGCAGGCTTGTACCATTCCCAAGAGCGAATTACTGTCATGCTCCCCGATTACTGCTTCTCCCACAACTGCCGTGGTTTCCAGGCTTCCTATCCCCAGTGCAACTATACATCCAGTAAATGAGACTGGCAAATTTATTAAGACTTAACCAAGGCATCTCCGAGCATAATTAAGCTTCTCATGTAAATAGTTTTCTTGATAATGTTATTTCCGTTCAGAAGGGGGTGAACTGATGCTAAGAAGGACCGAGCAGCTCAGCTCAGGATACCAGTGGAGCTCAGAAGGGAACACAACAGCCTGGCCCTGGCAGTGACAGAAACACTTCTCCCAGACCCCGAAGCTTCGGGTGAAGTGGGGCATTGGCAACTAAAAATATGTGAAGGAACCTTTTCACAGTGTAGCTGCAGACTGAAACTGTTGAATCCATGCAAGATTAGACACCTCCATCATTATTTATGTACCTAAAGAAGAGCATCTTGGGGTCTGTCTGAAATAACAGAGATGGAAGATGAATATGGGTGACTGCAACAGCAGCAAATTTTAAAACTGACAGTGACAGGAGCATAGAGCGCTATGCTAGCAGATTCATATCGCTTTTACTCCTCATAACACCTCTCTCCAACTACAAAGAAGCCACTGCAAATGGAAAAGAAGTTCTCTGTTCCCGATATTCCAAAAGGGTTAAGCCAAGCAGTAACAGGTTTAGATTTCAGAAAGGGAAATTTTTATTAGATACGAGGGGAATGTTTCTTACAATAAGAAAAGGAAAACGCAGACGAGAGCTGTTCCAGAGTGTGCAGCCATCGGCTGTGATGAAAGCCTGAACGAGTCCCCGGTGGGAACGGCACGGGGCTCGATGGCCTTGCCCTGGGCTGGGACAACACAGGACAACTTCAGACCCCTTCCAGCCCTACCCCACCACCCAATTAAACTAAAAGCAGGTGCATTTCGCCAGTTCCAAAAAGTGAATCTAACTCTATTTTTAGCAATAAAACCAAGACTTGAATTTTATAGACTGCCATAATTAATGTTTGTAATTGACTTTGAGATTGTAGGACAAAAGAAGCTATATTTTCAATAGCTGTAAAGAACTATTTTTCACACAGGTCAGAAGGCATTTGCATTAAATTAAATATTTACTGCTTCTCATGGCCTCTAACAAAAAAGCAAAGAGGCTTTGGCACTCTGTCCCTCAGCACTGAGCGCAGCCCTCAGCCTCGGCTTTCACTGAACCCCAGATTTGCTCGCTGGGGAAGTTCCAAATCTCAGCTGAGTATCTCAGGAGTTCTGGTGAGTCCTGGGTGCCTCTTGTACTCAAAGCCTTTGGTCTCCCCACAGACTGTTTAAGGTTAAAGCCCAAAACTACGGTGTGGGCACATCACGAAAGCAACTGATGCTGCCACTGATTGAACCATTACTCTCAACCATTAGACAACAAAATGATCTCACAAGGGGCCTTATTCGGCGACGTATGGCAGCAGAGCTCTGATCTGACACCGTAAATTAGCAGCAAAAGCAAGAACAGCTGGGTTTTTGTCTCAATATTTGTACCCAACTCCAAAATGAGTTGGCACTATACAAGTGCTATTTTTAAACACAATGTTAGCCCAGGCAAATCATCTTCTAAATAGTCTCCAGGTGACATGTAAAATCCACAGAAATAAATAACGAGTTGCCAATTTGTGGTTTCTGTACTAGCATTATTCTTTTGCTGATGGGTTCACAAATGTTCTCATCACAGCAACATGAGAGGCTCTAGAATTGTTTACTTGGGAAGCTGACATCAGGAATACGACTGGTCTCAAGGTTACAGAGGAAAGAAAATGTTCTTTTTAGAAACGTATGAAAAAAATAAAATAAATAAGCTTAGCAAGGAATTATGCACAAAACTGCCAGCAGTGTTTACTGCTACAATTGCCTGATTCTTCCCATCCCATGGCTGATTTTAATTTGCATATAACTGCCAGATTTTAACTATTTAAGCTTATTATAAAGGCCAGATGTTTAGGGCAGACTTTCCCCCCCCCCCCCCGTCAAAGGAGTGAGATTAGTTTAAAAAACTTCAGGCTCTGGGGAAACCAGGTTATTGCAATAACAATATTTTGTTTGTTGTTGCTTGGTTGGTTATTTTTTTAACGCCCGTTTTGTCACCCAGCAATAACCAGGGTGCTCACATTTGCCTGTAGCGATAACTTTAGGGCATATTAACTTAAGTCCTGTAACTGCTGCGTTAACCTTCCCTGGAGCCTGGTTGTGTCTTGGCTGGAGTCTCGGGGATGGCGAGGTCAGGAGCTGAGGCTGAGAGCAGAGCAGAGGGCAAGACAGGACCTGCAGCGAGAGAAAGGTCGGGCAAGCTATTTGGGTTGAGATATTGGAATTAGGAATCGGTGCAAATGGGTAAAAGAGGCCAGAAAAAAACTCCTACAGGTCTGTACAATCAAAGATGGTATTGTATGTATACAAGCAGGACCAAAATTAAGGATTCTGGAGGTTTGTGTCTGGTGACTGATGCTGAAACCTTTCTAATGTTATCTTTAGCCCTGCATTTAAGTTGTATGTGCATATAGGCATCATTATGGCCGAATTTACTTATACCAATGCACATATAAATAAAATAAGCTGAAACAAGATAAATTGGGAACGGAACAGAATAGGCCAAGCCAAGTCACGCTGAACTAAAATATAATAAAGGTTATACAGAAAATGAGGGTACACAGTACATTTCGGTTGTGGACTTTGTTAGATGTTAAGTCAACAATATCATTCACATGGTCCTGCATGAAATGGCTTATCGTCTCCTCTCAAAGAAGTCTCCTCTTCCTATATACAAAAAGACATATCATTTTCCCACACTATGAAATCACCTCTATTAGCTGTAAAAAATACAGGTACCAGTTGTATCTCCCAATTCTTTCTAACGCCTACACCCACTGAGAGCTGGAAAAGCTTTTTAGAGAAATTTCCATCAGCTTTCCAGTCTTTTACATGACATCCTAATTCCGGCAAAAAAAAATACAAATTCAATTCAGTCTGAATGGAAATCTTAGTTCTGAAAGCATTTGTGCAAAGACAAAAGAATGCAGGCTGAAACTATTCAGACACTCCTTCAGTTTTAAATTAAGGATTCTCCAATGAGTTATTTTTCTAAACTCAAAAATGGCACAAGAAACACTGCTTTTTTGAATAAAGACATTTTCTCAAGTCTTTGCCCACAGGCTACACATTCTTCAGCACACTGTATCGCAAATGACTGCTGTGGCTCTAACTCCCATTCAAATCCATACTCTTCTGTAAGTATGTGGACTCCGAGAAATAAAAGTATTTGTGTAAACACTGAATAAATGTTTTACATCATCAGGGTCGTTTTGATGTTTCTCTATGGTACCCAATTTCCAGGGCTGGTATTATTGGCTAGAACCACTGGGAACAAGTCCAGTTATCATAATACCCAGACCAGTGTCCACTGAAGTCACTGTAATCGTGCTGCTGATTGCAGCAGGGAGTGAATCTAGTCCCTGTGATCTATTTATTTATGTCCAGATTTTCACAGGAGCTA
This sequence comes from Patagioenas fasciata, assembly GCF_037038585.1. Lineage (NCBI taxonomy): Eukaryota > Metazoa > Chordata > Aves > Columbiformes > Columbidae > Patagioenas > Patagioenas fasciata. Next base: position 16,221,903 of record NC_092533.1, on the reverse strand, counting down.
CAGTGATCAAAAAAGGAATTCTATTGTATTTCAACTCATCCACATTGAAAAAAGAATCTTCTGTTTAATGAATTAATATAATTAAATTAACAAGTTATTTTAATATAAACTAATTGTTAAATAGATATGCCTTTTTTTTCGGTTGTATAAATATTTTTCTTCACAAATACAGCTCTCGGTGTTACCCAAGTGCATGCATGTCAGGTACTGTAGTTTATGAATTCTGTGCTACTCCTGCCAAAATCAATGGAAAGTAGATTGGGTTCTCAAAGCATACGGCGGTCTGAAAGCCTACCAGAGTGTATTTATGGAAAGGATGAAAAAGAATCAACAAGACAGAGTCAGATCATACAAACCTTCAGTTTGACGCATCAGTACTTCAGCAAGATAAATCATTTCTCAGACTCCTGCCCGAACGGTTGTTTCTGTTTAGTCCTTTCTGAAGCTAAAGCAGTCTTATAAACATCATCCCATTCAAACACAGTCCAACTCTATAATTTGAAAGGAACAAACAACCTTGGCTATTTGTTGAGGCTGAAGGCAATTCATGATGGACATTTCCAAGATAGAAGACTTCAGCATGCCGGCAGCTGAGTGCTGCAGTTTTCTTACAGGACTCCACCAAAAGAAATTCTAAAGAAACTGATTTAATTTGGATCAGAAAGGAACAGCATCATTCTTCAAAACCATGTTTTAATTTGTCTCATCCCGAGTACACTGCCACCTTAATGCTACAACCTCATGGTAAAAGCCTCTATTTTGATAATGAACATATCCTATTCATACTTGCCGGCGTAACACACCCAGGAACAGAAAAGCCATTCCAAGCGGCAGATAGAAATTAGTTGTCTTTTCAGAACTAGAGAAAGGGGCAAAAACCAGACTTGTCCGTGCATTGTAAGAGGCTGCGTGACGATACCCAACCTCTTTGGGACCGCCGCCGCGCCGGGCTGCTGCCACCTCCCAAGTGCCGCAATGCGGCACAGCCTGCGGGACCGCGCGGGGCGGGGAGGGGCGAGCTGGCCAACCCAGACCTGCCCCACAACAAACACAATCAGCACCTGCAGCAGTTCAGCCCGAGTCTCTGGGCGTCAGCGCAAAAGGTTTGACAAAAGCCTTTTAGGCAGCTCCATGGCTGCCAGAGCCCTGGGTTTCCATGTCCCTCCAACAGCAGATCCACCCGCTCCTATAGGTGAAATAACGGCCCTGGTCGCTCTGTTCAGGGCAGCCCCCTGGTCCCAGGAGCTCCTCGGCTCCCCGGGCATTCCCAGCGGGAAGAGACCATCCATGGCTCCGGCAACGCGCCAGCGGACCCGGTGCCGCACGGAGCCACAGAGGCAATGCTCTGCTCTTGAGAGCGGAGGAAGGAAAAGAAGCGAATCTTTTAAAGAGCGGACTTCACCTCTGCTGCCAAAATTGCATCCTCAAAATGCAAGAGATGCAGACCGTATTTCGGGAATTATTTTATGTTTTAACAGTCTGTGATGGCCCTACCTGCAATCCACACATGCTGGAAATTAAGGCTATTACATAGGCTCATTTAAATCCACATGAATGAAACAGGGAATGTGACATACATATTCTGTGAATTCAGACTTGCATGTATGAACAGTTCTTAAGGAAAAGTTACATTTATAGAGGAAATAAATGTTTTGAAAGAACAAAGACAACACGTAGTTCCTAGACAAGGGCAATTACATGTTTCTTGGTGAAGCTGGAAAGGGATCTGCTTTCCATCAGGAATTAAATGTTGAGCTTATCTTCTAACAATACATTAGACAGCGCTTGCAGGCATCACACAAGGAAAAGGTCAATATGTTTAAAAACATATATCTTTGCAATTTTTAAACTTCTCCCAAACACCACTTGCCCATGAGAAGCTGCAATACCTGCTTATATGCATGCATGCATATGCAATACAGCTGAGAAACCATAACAATTTGAATAACGAATACTCACGGTGTTTCATTTGCGTTCAGTCCAAGGAGGGAAAAAGTGGAAATTAAAATATATACAGAAAAAAATTCAAAGCACTCATGATCTGTTCAGGAATATTCTACAAGCGCAACTAACAGCTAAATAAAAGGAGTCAACTGTTCTCCATGCATGGCTGCTTCCCCATAATATCTGCATGCACACAAAAGAAAATATAACTACCATTAGGGGTGGTCTGTCCTAACAGTTTCAGCCTAAGTATTAGCTGAAGCGCCTCACCTGATTTCTAACACCCTAGCCGTGGTTGGGAAGACGGGGTGTCTCAGAGATAAAATGGACCCAACCCTTTTAAGACACCACTGAAATTGCCCAAGGAGCCAGTAGGAAGCGCGGGCGGCGGTGGCGGGGGCTATTCCCCTCCCCAGAGCCCGCCCAGCACCAACCTCCCCCTGCACCAGCGGGGCTCCCGGCGGCCCCCCAGCCCCGGCGCAGAGATGCTGCATTGCGGCAAACATCCATCACGGGAGCCAAGTCCAAAGCTGCAAGCAAGAGCTGCTCTGCCACCCTCCCTTCTCCCCCAAAAAAAGCTCTTCTGGTGACAGATGCAATCTAGGATTCTAATGGTAAAAGATGCAAAAGCAAATAAAACTTTCCAAGCTGGTGAACAAAGACCTAGTTCGGTACATGCTCCGACATCCTCTCAGAGCAGCCATCGACTTGTCTTCCATGATGTTCTCTTGTGTTCTACCCTCAAATAAATGCCCATCTCCGCCAGTCTGGCGCTTGCAAACCCCAGATACCTCACACCACCCAGCACCGTGAAGATGTGCAACTTAAAAAACAACTGGCACTAGTGTTGGTTGTTTCCTTCAATGACTTGATGCAGCCACCTCATTTGATGCCCTTTCAATTGACCAAGCTATTTTCTGAGGTATCTCTACAATACTCAAGAGTAACATGGTATATCGCAACAAAGGGTTCTGGATGAACTTAAAGCATTTCAAAATTCATTACTAAGGGTCTGCAGATGTCCCGAGCATGGCCAGCCATCACCCGTCCATACTAAACCAATGCGTTTGGATTGGTCACCCCAAAACTGAACCTCGGGAAATGCATTTCTGCTTCAAAAGTATCAAACCAGTTAACATGAAATTGCTTCATTTATGATAACTCAATTAGCATAAAAATTGTGATTATTTGGCTTCAAATTACTTTAAAAATGTTTCATACTTCCATCCTTAATGTAGCTCTTATGTTTTCTTTTTCTTCACCACAGAATTGGATACACTACATAAAGACTAATTTACACTAATTATATCCCTTTCTTTTTAAAGCTTAAAAAAAATACTTTTCCTGATTTGAACATAAAAATACCTTCTCTTTTCATTATCTATGCTTACATACATATATACTTACACTAAATGCATAACATTGTGAACAGCAGGAAAAAGACACTATTCTGATTTTTAGAACAGAGGCAGTTTCTAACTACACTTCTTTCAGGTGCAGATGTAATTACCTACTTCAGTTGAAAGGTAGTTCTCTACACATTACTCTTTTGGTTTCTAATTTACTATGGATACAATATTATTGTCCCAGCTAAAGTACTGAATAATGCTAATAATAAGTAGTTTATAGTACCCTGATCTCAGAAGCTACAGTTTAAGGTTAAATATCTGACACAATGCTTGAAGTGGTAAACCAACAATTGTGGTATACAGAGCTCTCATCATTATGATACTCTCTCTTACCAGATAAATGAGACTTTTGAGCCCTCTCTTGCATAAAGACTGGCTCCGGCACAGCCTTTGTCTGTGTTGCTGCACCGGCACAGCAGAGGGACAAAAGCAACCTCTGAAAAAGACACACCTTTTACATCCCCACACGTCACCAACAATACCTCTCCTTGCACACAGAAAAGAAGGGAACCACCACATGCTTTGAAACAGTTCTTTTTTTTTTAAATCATCATTTTTTTGCTGTTGTGGTGACAGAGCAAGCAGGAGTTCCCACATTCACCACCAGCTCTGGACCCCAAATGGTGTCCAAGAGAATCTTAGAATGTCCCGCGCTGGAAGGGACCCACAAGGTTCATCGAGAGGCTGAGGATGTGCTGGTGTATTTGACGTTGATAGCACAGAAGCCTGTGCCACACAGACATGCAGCCTTCACCCCCTTATTAACGCCGACAGGATCACAGCCAGCTACTGCAGCATCGGCATCCAGCTGCTTTGGGCAGTCATATAAACAATGAATTCCAAATTACGGCAGAAAATTACTCCTCATCCACCTTGTACTTGTTACTTTCCCTCAAGAACTCCGTCATCGCCTCAACTTTATCTGCAAGGAGTTTTATTCCCATCATAGTCTTCAGTTCAGCTTTTGGTTGAGGTGTTAAGCTGCACATCTGCATTAAATATACAGTTGAGTGTCCTCTGGATTAGGTTGTTCACATTCATTTGACTTTGAACAGTCAAAATGCTTGTTCTACATCTTTTATATTACTGACGAAGAAACTATATTAGTCAAAGGGGAGGGAGGGCAGGTCACAAGATGAGCAGAGCATGCAAATGAAACAATTAATATCATGGGAGAGAAGGTTTGCCAGAAATGTCTGTCTCCTGGAGTTGTGACTTTGGAGTCTCAGAGCAGTGACTGCAGCACCAATAAAGGGCTTACACCACACAAGCCATAAACCCAGGCTTCCTCAAAAAGCATACTGGTCAGTGATTCATGAAACTAATAATTCGAACCTGGCACTGCTCTTATCTTGATAAGTTCTGCAGCCTGCACAGCTCCAGGCTATTCTTAAAGGGAAAAAAAACCTCCAGCCTAATGGGAGCAGGAAAGGAGAATGAGCACAGCATTCAACTACTACATATGCTCCAGGAGGGGAAAAAATCCATCTTTTCTAAATACATAATATAATTAGCCATCCGCACTGAGGACTGATAGAAACGTTCATCAATTTGCTGGGACATGCCTGGAATACTGCAGGATTAGCAAAATCATTGATCAATGAATTTATGCAAATATATTCTCCCCATAAAGAGAGAGTTACATTACATCTGTAACAGGCACCAGTGATTTTCAGAGGCCCCCTCTTGCCCACTTATTTTACCTCAGCTGGTCTCTGACGGAAAGCCCGTCACCGCGGTGCCATCTGGACAGTGTTGCTTTCACCCTGCCGTACTTCCAACCTCACATTTTGTAAGATGTTACAGAACAGAGGTTATCTCGGAGTTCATTTCCATATCTTGAGCAATGACTCCAGATCTCCCACCAACATGTGTCAACAAATAAAAACATTTCTTATTGAGCACGCCACCTTTCCTCCATCGGTTCTTTAGCTAATTATGCATCTCATTTCACTAGGGTCCATTGAGGGGGGCAGTAGCTTTCTAAATCTTCTCTAGGAAAAGGCATTTCTGTAGCTAATCTTATTTCCAACTGATTTAATTAACACAAAGCTTGTAATAGCAGCAGCCGGGTTCGTCAGGAGCATTTCTCCTTCCCTTGAAGATCTACGGCGATACAGGAGACAGGAAGAATGGGAAGGGCATAAACTACCGGACAGTCTAGTAAGTAATGGAGTAAAGAGACACAGAAATTATCATTTGTCCACTTGTATACTCTGGGTGCATCAGAATGACTTTTGTTATTTCTCTGGCATAACCTGATTACCTGTGATACAAGCTCGACAAGGAAAACTGGGGATACCCTTAGAAAAGCCAAACTCCTTGTATTTTACCTAACTGGTAAATACTTCAATTACTCTTCTACTGCCAACAGTTACTCCCTTCAGTTCTGTTTTTATGACACGTATTAAGCACATGCTGACTGATGAAATAACTAAAGATTTTGAGTTCATTTTGCTCATTTACATATATTTGAGCTAACATCTAACCTTGGAGGAAAACACACACACAAAAAAACCCCAACCTACCAAATCAGCCCCAAAATCCAATCATTTTAATTATGCCGTACTCAAGTATGCGTAAGTAAAACAGCTATGCACAACATTTTAAATAGAAATCTCCTTCTCATTATTGTATTTAGGTCCTTTGGTATCAGTTATAGGAATGCAATTTGCAGACTTCAAATTTGATCCTGATTGCCTCAACCAATCATAATTTCCAGCAAAATAGAGGAGGAAATCACATTTGTGTGGCATTTTCAGGCTTTCATTAAGCAATGACATCTCATATATTCAGAATTATGTCATGACTTTTGCTCCCTGACTCTCCACATTGGGAAAACAAATAAAAATCTTCTATCTAGCTAGGACATGCCCAGAAGAGCGTTTTGCAAATAAACAGAACTGACTACAGAACTGAGTGTTCAGCATGCAGAAGACAAGCAAAGGAACAATTAAATCCTGGCTGTAGCACAAAATAACAATCCACGTTCAGAAAAGTTCTTAAAAGTTTGCCAGGACAAAAGGCAGTGTTCATTATAAGCGTGCTCACCCACGACATCTCTATCAGAAATTGCACAGATTATTAATCTTTTTATGAAGCACAACGTTTTGTGACAGGAACATACAGGGAGTGGGGCCGCAGACACCAACTGGTCGGACGGACCGCGCTCTGTCCTGAGAACACGACTCGGTGCTGAATGAGAGTCTGAGAAAAGCCAGAGCACGGCACATGTAGATGTGGGTTCTGGGCACTCGGCGCGGGGTAGGGAGAAAAGGGAGGTAGAAATATTTGGAGTGAAAAGGTTCTATTCAAACACTGACGGAAAAATTTTAATTACTAAGAAATCTATTCTTTTCGCTCTAAGATTTTGGGCATAGAAAGGTGGTGTGTTTTCATTCATGTTTACTATTTACAATCTGAAGAACTTTCATTTTTTAATAATATCAAATACGTAGGGCTCATTTGGAAGTTATGACATAATTGCTGTGGATATTTGGGTGACTCTGCTTGCGCTTCACTATTACTTGAGAGTGAATTATCACCATCTTTTACAGCCAGGGCTGAATGGCAGACTCCTGTCGCTACAGTCTCAATGACGCAGTCAGTGCTCATTCATTTCAAAAAGCAGGGGAAAGCCGGGAAAGAGGATTTTCAGGCTCAGAGACATTACACGAAAGAGCTACAACAATTAACATAACCAACAAAAAAGAAAACCCCAAATCATTCCATATGAGCTCCATACAGCGAGAACTCATTTGCCTTCTTTATAGAACATCATCCACAGTCCTCTTCAGATTAGCTCTTGTTATGATGAAATCTTTTGGTTTTGGGAATATTATTTCCAGAAAATCTGCAATGAATAAAATGTCTCGCAGCTCCACTCCCTCTGGCTATCATTGCAAAGTAGGAGGGAAAACAACTTTTACAATATAAAACCAGGAAAGCGCTCCACCTAAGCTGCCAACAGAGACTCGTAGTTCTTTCTGTCCTGTCCCCATGGCACAACTGCCATGTCACCACTCAGTTTTTAAGCTACCCAGTGAGACAAAACAATAATATATTAAAAGGGGTTTTTGCTAAATTGAGTTTTGCATCTCACTGAGAAACAAATACTGAAAACACAAGTATTGTTCAGCACTTCCAGTCCAACGACAATAGCATGTGCATTCACTCCATATGATTATATAGCTTGACTGAGCTCACTGAACCAACTTGCAATTAATTCCTTTTATTCTGAGATTGAGGTGAAATTCTGAGCTCTGAGCGTTTTATCTCATATGCTTCATAGTTTTGGAAATAAAGCTGTGGACTGATTTCTAATTTAAGCAGGACAGGAACATCGTATTGCCACACACCATGAGGAATACTGGACAATTATTTGAAGAATTCTCTAGTAGGTGGGGTTTTTTTGTGTTTTTTTGTTCGTTTGGGTTGGGTTTTTGTGTGCGTGAGGGTTTCTTTAATAATCTTTAAACATGCTTACAGCTACGCTAATACATATTTCTCAATAATACTGTTATTGCCAGATATTGCCACAGGACATAACTAGAAATTAAGCAGAGCAGAAAACCTTCTCCTGCTAAAAACGACACTTTAGTCAGTGAAAGTTTCACACCAATTTTCTTCAACTTTTCTGCACAATTCTATTCCAACAGGTCATAAGTTAGTTAATAGCTTTTGCCACTCCTTTACAAATACATGTCCCTTTTACGTATTCTTGCTGTTTCAGTGGTTGCACGCACCTTGCTGTGTCTTGGAACGCAAGAACAAACCCACCGCAATCTGCTTTATAGCCTTACAAAACGGGGAGAAGGAAGTATGTCAACAAGAAAAACCCCCATTTTGACAACAGATTAAAACCAAAACTTTGACGGGAAGCCATAGAGAAAACCTGACGCAAAAATGAGCAAAAGCAGCCCCGATGCAGAACTACCAGGAGAGGATGTTTAATTAAACGTGTCAGTTCTGCGTGCCATGGCTCAGACGGTATTCTCACCTTGCTGCAGGGGCAAAGACAACCAACACAAGGCACCAAAGCACTTCATACTAAACACTTTTACAGCTTTTTAACCCCAAACTCAGAGTTGCCAGTAGCACCTGCATTGAGGTCTCCATAGGTCAGAGCACAGGAGCAGGGGCACCTTTGGGGACATTTCAAACCCAGAAGCTCCTAAACAAAGAGGTGACCAAAAGCCTGTGTTGGCATTGGGAGCGCTAGAGTTAGCGACGCATCGTACCATGCCAAGTACTGCCATTAGCCTCAAATTTGCTTATCCATAATATAGGAAAAAGAAAACAAAACTCGTAAATGAAAACAGTTTGCTCGACAAGCAGAAATAAGTAACATGGACCACGGAGTGCCCTTCATTGTGACTTCATTGCACGACTTCCTTCTCTTCCCACGTCTATCAGATCACCAAGCTCCTTGAGCTCAAGGTTTTTGAGGAATTCAAGGGCAATGAGAAGTGCAATCTAGAAACCATGGTGTTTTTAAATAGCATTCTTAATTTTATATGTTTTTTTAGAGAAATGCTAAGCATTTTGTCTCTGTTCCAAGTTATCTACAGACTATAGAATTCGGTAGACAGGTAGGTGTGCAGAGAAAAGATGCAGAAAGGTAAATGTTTGATATCAGAAAGGTCACCAGATTTCAGTAAGATAAAGAAGAATTACATTATTTGGTATCCTGGCAAACTGTTTAAATGCATAATTAGATTAATTTTTGCCAGAATTATTAAATATTTTCTACAGATTGCATCGCAGGTTAAAATTTATCTGCATAAAATACATAGTGGCTTTGAAAGGATGAACTTTATTTTTACTTCTTAATATTCTTTGATCATTCTAATCCCTTTAATTTTTTAACATTTATGACTGCTTTACAACTGAAGATATTATATTCGCCAGGGCAATAAGCAGAATTATTTTGATAGCCAGATTTAAATGTTCAAACTTTATTTGAAGAAAAACTTGGTAGAAAATTCAAACTAGGTTGGAAATATGAAACTCACATTTTGTGACTGCAAGAAAAATACCTTTAGAAATAGATACTATCAATCTATTTTCCCATCTTTTAGAGTTAAGATTGATTTTTCCTGTAGCAGTATGTCAGTGTTGAAAATTAAAAATACATTAAAGAACTGATTATGATTTATTTTATACATCCTCCTCTTCTCCCGCCCACAAATCACTAGCATAAAATTAAGCAATTAAAAGCAGGGAGGTAAATAAACTAATTCAACATCTAGTACATGCTGGGGAGAAAGAATGCATTCCCAGCAACTTTTCCAGAGCCTGCAGAACTCTGTGTATTACAAAAAAGGCTTCATTTATTGTCCAGCCTATTTTAGCGAAAGTTATAGCACAGTCTGCTCTCAGGGGAGGACTGATTCACTCTCTGCGGATATGGAAAACCAGTCCATTAAACAAAAAAAAAGTCAATTTTATAGGAATTTGTGATATTTTTTTCTTCCTTTCTTCCATCCCACAGTAGACTTTTCAATCTGACTGACAAGTACAAGTTTATAGCAGTAACACATTACTTTTCCTAAAAAGTGCTGGTAATACAGAATTCAGACAATAGTCTTGATAACATGAGTTCCCAGATCAGAAACTCTGCAGATACCTCCAGCTAGCTCGGTGTGAGCAACACACACCTGGTCACCGCCAGCACCCAGCCTGCGAGAGAGGGCGACCAAAGGTGGCCCAGCCGTGACAAACACGCAGAGCCACCCCCGAGGTCCCTCAGGACGCCAAACCTGCTTCTGCTGAAGCCGACGGCCAAACTCCTCTGAGCATCACCGCGGCGTGGGCACGGCCCTTGGGGAAGAATTCCGGCCATTATGACACGCGAGTTCAGGTCACCGTGGCGCTGGCCGTACCGCCCGGGCGATGCCTCCAGCTGCTGGATCCCCAGCACCGCGTGAGGCAGAAGCCGAGCGTAACCATCTACCATGGACTGTCTCACACCGTGTAATTTAACAGCAAGCTCCTCCGCAGTCTGCGCAAGCCTCCTCTGCTGTATTTACATGTATTCTGTGCTGGAGCGGTGTAACTCCAGTTTGGAAACTGAGGGTTCGAATTTTGGTCCCCCCCCACCCTGTTCCTCTCCATTTTGGCTAAGGACTCTGTGCTTTCACAAGAATTAACACTTTTAGCTTTGCAGCATTAACTTTTGGGTAAAAAGGAAAGCTTTCCATCAGTTCATATAGTCAAAAGCTATTCCAGAAAAGGTCTCTAAGCAAACAAGTAACTATTAGTAATAAGAAATTATCTGCTCAGATCCTGAGTCCTGGGTGATATTGGATTTTACATTACAATGATAGTGCTCTCAATCTAATGTGCTTCATCTCTGTCAGAGTCACCTTTCACTGTCACATCCTTTTATTTTGGTCTGTGTGGCAGCATTAACAGCTGATGTGTGAAGTTTGTGGTACATGAAGAGCACAACGTGGCGTTACAACATTTCAGCCCTCAGAGCAGGATCCTCCCCAAAACCAATGACTGCACTGAACAAGCCTGCCAAACGCCCGTCTCTCCTCCCTCTGACACACCAAACACCTTTCAAACAGCTTTTTGTCTAGGGCAATTGTCAGATATCTCGTCATATTGTTCCCCACGAACCTGTTACCCGACACGAGGCAGACCCGGCCGGGTTTGTGGCTGCAGAGCACACATCGGACGCACTTGGAATCCCACTGAACCCCATCTGTTCACACACCAGCCAGCACGGCAACGTCCCCGCTCCTGAGAAAAGTCGTCTATTGTGGCTTAATTAGCACTAACCCCAGCCTGGGGGAAGCGTGAGCTCTCACTTTGCTGCCTACACGCCCGGTCGGAGGTGGGCAGGGAGGATTTCAAGCCCCCAGAGCCACCGCAGCCCGGGCAGAGCCCCCCCCGCCGCCCCGGCACCAAGTCAACTCACAGGATCTCCAGGTCGCGCAGGGCTCGGAAGGCTCCATCTTCGATGCAGCTGATCTGGTTGTTGTCCAGTTGCCTGCAGAAAGGAAGGGGAGAGGATGAAGGCTGGGGCCGGCACGGGCAGAGCCGCCTCGGAGCGCCAGGCTGGGGGCTCCCCCGTCACCGAGGTGTCCCCTCCGCCCCCCGGCAGCGCCGGCTCGGCCGCCACGCCGCTCGCCGCGCTGCTCTGCTGGCTGCCGCCTGACAGCGCGGCACGCCACCGCACACTGGAGCCTGGCAGCTCTCAGGAAATATTAATTGCGCCTTTTTTTTTTTTTTTTAAAGGCAGAAGGGAGTAATTTCATTACATTAGGGCATCCAATCCATTATGAGCTTTTACCGTCATGTCACTGAAACAATTTCATTAAGCTAAAGGCCTGTAAATCATTGGAGGTCACTGGGCTGCCCTCCGTGACCTCCCAGAAAGCCTTTTCTTCTTTCAGTGGAAGTTGGAGTCCTCTGTCCTGACAGTACTAAATCTCCAGGCTTTATCTGCCCGAGAGCTGTGAGAGTGCATGGGGAATATACCAATTCCAAATTAGACTCGACTAATCTAATTTTATAGTCTTTTTATTATTCTAAGCACCAAATGTCTGTGGTGGTTCGATGCCTCTCTGCATTGTTACTGGTCCCATCTGGTAGCCCGTTCTATTGAAAGATCTCTGACTAAACACAGATTCTGTCTAACTGCATCAGGGAGAGCAATCCAGTGACAGAAAGCATTATACGCATGTACACTTAAAGCACTATTTTGCTTCAAAATGTGTAATTTAATATTTGGATGGCGGAGGTCTCTCATTTGTCTCCCCGCATACACGATTTAAATATGTTTTACAACATACGCGGACACAGCAGTGCCGCTACATCTGTCCCTTTTGCTTAGAAAATTGAAGTTATAAGTCACATTTAAAATTCAGTGATTACGTTTGCTGACATCTGATCCTTTAAAGTTCACACTTAGAGAAATAAAATTATGTACCTACCCACATGTAAGTACAATATCTGCATCTCATAAAAAGCAGAAGCAGGCTCCTGACTGTATATTATACTGCTCTTTGCATAGCTCGTACTTTAGATTTGGCCAGGCAGGGAGCGTTTGGCCTCTGTGTGTAAAGTATCATGAACAAAGATCCCAAGATTGTATTGCAGCTTATGGCTACTATCACAAAGTAATAAATATATATGCAGAGATAGCAAATACATTACACTCATAAATAGACAGAGCACTACAGTATAATCACAAAACAAACTTTGGGGTAAAGAGTAGAAGGCAATACAAAGGTTTAAACGAAGCAATGGTAAATATAATCTTTATGCAGCCCTTTAAAGATTGAGTTTGGTCTACTAACATGGAACACCTTGAATATGTATATACGGGAAACTTATCCTTCGTAATGTAGTCTGGTCTCATTTTTTACAATTTAAAGTGCACAAAAGACCATGCACACTATAAGGTCTACCTTAACTTAGCGAGCATAAAGCCCAGCTATGGTTTCTCATAGGTCTCATAACTTTGAATAACATGCTGAATTTGACAAAACTTCAGCAATGTGTCCTATACTGACAGATACCGGGATGTACAATAATCCAAAATTGATTTTTCTGGAGCTAAGAGTTCATGCATAGTATGTGTACATAAGTATACACATACATATTTATGTTCTTTCTGTTTCTCCCACCACCTAGGAAAGATGCTAGAAATGATCTATTTTTGACTGCTGGAAGGACCAGGGCTTGCTGAGTGGCTTTTTCCAACATCCCTGTTTAATTGTGTGGGTCGTTAAATATTTGTTGCTCAAACAGAAAAAAAAAAAAATGGTGCATTTCAGGCAGAATAAACTTAAAATGAGTTAAATATAACGCTGGTTGCATGACTAAGTACTTCACACTTCAGTTGGCTTTATTAAACACAAAGTTGGCACACGTTAGCATGACGAAGAGAAAGGCACAACTTCAGAACCACCTCTCTCTTGCACAGAAAGTACTATATATTGCCTATTTTTATTTGAGTTACACTATAATATTGATTTTTCTGCCAAATAGACTAAAATAAGCAAATAAACCCAGTGTGCTAGTCAAAAAGCCTTCTGATTGAAGGGCTTCCTATGCAGTGTATTGGGTTTTTTAAAAACCGCTACTGTCATAGATTGATTTTTGTTGAAAAAGCGTAATGACAATCATATTTCTCTAGGTCCAGCCACGCTAGCGCTAAAACCAAGTTTAGTCCGTGTGATTCATCCCCAAAATCACAGCCAGGGAAGCCTCCAGGTGCCCAGAAGACACGCACTTAGCAGGATAGCGGGAAATAGGGAAACTATTCCTTCGAGATAGACCCTGATTCTGCCTGCCCCATAAACTCGCTCTGCGCAGTCTCTGGAGACACCCGCACGTTTAATGCTGCTTTGGAACAGAGCTCACGACTCCTGGTATCTATCACGGCAAAACATTCACATCTGTGTTTAACTCTAAGCATGAGAATTTCTTCTCAAAAGGAACAGAACTATTAGTTGCCTTAAAATTAAGCATGACTTTTTAAGACCCTTCAGCTCCCCATTTATTTCTCTGTGTGTAAAGATGGAAATTCTGTTTCTTTGTGTCTGTAGAACACCCTGGTGAGTGTCTAAGCGGAGACTGGAGATTTGAGAGTCTAAAGCCTAAACAACATCTTCCTTCCAAGACCATGTGTTTAAAGTTTCGAGAAAACCTCAGGTAAAGCCATATAGAAAGGCAAAGACAGGTGCTCAACACATCATTTTCTACCCGTGAAAACACGTGGGCGAGCAGCCAGATCACATCCTCAACGTGGCTAAGCTGTGCATGCAGCTCTTCAAGGTGCAGAACAGACATGCCTACCATTTGTTGAGAACATCTTACCGTAATAAAACTAATCGTACGCAGATAAAGTAAAAATTCTGCCTTAAAAAAAAAGGAAAAAAAAATCAGTATTTCAGAGCAGGTGGCACATACATTTCGTTGTGGAACTTGCAACACTGCTCTCATTCCTTAACTGGTGCTGTCTGAACGCGCCCTCACCCGCACACGTTACCTGAGACACGGATCAGCTGCTCCAGCCTTACAGGTAAAGTCAAAAAGGGGTCCCAGCCAGCAGAAGAATTTATTCAGATTTAAATGCCATTTCCATTTGTCAGTGTTCATACCACTTCTAGAGGATCTTTTTCTCCTCAATACTACGTACAGGATGTTATGCATGTAATGGTGTAATGTGATGGTAAAAAAGGTCAGATAACACAAACTGAGGTTTAAGACACAATTTCAAAATGGACAAAGTGAGTTTTTATGCCTCCATTCCCTCCTGCCTTCTGAAGGAACACAGCACTAAACTCAGACTTCATCTAAAAATACCCCGTGATTCAACTGCCTCCGAAGAAAATAAGGGTTCTCAGGCAGAAAAAGCGAGCCTCTATTTAAAGATGCTAAAGGATGAATGAAACCGCAATAAGCGAGCTGTGTGAAATAGCAATGCCACACATGTGGCGCATTATAAGAGCTATAAGTCAAGACAAGAACAAATAAACACAGCCAAACTTGGAGCTCCCAGGTTTTTGCTAAGTGAGACGGATATCTACCTCTTCCTTGGGTTAGAGCGTTTCGGTGAAATGCTGCATCTCTTGAGCATCAGACCCGGGCTGGGTGATGCTGTCAGAAGGTTCTTGCTCCGATATCGGTGAACCAGCAGCTTGTGGGCCACTGAGCCCCCCTGTGACCCACCAAGGGGCACGAAGAGCATCACCAGGATCTCACAGAATGGAGCAAAACACTCAAGCATGGAAAATACTCAATGGGTACATGGGGTTTAGGTGAAGCGTGACACAGACAAATGCAAACAAACAACGGGAGAATTCAGAAAACTGTTCGGGGGAAAAGGCGTGTTTCGTAAGGTAGAGCTATAATACATCATGCCATGTGTATTATTATAATCTGACTCTAAGCATGACCCAATAGTCTCAGTTTTATTAAAAGGCAGAAAAACTATGTGACTAAATTATATGCAACTGATTAATCATTGTCTATCTTTAAAATTGATGCTTTGAAGAAAAACACTTGGACACAAATCACCTCTCTATGAAATGAGAAATAATGCTGCATCCTATTAGATTTATATCACCGGACGGTCTATGGTTCGGCCAAGACACGGCTTTAACTGTTTAAAACACTGTTCTCCTGACAGGGTAGAACTGCGGCTTATCCTTTACATTTGTACATTATCTATCATACGTGAGAGTGAAATTTCAAATAACATTTGGAAGAAATAGGATTTTACAGTGTTCATATTCTTTTGCCATTTGAAGCGATTCTTGAAATACCAAGGCTTGGAGTTTTTGCTCACAGCAAAAGCTGATGTCATTTTTATCATGCTACTGATTTAACATTAAAAACAAACCCATGACCCCCCCCCCCAAAAAAAAAACCCCAAACAAACAAAAATCCACTGTTCTAAAATACTAAAGAATTGAATTGATCAAGGGTAAAATTTTCTGACACCAAAATAATCTAATCTTTTACTAACATTAAAAGTTAGTCAATGTTTAAAACCCTACGTTTATATCTCTAGCAACGATTCTTCATATTGTAACAACTAACCTGAAGCCATATGTAAGAGCTTTTGGTATTCTTTCTGCAATTAGCCATGCTCACATTCACGAAGAAGAGGCCCTTCAAACATCAACATTCTCAATAATAAATGATATATTTGGTGGTTTATACTTTGTTTCAGTGAGGGATTTTATTTACATTCACAAACATTACGAGGGCAACTGCAATGCTCAAATGTTAATCTGGTTTTTAATTATACTGTGACAGGAGTTTAATTACTATAACCTCTTTATATATGTTACCCAGAATCTAGTTAAATAATCAAATAAAAGCCTGTATTAGCAAGTACTGCACTATATACTTTTCAGATTTCTTTGTCATATTTTATGTGTTTAGTATAAAAAGAAGTGTAAGAATAGTTGCACATTTAAGAAAGTTCTACACTTACAGATACAAAATTACTACTCTTATAAATATCCACTGCTATAGATCCAAGATTAAGCAAGAGCCGTTTCCTTGTTAATAAAAGGCTTGCATATTTAACCAGAAGTATCCATATTAAAAGTTTTGTCTTACTGAAATGGAATTCTCAATCGCTATTTCACAGGAAGGTGAATTCACCCTAACTTACTATAGAACTGTTGTTATAAAAACAAAACTAATTTTGTTAATTACATCTCCAAAACAACCTTGGTTTGGACAACAGTTTTTAACAAGCCTTTTGCATTTATTTTCTAATTCTGGGTCTACGCCATCACTTTCCTGGACAGTCGACACCCTTCAATAACCTGTAAGGATTAGACAGACACTCTATAACGTTTATTTTCCAGTCTCCAAACCAGTCCTTACGTAAGTTTGAGAATGTTAAAATTTCAAAGGAAAGTGACCCAATATTCTGTGTAAAATTTTTTACCTACCCAACTAAATTCCCTGTCCTTAAATTAAATTGATAAGGAAGCACCATAAATGGTAACAGATAGTCCTTTGAACTGAAACTAAATTTGATTAAATTGAACTAATATAAAGTTATTACAAAGTAGCTTTTCACGCCTTTTTAGTCTTTATTGTTGCTTTACTGAGATCATTCTATAAGATGTTGATTGAATGACAAAATTTAAATAATTGATACATTAAATTCAACATTAAAACAATTAATGAGTGGAGTAAATCAGTGGTGCAGAACACAAATAACAGAGCGGCTGTGATCAAGCTGAAATCTCTCTCTGGGATTTCTACAAGTGTTCCAAAATGTATTTATTTGTTTCTTTCTCCTAAAGACGTGGTTTTGCCAAAAGCTATGGTTGAAGCACTGTGCACAAAGAGCACATCCTCGCGAAATAATCAGACACAGCCATATTCTCTGCCTCCAGCTTTCATACCCAACCTATGTTGCCAGGCTGTTCAGTAAGGGGGGAAGCACATCTGATGTGGAGGGACAGAATTGCTTACAAATAATCACTCTGCAAACTATTCAAAAGTATTAAGTATTCAAGGTTTTTTAAAAATTACTATTATTATTATTATTATTATTACATTAACTCACAATTCAAAATGCTGCTGTCACAAACCAGGCAGTGTGTTAGCTTAATGCAAAACTTAAGTGACAACAAGTGGACTCCTCCTGCCTCCTCCCACAAGAATACACACACACAAACCCAAGATTTCCTTCAATAGCTGGGGGTTTAGAACATTTTTTTTTCTGTTTTTAACTCCCTCTGGTTGCTGATGTAACAAATAGTGCATACCAAGCACAGAAATGGCTGTCTCCATAGCAATTGGGGCAGGTTTTGTGGTTTCCCTAGTTACTCTTGACTGATAACCATCTGTTGTTCTCCTCTGCCATAGCCCCAAAGGGGAATAGGGAAGAAATGAGGAAGATAAAATGGGTGTTAGAGGATATGGAACTTATTTACTGTACTGTTTTTTACATTTTCAGAAGGTTTGCACTTACTTGAATCTCTGTTTCATTTATTGTTACCTTTGGTTGACAAGTATCAAATACCACATATAAAGAAAAGTTCTAATTCCAAAATGTTACTAATCATTCACCTTGTTAATAGGAAATCATACCAGGGAATCACGTTAGGAATATCAATAGGAAATAATATAACTAGTGATGTTACTATGTGGAAAAGTCGAAAATAAGGCAATTGCATAGAAAAAATATGCAGATATTTAATCTAAATAATTAGTAGAAATTTGTAATGTCCAAAGAGCATGGGGTAGAGGTGGCACAGAAGGTTCGCACCCTGCTCGCTGCTGCAGGTGGAACTGGATCACTCAGTAGCTGCCATTTCCACCCTGACCTGCAAGAACAGCTGGAAGTCACCTCTGGTTCCACCTCTGTGGCCAACACTTCCATCGAGCCCTGAGCCCCTTCCTCCCCATTCGCAAGCCTGTGCAGTGTCCTAAGGGGCACAGGAATGGTGTATCTGCAGGGACAGGCTCCCCATGGCCATGTCCCTCCTGCAGGACAGCAGCACCGCTCCACTTGCCCCACAGGCAGCCCCAGTGGCCCCGCAGCCCAAGTCACACAGCGAGGTGCGTACTATGAGCAAGGTCAATCTTTACACAGACTCATGTGCCATCACAGTATTACTTACACGGAACTAACAGCACATAAGTCATGCTCATTTTGAAGGAAAACCAAATAAGCCTCCGCAGGCTGGCTGTTACAGCCGATCAACATAGCAGCATGCAACTGGGGTTTGGGTTTTTCTCCTTGAAAATGATTCTGTGCGTATGTTCCGTGTAGTAACAAATCCATTACAGAACCAAAACTGAAAAAAGAAAGACACAGAATGCTTCATCCCTTAATATTAAAATTTATATCAGCTGTCACTTGTTCGAGACAGACACAATTTGTTTGGCGCTACCCGTATCTCTAAACCATGGCTTCAGCTGCAGGAAACTCTGTCGAGTGCTGCAGCAAGGCAGGTTATTGCTGTGCTGGTTCTCACCCCCAGCACAGGACAGGAGCGGACAGGACCGGGGTGACATTGCCACTGCCCCAAGGACACGGCACAAGAGCATCCCCGGGGCACTGAGGATGCCCGTGGGCACCCGCGGGATAAGGGACAGGATGCAGCAAAGCAAGGGGATGCTTAGCAAACAACGTAGCAATTCACGTGTTTCACTGTTTACACATTTTTATCATTAATAATTCACTAAATTCAGCTTTGAGAGGAAAACCGGGGCTCTCATGCCTTTAAGAGGCTTAGACTTTTTCAGCAAACATGAAAATTGCATGGCAGGATAGAGGCTGTGGCAGGGAGCAAATGCAATAGACCTCGGCAATTAAGCGAAGGTGAATGTGCCCAAGGGCCAGACACCAGAAGCTGCACTCTTACACATTTAGGGAGATGACAGGGCAAAAAGGAATCTTGACATTCAGTCTCCAGACATCTGTCCCCTTTGAAATCACATATTACATTAGAGTAATTCTATCACCTGCACTCGTACAATGGCTTGAGATATGTTTTCTAGCTCTTAAAAAAATTAGGAGGAAATAATACCAAAATAGTAAGTGTTGTGAGTAAAATCACAGCAGAGTACCAGCCTTGTTACACGGTGGGTAAATTTGGGCAAACCAGTAGAGAATCTTGAGGTTTTGTGATGTTTTTGTTAAATTAGAAAATTAATATTAATACCTAGTGGATGAATAGGCCAGTTATATCCATAAAGGGATGAAAAATTTTCAATATCTCAGTGTCTCATTTTGGTTTGAAGGATTATTATTATTTTCAACGTGGTTGTGTTCAGTCCCTCAACATCCAAGAAGTGCTAAAATACTGAAACCCACAGTCACTGGAGTATCGTTAACAGATGCTACACGTTTCAAGATGCTGCATTAGTTTTAAATCACTCTGACACGGGTTTCCAGTCCTGATCCTGCTTAGCACAAGCTCGGAAGCTTTTCTACAAGGCTCCAAAGAGCATCTCATCTTGAATACTGCTCTAGGCTCCAATTTTAGGATAAGTGGCACTCCAGAGCACAAAAGCTGTGGGGGCGGCTCCTTCCAGGTGTTTTGTTTGGCTTTAACCCTTTTCTCTTTTACTGATCAGGCAACAGCACTCGCCTTTGAGACGTGAACTTTATTCTAGTAATTTCTGCTGTAAAATTTGCCACCGAAAAATAACCAATGAAAAAATAAGTGTTTGCAATTACTTTAAGAGAAGGAGACGTGGCTTAGCCAGAGCTTGTCTTGTTCGCTGCCCACCTGTCCAGGCATTAGTAAAGACAGAGATTTTGTTTGTAACACACAAATGCTCCAAAAATGGCTGAGGTGCACATGCAGCTCCAAATTCTGACTCCTCACTTTGCTTTCATGTTTCTCTGCTTTCCAGGTATGCGACTTCCAGGTTGTACAGGAAAAATAGCAGGAGACCCAGGTACATCATATAACTGAGCTCCAAAGGCTGCTGCCCTCTCACCGATATAAAACAAGGCCATCAATAGATACTATAAAAACATCTGAGATTTGTTTTCCAGTGGTTGCTCCAATGCACATGCAATGTCCTGATCCTCTGTACTTAAGAGTCTTTATATTTGTCATTTCTTAGCATCACATCTCATTTTGCAAGTCAGATCTGCGGTTGACTTGTAGTCAATACTAGATAAGCACGTGCACAAGTTAAGGAATCGGTGCTAAGGCTGGGAGAGACGTTAGAATTTATCGTCGAGCTTCTGAGCTTTTAAAGCATTTACATCAAACTTCATTCTCACTACCAAAGGCGATGAATTCAAGTTCCACACACAAATTCCCACTGGAATTACTTCTTATGGTTGCAGCTCTGAATCTGCACTTCCTTGCCCCAAATTTGCTTGTTCTCCTATGTGACTTCAACCAAATAAGTTAACATAATATGTGCTTTGGATTTCTGCATTACCCACTTAGGCTACAAAAACCTTGATGAAAGGGTGGGTTCTTGCTGTGCACTTTTACATATTTATTTATATTTGTACTATGTTCATAAAAATAGCACCCTGCACTTCTCTAGGCACTTTGCTTATATACGTAACTTACGTAGTTATGTGTGTACATTTGCTTACTCATATATATATGTATATATGTATTTCTTTATTTATGAGTAAGCAAATAACACTCCTGTTAGTCTGAGAAGGCTGGTAAAAGGTTCAAAAAACCACTAAAATCTTCCAGTTTTGTTACAGAATCCCAGAATGTCAGGAGTTGAAGGGCCCTGGAAAGCTCATCCAGTGCAATCCCCCCCTGGAGCAGGAACACCCAGCTGAGGTTCCACAGGAAGGTGTCCAGGCGGGTTTGAATGTCTGCAGAGAAGGAGACTCCACAACCTCCCTGGGCAGCCTGGGCCAGGCTCTGCCACCCTCACCATGAAGAAGTTTCTTCTCATATTTAAGTGGAACCTCCTGTGTTCCAGTTTGTACCCGTTGCCCCTTGTCCTGTCACTGGTTGTCACCGAGAAGAGCCTGGCTCCATCCTCCTGACGCTCCCCCTTTCCATATTGATCCCCATGAATGAGTCCCCCCTCAGTCTCCTCTTCTCCAGCTCCAGAGCCCCAGCTCCCTCAGCCTTTCCTCACACGGGAGATGCTCCACTCCCTTCAGCATCTTCGTTGCCCCAAATTAACCATCTCCTGACATATTCCATAAAGAAGATGTCACTCAAACCTTGCCTTTGTGGATTGTGTCCTCCTCTACCATTCAGTCCTTTGTCCAAATCTACACCATTGCTGGAACACCTGCAAAACCCACCTACGCTGTCAATATAATACCTGCGTAACACAAATGGAAGCCCAAAACACCTAACAGGGCATCTACAGAACAAGAAGCGTTAGGAAAGAATAACTAAAAAAAAAAAAAAACTTTAAAGAAGAGTCAAAAGAAAACCCAGAACAGATTGTAGAAAAGGAAAGCAAATAGATGACCTGATATATGAAAGGGGAACCAAAAATAACATTGCTCTTGCTTATCTTAGGACCTAGTAATTATGGCAATTTTAAAATTCTTTGAAAAGTGCTATGGAAATACACAGCAAACTGGATCACAGTTGACCAAAAAACAACCAAAAAAACCCACCCAAACCCATTTTGTTATATTGTTTTCAAGCCAGCCAAATTCACGTCATCTGTGAAATGTTTATCGCCCAGGGTAAGGACAGCAATCCATCCTGCAGATTTATGTTTACAAGCATTTTGGAACAAATGTTCCTATTTGAACACCCATGTGAACCATAAGCATCCAATATGTTGGGATTACTACATTCAGTTTTTGTTAGCACATCTTGAATTTTCTGAACAATGGTTTACAAAATCAGCGTGGCACTACAGTCTATCCTGCAGGAACAGGGCACAGAGCATATGGGACAACTCTGCCATCTATTCATCGGAGAGTGTTTCTTTCCGCCTACATGAAACCATAGGTTTTAATTCATAAAAGCAAATGGCATCAATCTATTTCTGGCATTTATGCGATTGCTGCAGCATTTGAGTCCCTTACCCTTTAATATATTTATTTAATCCACGCCGCAGATGAACAACTGTCAGCAGCATCATGAGGTTTTATACAGTTTCAGGGACTGAACGCAAAACTCCCAGTTCCACTAACCCACATCATTTCTAAATTAAAATATGCTTCCCTGACCTCAGGATATGTAAAATACCAACCAAAAACACAGAACAGGGAGAGTTTCTATCATCAAAAGCTGCTGTAAACTCTCATTGCTGAACACCACTCACTGCAGTGGATAGTTATTGATCCTGTTGCTGTTGTCACAAAGTACATTTGTAAAGGTATAGGTAAAACACTTATAACAGCCCTCAGGTTTTACTGAATTGCAGTACTTGAAAATAAAAATATCATCAAAAACCCTATTGGTACCCGACATCATCACATAAACTTAGTTCTTAAAAGCGACCCAACAGGTGCTCAAGTCTTTTCCCAGCTTTCCTCCTGGATCGCTGACCCTGGGTAGGAAACTCCACAGCTGAGAAGCCCCAGTACCAAGGGACAACCATCATCTCCAGGACAACACGCTCTACAAAACCAGGCTGACAGGTCACCTCCAAAGGGCTTCGTTTCATCTTGCAGGAGACTCGAGTGAGGTAACTTAAAGGTCTCTATTTAGGAATAAATGCAGGACTTTTAATGAACTGAAATGTGAAAGAATTATTCCATTTAACACTGGTACAAACAGCATCACGAAATAACTACATCCCTAGTTTAAAAAGGATATAGATAGAAGATGGCTTATTATTAGAATTATGGTTAGCATTATTAACTAATTTCTACACCTTACATCTAAAATCAACAGCAAATACTGCAGATGCTGATTTATATAAAGGATTTCCTAGAATTTATAGACTTTAATATTTTTGTATGTATACTGCAGGGGTTTTTTAAGAAAAATATTTCATTTTTAAATTAACAACATCAACATTCAGGTCATCTTAGCCACTGTGATTTCTTAAACATGACTGGTTACATGTTCATTCACACTTACTAGCCACCGAATAATGCTTCTACGAGCCTTACAAAATTGGAGCCATTAACAAAGAATCTTAAAAGTTAATTTAATCCACATGACTTGAAAATTTGCTTGCTAGGTGGTATTTTTTTATTTGTACTTTTTTTCCCTGACATTAATCCATAAATATATTCCCAGCAGAGACAGCTGCTTCCTCTGCCAGGACTGTCATAACAATAAGGCAGCCTTGTGCAACACAACTTGGACTCTCTAGTAGGCTTAAGCAGCAAGTTGGGCTCAAAAGACCACACCAGTTACCTTACCTGACCCTTGCAACAAAAGCGCACGCATCTAATTCATACTGAAATGTGACAGCACTTCAATAAAAAGGCCAGAGAAAAACCCTGCCCCCCCAAGTTTTCTTCCTTGCGATCAAAGCAACAAATCTTTGGTAAGTAGGTAAAGAGGATACCTGCAGCACTGGCTTCACAGGACATCTCTCCCATCCTTCTCCGTCATTCTCCAAGTGCTGCTCCCCCAACTCACGGCAAGAGCTCCCGCTTGTCCCCCCGCCTGAACATTAACCCTTTGTTACACTTCCCAGCCGCTCCACAGCTTTGAAAAGCAACGGGAGCTAAAAACCAAACCAACCCCTCGGCCACCACCACCCCTGTGAAAATGGTTCCAAAAGCTGTGAGCCCCCTTACCCCGTGAATGGTTCCAGGCAAACCACTTGACCTCCCTGCAGGAGTCATTGTCCTTGTAAGACTGGTTTTAAAAGCACGACCTAATCAATAGCTGATGCTGCATATGACCTGAGCTCGGGCATGTAAATTAAATACAAAATAAAGCAGTTTCAGGGGTGAAACTCACATACAGGGCTACAGAACGGCCACAAAGGAAAGTAGGAGGAAGAAGGAGAGAGGAAAAAAACCAAACAAATAAAAATCAATCCCATTTCTAAAGCTAATTTTCACACCAGAAAGATCCATTTCCCACCACACATCTTGACAAGCAACTTTTAATGTGTGTGAAAAAGAATGATGTTTCACTGTACCGAGAAGCAAACTGGATGCGGTGACTCGTGTGTTGTGCATCTGGAAATGCAGCATGAACTGCTTACGGGGATCTTGATGCAAAGAATCGGCATTAAGAAATCTTGCACACCACGTCACAGTTCTACAGCCATTAGTTTATCTGTGTAAATGAGTTGCATTCTGGTTTTCACTGAGTTGGTTTCTTTCTTTCGGAAAAGCATCATTGCCTATATTCCACTATTAACAAAGCATGACTGCCTTATAAGCAACTTCTGATTGACAGGATATTGAAACAGAGGGAAATAATCTTGGTCATTCTTGATACTCTCATATTGCTTTAAAAGAACAATTACGAAATCCTCGGTTTCCCTAGTAAAACAAGAGAAAGGAAGAATTCTAAGCGTGAAACCAGCACCTTGACAAGCTGTGCATGCGTATTATCAGAGCGTCGCTGTACTGCTGTTCAATGGTTTGGAAAAATAACTCCAAAAAGAGCTTTAGAAAACCACAAAGGACTGGAGCAGAGGTTACTTCCACAGGAAGACAGAACTCTCTCATTTGTTTCTTTGACATTTATGGGACGACCAAAGGGTAAACAAAAGCAAAATTAGATCCCACAGGCTTTTGGTAGGAAAAAAAAGTGGAGGAAAATGGTATTCGGTAGCAGAAATCAGTTGTACAAATGAGGCCATCACCTAACGGCCCTTTCCAATGCTGCTATCTCGCAGTCACCCTATGTCATCTGGCCTTAAACAAAAAGGGTTTTATTCTTGCCTACCTCACAGCTATTTTACTAAAGCTGTTCTCGGATTTACACCTAGATAATCAACTTTTCACTTTTTCCATTAATCTCGTAACAGATATTTGAGTGCCTGAGGATTCCGTCCACGCTTCACTTAAGAGTTAGATCTTTCTTTATTTTACATTGGAAGAAAACATTGCAGATCCAACTGCAAACACAATTTCTTAGAAATAAAAGAAAACGAGTATTTTCCACAGGATCTTCTCCATATCCATGTGCAATTTACATGATCTGAGCTTCTTTTGAGGAAATTTTAAAACGATGCAGCAATGTGGCTGTTTAAAAGGACTGTATAACATCCCTTGCTCTATGAACAGAGTTAATATATGTTCATGTAAAACCAATTTATGACTGAAAGGCTGTAAAATACAATTATAGCATTAGAGTTTAATTCTTCTTTTCCCTCCTAAAGTGTTTTCCTTTCTAGGCATAACAACTTTGGATTGAACTGAAATGCAGGTGGCTTCATTTTCATACGGCCACTTTATCTCATGGAGCCACCCAACTGCATGATAGCGAAGCCGTGTAAGAGACTGCACCACCGAATGAGAAACATAATCATCCCCTTCTGGGTTCTAAATGTGGCAAGAAAACTATACGGGCTTTGTCGCTGTTGTTTTAAACACCTGGTTCTGCTCGCTCCCAGAAACGTGCAGCCGAGTTCTGGGCTGATGAAAGCCAAGCAGCAGCCTGGCTGAGATGGGGTCAAGAAGAGGGAACATCCGTCTTCTTCTGTGGCCAAGGAAGAGGGGTGCAGGAAATGCGGACCCCCGATCAATTACTGAAATTAATTTTTGAGCCTAAGTCATTGTCTTCTGGAGGAAACAAGAATCCTGATTTGCACCAGTGTTTTCATCACTTTTTTTTAACAAAGACTAAAAATGAGAATTGTGTTATCCAGGAAAAAAAAAAAAACAGTGATGCAGTATTAAGCAATGAGTTTTATTCGCCTGTAAAGGGACAACAAATCCGGGAACACTGTCGCCTGTGTAGAAAATGAAATATCAACACTCAGTCCCAGTGAGGTGGTAAAACAGCTGGAGACGCCAGAGACCCACACCAGCTCTGCCTTGAAATCTGAAGAGCACTTTGGCTCTTCCAAACGCACCCAGGGCAGGCGGCAGCGCTCCCTGCGTGTCCCTGCGCTGCAGCAGCGTCCC
Source organism: Patagioenas fasciata (assembly GCF_037038585.1). NCBI lineage: Eukaryota > Metazoa > Chordata > Aves > Columbiformes > Columbidae > Patagioenas > Patagioenas fasciata. The sequence continues at coordinate 16,195,590 of NC_092533.1, read as the reverse complement.
ACGGGCACAGGGGGAGAGGAGAAAACTAAAAAGAACATTTAAAATAATAACAATAATTTTCTAAAAATGTCTCAAGCAATGGTTTTAACTTCGTCCAGCTGGAAAGGTCAAGAGGAGAAGGCGAACTTTGTCCTGCGGATGGACGGTGTTTACAGCCCCCACTTATTCATGGAGTCTACACTGAAGTGGTGTTGCTGTGCTGTTTTGGCTGGAGCCTGCAAGCGCTGACCCCTCCATGCCCAGCACAGCACCGCAATGATTCCGTACAAAAGGTTTGCATTAAATGTAATGAAGCATATGACAAAATCAATAAACCTGGAATGGTGCGGGTATCATAAAAATGATGTAAATTCAGAGTTCACAGTGGTTATGAAGCTATTTAGAATTATAATTAAAACCAGTGCTATTTTTTTTTTCAGAATAAAAGCTCTTTTTGACAGTCACAGATGAATGTTACAGGAAATTTTCAACAAATGTATTCAAAATTAAGGTATGGCACAAAGACAGCATAAATTATCCAAAGATAAACTGCATGCATAGGTTAGCCTAAAAAGGTATAAAGAAAATCTGATTTTCATGCTTTTTCAACTGATGTCACATCCCATTTTAATCAAGTTTTATATCAAAAGGACAGTAAGAATACCACATAGCCTGTTTTTAAATCATGGTTATTTTCTGGAGTTTGTTTCTGTCACAGAGACTTTCGCAAGACTAATAAAATAGAGAAGGGCCAAATCTGCTATTCATTACTCTCTGTACAAAAGCGGAGCCGCAGTATGGGTGTTGCATCAAAATTTATCTATGCTTTATTAGTATAAAAGAATAATCAGCCCAGAAAGCACTGAGCAGAGCTCAGCAAAATAAGTAAGCAGATAAGTAATCCCTGAAAATATCAATAGTCACCCTGATTTTCCGTAGCTGATTTCAAACCCCAGATAGCGGATCCCATTAGACCTGCGGGGAGGTTTTCTCTTGTCAAGCTCTGGACATTAAGCTTGAGGCCTCATTTAAAAATCTACAGCAATGTCACATTGAGGCAACTGAATTATACACAACTTGAATCTCTAGATTCCTGAAACTGTTTTTTCAATTAGTTTCCACCTAATCAAATGGAAAATTCACTACAAATTTTAAATGAGACCATCAAGCCTGGGGTTCTAACACCCAAACACTGAACGTCTGCAGTCTCCCGTGCAAACAGTTCCCATCCAAAATCCCACTAATGACCAACTTTCAGAGCGGCACTGCTAATGGCTAGAGAAGCAGGGAAGGCAATAAATTATGCAAAATAGAAAGCATAGGGAAGATCAGAACAGAATGTGAAGTAGATGGAAAGGCCAACTTAGGCCTGTGTGGTACGCTTCGGCTTTCCTGCCATCAGCATTAGGATTTTACCTTAAGAACGAGGGAAGTGTTGCCTTAAAATGGTGCTTAAAATACATTTCCAGAAAAGCTAAAAACAAGTGGTATTTATGCTTCTCTTAGGTGTACAAGAAATGTATAGAAATCTAGGGTTTGCCTAAAATATGATATTGAATACAACATATATTGCAGTAAATATACTGAATAGAGAAACTGGATAAACCAAAGTTATGTATAACCTTATTATGGAGGTAGTCAGCCCTGATTCACATCAGAACAATGAAAATTATAAAAATATTAAATGCCACCAAACATACATCCTCCACTACTAAATACTGCAGGTTTATGTACTTCTATTTCATAAGTAGAGCACACTTAAGAGATATTTCAGCTTTTATTTATCTGCCATTTTACTCAGGGGAGAGCAACCTTTACAGTGAGGAAATCTGTTTCTCAGGAGTGATGGTTCGGCTTCTAATGAGTTGTTGGTGACAGATCCCTTGTGGCTTCGTGAAACAAAGACTTCCTGAAATGCAACTGGACAGAACAGCGCAGACATCCACTCTGCTTAATGCAGATGTTTTCATTAAAAAACATAAAATAAAAATCCACAGTGCACGTTCAATCTGTGAAATCAATCTCAAGTGAAGCACAAGTGGTAGTTCAGCACATTCAACAGATTTAAGATCATTCTGTGCTGTTTAGTCCGCCTGGTGTTTTATTTATTAGTGAGGAACATGGGAAAGGGGTTATATAAACCAAACTGTGTTTTAAAAATGCAAGTATAGTCTAATCACACTACCCAATATGACATACAGTTAAGTACTACTTTAAACCGTTCTTTTCCAGTATTTATCATGTGTGTTGCAGAATTTGCAGGTTATTAGTCTGCACATGTTTCTGCCATTGCTCCCTGATGCATTCGGGACCATGACAATCTGTTCAGGAATAAAACAAGGAAGCAACATTCCCTTTAGCAGCTCCTCTCATAAAATAGAGGAATATCCTGCTTATTGGGGCCAAACCGCGCAGCTCGCCATGCGAAGAGCTGACATAACATTACTGCAGAGCATTCGCAAAAATGCGCTATGGAGACTGAAATTAGCTCGCTAGCTAGAACCATCAGCGCTGAACTGGCATCTTTTACTATCAGTGGACAATGCAAAAATCCCACACAGCTTTCTTCCCAAGAAGGTAAATTTGAATAACGACTGCTCCTTACGATATGAGAGATTTACGCAAAATTTTCAGGATTGTAACGACGCTTGAAAAACACCATATCTCTTGACTATCGTAGTAAACTGGTAGAGAGCGCAGCGATACTTGACAAGCCATACTTGACAAGTACGTTTAATTATTTCTATTCTATGGTTGAATGGCAAGTATTACAAATATGCTCTACAGTGCTAGTTGCGATGGATACAAAAATTACATAGGAACAGTTCTATGTTTTTCGAAGGTGAATGCAAAACACCTCCCAACAGGTTCAGCTTTTTCCACAGCCTGTGGGTACCATAGTCTAGAAAACCGCAGAATTAACTCTTTATTCAAACACCCTGCTCACCCGCGGCCATCCCGTGAGTGCGGGGAGCCGGGCAGCCTGTCCCCAGACAGGACGGGCACCTTGTGCCCAGGGCCATCCCGCCTGGCCGTGCACAAACAGCAGGAGAAGAAACTGTGATTAAAAGTTTCTGAACTACCTTTTAAGTTTTAACCTCTGTGTTCCTAACAGTTTTACTTTTGGCCACGTCTGTGGCAGCTGTGATGTTCTGATGGCAACGGGCAGGGTGAATTGCAAGGCACTTTCAACTGGGGACAACGAAAACACAATTCCTCCCTACGCCTTCCTGCCGGCTGCAAGTCCAGCCCCACAGCATTGAGGGCTTTTTCCTTTTTTTTCTTCAACTTTTAATATAAGAAAGACAAGAAAAGTTATTTAGAAAGATCAGGGTATGAAGATTTTAAAGGTTAGTGATTCAGAACTGAACAAACTGGAAGAGAGGGAAGCAAAGGGATGATCCGTGCCGAAGTGTCCTCAGGCAGCACAGCCAGCAGCAGCTGCCCAAGCAGAGCTGGATCCCCAGCCGGTCGGTCCCTCCAAAGGTGGGTCGGGACTCTCACGCAACAAACGAAGCAACCGGCATCTCTGCCGCTTGGTGCGATCGCCCTCGGCACCAGGCCGGCTGAGGATGGAAAGACGCGAGCATCACCGTATCACAGAACATCCACTGCTAACACTCAGACTCTGCTCGGCTGGCTTTGCATATCTCACCTTAAATGCGTTCTGCAAGGAACATGCATGTGCATTTCAATCAATCATAGCTTTTTAATGAGTTATTTGTGAAATATATGCTTTTTGAATTTATTATGAGGGGTAGAACAGATGGCAAAAGCTCAAACTAATATATTCATAAAATTAACTTACGCTGCAGGTGATGTTTCTCCATAGAAGGCGGTAAGTTGGTAACGTGTTATTTTAGCATTATAATAATGGTGCATTACAATGGAATGTCTAGAAAAGCAAATGTGATGGCCACAGAGATCTCCCTTGAATTCATTACGGTCACTACCACAATGAATACCAATTACAGGAGATAGAAAGGAATACACTGTTGGAATACATTGAGTGCAGTGTGAATTTACAGATAAGGAGGAGAAAAACTATTTGCAAATTTTTAAGGTCCAAGTAATATGTTCTTTTCACCCCCTACAGAGTGCAAAAGGCTTGTCTCTAACGAGTATTTTCAAATAGCTGACTGTTTCAATACCTCCGACTTGTTTTGTCAGCTCTGAAAACACTCAAAAAATACCAGCTGAGATCAAAGCAACCTGAAATCTGTTCCATAATACAAATTTAGACTTCCTTCACATTCTCATGTATTGATATTTAAAAGATACTGTGCCTTTCACGCACATCGTCAAATACAGACACGCTTTGTTCAGTCTATAGAAAGATACATAAGCAAACGCACAAGCCAGCGTGTGATAAGCCATTCTCCTCTATCCATTTCATTGCTTTTATTTGAGGCCAAGCACTAACTTCAGTAGACTTATTCCAGATTTTACACCAAACGAGTGGAAAATCTGGCCAACCATTTATCTTCCTCTTTTTGTTTTATTTAACCGCAAACTGCAACAGTAACGCTGAATACCGTACACAAATGTCGAGAAATTAACGCCAAGAATTTCAGAGGGCTCCGGATAACAGCTTCCCTTGAGAACACAGACTAGAGTTGAGTTTGCTAGTGTAACATTTCATTAAGATATACTGTGTATTTATGTACAGCAAATAACTCAGAACCACTTGCTTGCTTTCTGCTTGTGAAATGGCTACACACAAATCAATCATTATTTCCCTGGGTTTATTCATTATTTTAACTTGACAAGCATGTTTAATTATTTCTATTCTATGGCTGAATGGCAAGTATTACAAATATGCTCTATGGTGCTAGTTGCAATAGATAAAAAAGTTACATAGGAACGGCTTCATGTTTTGCGTAGGTGAATGCAAAACACCTCCCAACTTGAAAAGCAGGTTCAGCTTTTTCCAAAACCTGAATGTGCAATTTTGATGTTTAATATTTGTAAAAGTCACATGCATTGATGCTAACAGTAGATGCGCGCAGAAAAATAGGAGTATCTTCCAGGAAAAGCCATTTAACAAATAAAAACCTGAAACTAATAGTCAGAAAAATATTTTACAGCACTCGCACAGCTCTGACTTTTTATATTGCACACGTAATGTGACCAGTAGGGAAGTAAATGTGTAATGACTTAGAGAAGTGGTAAACGTTACATATGTGCTGATGTATTTCTGCATTTTTAAAAGAAATCTAAATGCTTGATTTCTTCCTCCAAAGGAACCTTTAGGGCTATAAAGAAGAACATTACTCGCAATTTCCTAAGTGGCCCCAGGATGCAAGGAAAGTAGCTTGCAGGTCTAGTAATATGAGCTATTATCTTCAGTGCGCCTGAGAAATATTTAGACAGAAATGCAACGAGCCTGTATTATCATGACAGATGAACCTGTTAGCCTGTGTTTTTCTGAATCCCAATGCTACCAAATGCTATCTTACAATCAAAGGCTACAAAAGGAAAAAGAAGCTGGATACACACGGAACTGAGTTCCAGTGAATCAAGACCAAGAAATGGCAGCAACTGCTCAGAGAACAAGCAGGAGCTGTGTAATTTAACGTGGTCCCAGTTCCATGTGCTGTTCAATGGGGTGTCTCCACTCTGCTCTGCCATTCTCCCCACACATCTGCACTGCAAATAGATTCATGTTTACCTCTCAGCAAATCATTCAGTGTCCTTTAGAGCCCTGTAGGTCGTGCGGACACAGCTCCTGCCTCCAGCACTTGCACCTTGCCGTGGATCTGGACGCTGGCAACGAGTCTGTGTCCTCTGCACACACACGCCGTGCACGTTTGTGCTCTCACTGCCTGTAGAAGTAGCTTTTCCTGAGAGGTGCAAGGTGGGGGCAGGTGACAAAGGAGCAAGACTCAGGGAAACACGCAACCAGGGTCCTGCCACTTTGGTTTCAGGCAGATCTCTGCTTGCTGGTCAGTCTCAGGCTATCAGTTTTCCTCACTGCAATGCTACAAAATAAAAAAATAAACTTCTGCCAAGAGACAGCAAGAGGACACAGAGCAGCACTTTGCCAGGAGGAGTAATTCTTTGCAATCTGTCCCGTGCATCTCTTACAGGGGAACAATCCTTACAAGACAAGCAGCTCCGGTATCACCCTCCCTCCAGAATCACATTCCTGCAACGCTTGGCGATCCCCACACAGGTTGTGTTCAGCTTCACAGTCCTGAACTGGGCAAAGCCAGAGGAAGAGTGGGAGTATACTGCCGTAACCACAAGTAAACCCCTAACAGAGAGGCTGGTGCTGTTACACGATCTCCATTTGAGTCAAGCTCTGCACGTTCCTGTTCTAGGAAGCCGGCTGCCCTTGGTATGGTGGGCTGGGCCGGTTAATTCATCAGGAACGCATCACCAGAGAAACACTGGATGCCGCGATGTGACACAAGCAGGGAAACGTGCCAAAATCCAAGAAGCGGCTCTATCTATTTTTATGATGGAAGGCCACGGCGGACAGTGCTGAGTTAGCCCAAAGCTCAACAAGACCCACATCCATATACTTTAATTCTTGAAATAAATGTGCTTACTCGGGGCTGGATTCCTGCAAGAGACATTTCCTGCTCTCTAAGTAATAAGGAACAGAAATTGAACACAGGTGCGCACTGCAAGCTGGCCCTCGCTTGCCCTTTCTTGTGCTGCTCTTCTAGGACCACTGAGTAGCATTTACACATCTATTCTGCAATGTGCTCAAAGCGTCAGTTTACACCCAGTTCCAAATAAGTTCACCACTGGTAATGGGCATTATGTGTTTATGAAACTTTCTAAAAGCTGTATAATTATTTCTATATTTTAATTAGAAATAGACTTACTAACTTATTGCATGCAGATGCTTCATTTGATTTTACAGTTAAATAGCAGCAACCACTTCTTATATTAAAATAATTCACAAAACGAACTTTCTCCCACTCAGGAGTTTCAAACCCTTGTCTTGCCAGCCTCTGCTTTGGCTTCACCTCATGCAAAAACCTTGGCCTCCTGACATTTAAAAGCTCTTCAGCACAGCTCCTCTACGATTCCATTTTCCTGGGCTCACTGCTCTGCTAAGAGAATGACAAAAGACAGAAAGCTTTTGCCATTTAAAAAGAAATGCACGGTGATAAATATCCTGAAACACTGCTTTCTATAACACTTTTCTTAAAATTATTTCCTATCATTACAACATTTTTCTTTTATTTTTAATGACCAAAATTGTCAGGGTACCAAGCCAGTCCTGCAGCTCAGGTGCTCAAGGGACATCACCAAAGACTCTCGCCCCTCAGCACACGCAGCAGCACCTCTTCCTTTAAATTCAGGATTTTTTAAAATTTTATTTTATTTTATTATAGACTGGGGGCATAAATTACAGGGCACCTGTGATTTTTCTGACAGCTTACCAGAGGTGAAATCAATTTAAAATAGCAACATCTGTATTCGGAGTTTAGTTGGACAATTAATAGCGAATCACAGTCGGAAAAGGTAGATCTTTGTAACCAGAAAACATCTACTGTTCCTCTAGATTATATAATGTAAGTAAAGTCGATGCTGATGTGACAAAAAAAGCCATGCTTCTGTCTAAAATCCACAATCTTACAAATCAGACCTGTTCACACAGGTCCTCGGATGCTCCTCCACTGAAAAGGAGGCTTAGATGAGTTTAAACGGCCCCTCAGGATGTGTTTTCAACAGCTGACATTCAGGTAAAAAGCCTTCACACCTGAAAAGCCGAAGTTGCTGTTGAACATACCAGCAGTAAGTAACAAACCATTAAAGAAACACAAGCTGGGGATGCTGAATGCCTGCAGAAACAGCTGCACATGTTATACGACGTGTAAAAGCCTTCACGGCCTGTCTGTCTGCAGGTCTCCAAAGGAGCCTTGTGCAGCGCGCGGAGAAACAGGGGCCATCTCACCGCCTCGCTCCTCTGCTCGCGTTTCCCAGTTTGCAGGAGGTCCTGCTTGGTTTTTACGCGGTGCTGTCTCCCTTACACGAACCCCAGTGATGTGACAGACCCCACAGGACAGCATCCCCAGAGAAGGCACAAGGACTGTGCGTTGCTCTTGGCCGTGGACACGGTCATGCTCGGACTCATGCTGACAGCCCTTAGCAGCCTAGAGGAAAAACCTTACTCTGGACACTAAAGAAGTTGTTCATTGGGGCAAGAAAACTGAGCATGGATATGTTGCAAGACTGTTTGTAGAAAAGTGCACGTTTTCAGATCTCCTTCAGCTGATTCTTCTACTAATTCAACAACAAAAAAAATCCAAACCATTTCCACTATGCTTACAATATTGAATATGTTGGGGTCACAGATTTCAGCTGCCGGTGTGGGAACACAAGGCTAAAACTAATGGCTCTGAAATGGTTCTGAGAGCGGCTGCATTTTTGTCAGGAAATCCCGACTCTGGCTGTTATTTCCTTTTTCAATTCACCTCGTGTTGACTCCGATGATGCCAATGGTGCATTAGCTTGTAGGTGCACACAAAAATGCATTACTGGTAAGTAACATGTAAGAGCCTCTAGCAGCTCTGGAAATATAGAGCTGAAAGTCTTTATTTACACATATTTCAGACTACATGTTACAGAAAAGGCTAGGCCAGACTAGCTTATTAGTGCAAATGGCAAAATACACTTTTCACTCTTTAACGGCTTTTTAAAGTTCCTTTAGCTTTTGATACATATAAACTGCCAAAGCACGCACAGTTAATTTCCCAAATTATTTGTTTTCAATTTTCTGCTATTGGTCCTCAAGCACTGTACCTGTGTGCCACACTTACCATACATACTACATCTAAGTGAAGTTGTTCAATTTCTCCCCAACTCTACCAATTCATTTCCTATGAGTATCGTGCTTCAAGGCTTGGAGAGTGATTTCACTGGATTTTGCATGGAGGGATAAAGCCTTGAAGTCTGTTTTTCCGTAACTCAGAGGTTACGCACACACAGCAGCGCCCACAGCTCCGTTCTGTGCTGCACAGAGTTACCGTGCAACACCAAAACAGATTGAACAGCCAGATGTGACCCAGGGAGAATGGTTTTCACCACAAGTATTAAAGACATTGTCACTTACAAGTTCTTCACATCAATGATTCCTCGAAAGGCCTTTCTGGGGATTCCTTTTATCTGGTTTTCGCTCAGGTCTCTGAATAAGGGAAGAGAAAAAAATATATCATATTAACAAAGTGAATACATTCCTCAAATCGACACAAGATAATGGAACATAAATGCACTTGGAAAAAGAAATATTTCTGGGTTTGTTACATCACACTATGTCTTATATTTTCTTTATCTCCTCTAGAGCTCTGTGACATGAGCTGAAATGAGACTCTGGTGAAAATCACCAGAATTCATGATCACTGAAACGTGGTCATGACAGCCGCGCAATGCCGCGGCTCGCTGTCAGGTACCTGCAGCCAAACCTATGCCTTCACATCGAAAACCTGCAAATGTCATTTTCTCACCATGCTCCTGTTTACTGCCCACAAAAATACTGTGATCACAGCCCCTCATCTGAAGTTAATATTCAGGAAAAAAAATTGACAATCATTCTCTTTTGAGTTTTGGAAATTTACAACCCTGCATTGTGTTTCAATAGGAATGACAAATGTTTTAACCTTGTTTAAAAAACAAAGCAAACAAACCACCAGCAATTCAAAACGTCTTTCTGGTACTTAAAAAATGACAATGTACTTCAATTTAAATCATTACATCTGCATTGCGAGTGCAGGTAGAGCAATGAGCACTGCAGGTTACAGTTTGCTGTTACACAACCTGCATCCAGTTGCTTTTTCCTTTGACGTACTATGAATATTTCCCCTGGAATTTTCCAAGTTCACAACCCCTCCCAGTGCCACTGGAGCAGGACGAGGGCTCCAGGAATGGGGGGGACACAGACACAAAATCGGAAATCTGCAGTGTTTTCAGGTTCGGAAAAGCAGCGCTCACAATGATCTCTGAGCTGTGCACGGTCAGCATGGAAAAGAGGAGCAACTTCACGCCAGTTCAGGGTATAGAGTGAGGGGAACAGAGCAGCGCAGGGAGATGAAAGGAAGGCAGAAGAGAGGGAAAGAAAAATGGAAGAAAAAAGCAATTGGAGGAAATGGAAGATACAGGGATGGCTGGAGAAAAGGACAAAGAAAGGCGATCCCACGGTGCAGGAGATGACACAGTGCATCGTTTGGTGTGACCGTGTCCCTGTGCTACAAAAGCCCAAGACTTTGCTCCAATTTCAGAAAGAAACCCTGACTTTCTAATGCTTATTAAGACTGATTGGCAGTCATCTGTACTCCCCAGCAGCTCCTCTTTTCTGTAAGTACATTTTGTGTTGCAGCAAGCCCCCTTCCTGGGCTCCACCAAATTGGTTTTATCAAATGAGAGGCCAGAAATCAGAGCCTGTCACAAAAGCCCACAGTGACACCGCGGGTCAAGACGTGTCACCCCAGGCTTTATTCTGCTTTCCATCAGGCAGATAGAAAAAAAAGGAGACTATGTCCTTGTCATGAGACTAATTCAATTTATACCAGTCATGCAGTCTACACCAAATTCTCAAAGTAGCCACAATTGTCCATTCAGGCTATCACACACAAAAATGTGCTGCTGGATACAAGTCTCTTTTTCAAGCCAGATTAAAATTCTTTGTGACCTTCACAATTTGTTTAACACTGATCCACACCCTGACCCTTCCTTCACCTCCCCTTTCTTGTGCCAACAACAAAATATTAGTTCTTTTAAGACAGACCTTCAACCCAGACAAATGTCCAGGCGACCCCAACGGAGAAGAGTTGAAAGCGTATTTCAGACCTACAAGAAGGAATTCTCTTGCTGAAGACCCCTCTCATGACAAGGAATCACTTTGGTGTGACACTGAGGCACAGCAGAGCTGCAGCCAGCAGTAAAAGTGTGACAAAACGGCTTAGGAAGGCAAAAATTAGTAAGATCTGCAAGCAAGAGACACACACAAAGCAGAACAAAAAGGGCTTGACACAGTAGAATTGTGTGATTGAATAAAACCCCACTAAACCCAGCAACGCTTCGAGTTGCACTTGGCCAGCATTTTATTGTACATTATTTTCAAATCAAGTTTAAAAATAAATTGGGTTTCCAAGTTCGTTTTTGTTGTTGTTGTTTTGCTTTTTCCTAATATTATCATGGTCTAAAGGGCTAACTATAGTTTAGCTCGCTGTTTTGTCTTTATGCTCAGGTCTCACTTGCGGACCAGCAAAACCAGGAAATTAATGCATTTTCTATAACAATCTTCTTGTAAGCTGTATTAATTTTATTTCCCATGTAGGTGCTCTCCTCTAGCTAACAAAACTGCCTCTCTAAACCTCCAGGACCATGGACTGATTTCATAAATACCCCTCACGCTCTGAAGAAGTGACAGCCTGAATGGCATTAGTGACACAGCATGGGAGAAAATTCCCAACCGCATGCTCAGTTTTCCGTAAGTACCTTCTCACTTACATAATCCTCCATTTTTAAGACAGTTAGGAGGAGCGACCATCTCTGCTTCCTAACACCGTGCCAAACTTTTGTTGAGCGCCTTTCACAAGCAAACAAACAGCAACCAGGCTCAGCCCGCACGCTCCACAGAATGTGCTCCGAAGGGCAGAAGGATGTAACGAGCGACTTGTCTGTATAGTTCATCTTGAAGTTTCAGCTTTTCATTCCCTACATCTCATAATAGACATAATGAGCAGCTCTCATTGACATTATGTAAATTAAGTCTTACTTATTAGTAATTGCAAAAAAACAGATAAACAAGTGTGAGAACAAAAACCCCCTGAAACAGGCAAAAAAAAAAAAAAGTTATGGTATTCAAGAAAAAATGAACAACTAATCTGAAGAAAAAATAAATGATGATTACTAGTACATTTCTTGTTTCTTATACTGAAGTTTCAAGCTGATTATTTCTGTAATGGAATACGAGTCCAATGCCTGGATGTGTGATGGATCTTAAGAGGGAATCAGAAAAATTCCAGCTTTAGAGGAACACCCAGCTGAGGTTCCACAGGAAGGTGTCCAGGCGGGTTTGAATGTCTGCAGAGAAGGAGACTCCACAACCTCCCTGGGCAGCCTGGGCCAGGCTCTGCCACCCTCACCAGGAACAAGTTTCTTCTCACATTTAAATGGAACCTCCTGTGTTCCAGTTTATACCCCTTGTCCTATCATTGGTTGTCACTGAGAAGAGCCTGGCTCCATCCTCCTGACACTCACCCTTTCCATATTGATCACCATGAATGAGGTCACCCCTGAGTCTCCTCTTCTCCAAACCAAAGAGCCCCAGTTTCATGCAGTTCAGCCCACCACACAGCTTTCAAGCAGTGTAAATGCCACAGAGATCCTGTCCCAGCCCCAGCAAAGTCTCTTTTACAACATGTCCCCCCCCCCGCCTCCTTCAACCCCGGTCCTGTTCGATGGAAACACGCCTGGAAAGGCCTCGGCAGGTCACAGAGGAACCCGCCAGGTGACTACATGACCTTTGATGGTCCCTTCAACCCAAACTACTCTATGAAAAGCACAGCAGGACAAGATGTTTGATACATTGGAGCAACAGCTTCCAGAGGCAGCATCACGCGGTTAGTGCCATCGTTTCAGAGATGGGGACACAGAGGAACAGGTATTCAAGAACTTCGGCTGCAAGCTGGCACAGATCAGAGATGCAGGAGCCAACCCGATCCAGCAGCAAACCTGTCCTCACAGACCACACGTTAGTCTCATCCTGATCCAAACGAGAGATGGCACAAGTCAATACACTTTTTAGTTCTTATTTTAATTTAACTAAAATGCTTTGGACACAGATTAACTCCCTCTGCAAGTCTAATGCTGTTTTCCTGATCTTCAAAAGTGAATCGCAAGAGCTTTATTGATAAAAGGATTGGAAGGGGAAAAAAATCCCTCTCCAAACTGCTGATGTTTTCTAAGAGCCTCTGGAGTCTTTGCTACAACTCTGGGTTTTAGCTTGTTGCTTTGACACCGGTTATTGCATCCTAAGTGAAATTTCGACTAACATAGCAATAAAAGACATTAAGACTCTTGTTTTTTTTTAAATTTGCCAGTGACGGAATGTAAATCAGTTAATTGGAACATGGACCCTACGAACATTCATAAAATAAGAGCCCTCACTTGAACTGTAGATCTGAAAGATTAAAGCAGCTACTTTAATACAACTCACAAAGTTATGGTGGTACTGAAAATAAGATGTACTACATGGAAACATAAAAAAAAAGTCAATCCCAATAGCTTTATGCTTAAGTTGCCGCCTTTTTCAAAAACAAAAAAATCCCTCTGAGCAGTTTACAGGCATTTTCCAGACATTTTTGCCATACAGATTCTAACATTTAAAAAAACTATTCTTTAAAAAAGCACTTGACTGAAAAGCAGTTTGATTAAGAAATATTTATTGTGGGTGAACACGACTCTCTTATTATTTCTCCTGCACAAATGAGCCAAAAGATCATCATTCAGTGTTCTCCAATTAAGAACAAGACTTGCCCTTAATGTCTAAAAAGTTTAATGCAAAGACTTAAAGAACTGGTCAAGAGCAAACACTTCACAGCAGGACACGTATCTTTCCCAATATATCGATTCCATAATAAAACAGTAAACTCACAGAGTTAACCGTTAGCACATGGAACCAATGTGCAGCTAAAATGAAGGAAAAATCCAGAATAACTAACCTGATTCCTTCAAGTACCTTCTAGCTTATCCACAATTCAATTGCTTCTTGGAATACCAAAGAGAGCTCACACACAACTCTTTGGTGGCAGCTGATACAAGATCATAAGTCATTGACTCTGGTTGATTCAACTGTACAGGGATTTATAGGTTAAAAACCCATTTCAGTCTTATGCATTTGCAAAAAAAATAAAAGTAAACATTCTTGAGGTTTTGTGACTATTCTTCAACTCAACATGTCTTTATAACTAGACTAAAACCAGGCTGAGCCACTCCTCAAAAGGTCACATACTTAACATAACCTGGTCACTGCAATTTGTCTCATTAGAACTAGTTTTAATTTGTACAGCATGTTACACATAAACTCTATCCTACAGCCTTTTACTGAATTAACACAATTAAGAAGTTAAAGAGTAATAGATGAGTAAAAATTAGGGAGTATAATCCAAAGAGAAAAGGTATCTCTAAGCAACACATAATAGAAGATAAGCAAGTCAGTGAAGTGGGGAATGATGCAAGTCAGGTTTTGGATCTGGAGGTGTAGGTGCCAGTACACACAAGCTCAAGGATGCAGACACTGAAATCAGATCAAAACAGACTCTGTAAATATATTCAGCTACATTTAAAAAAAAAAAAAGTCTTTGTATCACATTAAGCTGGCATTTCATTCACACCAAAGAACACAACATTTTTTCTTCCTGTTCTGCCAAAATTGTGTGGCAGTTCTTCAGTGGTTTAAATTAACATTTAACATTTTCAACAGCTAAATACTTTTCTTACCTAGGAGCTATTTCCAAAACTGTCCAATATTAGAGACTTCTCCCATTCTATAGATGGATTAACAACCGAGCTGTTTAGGGGAAACTGGTAACTTTGAGCACAATAAATTCAAGATATTGATAATCTTCACACCGACCACATCAGCACCTGTGTTTTCAGGAGGGGTCTTACGCACTCAGCAAGGCAATGGTCTCCCCCTTGCTCTATGTTCAGTGTAAAAGACGGGATTTACCATGAAGTAGCAGTTTGAGCTCTTGGTCTAAAAGGAAAATGGGTAAGTCTTGTTGCTGATGGGCTACAAGGCAAGAGCATTGTATAGCATTATTCTGTGGAAACTTGGCATAACTGCTGGTTTTCTAAAAGGAGAAAAAAAACATTTCCTGCTACTATTGCAATAAAAGTATGGATGTTGACAGCATCCGAGTTCTGCAAAACAAAAGCAGGTCCTACAGATGTTTTGTATCCAAAGAGCTGCAACGTGATTGTGTTTTTGCTAAATAAAATATAGTTGGATATCAACTGGTGCTCTGGGAAGCCTTTGAAAAGATGTTTCTAGTTTTGCCTTGTTTGTTTTAAAGGAGAGAATTTAGCTCAATAAATCTGATTAAACTAGTCCTCTCTGCTTTCACACAGTCACACACTACTGCACAGTCCTACCGCTGAGCTCCCCGAAGACAAACACGACAATTTCTGTGTTGGTGGAGCTTTACGGTGAGGTGATAGACGGTAACTGCGCACTTCAACATTGTCCCATGTGCTCTAATTAACACACGCTAATCTCAAGAGAAGGACACCCAACACAGGCCCAGCTTAAAGACTGGGGAAGAGTGTTCACTATGCAATTAAGGAGGAAAAAGATCTCAGCAGTGGTTTATCAATTCGGCATCATCATCTGCCTTCTCCAAAGCCAAATTAAAAGCCATCTGCTAATAAAGACCCTTCAAGGGACCTGACCTACATGGGCTTGGACAAATTCATGACTCTGGTCCTGACACAACTACAGGGATCACTCAGTACATGGGGAAGTCTTTCTAAATGTCTAAAAGAACAGAGGAAATGCTTTTGCACATGCTTCATAAGAGCTTCTTAAAATTTTCTTGGTCACTTCAAGCAAAAAATAATCTCACCCCGTTTCACTAAATGAGACATGATGCTACAACATTTGACTGTCAATGCACCCAACACAAAACCAGGAAAAAATAAATCTACTAGAGATGACAATAAGGCTTCTTTAGTAGTGGTATTTAATACAGGTTGTTAGTGCTTTACAAAATGGTATTAATACTAATCCTTCATTTTTATCGAGGAGACAATGTGACTAGAGCAAGGTCCTCTAGCAGGGTGTGGGAAGAGACAAAAAACACCTTGGAAGTCACAGATATTAGTTATTCCATTTTATGCAATTTATACATTAAGTCTTACTACATGTGGTGAGATCGGCAGAGAAACAGCATGCACACTTCTGATAATGTATTTAAGAGAGATTCACAGAACCGCAGAATGTCAGGGACTGGAAGGGACCTGGAGAGCTCATCATCCAGTGCAATCCCCCCATGGAGCAGGAACACCCAGCTGAGGTTCCACAGGAAGGTGTCCAGGCGGGTTTGAATGTCTGCAGAGAAGGAGACTCCACAGCCTCCCTGGGCAGCCTGGGCCAGACTCTGCCACCCTCACCGGGAAGAAGTTTCTTCTCAGATTTAAGTGGAACCTCCTGTGTTCCAGTTTGAACTCATTGCCCCTTGTCCTATCATTGGCTGTCACCAAGAAGAGCCTGGCTCCATCCTCCTGACGCTCACCCATTATATATTTATAACCATTAATAAGGTCACCCCTCAGTCTCCTCTTGTCCAGCTCCAGAGCCCCAGCTCCCTCAGCCTTTCCTCACACGGGAGATGCTCCACTCCCTTCAGCATCTTGGTGGCTGCACTGGACTCTCTCCAGCAGTTCCCTGTCCTTCTGGAACTGAGGGGCCACAACTGGACACAATATTCCAGGTGTGGTCTCCCCAGGGCAGAGCAGAGGGGCAGGAGAACCTCTCTGACCTACTGACCACCCCCTTCTAATCCACCCCAGGTACCACTGCCCTCATTTTGACAGAAAAATCTCTTTTACTGTGGAACTATCCAGTACTACTATAAATGTGCATTCGCATCACTGACCAAACAAAGGGATCCCAACATGATGTTGTTCCTGTGCGATACCAGTTCTAGTTTCTATTACACTGTTCTCCACCAAGTGAGATTACAACACAGAGGCGCTAAAATGATTTATTACAGTAGGAACAACATACATCCCAAGGAGGTAGGAAAGAAGCACTGACATAGATAAAAAGAAATTATTTTCCCAGTGATGTTCTGTTTTTGTAAATATTTTCTTCCTGCTAAAACAATGTGAATTCAAAAATATCTCTTCCTGCTTTTTAATGATAAATGTTTTATAAAGTGGAAATTCAGCTATACGGACGCTCCTGTATTTTTAGCTAATTAAGAAAAATAAGTTTTACGCTGTTGACCTGTTTGTTTTATACTTCTGTCTGCTGAACTGTATTAGAAATAAATCCTATGCACTTGCAAATTCTAAAAAATCAGTAGGCAATATTACCCTCCCCGATTTCCACAGACCAAAAACGAACCCCAGCCTGATCACTTAGCAAACAGACATTTGCAGTTTATCCGCTATATCTTTTTAAAAATACGGTGAGTTTTTATTTTAGGAGATAAATATGTGAAATCATAAAGTTTGAAACATGAGCTAATTAACTGCGCCGCCACTGGATAACCGATCAGCATGAGGAGAAAGACTTGCTCTTCAATGATCTTTCTTTACCTAATTCTGCCTTTGTTAATTATGAGGATTTTTATTCTAAAGAATTGTTTGTACTTTACTGATACATTCAGAAAAACACCTCTCTGACCAGTTATATTCTGGTGCACCTAACCATCACACAGCAGAATAAAAATGATGGCCACAATAATAATTATTTAATCCAGGCTGTGATCTTGTAGTTCGGCTATGAAAACAGACTGTTGCCACAGGAGTAAGTAGCAATTGCATGTGTAAAGATCTAGGCTTTAGTTTTTACAAAGTTCTCCTGAAAGAGGCCAAATGCTTAATTTGTTTGCATGATCACCGTAGGCGTTTCTGTGGATCTATAAAAGGAATAAAAATTATACTGAAACCACGGATAGTAAAACCCAGTACAATGACATTCCGTTTCTTCTGGTGAGGCAGACATGAATTGCAAATTATCGGAACGCACTGCAGTGAGAAAAACTGCATTCTGGTTATAGCTAAGCCCTGCTTACCAAGAGGTTATTACTCTGTGGTAAAAAGAGCACCAGCATAAGAGGGGTACACTAGTGCTTTAGCTGTAATAGAAGTTTAAAAAATAAATTATAATATCGGACAAGTAGTATCTATTGCAGTGAAGTTCAGTGGTCTGTACCTCCTTAACATCTAATGAAGCCCTAGACATAGGACACAAGAGTCCCTTCTTTCTTTCCTAATATTTTAATTCCTATTTTTCTTCCACAACTCCATCTTTATGTTTCTTTCCTGCCATGAATCATTTAGCCACTGAAAGTGCCTGTGAAATGCTGCAGATGTAAGAAGATACAGTTTGGAATGGTTTGTAGCCTTAATTCATTTTTCTATGTGGATATGTGACATCTAGATTTATTAGACCAAGATGCAATACCACAAAGTGGTTAACTCTATTGGGGATATTCATGCAAGATGCAACTGTATTAAGTGCTAGTGGCTTCTCCTTTTTATGGTGGGCTCCATCAACCCACAAGCTATTCAATTATTTGAGAGTAGGTCCACCCTGACCATTACGGTTGAGTGATACCTGCAAACCTCATTCTGCTGCCTTATCCGCAGATGGGAGAAAAGATTCACTGAACCATAACCAAATAATGTTTTTTTTTCGAAGACTATCTGGGTAGGCAAAGCATCTTCAAGCATCCCACTCCATGCACAGAAAGTTTATCATTCAACAGTGCTATGCTTTAGAAAAAGGCATCTAAACAGAAGACAGGTGTTTTAAACACAGAAAATAAAAATATACTAGTAGAACCAACACGCTAACATAAGATAGACCCAAACCTACGATAACGCGCACACAAAATGATCAATGACTCCAAAGGGAAGTTAGACTTGTAATCACATCACTCAGCCTTTGTTATTTTAATGCTTTTGTAGATCCCCTACCAAGGCACTAAAACTTTATTGAAGACTAAGCTGACACCAAGACCATTCACAAACACCCAAAATACCCATAGTGAGCTGTGGGCGCGTGTGAATCGTTTACAGGAACTCTCAAAGCTGTTTGCGGCACATTTTGAGCTTTGCTCCTGAAGCCGGCAGGGACACAAGGACAGGCGCCTCGCTCCAGTGAGCTGCACGAGGGGTTATCTGCATAAAGCCACTCTCAGAAATGAACCCGGCTTTCCTCTGACTCACTGTCAAGCATGTTGCTGAATTTCAGATTGACAATGTCAGCTCAGAAATTAAATTAAACCTAAAAAAGCCGCTAGCGGATCGGGAAGAGGGAGGAGGTCCTCGTGCACAGCCTCCAAAGGGAAGCAGCGAGAAGTCTACACGCTGCTGGTTCATCACTGAAGCACTCTCAAACCAAAGAATACCCAATCCCAGAGTGATTTGATTTAATCACTGCTGGGAAGGATGATGACTTTCTCTAAATTCCACTACAGCTATGCGAATCTGCAGAAGAAACGACGCCTGAACAGCAACGCTTGGCTTTCAGTTATCCCAAACTTCAAAGTTTCTTCAATTTATGACACCCCTGTCCAAGTACTTTAGCAAGCTCTTGAAAAAACAATGAGCTGAGGGTTGCCACGCACTAAGTACAGAATGATTCACAGGAAAGCTTTTGATGGTAAAGATGCTTTGCTTTACTTTCAAAATACTTGGCACTTGGAAAAAACCCAAAAACGCTCAAATGCAAAAGTAGAGGGAAATCACGCCACTGACGGTGGAAGCCTCTGTTTTTGCAGCTTCAGATGAGGTATTACATTCAATTTGTTATTGAAAGACGAACTGCAAATGATAATGGTACCTCACGGCTCCCCCCGCTCCCTGGCACTGATCTGCCTAAGCTTCTCACCAGAAAACTGGCATCCAGAATGATTGTTGCTTTTTAAATAAAATCTTTTTTAAATAAAATCAATGCACACTAACAAAGTTTAAAAAACAAAAAAAACCCAACCAAACAAAAACCAAACACACACAACTCACAAATAAACTGCCCAAGAACACTGAAACTAGACACAGCCATTTCCAGTAATGAACGAGGAGCAAGTGTGTTGTAAACTGTTTGTTCTCCATTACACATTCACACACAATTTAAAGACTATGATTTCTCCCTAAATATTCTATTTGATATTACAAAATTTAAAAGCTTTTCATCCAACAGAAGTAGTTCTATCTTATTAGAAAACCAATTTAACTTCATTATTAAACTTGGAAAGTTTACACTCCAATATTATTTATTCACATCATTACTTTCAGATGTACATACAGAAACCAACAATCAAGAGGCGGAAACTAAGAGTCAGTGAAAAAAAAATACAATTTCTGCATGGCAGTTCCATACACAAAGGTTTTTGTTTGGTTCCACAAAGTAATTCATGGTGGAATCTGTTTGTATCCCAGCTCAGATGCAATCACTCACCCTTTCTTTGCAGAGTTAATTTCTGGAAAGACAACTCTAAATACTGGGGAACTAAGTTTAACCCAGAAAAGGGTTTTCTAACTAAACCTATCCCACCCTCTTAAATTTAGATGATTACGATATAGATTATATACATCTATAACACATATGGTTTCAATGATGTTTCTAGCTTGCAGTCTTTGTTCAGTCTTTCTAAATCACAGAATATAGGAATGATATAAAAGAAGAAAGGCAAAACAAATACTAGATGGTAGGGTTGGGATGCATTACCACCACTTCACCAAATGCAGTAATACAGTATAGTTTTACATCCATTACATATTTTGAATTTTCAGAAGATACATGCTCTCATTAGTAATATTATGCAAGAGCCAAAGTATATTTCTCCATCTATTTAGCATATTTGGAAGTATTAAACACACCAAACATATATGTCTTCTTCAGAAGGTTCTATATGTTGAAGCAAACCCAAGTATTTTCAGTAAATGCTGAAATGCTGGTATTAGCTACTGGAAAACAGAATTCACTATAAGACAGAGGAGACTATTCCTTCTGCTTTTCCATTGTGTCTAGTAATTAGAAACATTTTAACCAGGTCAAAATCATACATCACAGGCAAGTACCAGTGTCATTTTGTGCAATAGCTCAGAACTACTCCTACTGATTATTTTAATAAGTTGTATACATTAATCCGTTACCTCTCTGGGGGTTTACATGATGATATTGTTCAGTTTGTATGGCAGACAGCATCTCTCACAGATAAGCTGGCACAGAATGGGCTCCCTGAAGACTTCCATTCAGATCCTGACCCTCAGTTACGGTCCTGAGCCCTTCAATAATCACTGCATGCTCAGCAATGACCGCTGGTCAGCCCAGCACATCTGAGGGTTTAAAAATGAGAAGGTCCAAAGGAACATCCTCTAATTCCCTTAGTTTTAACCCATCGCCTTCAAACCAACAGGGAGAAGTGCCAGCGAAGCCGGTGGGCACGGATGCTCCTGCAGTTCGGGCTTTGGGACACAACCACCCACCTTGGGACCAGAGGTGTCCCCGGTTTTAGCGATGCCACGGTGCTCCTGACTGAAGGGATGGGAGCATACTTACACAAAACAAGTTCTACACTGCCTGAATAACCCAATAATATTGAATTATGATTTTATTTTCCTTGCACGCATCTCCTTTGGTTATCAAAGTCAGGCATTCTTTTAAAGATGCAGTATTATTTACAGGAAATGAAGCCTTAAAATGTAGATAGAAGGTAGGATGAAGCGGCATCAATGCATTCCAATGGTACCTGAGGGACTTGCTTCCTTCAAAGGCCATCCGTGTGTTAGAGAAACACGGCCAGTGCCACAAGGACAGCAGAGCTTGTGTATTCAGAGAAAAATAATGCCATGAATCTGTGACTGAGATTTATGACTACATGTCTAACAGGGCAAGGTTTCCATAGTGGTGAAAGCAACCACCCAGGGATCTCTGCCCTGGCTCAGTCTGAGAGGGTTTCAGCAGAGGCACGGCCCCCTGTGCCCCACCACTTGTCCCGCATTGGCCTTTTGGCTGTAACACACCCCACACTAGAACTAGATGTGCTCATGGTTGGCAAACTGATTTTAAAGGTTATTTCAAAAATTTCTTTGGGGTATGTTCTTCAAAAAACAACAGAGGTGACCTATGACCCTTCACTATCACTGATAAACCCTCACTTGGCACGTTTCTCACATACTCCCCTTCTCCGGCAAGGCTGGAATAATTCAGTTAACTGGGGGAAACACCTACTTGCCCGTGTCCCGTCCCAACCCAAAAGAAAGGATTTCTAATGTGTCTGTAGGAAGGAAGTCACAGAAGCCAAACAGATGCAAACGTGTATGTTTTTGTCTAACTTGATAAGTAAATTCCACACAGGACACTCGGGACTTTGAGCACGGGGAGTTTCTGTGTCTCTGAGACTTCCAGCACTGCAAACATCTTTGCTAAGGTAACATAAAATTTCAGAGCACATAGTTAATGTTCAAATGGCAGAATATATTGATTCTCTGCCCATCCCCTAGTATCTTAAGTTTACCCAGAAGACTATTTTATTTAATTAACTTGGTGCTTTATTAATATAAATATTCCGCTATTGATCATAAGAGAAGCTGACGCATGTT
The DNA here is from genome assembly GCF_037038585.1 of Patagioenas fasciata. Taxonomy (NCBI): domain Eukaryota; kingdom Metazoa; phylum Chordata; class Aves; order Columbiformes; family Columbidae; genus Patagioenas; species Patagioenas fasciata. The sequence continues at coordinate 16,173,309 of NC_092533.1, read as the reverse complement.
TGAGTCAGGCATACATCAGATCCATTTAATGGAGCTCCACTTAGAAGAGTAGTTGGCTCTAAATCAAGGTAAATGGTACCAAGTGCTCCTCTGGGATGACAGGGCTTAGCTGAATCTATAACATTTTTACGGAGTTAGTTTTTTTAAAAGCAGAAAGCGTATGGAAATTAGATATGAAAATGGTCTCTCCTTGCACGTATCAATTAAGCATGTCAATACCTTAATTAAATTGCTCAACTTAATGAGATTTATACCAATGAATATGTTTTATAGTTATAATAGCTTTTTTGGCTGCTGTTCAAGATGTCAAATAAATTGTGAAAAGAGGATTAAAAAAGTAGTAATTGACATTCTGAACTGAAGCCAGTATTTTTTCTCTCATTTTTTTTCCTTCATTCATGTGATTTTGGAGAACATATAAATAAAGTAATGAACCCTGTAATAGCTTTGCTTTTAAAAATGTCTTTCTTTTCCAGTTCTAACCCTTCTTATCAAATTCTCTAAGTAACACAGAATTTGAATTAAGAAGCACTTCAGCCTAAATGATTATAGGCCTCTTTCCCCTTTGAGGCTCGTTGCTCTGCATTTCCTCCAAACAGAAAGGAAGCAAAACTCTTCTATCCAGACATGCAATTACTATAAAGACTTCTATATCAGGCTGTGTTAGCACAATGTCATGAGGTGCATTGATCTTACTCCACCAGCAATGGGGAACTCTACTCGCATCCTGGACTTGCTTCTATTTTGTATCCACCATCTCTGGCCTCAACTAAACTCTCTTTAGTTTGCAAGCTACCACCCCACATCTCACTGGCCTCAGCAGCCTCCCAGTGAAACCCAAATCTAAGTAACATTTATCAGAAACACCTGCTGTTTTGGAAACTCTAGAATAATGAATCACAATTTTGCAGGTCGCCAGCTTGGAAGTACAAAAACATACAGCACAGCCTTAGAAAAAGACAGAACCAACACAAGTGTCTCCTGCAGTCAAAAGGATGGGCACTTCTCATCTGGGGGTTAAAGAAAAGTGGTGGATGCTACATTCCCTGGCATAATTCCTGGCTCTCAATATGCTTTTGCAACCTTGACAAAGTCGTTGTCTGTCTCAGTGACTCAGTTCTTGAGTATATGACAAGGGACATGTGAAAAATACCTAACTTAAATGTAAAACAAAAATACGGGAAAAGGTATTTTCATATGTGATTCTCTGTTTCATTCCCCAGTAACAAATACAGAAAAACTGAAACTAAAAAAAATCATCCCAGGGGAGCTTGACATCCAAAGAAATCTAAGCAAAATAAAACCTTTATGACGCCTTCATCTTGTCTTTCAGCTGAACGATCTACTGCATTTTATTAGAGAAGTAATGTCCAGCTCAAAACTTTGCAAGATCTAGATTTCAGCTTTCTATATATTACACTCCAGCTAGGAGATTTTGCCTTTAAATATTTCAAAGAAAGTATTTATTTCACAGTCATTCTATGGTCTGTCCTGGGCATCGTAAAAACCCTTATAAAACTAGAATTAAAAGCCGAGTGTGACTTAAGAATTGTCATTCAGAACTAAGAAATGTACAGTTCTATACTTTTTCATGTCAATCCACATCACCTGCTCAGCTTCCCCAGACTTTCTCCACTCCAAAGTTACCAATAGTATTGTCTGGTTTTGTTAAAAACAAGTTTCTCTTTTAGTGAATTTGCCTGTCAGCTAAAGCTTCATATGAGCTGCATTTTCCTGGAGAACCAGACACATGTTTTGGTAAACATAGCAATGGAATGCAAACTTATTGATAAGTACAGATGGATATCTCGCGAGAGGGGCAACGAGAAACTGGTGACCAAGAGACTGATCAACAGAGTATAACATTCCATTCACGTGAATACTTCATTTAAAAGTGGGAGGTCATGAGGATCTCATCCCTTTCCCTTTCTTTTTCCCTTTTGCTTATGGCCGACATTAGGAGAGGACCTTGCTGGTTGTCCCTGCGAACTGAGGCGAGTGACAGACTGAATCCAGCTCCGGTTGGCTGCAGGGTCCAGTCCAGGACTTTGGGTACCCACTTTGCAGTTGCTGAGACTTTCAGGATTGTTTTGTATATTTTGTATTATTTTCTCTATTCTTATTAGTAGCATTAGTAAAACATTTTTAATTTTTCCAACTCTCTTCTCTCTGTCCTTCTTTCCCTCCCGATCGCCTGTCCTGAGTGGGAAGGGGGCGGAGGGAGGGGAAGAAGAAGTTAACAATACATCTGCCACAGTTTTATTGTCACCCCACAATCAAAACCCTCAACAAGTATTTTAACTGATACACTTCAGCAGCGAGAGATGTGCATTACAAGTGTTTTGACTTTAGTTCTTATCCTTATTAAATGTTTCTCCGTGATGCCAATCTAATTTTTCTCCTTTGTCAAACCTTAAATTGATTTCTTTAGTTGAATTCCATGGCAGCATCTTCTGTGACAGCGAATGATAAACTCCTTGATATGCATCAGTTTCTTAGGTTAAAAAAAAATAAATCTTAAGAATGATGGCTGAAGTGTCAGAAAGGAAGAAAAGTAATAATTGGTAGAAGCCTCTTCCTACCTCTCTCCAAAATTCTTACAAATATTTAAGATACAATCTAATTCTCAGTTGGTTAACATACGCAGAATTTCCCAGCTTTATAGCAATGTTTCTCATATATTGAAGTATCATTATTTAAATAAAATACAAAGTAATTCCTTATTTGATTGGAGCACCCAGAGTTTTCTTCATACAGTTGAATTACAACCAATTGTTTTCTGTTCAAATGGCATTTGGAATAATGAGTGTTCAATTACATTCTGAACATCACAGCTAATTATTTCAGTGTAGCTTTTTACCCCTTCACTGCAGTAGTCAACAGGTAAGCCTAAAGAGATACTACGTGCTAATTCATCATACGTTTCTAAATTTATACCTGATAAACTACATTTCAGGAAAAAATAACCCATTCCAGCCAGCTGATGATCTAAATAAGATGCTATAGTACAAAAAACTCAAGGTTTTGCACAGGATTTTCTGCTACGACCTTTCTATGAGCAGGGTCTCCTCAATACAAAAATTTGCAATGCAAATGTGACAGATGAGCAAAGGGTCATTATTGGTCAACAGAAGCAACAGTTTCTGTGCTGTGCTGCTGCTGGAAGCTTTCTGCTAGAGAATGACCCAAAATGACAACACCCACGGACTATTTGTATATAATGCAATTCATGCTTTTAAAGGAAAAAAAAATCATTTTTTTAATGGTTAACTTGAAGTCCTAATACTCTACTTTGAATAACGCTTTGAAAACTCCAACCTTTATGAATGTGGTGTTTTCTCAATACTCAGAATTGCATTTTTTTTGTCTGCACTCAGGGCATTAAATTGGTTGGGTGTTCCATGGTACATTCTTGAAATATCTCCCCTCTTCCATTTATGCCTAAATGTCATTCATTCACAGTCATTCATGGAACTGCAGATTTAAGGACAATATTTTTAACTTAAATAAAAGCTATCAGATGTTTTATTTTGAAGTCATTTAAGACTAAACTTGGTTTTATGGAAAAATGGTTCCCAGATGTGACAACTCAATATATTGCTATGAGGAGACAGCAATACCTACATGATTGTCAGAACTTGCTTTAATTTTTAGCTTTCCTAGGCTAGTCAGAACCCGAGAACCAAAGAAACAGAATATAACAAATTGCCAGGTTACATATAACTTTCGAACAGGCATTTATTTCCCAAGTTCTTCATGCACTAAAAATGAAAAGTGGCACTAGTTTCAGCTCAAGCAATACTATGAAGCAAAGCTGAAAACCCCTGATAATTACTGAAGTATTCCACATTTACAGAATAATGGGGGGCTCTGACTGGTTATAAGAGAATAAATCTAGTTTTTCTTCACAGTATTTGCTCTAAGCCAACTATACGAGTTTGTTATAAAACACGCTGTGTTCTGCTTGGAAAAGGATGCACAGAGAGGTACATGTATTTACTGAAAATAAAAACATCTAATCAAAAGACCTTATGCAGAACCTTCAGTCATACTTAGCAGGAAAGTCATATAAGATTATTTACATGTTTGACTGATTATACCTATTCATTTGAGAAACTGTTTTTGCCTCCGTGTTAATGAGACTGAAGATTGGGGCAGCTGACTGCAAATCACAGAAACTACAGCATCAAAGCCAGAATGCCCTAATGAGCAGAATTTCTCATTACTAAAGATGTTGCTCAGGATTTTTTGTTTCAAATAAAACAAAAAGTTATGGGTTTTCTTCTTGACAATTCAAACAGCAGACGCGACTGCGACATGTAACTCAGCTACTTAGATGCCGTATTCTCTGCAAATGACGCATTGCAGGAAAGCGGGGTTTGCTGTGACACCAAAATACACTGACCTTGGTGCAGAAATATTTTCTGGAAGTGTTCTTCCAGTCCTGCGATGCTTCACAGTACTCTGACATGCAACTGCAAGCATCAGTAATATATTAAAGAAACACTAATCCACCCCTATTAAAGCGTATTTTGAAAAAGAAAGCAATACGGGGTTTGCAGGCTGCCTGCCCGGGTCGCAGGGCCCCTGCCTTCCCAGCCCATGTCACTCAACAACTTCACTGCAGTAAAAACGAAATTAAGACCTCAGAATGGAACACTTCAATTCTATAAACAGAGAACAAGGTTAATTTACTGTAAAACTAGGCTTACAACACATTCCAGAAGAAATAACTGTTCTTCAAATAGAACAGTACTGCTTTAATTAGTTATTACGTTAAGTTTTACAAGATGAAGAGGTATATTTTACTCAAATGCCAAATTATTATTAAAAACATACTTGCCAAGGGAGACTAATTAGAGAATACGTATCTTGTGAATATATTTCTATTTAAAATAATGAAGATGTTTCTTTAAATCTAAGCGTACTATTATACAGACTAGTCGCAGCAATACACAAGCTGTTAGCATGTAATGCTCTATTATTCTTTCACTTAACTAGTGTTCTGTTGGCTGGAATAGAAAACATGTACCAAATATTGTCTAAAACTAAGAAAATATTTTTTAATGTGCAACACTAATACTAAATACTTTATTTTTAATCGAATTAGCTAAGATTAAATGAGCCGAAGACGCACACAGTCAATGTCTATCAGATAAGGGATCGACTTAATGCTTACTAATGTAAAAAGGAAGAAGATTCCCCGGCACACTCCCCTGTCTGGTGACTCTGGTCACAGGTACCGTACATCAAATTGCTGCTCCACATATGACATTGGGATAACTCTCACCCACCTGTGCCAAAGCGAAGCCCGTTCTCTCTCACCACCACAACAGCAGCACGGCACAGCTACAACTTGGACAGCACTGCTTATCCTTCACTTCAAAGGGGAGATTTTAGCATTTAAACCAGAGTCAGAGGTGCAAGCCTGGAGCTACTCAGCTTGCGGGAGAGCAGTATACATCAGGGTACCTTCAAATTCATGTCATTTTTTTAACTTGCAATACAGATGTTAAAAAATACTAGACCGATATATGCCGTGATTACCAGAGTCCTTTTTTCATGTGCTCACGGTTAGGAGCAGAAAAGATTTCCTTAGCTACCTTCAGTGGGCCTAAAATAACAAAGGTTCAGCTCCTTCTATGAGAGAAAGCATTTAAAAAGTGCACCTGATTTAAAAAAAAAGGTGTTTATAGCAGGTTGACTTGTCACTCTGCACTTCGAAGGGGAAGAGCATTTGCACTTCTTTTCGTCTCCTCACCCTTTCTTCCCCAGCAGCTCTAAAGCAGGCTGAACATATTCTAAGGGCAAGGTTGTCTGCCATGTTGCGGTCATAACATCAGAATCCTCCATACGCTCCAGACCTAAAGATGACGTTCTTCAAGGTCCTGAGCTTTGTTGTCCATCCAGCTACTCTGCACACCAAGCAGAAGCTCCTCAGACCACATCAGGGATATTCACAGAATCACAGATTGTCAGGGGTTGGAAGGGACCTGGAAAGCTCATCCAGTGCAATCCCCCCATGGAGCAGGAACACCCAGCTGAGGTTCCACAGGAAGGTGTCCAGGCGGGTTTGAATGTCTGCACAGAAGGAGACTCCACAACCTCCCTGGGCAGCCTGGGCCAGGCTCTGACACCCTCACCAGGAAGAAGTTTCTTCTCATATTTAAGTGGAACCTCCTGTGTTCCAGTTTGAACCCATTACCCCTTGTCCTACCATTGGTTGCCACTGAGAAGAGCCTGGCTCCATCCTCCTGACACTCACCCTTTCCATATTGATCCCCATGAATGAGTCACCCCTCAGTCTCCTCTTCTGCAGCTCCAGAGCCCCAGCTCCCTCAGCCTTTCCTCACACGGGAGATGCTCCACTCCCTTCAGCATCTTGGTGGCTGCGCTGGACTCTCTCCAGCAGTTCCCTGTCCTTCTGGAACTGAGGGGCCACAACTGGACACAATATTCCAGGTGTGGTCTCCCCAGGGCAGAGCAGAGGGGCAGGAGAACCTCTCTGACCTACTGACCACCCCCCTTTCTAACCCACCCCAGAATGCCATTGGCTTCCTGGCCACAAGGGCCCAGTGCTGGCTCATGGTCATCCTGCTGTCCCCAGGACCCCCAGGTCCCTTTCCCCTACACTGCTCTCTAATAGGTCATTCCCCAACTTATACTGGAACCTGGGGTTGTTCCTACCCAGATTCAAGACTCTACACTTGCCCTTGTTATATTGCATTTAATTTTTCCCTGCCCAACTCTCCAGCCTGTCCAGGTCTCTGGACGGCAGCACAGCTTCCAGTGTCAGCCACTCCTCCCAGCTTGGTGTCATCAGCAAACTTGCTGACAGTCACCCTATTCCCTCATCCAAATCACTGATGAATATATTGAACAGTACAGGCCCCAGTACTGACCCCTGACGCACTGCACTGGATCCAGGCCTCAACTGGACTCTGCCCCATTGACCACGACTCTCTGGCTTCTTCCCTTCAGCCAGTTCGCAGTCCACCTCACTACCCGGTCATCCAGACCACACTCCCTCAGTTCAGCTGTGAGGATGCTGTGGGAGACTGTGTCAAATGTCTGATTGAAGTCAAGGTAGATCACATCCACTGCTCTGCCATGATCCATCCAACTCATTATGTCCTCAACAAAGTCAATGAGGTTGCTCAAGCACGACTTCCCCTTGGTGAAGCCATGGTGACTGCCTCTAATGACCCTCTTATCCCTGATATGCCTTGAGATGGCACCAAGGAGAAGTCGTTCCATCAGTTTCCCAGGGATGGAGGTGAGGCTGACCGCCTAGAGTTACCCGGGTCCTACTTCTGGCTCTTTTTGAAGACTGGAGTGACATTTGCTTTCCTCCAGTCCTCAGGCACCTCTCCCATTTCCCAAGGCTTGGCAAAGATGATGAAGAGTGGTCCGGCAATGACCTCAGCCAGCTCCCTCAGCACCCGCGGGTGCATCCCATCCAGACCCATGGATTTATGGATGCCCAGATTGCCTAACTGCTCCCTAACCCAGTCCTCATCAACGCAGGCAAACTCCTCCATTGTCCTGCCTTCCTCTGGGGCCTCAGCGGTGCGGGGCTCCTCAGGACAGCATCCGGCAGAGTAGACAGAGACAAAGAAGGCGTTCAGTAACTCTGCCTTCTCTGTATCTTCTGTCACCAGGGCACCCACCTCGTTCATCTGTGGGCCTACACTGGATGCTACAAAGCCTCCAGAAGAAAGAGTAGACGGTTCCCATGTCTCAGGAAAAGATCTTTGTGGTGGAGAAGAGAGGATGGGTTAAGTTTGTTGCTTCAGTAGTGGCAGCTTTTCTCTCTCCCCTTTGTTTTGAAAGGCAAAAATGTGAGTTCGTGGGGAGTTCACAACTGCTTTTTCAGCGTGGTATAACTACAAAGGTTGGAAAGCCTCATTTCCAAAAGCATACTTTCTTTTCTCGAGGAAACGGATGATTTTCAGGTGACTTTAGATACAAAAATAAGATTTATCCAAAATAACCTTTACAATATCTGTCCCTTTACTAACAGTGTCACAGCTCAGTGAAGTCTCAGCAGTCAACTTTATTGTTTTTATTTGCAATCAATCTATTAAGAAAACCACATACTTCCTAAAGTCTAAATGCACACTATCTCTATGGTTTTACTTTGCTGACAATGTTGATTGTTTGGATCTTCTACTTATTTATCATAAATTGTGATTTCATTCTAAATGACTATTGCAGAGCCAGAATGGAAAGGAGGGCAAGAATAATCAATGTTTTTAGGTGAATTTGTTAGGAATATGCATTTACCTATAAACAAACTGTTGCTGTAGGTATTGTCTCTAGGCAAATATTATCCAAACAAGTAACTATACAATGAATTATAGGAACAAGGAGTAGAAGTCACTTAAATATGAGACTCATAACTTCCTTTGTTCTCCATTTCTTAAGAGAGGCTTACATTCTCCTGCTTCAGTTAGGTGCCTATATCCTTTCAAGGAAGATTATAGTGAATTGCTCTCTATTAAATATTATTTGAAATACATGCAGATATACGTATACTCATTTTTAATCAACTGAAATTAAATAAGCAAAACTTCATGTTCTGTGACGTTAATTAGAACTATTTCATTGTATGAGAAACCAAAAAAGAACAACATCACCACACACACACACAAAATCTCACTGCCATGCTAATAAAAAATTAATTGGAATAGGAAGGAAAATCAAGAGAATTAAAAATTCTCTCAGGTTGAATCAAACTATGATGACAGATAAGGAGTATAATATTTTGTTCTCAGTGACCACTATCATAGATTGAATGTCTGCAGCCTAGAACATGCCTTATTTTTTTTTCCTCCTCAGCTTTCATCATGTATGAGCCAGCCCAATCATTGCTAATATCACTTTTAACTCACGACATCGGGACTTCTCATTATAAGTAACTAAACAACGTAACTGGGCTGAGGAAGTGATAGAATGAAGAACGTGACTTCATTTGCTTCTGAAGTTCTTGGGCTCTAACCAGCCTCACATCCCACCACAGAGGAGCAACATCAATAACCAAGAGACCCCCCAGGGATGGCTCTCAGCCCCAGCCCACGCACTCGGACAGTATTGGTGTGTTCCTCTCTGGTCACCTTTCCTTGCTTCCACCTCTTGTGTGCTGCTTTTTTATAGCTGAGTTTCCTCAGGGACTCCTTGCTCCCCCTTGCCACTTCTGCTTGAGCTCCTGCTCATTGGGATGGACTAGTTGAGCTTGGAAAAGATGATCTTTGAACCAACACAGTGTGCTTCTGGTACACTAAATGTCACCCAGAGCCAGCTGGGAACTTTTGGTTAACTGGAGTTTAAAACATTTTCATGTAAGGGCTCTCTAGAAACATTTTATTTGTGTTTTATTTTTTGGTAATATCTCCTTATGCCAGTATTCAACTGAACTCCTTATGTGATTAGGCAAATGGGGTTTGTCCTCTATAGAGAATTAGAAATTTTGTCTCATGTTTTACCAATGAGAAGAGGGAGAAAAGGGAGAGGAGCGAAATGGAACAAGTGGAAATCCAACACGCTGTATGCTAAAAATATTTCCAAAGCAGTCTCGCTGTTGTGAGTCTCACTGCTTCATTTCTTCTACTGGAACTACGGCCGTGGTGCCAGTGCCACGTATATCCCAGCACAGCACGGAGCAGGGACACATCCTCATCTGTGTATATGCATCATTTACTGTACTCTGCACAAAGCGTTGCTGACTGCCCCTCATTACTGCTAATGGAATCTCAAGGTCAACGACCAGTCATAAATGTCCATTCTAAATAAAATGTATTGAAGACGCCCTGCCCAAAGCCTTTCACACAGGTTTCTGGTGAGACTGGGAGTGTTGAATACCCAGTTGACCTTTCAGGCTAAAACCCATTATCAGCTGGCATGGATTTAGTTTTTAATCTGTTTCAATTAAGTGTACCCACCGAGATTATATATTTCCTGTGGGCAATCCACGGTTTGTGACATGTTTTATCAATTTTCATTTTCGCTCCCCCATGCTCATAGTATTTCTCCCATGTGGTGTGGTCTCCTATCATGCATATGTATGAGGCCCCCAGTGGGAGTACTGGTATTACAATAGTGCTGTAACACTCCTCAGCATTTTGTTATTAAAATATATATCTTTTGTATGCTTAGTCTCCATGTTTCTCCCTTCCTACACAGAACAGCTGTAAGTCATTAAGAATAACCCCGCAACCCTCATCAGGGAGGATGAATAACATGCTTGAATTCATAGATAAAGAAGAAAAAAAGGCAATCTGACAAAGAAAGTTAAAATCCAACCAACAAAAAACCCACAAACAAGCAAAAATAATTCCACCTCCCTCAACTCTTGAGCTCAGAAAGCTGCTGCTCTGGGCAGACTTGGAGCATCAGCAGCCATAGAGCAACATGTTCTCTGCACGAAGCAACATGGAAACTCATCCCAAACTCCTGCAAGTGCTGATTTTGATGGCATTCAAAATGAACTGCTGCCTCAAATACTTCATAACTTTTTCAGCATAGAGAGGAACTGATTTTCTAGAAGAGGGAGAAGACAGAAGATCCGAACAAAGCTACAGGTTGCCGAGACAGAACTAGATGTTGGTTTTCTCCACTTCACTGAAAATAAGTAATATCAGAATGAATTTTTGTATCAAATAGAAAGTGATACTGAGTAGCTGTCAGACCTTCCCTTCAAAAGGAAGGGCCTTGTAATAACAAGTGGGCTTTGAACTCTGAAGAAGGGAAGCAAAGGAGTGGGAAAGCACCAGAAAACGGATCCTCTGATGGAACACAAAGCCATTACCATAGAGAAACGAAGAAGGGATATCGTACCAATGCCAGAACACAATATTAGAATAACAGACAGGTTTACAAACAAACAAGCAGCACCCTCTTTCCCCCCTAAAAAAAAAAATATTCAAAAAAGACATCCTAGAATTAGATGGGGAAAAAAACCCAATGCTATCTGCACTTGTGATGAGATGGTCAGCCCAGCTGCAGGCCATTCACACGCTGGCACGTTACTTTATGTATTTACAAAAAGGATTATGCATGTGGTACTTTTTATGCTCTGACAACAGTGTCAAGATACTTCTGGCAAAGTACTTTTTGCCCATTTGAAGGCTGAGTCACAATCTGCTAGCAAAGTCGCAACACGGTGCAAGAATGCCCTAAAACAGTGATTAGCAGCTGACAGCCCAGAAGAGGAAAGCTGTAAATGGACATTGAATTAAATATGATCTAGAATTCTTCCTGAATGCTCATTTGCCACAGTCCAGCCCTTCTGATAGAAGCTTTAACCAAACAAAATAACATTTTCTAGTCATTATGTTCACTGCGTATACTTATTTATCTCAAGATCAGTTACTTCAGAGAGAATAATGACAGTTCAGGTCTAGAACACATAACAACCAGGAATTAGAGGCTCTAGCACATTTGTGCTACTCGGCCTTTGATCATAGGTATAAATACTTGATATGACACTAGTCACTTCCGCCTGAACATACTACATTCCTTCACACCACATTACGTTCAGAAGTCTGACAAGTTTGGGTGATACTTGGAACATCAGCAACTGCACAGGATTTATAACTTCTCCTAGAACAGAAGTTCTAACACAGAGATTTACAGGTTTTCCAAACAAAACTGAAGCTGCTTTATATGGGAGATCTGCAAAGTTCCTTTTCGTGTTTGTTGTTTGGGTCGGTTGGTTTGTTTTGTTGTGGTTTTGTTGGTTTGGTTGGTTTGTTTTTTTCTTTTTTCTTTCCTTCAGTGTAATAGAGAAACTGCGTTTGACAGGAGAATGTACTGGAAGACGTAAAAATATTGCATTTAATTTTTCGAAATGTTGTTAAACATTTCATGCATTGGGTAGGAACAGTTTAACAAAAGAACACAGAAACAGCTAACTAATTTTTCCAGCACAAGAACCTCAGTCATACCGTGTAAGTACCAGCCTGTTTAGAACATAAGGGTTAATTTTATAGGGGCTTGTTCAAGCATATTGTTTTTTTCAGATGAGTTACATTAGCCAGATGCCAAGCTGATACAATAAGCAGCCATGCCCAATCTAATGAATTAAGAAAAAGAGAAGCACACGAAGAAACTTTCACATGAAATCAGGTAATGACAGGACAGAAAAATTAAGATATATTAAAATAAGTTTTAAAAGTCCAACAGCCAAGTTGCAGAGAGATTCTAAATATGAGGACTGATATATGGTTGCCTTTATCATACTGTGCATTTTATTCTAGTACACAAAAAATTATCTATTTTGACATGGAAGCACTAGAACTTTAAATAAATCTAAACACCAGTAAATATTCCAGACAGAGGATCCATTTTCTGTTGAATGATCAGAATAAATGACAAGAGTAGCCAAAATTTTATCATACCATTTCTTATAAAAAATTTTGCATTTAATTCCGTAGCTGTGTGGTTATTGCTCACATCAAACGGGGCTACAGAGGCTTCTTGACTGCAGACAAGAAATGCGCAGAACAGGGATGCCTGCCCTCATTCACAGGTGCTAATGAAGTTAAATGACCATTTCATTTTTTTTTCACCAAGGTGAAAGTGATGTAGGAGTCCAACCATGTTGCGAACAGAAGCTAAATGAACCGCAGAATGACAGAAGCGTTGCGATGTGCTTTATTAACCCAGCGCAAGATAAGCCTCCATCAAGAAAAGCATTCACAGTTCAGAAAAAACTTCTCCACTTTGCACTATCTGAAATTATTTTCAATCCCTTTTCATACAGATCAGTTAGAAGTGGACAAGTACCTGAAAGAAAACAGCCAGCAAAACTAGATATATATATATATATGGCAAGGGGAAATGTAAGTTTATTTCAAACACTGACAAAACTTCATGGGACCATCATCACCACCGCAGGACTCAAGGACTCAAAACAAAATGTGCAGGAGCAGGATAAATGATACCATTAATATACAACTTGCTTCTGCTTTACAAGATGCAGGCAAAATTTAAACTGCCCCCAAACCACCAAAACTCAGTAATGTGAGCCCTCCACTGTATGTTGCGACATTATTAAATGGTGACAAGATGATTAAGATTCAGGTCAGGGTTGGATCGAGTCAGTAACACGAGCGCCCACATCTTTCCTCTCTATGTGTGTGTGTGTGAGCATGAATAAACATGATATTAACTATGAGATTATAGACATTTCAAATGCTATCACTAAAACACAGACCACATTTGATTAACTAGTTGCAGAAGCTCTACAATAGATATATATATTCAAACTAAATGAGGGACAGCTGCATTTCATGAAGGAGCAAACGTTATTTAGAAAAACTAACAGTCCATTACTAACTTTGCAGGTCTAAGCCTAAAGGTGTTAGGAAAGTTCAAATTGCTACTATCATGGGGAGAGTAATTTTTAAAACCAAGAATACTCATATTGCATTGTTGTAAGATTTCGGAGTAGACATAAATGCGTCTGTGTAGAAGTTCAGCTCTGCTGTACTGGACCCACAGAAGTTTGATTCCTGAACCCTCCCTTTGTAATCATGTTCCATGCACAAGAATCACTTGCTTTTTTCAGATTTCTTTTGGATTTTATAACACTAAGCAACTAAAATAATACAGGCTGGATGGATATCTACAGTTGTAGTGAGATAAGAATGGATATCAGTTTGGCTCATGTACTGTACAGTCAAAATCCAAAAAGCTTTTAAAATGTCTGCGTACTTTGGAACTTGGAAACTTAGAAATCAACTAAAATATATTTGTCTGATCTCCTAGACTGTGACCTTACCACAAACGCCCTGCAAAGATAAGCAGTGGTTGTGCAGTGCTGCAGCTCCAACAATCCTTGCTCTGTATTTAAGAGAACTTCCAAACTCTGTCCCATGGAAAACACCCAGTTCACACCCCAGCATCAACCACTTGGTGTCTTCTGCAAAAATTGTTTTAAAAGCTAATACAGTACTCACAGAGCTGTGCCTGTACAAAGTCTCTCTGTTAAAGATTACATAGCTTAGCAACAGCAATGACTTTGTCAGACATAATGGCAGAGCATAGATAGTTCAGAAGAATCAATTAAACTCCAGTGGAATCACTCTTCTCTGTCCTAGCAAATACCATAACACAACTGTCAGCCAACCATTCTACTGAAGAACATTACCTGGTTTTCTACAAAGGAGGCATCCAAATTACAATATTCCATACAAAGTCACTGGCACTGAAATACTTTTTTAATCTACAGTACTGCAATACTGATCATGAATTATATCGTTTGTGGTTTTGGTATTAGATGGAAGATAATAAAAAGTAAATTGCAGCACACAAAGGAAAAACTGATATCTTCCCAAGGAGCAGATGATGTTTAAATTCAATACAGTAATAAAGGGTACTTGCGTAGCAAGCAGACAAATGCCTAGTAAATATAACAAATGAATCCTGACGTGGGTCCATTTAATACACTCTCCCATATCTCTTTATGCATGCTCTTTCCACTAAAAATCTTTATGCCTATCTACTTTAATATTACCTTGTACTGAAACTACTGCCCCCAGCTCCATCTTCCAGATAATTCTCAGGAACGGGGCACTCGGCTCATCTGCCTCTTTGCTACTAAGGAATCGAACAGCAAAGATTTTTAAAAGGTGATTCTAGAAATATAAAGGTTTAAGCATAATCAAAACTGTGCCCTTTGGTGTTTGAGAATGCTCCCTGCGGATGTCATGAAGGAAAATACAGACACACCATACAGACCAAAGATGTATGAGAAAATACATTAACTTATGGAAAATGAAGGGCTCAAGTTCCTAAAAGAAATAGTCACTGTTTCTCTGTAAAAGACTATGTAAGTATTACATAGAAGGCACATTACTAAGAAGTCTACTGAAGTAGAAACTGCTACCTTGCAAAACCCCACAATCTTTACCCACGCTGACATCCTTTGCCCCGTTACCCTCTGCTCACAGAGAACGTGAGGAAGCTACTGAATGCAAATGAGATGGATAGAACAAAATGACCTCAAGTTCAAATCCTATAAAATACCGCTAGCTACATTTTTACAAGCTCTTCTTAGAGATACATTTAATTAAAACAAAAGCATGATATATGCCACTGTGCAAAGCTATTCTGATAACTGAAGTAGCTAAGAAATGATGACATAAAAGTTCCCCTTAAGAGAGTTATTTTAGAAAGGCACACAGATCACTCTATCTGGGGCTTGTGGCCAATTTATCATATGCCTACTAATTTTTCCAGTGCTTCAAGTATGTTTCAGGAAGAGTCTATGAAAAAGGAAACATAGTGCTTCTTCTCTCATCTCAGCTTTTCTCAGGGGAGAAAAATTTTAAAAGGAGAATGAGTACTTGAGCCTGCTGGACATTAACTAATGTTCGGTATGTTTTTAGTTAGAAAACACACATTTCTTATTTCCTTGTTGCGAACTTGCCAGGACAGGGTTGATATGATAAACTAGTTCTTTTCTAAAGAAGGTGTTTGCAGAGACGTAGTATATGCCACACCAGACATACCATTATCCACCCCTCATCCAAAGGCTGCGACCAATACAAAGCACATGGGAAAATGGAAGGTCCCTCAGCCTCCTTGTGGCGATGGCAAAGTTCTTCACTGCTCGGATCCTCAACATTTCAAGATACCTTTCTTCAGCCTTTTTTATTGCGGGGAAATGGAAGAAAATGGATTCTATTACCTATGTTAACCCTTACATAGATGCTATTTTTGTAGGCAGGAGCTGAGTTGAAAGCCAAATCATTTTCATCTAAACCGGTCACCTTAGGAACACACTGCTTTGGGATGGTAAGCAGGCTCCTCTCTGGCTGGTGGGATGGAAAAGGAGCCCATGTAACCAGCAGGTTTTCCTCCAGCTGGGTCTGCAGGCCACGGGGCTCCTCTCCATCTTCTCTCCCTGCAGTCTGCTTAAAGCTCTGACTTGGTCTGTCGGTTCCATATTCTGCATTCACCGGAGAGCAGAGTTTATTCTTTGCTGCTCCCTGTGTCATCTGGTTATTTAAGTCTCCTTATCTTCAGCATGCCTGCAGGAAATCAGACTGCAAATAGCCGTCCCTTCACAAACACCACTAGAAGGATTGCTTTTACAAGACTATTATGGATTGCCGACCATTAGGCATAGCTTTCCAAACAGGGGTGGCCCCTGACCCGGGTGGCCCTGGCCACACAGCCACCTCGCAGGGCTGTCACCACCTCCCGGCAGTAACTAATGGGCTGAAGTCACAGCTGGAGTTCACGGGTCTAAGCAGCCTCCTTCACACAACATAATGATGTCCCACAGTAACTGCAACAATGCATTTCTTAGAGCAATGCCTTTTAATACTACGAAAGATCACTGGAAGGCATAGGCCTGCATAAGTCCCACTGAAATGTAACAAACACAGAGGTACTAATTAATAGCATACACGACGCAGCCTGCTGCCAACCTCCCATTAAGAATCTTTCCTTTGCGGTTTCTCAAAATTTCCAGCTTGCTTTATGACAATTCTGACCTCCATAAATTTGCCTCCACCGCTGCACCTTGTTACGAGACTGGTGAGCAGGAGGTTTTCTGCTGGGATTACTGTTGTGGTGACAAGGGACACAGGGTAAGGTTTGTTTTTCCACCACCAGCAGTGGTGCTCACTGTTGTTGTCCCATCAGGGACACATATTCAAGGCAACATTACAGGTCTGATTGTCAATTTTAGTTAGTCTTAGTAATCTGAGCAGTTTTTCTTTCTCCGCTTCTAGTGTAGGCAAATCCCAACTTTAATCCCCAACTATGCCAGTGCCTCTACCGAAAAAACATTGGAAAGTCTCTCACCTCCTATGAAATTAATAAATTTTATATCTTATCAATACAAATAGGCATTTAAACAGGAGCAAGCACTCTTTCAGCCAAAGGAGAAGGAAAATGAAGCTTTCCACTCTTGCCTTTTTAAAGACAGCTTGGAAAGTAGGTGACCAGCATCGACATCCTCTTCTGTTAGAGCGAGTTCAAACCCTACCTTTCCCCATCAGAAGAGGGAGTCATTAACACCAAACCCGTGGCTATGCTGGGGAGGGCAGTCTCTTCTAGCCTCCCTCCTGAAGTTGTGCCATTGGCAGAAAGAAAAATGAACATTCCAGAAAGACAAAATCAGAAAGAAGCAGGACTAAGGAACATCAGTGTAAAAAGTTGCCTAGAGGAAGGAAAACCTGGGTTGCCAGTCCTCGCTGTAAAGCTATTTATAGAATCACAGAATGGTTTGGGTTGGAAGGGACCATAAAGATCATCTCGTTCCACCCCCCTGCCATGGGCAGGGACACCCCCCACTAGGCCAGGTTGCTCAGAGCCCCGTCCAACCTGCCCTTCAACACTTCCAGGGATGGGGCATCCACAGCTTCTCTGGGCAGCCTGTCTCAGTGCCTCAGGAATACTGGATATACACTTCACCCAGTGACATACATGCAAAGGTAAAACGTAACAGTGACATCTTGGAGCAGAGGGTAGAAGCCAGTGGTTTCACAGGCACTGGATTTAGCTCTCATCTCCCCACTACCAGTATAATGGCTTCATACAACTGACTTTCAAGATTAATTGCTTCTGATGCATGCCTGTGTGAAGTCAGGGTAAACCACTTAATTAGATTAACTGATCTAATAAGCAGGGAGCTGCACACAGATCTTAAAGCTCCAGCCCTTCCTCCCCCAGGGACATCCTTCATATACATGCCCAAAAGGACTTTTTACCGTAATGACAAACAAATTCTCCCAAAGATGCATCCAAATCACCTCAGCAGTAATCTCTCTTGAGGTCTTAAAATCCTTTAGCATCAATATTCAGAGTTAAAAAGTAAAATCCCCAGCCTGTTACATATATTAAAGCATCTGATGCATTTCACTGTAGGTGAAGTACATAGTCCATTCCTTAAAATTAATACAAAAGGCATTTCCTCCCCCTCCTTTGCTGTTCCCTCTCCCTATCCTAGGGCATGCTGCTTTTCTCTTAAGAAGCACACCAGATTTCCTGTCTTAAACACACTCTATAATTAACAACCAGCAAATAATGAGTACCCAGGATATACAAGTCTATTAGAGCGCTGGCAGTGCTAAAGACTCATGCTGTTTCACTGTGGGCTCCACTTGAAGAGGTGATTTACGGAGGACATTTTTTCATTAAGTAATAGCAAATGGTTTCCACCCTCACAGTACCCAGCAATCTTCTGGGAACAGAACAGCGATACTGAGTCCTTTTCAGGAGAGGAACATTTCAAGGACTCTGGCTAGAACGGAAAATGACAATCATTTACTCACGGTCAGGAAAAAATAAGGGCAAATACAACCAGGGGTTAAGCATAAAGCATTTGATTGCATAAAATCTGTCAGTTAGACACATAATATAGTTGCTTTCAAAACTACTAAGGGCTCTAAATATACCCTTTGCAGAAATAAAAAAAGTGCCAGATTGTCACCAGGTGTCTCAAATTATCATTACTGTTTCTACTCCTTCTATAGTCATTATTACCCCTGGACAGCTAAGCTCTTATTTCCCTTAATTACTCTAAATACTTCTACGTTGAGTGAATCATATAGAAAGCTCCACTATAAAGAGACAAAGCTTTGAGTAGTGCCTGTGTGCCATCTAATACCACCATAATATTGGTACGTAATCATTTCAGTTACCTAATTCCTTCTCCCCTAGGAGTAATGGTACAGAAGAACAAAATATAATTACGTTGGCATTCCTGTTATTGCACATCTACTTTCTTTGCAGTTCTCCAGTACCATATACTATGAAATTGTGCCTCCTAATAGGGATTTCTCCAGTGTAAAGACAGGCAAGGATCAAGATATCATAATTACAATACCTTGCCTTGCTAGGCAACTAATTTAAGGCATTCGAATATCGCAAAATTGTTAAAATAAACTTTATGACATTCATGGGAATTGTTCTTCATATATAATGGATACAGATGCTGAATTATCAGTGACAGCACACCAAATCACTGGCAGAGGAAGTAGAAGTACACTGGAATCTTGGCTCCCAAAGATCCAACACTGATTTTCTCAAATGTTTTCTCCCCCCGTCACATTAATTAAAAAATATTGCCTACATTGAAAGATTTCCATTCAGTAGTCCAAATAAGTACAACAAACTACCAGCACAGCTTAATTTTCTGAGTTGCCAAGAACAGATTTTGCTGTGACCTGGCTCCACAAGACAGGAATACAAGGGAAAAAAAAATCACTTCCATATACTAAATTCATTTAATACCCCTTTGTGGTATAATACAAGCTTTTCTTGTGGATCAGTACAGTCTTACAACAAAGTATGACAACAGGATAGAAAACCTGAAGTCCCAATGTAATCCGAACATGCACGAGAGCCTTGATACAACATCCCTCCCTATAATACCACTGTACCACGGCAAAGGGGGGCATGAAAACTGTGTGCAGGCAACACGGACACCCAGGAGGATGGGTTTGTGGCTGTCCTTTGACCAAGGACATGCATTTCTGCACAACTCACTGGCAACACAGGCAAAGCTAGAGATTCATCCCACTGCTGAAGGCACCGTGAATTGCAAAGCACTGTCATAGTGATCTGTATCACGCGCAAAACGATTTTCCCTCAACACGCACAACAGTTGGCGTCATGCTTACATTTCCATTTAAACTGACTTTGTAATAGTCTGAACATGAGAGGAAAGCAAGTACAGAGCTCAAAACATTGTTCAGTCATGACTTTACTACTTTTCTTAATTTCTTCCCTTCAGTACTTCATATACACCGAGCATCACCTCCTGCCTTCTGGGTACAATAACATAATGCTCAGAGCAATCGCTGCCCGTCGCTGTCATGGCTGGGATGGGCTGTTGAAATCCAATAGGCCCAAATCACATAAAACGCTTAGGTGCTTATTATAAATCTTACACGCTTTCCATAACATCCCTGTGAAAACACTCCCAGACTCTTCAGTGAGAATCTTGATCTGGTCTCTCCTGAACACACAAAATTTGCTCTGTGCCCTCCGTAGGAAAAAAGGATCCTACTTGTTGTCTATAGCTCATTTTCTCACTTGAAAGGAGCCATATTTTCAAAAATACAGTGTTTTTTTGAAACCTACAGTCGACAGAAGATGTGCTGGCTACTCAATTAGCTCACGTGGCAGCCCTGGGCGCTCTGACGTGACATACACAACATGCTACAACATGCTACAACGTGCCACGCGTGTGGCACTTCCCATGAGCAGCACGAACAATCAGATAAAAATCACAATACAGCAATTTTAACATTAGTATTAATGTACACAATTCAAAATAATGTTTCCTAAGTAACTCCTCATCTAATAACTAAAGTTTTTGTTTGATGCCACCACACTTTTCTGCCATCTCTCCACTCATGACGTTTTCTAGAAATCTAATCTCTCACAACCCGTACTTTTCCATGCACAGCAAGGAATACATTTTAGCTAAGAAGCACTAAATAAGCCTTCCACCTGCCTAAATTTTTGCTCCCCTTAACACTATAAAATGCTCATGTTGAGGGGCATTTGATAGTTTGATGAAAAGAAAATCGTATATTGTTAAAGACGTGAAGCCTGCCCTGCAAAATAATCAGTTTGCCGAGCAAATATTTCAGTTTTAATACATTCATTAATACCTTGCCTTTCACAGTAATTTCTGTTATCTAAAACGGTCTGTGCTGCTCAGAAAACCTCTCAAAAAGCAGCAAAAGAGTAGTTAGTACAACTACACACGTTTATTGATGGGAATCCATGCGGTACTCTTGATATTCCTTAGACCGGACACGAGCGAGAGTTCCAGTCTGCACTCCTTGGCTTACTCAGAATTCAATTCTATTCATCTTAATTTAATTGATGATGTTTAAAGTGTAGATTAGAGTAAAAGCTTAGATGTTTCAGCGGTCCTATATTATAGTCTTCTCCTTGCATTTTAAAAAGCAAGGAAGGATTTGGAGAATTCAATTTTAGCCTAAGACTTCAAAAACCCAAGAAACCTGGATTTCACCCTATCAAGAGTCTGCAATACTCATTTTACTCAGATAAACAGGGAGAACGACAATGCCTTTCATGAGGAAGACTTCCACTGATACTGTTACTATAGTATAAATACTATTTGTATTATTTAATATAAATACTGTGTTTAGCAGCTAAGTTAATAAGTGCTATTTGTCAGTTTAATTATTACAAAATGCAGCTTAACTGAAGTCTGGTGGAAAGTATTTTTCCATAGAGTTCCAATAAACAATCTGTCTTTCTAGCATCCACAGCTTAACAGTTTTCTTAATATTTAGCAATATTGCAAAGGGTACAGAAGAGGATGAAAAACATCATTTTGCAACTGCTACATAGTTCTTGAGCCCTATCACTCCCTCCCAACCAATTTGATTCTGCCTAATGTTAAACACAGAAAGAGCAAAACCATCCATTTATGCAGGTCTGGTTCAGCGTCCCTGTAATTTTAAGTGCTTTTATGTGACAGCTTTGTAAGGTGAACGTTACTCAGCTTACCAACGTGTTTTTCCATACACCTATTGACAGTGTAACATGATTGTATATGATTGACATATTTAACAGAAAATTAAGTTTCCGATCAAATTATAAACTAATATAATCATAACTGTGTTACTTAGCAGCTACATGAGTAACCTTTTTCTGCTGCAAGAATATGCAGCCTGCAGAATCTATTTAGTCTTCGTGTCTAGTATTTGAATAAATGATTTACGCAATGCTACCTAATCAAGGACTCTGGTCAAGCAGAAGGCACATTAAGTTTAGTGCTTTTCATTAACTTTTTTAGCTGTCTGGATACTAAGAATCCATGAGGTAAACAGCACATAGTATTGTTTGGAATGGGTAGGATTTGTCCATAAGGGAATCCAGCTTGTGTTGGAGCAAGGCTGGCCTTAGGTACTCTCATGTCAGGGAGGATATGAGGCTTTCGCCATATCAACACAAGTTTTTCGTTGTAATGGAACAACTTTATATTCACCAGGGGCTACACCACTGAATCACTTGTGCCACATTTCCAGCATGCTTAACAATGGAACAGAAAGAAATAGTGTCAGTGTCAGACAATCAGCTGGAGGTACAGGAAAAGCTTGGGAAACTTGCAAAATATGAACTGACCCTGAAAAAGGCACAACAACACAAATGATATTATTGCGCATAGTAAAACATGGTTCGCAGTGATGAACTCCTGGATTAAAAACTCAGCCTGGTGCAGTGAGAAAGCAAAGTAACTATTAATAAAATAGTTTTCTTTATCATATTAAAATCCACTACAGCTTGCTCATTAACTACCAGTGGTCTAGTTCTTTAATAGTGTTGCCTTGCCTATTTGTCATGCATAACAGGGTTTCTTTTGTTTCATTTCCTCTTTACTGCCTTTAGGAAGGGACACAAAAAATTACTTAACAGTTTATGTCATTCTCTAAAAATTGTCTACAGCTTAAGAACTAAAATCATGGTATTAAATATGTGCAGAATGACAGAACATTATCCTCAACATGCACAAAGCTGTTGGTATAAAAAATACAAACTAATGGCTCAAAGAAGTCTTAGTCTTGATCAAATCTATCAAGTTTTCTTTGGTATTTTAAGTAAAATATAGCTATGTCTCCTAAAGTCATCAGATGCTTCTGGGATCCTTCAAAATATGTGATTTTGAAGGAAAATCTCTACAAACCAGGCAGACTGCAAACTCCATTGACACTTCACAATCAACGTACTTCCTTCTGCCAAAAATACCCCAAAAGCCCCTCATTAAAAGATCATGGAATGCCTGAATTCAGTGCCTAGCAAATGAAAGAAAAGTTTTATGAAAACGAAACTGCTGAGATACAAAAAAGAATTAAATAAAATTCTTCGTTATAAAGGGTTACTTGATTCATGTCTTTGATTTCAGTATTTCAAGTTAAAAGTCTTCACTCTTCCAAAAAGTTTTAATTTCATATAAACAGTAGACGGTTAAATTGCCCTTTCACATCATTTCTTTATATCACTCTGTTAACTTCCAGTCAAATCTCAGAGATGGATTTTCCAGCAACACAATATGGTTCAAACATTCAGCCACGCAGCCTATTTAATACAAAAGCCACCCTATTAAGCCAGATGACTAAAACATGTACGTATGCACTACATTTTATGGCAAATCTGCGTTAAGACCTGCAGCAAAACCTGCGATGGAGTGAAACTTAGAAGGGTTTTACAACATGCTTTAATGACTCCCCAGAAATAACCTGCTCCCAACACCTGGCTGGGCTGTGGGTAACAGGGACAGCGATGCCTCCTCTGCAAACAGACACATTCCCTTCTCATCATTACTTTGAAATGTAGGGAAGAGACGACTATAAAATTACTCCATTACTAATGAAAAAAAGGAGAAAAAAAAAAACATCAAAAAAGGATTTCAATTGTATATAATTCTGGTTTCAGACACCTGGAAGTTGAGGAAAAAGTTACAGAACTCTAGCACATACTACAGTAATGCAAAATACTGCAGGAATTTACGCTAGCAACCAGTGAGGTCAAGTATCACGTTAGATAGGGCTTGCTCACCAACACCTTCCTTCACTGGTGGAAAAAGTCTTTTCCACACGTTTGCATGCAGCACAGCAATAACCACTAAATACTGAGCAACTAGAAGGAAACAAACTGCTTTGTGATAACACTGCAGAGCAAACAGCATGGGATAAAAAGGCAAGAGGACAAGAAAGAGAAGGTGGGCCACTGATCCTGTAAAACAGGATACAACAGGAAACGTGCTACTTTTAGCACATAATTTCCACATGAATATTCACATATGTTGCGAGAAAAAAGTGCAAGGAATCCCACTGAGCTCTGCAATGACAGATTTTTGTCACGACGTTACTTAAGGAGTTTCCTATTTTAAGTAAAAGCACTTACACAGACCTTACATGGTAAGGTTTGCATGTTGTCTTTGGGGGAAACAGGGCAAACTGATCATGTTATAAGATTAAACCGTGTAATTTTAACACTCCAATGGCCAGGGAAGGCAGCGAGCACC
Source organism: Patagioenas fasciata (assembly GCF_037038585.1). Classification (NCBI taxonomy): domain Eukaryota; kingdom Metazoa; phylum Chordata; class Aves; order Columbiformes; family Columbidae; genus Patagioenas; species Patagioenas fasciata. The sequence goes on along the minus strand of NC_092533.1, from coordinate 16,149,281 downwards.
TGCCTGATGTGGTTCACCCTTGTTTTGACCCAAAAGTAATATATGAATGGACAAAGGTCACATACATGAATTTAGTAGGAACAGTCACACTGCACATGAAATCAACACCCAGTCAGGCTCATCAGCCTGCACAGCTCTAATGTAATTTTAAAATTCTTAATAAAATTTGTAGGAAGCGAATACAGCCTTTTAATTTCTTTGTTTTACGACTATTCAGTATTAGCTCATGTTAGAAAGTCTGGAGCGTAAAGGAGTGAAATCAGAAGATACACTGCTCATACTGCAATTAAATCATCTCTAGAATGCTGCCTCTGGGTTTCAGCACAAATTAACTTTCAGCGCAAAGTTTGTGAGTAATTCTAATTAGCTTCAATACATTAGCACCATATATGGTTCACTATAGGCATCCGACTCAGGAGCAACGAAAAATATTGCACAAAATAATGGAAGCATGTTCATATCATCATAAAAATATTTTATCATCAAATCAAAATTGCTGAAAAGTAGAAGTTAAGACTGAGCATCGGAAATCAGGCAGATGTGACCTTACTCTTAAAGATGCAACTTTTTTATGTTGCCTCAGACAAACAATGCGCCACCTATGTCTTAGTTTAATTCTTCTCTAATAATGATCATATATATCATTCACAAATACTGTATGTTTTATATATATATATATGCCATAAATATAGAGCAATGATTGTCAACATACTTCAAGAAACACAAAAGTATCATCAGCTTATGTAAAAAAAATAATCCTCTAGTAACAAGGAAATAAAGTACACTATTATTTTTAACAAAAACAGAAAACACTCAGTTTTGAGATGAAAAGTTTCCATTGTAAAAATATAAAAGTTGAGGATAGGTGCAAAAGTACCTGGAATTCTGAGACCTCCCGAATACTGTTTTTCTTTGATTCACTCTTTAAATTTACATATACCTATGCTAACCCTTCTCAATTTCAGTGAAGAAAGAATTATGCTTCAAGTTTTCCTCCCTTGAAATAAAAGACTCGCAGAACTGAATTAGAACCCCTGAAAACGGAGGTTTAATAGAACCATCAAAAGGACCGCAGCTGCACTATTGGATACCACCCTAATTAATATTACATAATCCATACGACACATGTGATCAATTTAGAGGTCCCAGGCGGTTCTTAAGTGAATGAATGCAATTTGTAAGCTCTGATCTGTCACTTCCACTTAGAGCAGAAGTGTCTACATTTCATATTACATTGTAATGCATGCTGCAAGCCTCTATCAGAACTCTAATTACTCATATAATGATCCAGTTCCACAGACATAATTAGGAAATGGGGAAGACAGGACACATAAAATCACAAGATTATGGCGGAGGAAAGGTAGGAGAAAGGCAGGAAAAAAGTTGCAAAAGGGTCAAGTGTAGGCGGCTTGGAAAGGCTGCAGGTATTGGCCATGGGTTGGCACTGCGAGCAGGAATTCGTCAAAATCTGCTTTACTTCAGGGTTACTTTGCACAAGGTGGAAAAATGCAGCAGCTTAAGCAGTCTACTTTAAAGGAAAATTAGGTGCAGAATCTGGTAAAACTTCAACAGCCAGCTTTCTGCATGTCTTATTTCCTACACCTATTCTATTACAGCGGTTAAAAGGAAGCACAGCTTCAGTAGTTCACCTCTAAAACCAAAAAATATGTATGAATTAAGTGTCGAGTGGCTTTGATCAGGAAATGAACTTGCTTTACTAAAGCATAAGCAAGAGCTGCAGTTTTCACAGTGAATTTTATAAATTCCTAAATTTGAACTACTGAACTACAGCGCCATTTAGAAAGACTAAAAGGTTACGCTTAGTTAAGCTTGAAACCTGTCTCCATAGCAGAAATTGGAAACCTGAAAGGTAGCAGATCTGAGATCTTCCTAACAGGATAAGCGGCTCATTTTAAAAACCAGATACAACAGGAATGGCTTCATTTTGGCAAACTTTTAAAATCAAACAACAAAATAAGCATTGAAGCGTTTTTTAAAATCTATTTAGAAATTCCCCCCTGAAAGATAACATGGAATGAGGGGAGATGGAAGTGACTAAATTTCACAGAAAAGAAAGCTTAGGAGCCAAAGTGAATCAAATCCAAACACTTCCACCAAGGAAATCTCTAAGACAATTACATTTTGTCCCCAGCCAGACCTCACGTTCAAGTAACATCGTTTTGAAATAAAGCCAGTTAACAGCACAGGTCTGGGAAGGAAAGCTGTGGGTTGGCAACCCTGGCTCTGACACACGCACAAAAACCCAGGGCACAGCTATCAACCTTTTTTTTTAAGAAAGCATAACACTTACTTCATAAGATGCTGAAACAATTCATGTAGTTTAAAAATAATCCAGTATTGCCTACAGACTAGTAAATCTTATCCGGAACTAAAATAAATCAGATTTACCATTTTAGAGTAAATATATATGAAAAAAGATACTATAATTACACTCACTAAATATGGCTCCAGATAATTATTATGCCAGCTTTCATTGAAAGAAAAAACTACAAATGAAAGAAGGGAAGGAAACTATTTTAGGAAGGGGAGGGGAAAAGCCCGGCAATGACATTAGTTATGTTCCATTACGTCCTTATTCAATTCTGTGGCAAAGATCCCTCTGACTTCAAGGAGAGTATGATTTGGCAGGAAAGAGAGAAGCAGAATTAAATAGTTTCAAAACAATTTTAATGCACTGTTTTCCTTTCTCAACTCTGACAAGCCCATTTTGCCTTTTTTCCCTCCACTTTATTGTTTGTGTTGCAATTCCTGTACTTCAATAGAGAAAGTGGTTCCTCTGCAGCCTCCAAAATGCTAGATTTTGTGCAAAGAAAATGCACCAAGACCCATCGTGCATGGAAGACCATAATAACCAAAGAAAAAATGTAGTTAGTGACAGTAGTAAATGTGAGTGAAGTGTAAAACTGGAAATGGGAATCTTCACAGTCTGACTGGTTAACAACCACCGTGACTCATAATGTTTATGCCCATCAAAACTGGAAAGCAAGAACAGAGAAACAGGAAAAAATGCAAGTGAAAACCTGTGTGTTATGGAACTATTAAACCTGCTGTGAAGTCAATAACTGAGATGATGACTAATCAGTCGAATATTTAAAAAAAAATCTTTCAGAGAGAAGGCATAGCATTGTACCAACTATTAATATTTTATGTAAAATTAATTCCAACATTGCAAGTACAGAAAGTTTTAGGATGTTTCATTACTCTAGAAAACGGACATTAACTACTGTGGCAATGTAGATGGCAATAGGCAGCAGTCAAAAACAGAGAGTGGTCAGAGAAACACTTTTCCACTACCCTGAACTATTCATTAGAAAAACTTGTCTCGGGGATGCATGAGATTTCCACACCACCATTGCAGGTTTCTAATACTTTGCGTTATTCCATGTAATAACTCCATTCACCATTGGCCATCCCTGGGTGTGTGTGACGGCCGGGCCTGGGCAGCGCAGGCGCCTCGCTCCGTTACGCTCAGCTCTAATCTTTTTACAATGGCCTTAATCCAGTTAACGGCAAAGAAAGGCAAAACGTCAGAGTAACTGGATAACAGCCTGAGATGCTGTAATTATTTCATTACGGCAGCAGACGCTGTTTAAAGCGGGGATGCCCACCAGCGCTGACGGGCCCCCGGCTGTGCTCCTGAGGGTGACCGGCGTCACCACACCAGCAGCTCACCGAAATCAAAACTGTATTTAGGACAAACTTTGTGTTATGCTGTTGTTAACTACAAGCCAAGTGGCTCAACCAGCTTTGGCACAATATCCAATATTCCAGTGGACTTGTCTTTCTGTCACATTTTCTACAACACTTGAGCTTTGGTTCCTTGGCAGTCCCGGGACTCCCCAGTGGACCTTCCCTCCTTTTTGTCCCTTTGCTCTCTGCTGCGTCCCCTCAACAAAGAGGAGGGAACAACCTGGATCCAGTGCGCAGAGCCAGCACCCTGCAGGGGTCTGGCACCCAAAGGGAGCGTGAAAACCCACCTCAGACCCAGATACATTTCCATGGCTCCTTGATCTTCCTACCAGTTTTGTCCAAAGTTCGGTTCTGGAGCACATGGACAGTGAGATTATTTAGGAATGGAAAACAACACTTCTAATGAGGAGAAGAGCGTTGTCTCAAATGCATAATAAAATAGACTGCAATATTTCCATAGATAACACTAATACTGACCAAAACACTTGTAGATTAAGTGCCTCAGGTCTGTACCAACACAAATCTCTATACCACAGGCACAGGTACGCCAGAGGTGATGACGACGGATGATGGTGTGTGATCCTCGCTCATGTGGACCAACAGTGACACCTTGGGGAGAGCGAGGCGGGAAGAGCAGAGCTTCCTCCATTGCCCAGGAATGGAGAAACTAAGCATCTGTAACCACCCATCTGCCCCTTTCACTTCTTGATAAATTCTAACTCATTTTTTAAAAGTCACTAGCTTCTTAGATTTTAAGCTCTGGCTATCTATTTATTGCCAGCGGATCGGAGCATCTCGCGTTCAGTTGTGGAGCGGTGTTGACTCGCTGTGAGGAGCCACTGAGGTCACCCAGCACCGTTTCATGCCCAAAATAGGAAAAGCACAGAGATATTTATATTCTTATGAGCAGTAACACAAATTTTAAACTTTGCTTATACACAGGTGTAAGACTCTTTTCACAAAAACATTTATATTTCCTTGAAATAAAATAATGAGCCATGAGGAATTATAGTATAATAGTATAATTTCAGACTAAAATAATAAGACTTCACAAAGAAAGACTGATGTTTTTAAGGATTTAAAACTGCCCATGACAACACTCTGTATTTTGTATTAACTACAGACTGAAAATGCAAACTCAATGGTGCACTTCACAAAGGACTATGTGACCTCCCACGCTTTCTTCTTTCCTCCTCCCCATCTGCACCAACTCCTCAACTCCCAAACTTGACTTCTTGCCTCCCTTCCGAACAACCTGCCTCCCTGACCACTGTCACTATTTATTGACATATTCATTCTTATTGTCAGGGCAAAGGGCTGGCGAGGGTTCCTGCCTGCAATGAATTACTCCCCCTCTTTCTTCCACTGTGGTGGAGGAAGGAAAGCAGGCTCAGTGGACTTGGACACCGGCAGCTTCTGGGGCCTCGCACACATTAGAAATAAGAGAGTAGACAAGCAGTTCCAGTTAATTGCTGGAGTTGCTTTGCTCTGTGGGTGTTCCTAATGATAAGATCTGATTCTCTGAAAATAAACCTGAACAACTATTTCAGCATTCCAATGAACCTGCAGTGATACCTGTGATAATGCGCTGTGATCTCAAATGTTTATCTGGAGTACTATAAATCTGATTAACAAAATTCATAGCAAATTACTCAGTAGTCAGTTAACTTGACAACAGCAGTTTCCTCCTCTTTGACTTCATTTGCTGTTCATAGCTCAAAGCTATGTTTTTTCAGGGGTTTTGCATAAAGCATTTAGGTTTGGTTTTCTTTCCGTTTTCAAGTGAATATCAAACGGCTCTCAGGAGCCATTTCTGCCTTCAACTCACACTCTTCTGGAGAATATTTTTGTACAAGCACTTGAAAGAAGTGGCTCATCACAATTCCTGTAACAATATTTTTTCCTCCAATACCCACTTCCTCTCCCTTATATGATTATTCTGCTATTCCCTCTCTGCAGAAATACACTATCCTGCAACTTTCTTACTTTTCTAGATGAACTCATGAGATTAACACTTGCCGGCAGGTTTACAGTGCTTCTCAAGTCGTATTCCACGATATCGGAAGGGATTTGAGCAAAGCATTTGAGCTGGACACGAGGTGAACCTGACCACAGGTGCTTAGGGCACACACAGCTTGGGGAAAGGACATAGGACTGAATATCAGCAAGACAAGTCCGAGGAAGAAGCTACTGCAAGATCTACAAAAAGGCAGAAGCCTTTGCTCCTCCTGAAGGTAATTTTCCTGTTTTGAGATTGCCTCTTCTATATGCTTAGGGTTAGGAAGGAGAAACTAACACAGGTAGTTGAAGTTTCCCAGACAGAACTGATGATTTTATTTTGCAAAAAGCAGTGATAGTAAGGAACCTCAAATCACTAATAAGAAAATCGACTGTTTCTGAAGCATGACTCAAAAGTTTGAATTACTGAACATGTTTCACATAATCAACATATAAGAGATAGAACAAGGAAATCTACTTCAACTAACATATTGATACAGCTGTAGAAGTCATGAATTTCAGATCCTATTTCATCTTAGAAGAAGAGGACATCTCGGGAACGGTGATCGTGTGGTTACTTGTACCAACAAATCCAACTGTCACAGGGAAAATCAACACCTAACGTACACGCAGGGACAGGTAAGCAGACACAACACCTTACTACTCTCTACATCTCAAAATCAACACTTCCCACGCACTGCAACAATGAAATCCTGCTGCGGCCATGCTAATGGTACACGGTCATCCCAGCTCATCTGGTCAAGCACAAAACTTCATCCTTCCTGATGGAAACCACCACAATACGTTCCTGTACTTCAGGATATTTCCCACTTGAATGCAAATAATGAAAACAGTCAACAAATCAGAATGAAAGAAAACAGGGAGTACTTATGCCATGATAAGGACTGGAGAACACATATGAATGAAATGCTGAATCTGAGTGGAACAACATCTGTCCGATAACAATCTCACAAGCTTCCTTACTAAATAAGGAAAGGACTGAACAACACCGTATAACGAGTAGGACTAGAAATTGCAAGCACTACTACAACGTACCTACTCCCTGTAAGTTCAGAGTATAGTTTCACAAAACAGCTTCTTAAAAAAATATTTCCCTTTAATCATATGTACAAGAGTCCATAAAGTGAGAGAAGTGTGGTGCAAACTTAGTAAATCAAACCCTCACACTATCAAAGGGCGTGCTTTTTTTGCACAATTACATGCAAAAATTTACAGCTCTTAAAACAGCCAGATGACTTTTTAGTCATTCACACTCAGGATGTATTAGGACTGCACTAACTCACTAGGTTGATGTGTTGTAATTATTAGGGATCAATAGAAAACAAACTCCAATTATACTGAATCACTGAATCCACAGCCAGTGAAAACCAAAACGTTCCGCAGGCACAGATCACACCATACACCGTAGGAATACACCAATTCAATGGCCTTGTGAAAAAATCACATTTGTAAGGTAGACCTGCATGCAAAAAATAAATAAATGAAGTATAAGGACTCCTCCATTCCTACGGCTGATGAGGAAACAAGGTTTGTCCTTAAAAGAGCCACCCTGTTCTGAACAGGTTTGACACAGCGTTGTCAGGGCAGGGTACTGCACATTTTGAATATTAGACAAGGAATTTGAAGTCATGGCCATAAATCCAGCGGAGCGAGATTGACGGGCAGAGCTGTGGCCTCCGTCTGCTTCCCCAGCATCAGTGAGCACTGCAGATCAAGAAACTCTGACGCAGAACAGCAGAGACAGCACGTGCAAGCACAGGTGTTTGCAGGGACGCACCAAAAGACACGTCTAGTCCTACATCTTACATTTTCTTTTATTGCATGGGATGAATTTGCAAATGCACTTACACATTTAATTGGTCGTGAAATATGCTGAAGAGTTTAAAAGTGTTCTTTGATATAAATAAAATCAGTTATTGTGAAAGATGTCAGTAGTATCATATTCTCTTATGATACAATATGCTGGAAATGGCCTCTAACAAATTTTAGTGAAGATGGATCACTATTCTAAAAGGATGAAATGGACAAGGGGAAAAATAAATAGAAGTAGAAGCCAGAGCCTGATATAGCTGAAGTTAAAAAGAGAGACCTCATTTTTCTTTCCATCCTGAACATTACAGCTGTAACAGCTTTATTACTACAGCTTTATATATGTTTACATTTTTTGCTGATTGTTGGCATTACAGCCACATCTGGTATCATTTTTCTTAACTTGCCTTATTACCATTTGTAACGTGTTTCACCCCACTCCCTGAGCCTCTCAAGGATCAATCTTGCCTTGCCATTCCACCCCGTCCTGCCCTCCCACCTTCTCCTCCAAGTGTCGTACTTTTTAAGACCTTCTTTCAAGAGGTAATTGCAATGTGAACAAATCTTTTTCACTCCTATTTTTTCCCTATTTTGCTTCCCACCCCCCCACCTTTTAAATAAAGAAGAATGCAACTAGAAGGGCCGATCTGGCAGCCCGACTGTCGGGCTGTGCTTGCTCCACTCTCGTAACCCCAATTCCAACTCCCGCTGTGATCTGCCAGCCAAACAACGTCTTTAATCGTATCACACTGGTAGTACCAGGCCCAGATAACTGTTTTGCTGGCAACATTTTCCTAAACTGACCCTATGGCAAATATCTCAGCTTCCACAGCTTAAAATAAATATCAGGCGGCAGAGTATGGATTTATCACCTGGGAGACACCCCCTCCCGCACCCAGCGCTGAGTTATGTATGGGGAAGCTGCCGCCCTCTGGAGCACGTCCACATCAAAGAGAAACTACAGGGCCTCCTTTCCGTCTTCTGTGTTTCTAGTTTCAACCAATTCACAATCTGTGACATTTGCACGCTTTCACACTAATTGAGAACATACAAAATAAATTTTTATCTTAAGTACAGTTTTAAAACCTGAGGGAATCTTCCACTCCTATTAATGAAAACCAGAGTTGTGGATTATTTTAGGGTTGGAGAAGTCAAATTTGTCATTATAACAGAAAAAAAAAAAGGTTTAAACTGTCTCAGTTAATCAGAAAATACTTGTTTCACATTAGCATTTATACAAGAAAATGAAACAAAGTCTTGTAGGGTAAACTGAAAATCACCGATCGGCCCAAGGAATTGCCAGGAGCAGGGCACGGGGTATGTTCCTATCAAGAAGGCAAGAAAACTAAATTTGGAAAAAGTTACTCGTCTACTGTCCTTGCAGGCATTGAATAGATATTTATTCTGTTAAGGAAAAAGAGTTAAAGTCACCTTGTAGGGGAAAAAAAACCTGCTAATGCTCTCTACTAACATTACAGCAACTGGGACACTGTGTTCTGGGGTGGCTGTGGTGCTGCTGAACAAAACCGTCACTTTGGGGTGGACTCACAAATGTTGGAGAAATTTGGATTTGGTGGCTGATGGATGAAATAATTTCTTTCATCACAAAGTGATGTATTCATATCACAGTGGAGGTTTGTGGTCTGGGTAAGGAGGAAGGACTCCACTGTGTGAGAAGTACCAGATAAATGGACATTCCCATATGAAGATGAACTTGCTAAGGCAACGGTTACTGACCCCACAGAGCTTTTGAAGGACTTGACTTCAACGCCAACCTCCCCCATGAGCCGCCCATAACAGAAAATTTACTGAATGGAGAGTAGAGCCATAAATTAAGAAAAAACAATTAACAACTGAAAGGTTAATAGCTTTCTTAATGCATTTAGCTCTAGTCTATCACAGTGTTTAAAGGTCAAATAGTAGGAATATTTCTAGGAGTGCTGAAAAACACAGGTGTGGTTCTTTACACAGATTTGCTAAAAATGGGTATGTTTGAGGAAGTCTTGAAAGGTGGAGGGAAGATGTCTCCACCTGGGGAAGCTGCAGCATCTCCTCGTATTCATGTCACAGAAAATACCTGCTTTTTGTTTACTATTTTTCCCTCCAAAGTGTGGTAATTCCAACTGAGGAAAATACAAATGGAGAGATCTATTCAGTACGGATCTATTGATGTTTAGTCCCATTTGGGGTGCACTACATAAAGAAGTTTAACTCTGACATGGTATTTGCTCCTGCCACTTAGAGGCACTCCTGGCCTTGGAAAAGGGATGTCAGAACAGGCAGGTGGTTCTTATTTCATTTTGACATTAAGGTTTTAAGAAAAAGAACTTATGAGAATGACATTGTCTCCAGAGGTATGTACGGTTTCTAAAGTTGGACATTTGCTGCCAAAACATAACACATTTCAAAGAATGATCCTTTTTCTTCCTTACATACAACATAATTATGCCTATTTGGTGAGAACTCAGCTCCAAGCATTTTCTTTTCACACAGAATCCCAGAATGTGAGGGGTTGGAAGGGCCCTGTAAAGCTCATCCAGTGCAATCCCCCCCTGGAGCAGGAACACCCAGCTGAGGTTCCACAGGAAGGTGTCCAGGCGGGTTTGAATGTCTGCAGAGAAGGAGACTCCACAGCCTCCCTGGGCAGCCTGGGCCAGGCTCCGGCACCCTCACTGGGAAGAAGTTTCTTCTCATCTCTAAGTGGAACCCCCTGTGTTCCAGTTTGCACCCATTACCCCTTGTCCTATCATTGGTTGTCACTGAGAAGAGCCTGGCTCCATCCTCCTGACACTCACCCTTTTACATATTGATAACCATTAATGAGGTCACCGCCCCATAAACGATCATGCCTCTCAGCTACTCTCTGCTACCTATGCAGAAACACACATTTTGGCACGAAATATGGAAGGAAAAAAAAAAGTGTGAAAAGCATAGTGGTCACTGCGCACCTATGAAAATGTTTTGCACTGGAACGGGCCTCTCAGCTTCCCCTTCCGGATCAATAAATGTTTGTAGACTCCTCCAGCATCCTCAGCTCCCACAGCTGCATCCCCGGCACCCCAAAACTCACTTGGGCTGCTCTCGTTTGCAACTGAGGCTTTTCACCAGGGAACTCAACATTCAAAGGTTTGCTGTATGGATTTGAGGTTTAACATGTACGTTTGTAGATAGATATATACATGCTGCATATAGCACCCGTTGTATGGTATCCTTGCTAAAATGGTTAAGAACAAACCCGAGTACAAGCCCTGCGTGATTAGCTATTTCACAGAGCCCCACAAAATTTCAGTGCAGAAAAGGTGCACAGGACTTCATAACCTTCAGGGGTCCCTTCCAGCCTAAACTATTCTATAGTTCTAAGCAAGACTGTTAGACATTTTTATCCTCTTTATAGCCTTCTAAATTTCAATACATAAAGGTAAATGCTAACCTAAAATAAACACAGTTCAATTTTTGTGACAGTTCAAGGATAAATGTAAAACAAGGCTTCTAGACAGATAAAATATTATTCATTAAACCAATTAGCATAGTCAGGAAAACAAAATCATTTGTCTGACCTGAAGAAGAGTCTGCGTTCTCCAAAGCCTATCGACTTCTTCCAGACCTGTCAGTTCATCTAAAAATAACTAACTTAAGTGTGCCTTTAAAGAATTCCCATCAGGGATTAATTTCCAAGATCTCACCTAAGGAAGCACAGCTGGACACGGCTCTGCTGAGCAGCTCTGGGCCACTACAGCCTCGAAACACCAAAGACCAGATGCCTCAAACACCAGAGGCCGAGTTGCCAGCCCTGTTATACCAAACGTGCAAACTCCGCTTCGTTTGAAACATCACCACATCGCAGCTTAAATTGACGTGGCTTCATCAGGTAGAAACGAAGAAATAAATCAAATGAAACTTTGGAACCACAGAACACATTACATTTAAAAAATTTAGAAAAGAAAATCCACTTGTATTTAAAGAGAATTTTAATGAGTATGCAAATCAGTGAAAGAGGAAAAGACTAAAGGGGAGGAGGACAGTTGGGACAGTGTTCTCCAGGAGGTGTTTAACGTCCCCGGCCTCGGCACCAGCAGAGATGGAGGAACCCCAGTACTACAGTTGAATTCAGTCATTCAGCTTGCAATGTAAAAGGAGCACACTTCTGACCTCTCCAAACTTCATTTTCCCTGTTGCTTTGCAGTGGATGCCAGGTATTTTTTCTTTTAATGTTTTCATGAATAAAAACAGAGTTGCCCCCAAAAAAGCAAGACACTTTTTAGAAAGTTCAGTTATCATGAAATCTAGAAAGCCATTGCGGCTTAGCCTAACTGTGCCAACCCTATCAAAGGCAACAGGTGGTGTAAATAAAAAAAGGTTGGCCTCAGTTACACATGCCTTGATTATTTATTCTTATTTTCTGAATTAGTGTCTGGAGTTGGGCAGATAAAGGAGCGGGACAGCAGACAACGTAACTGGCTAGTGGTCGCGACAGCTGTTACCCATATGCTGACAGAAAGAGGACTCTGTTTCCAGCAACTGGGACCAAAAATACGGTTTTCTGTGAGTACCTAAGGATGGAGAGGTGACAATCAGTGGTTCCCTGAACAGGGAGTTTCTGACAGTCTCCATGGCAAAAGAAGGTCAAGTTGTTAAATGAGACACTCCACATATTTTCAGCTGGGGGAGGAGTCTTTCCTCTTATGGTTTAAATGTTTTGAATGTCTTAATATTTGAATATTTGTGGGCCCAGAGGAATATGAACACTGTACTGACACAGTCCGAACCAATCATGCAATCTAAAGAGCACGCCAAGTCTGGAAGGCATATTGAGCGTGTTCCCTGACGATGATATCATAAAGGTTCCGCAATGGGAAACACATGGCATCAATTCCACACATTCCCTAACCTGTACGCATGAAGCTTCGTTCACCTCTGATCATCGCAGTGACAAAAATCAAAAGGTATCGGGATCTAAGATTAAGAAAATAAACTCAGGGCGCCTGAATTTCTCACACTAATCCTGCATTGGGATACACATTTTTTTCTCAAGAACCCAGGTGTATTCTCAACTGATAATCAGCTTTAGTCTGAAATTCAGCATAACATTTTGAGTTCACTCCTGATGCAAAAACACAAGGCGTGATCTGGAGCTGTTTATTACTAAGTGTGTCTCAGAAGGGATGACATTAAAGCAAACTCCTTTCTCCAATATAAACATCCATATGTTCATTGAAACACCGAAAAACCTGGCAAAACAGTTCCATAAAAGCGAAGTTACCAGATGTAAGTGCTATTGTAGCTGCTGGAGCTCCATGGAAGGACTCGACTACGCTGAGAAACAGCAAGAGGAGAAGGACATGTATTGAAACAGCAGAGAATGAACCCCCAACATCAAACTCTGTGTTTGCTACAGCCTGTTTTGGAGAAGCTTATTCAAAGAAAGCCATCGGTGTCTATGAGATGCAGAATCATGGAATATGGAAGGGAAAAGTGCTTGCTGGCAAAGATTATCTATGAAAACAGCTACCACGAATGTGGCTGGGGAGTAAAATTCTCTCTTCCTGCTGAGAGAAATGTCACTTTGAAAGCCACTCTTTGTCTCTGAAATTTATGACATACCTTCAAGTTCAGACAGCATTTCTTACTATTTTGACAGTAAGACACCTGATACTTCCACAGGCATCTTACCCAAGTTGAGAAGAAACTCTCATGCCAACTTATTTAGAGAGAGGGAATGAACCTTAATTCACTAACACGTAGATTTTACTTATTGATTTTCATGAAAAACATTCTACTTTATCTCAATGGAAGTCACAGGATTGTTATTGCTGCATTATACATGAGAGGACCAGAAATGCAGACAGATAAAATGACTTATTCCAGCGGGAAAAATGAAAAAAATAGACTATGATAAAACCTCATCTGTCAAGAGTATTGGTTCAGTGTGCTGTCCCCAGGGAACATAATGTCTTACCAATTAGAAGAAAGGATTAAACACCATTGAAAAAACAGAAGCAAGCCTAAGCTTTTCACACTGATATTTCCAGCCATTCTTCAACAAAGAAAACAAAAAAATCTGGAAGATGACTTGAAATTTAATTGCCTTTGGTTGGAGTGTATAAGCTACTCTTGTGTGAAGTACCATACTGTGTCATTCTAAATAAAAGCTTGCTTGATTATTAAAAAGTTGTAAACAAAATGAAAGTCAAAAGCAGAAAAATCACACAGCCAAGGCATCTCAGAATAGTCACTATAATTTAAAAAACGTGTCATACAATTTCAGTTCCCCATATGGCACCTTCTATAGAAGGTCCAGACGTGCTGAGAACGCAGCCACTGTTCCCCGACTGCTGAACGTGCTCTGCAGATACACACACTTTATGTCACAAAATAACGGTTTCTTCTTCAGTGACTACCAGCATCCTGAACAGCAAGTTTATTTTCAATGCCAGAGGGATACAGCACAAGAGAGGCTTAGGCCAGACCTAAGCGGCACAGCCTCAGCCGACTGAAGTGAAAAACCTGGTATCTGCAACAAATTAAAATCAAACAGGTGATCTCATGAAAACCTTTATAACATTATCAGATTGCTCGGGAAACTTCTAAATATGTATCAAAGCTGTACTTTTTACATATTGAGATCTATGTGTGTGGAGTCACTTTGCTCCATCTGGCAGCCTCTTAAAAGGATCTGGAGAACTGGGCCAGCACGTGTGGGTCTAGACAGAGGTGAGGTGGGAAAGCTCACGTTCTGTCTGCCTGCAATTGTTTGGTTCTAGCTGGAGCTATAAGAATATTTAGATCCAAATGAGTACATACATACACATAAAAATATATATTTTTTGTATAGAAGCATATGAAATGATATATTTAGAAAAAAAAGTTTGAAACTTGTTCTCAAAAGCCCTTTTTTGGAAAGTCTCTTCACTATTAAGGCAAACATGAGGCAAAAATATGGATGCATCTTTCCTTGAGGCACTGTAGCAGCTCCTTTTTATCTCGTTTTTTCTTCAATGGACTATGTATAGTTTCCCATAAGAAAGAAATTACCATGAGACAAATGCTCCCCGTCATATCTGGAGACATGTTATCAGGTTACTTGTTCTTCGCTCTGCCCCACTGGTGGATGCTGCAGCTCACGTGTGTGATCACTATCATTACGGTATTAATCCCGACAAGGAGCTCCCTTATTGGCAAATCAAAATGGTACATAATTAATAAATACCGGAGACTTCACCTTCTGGAGACATAGTGATTTATGACCTGTTTTCTCACATGCCTTTCACCTTGGAAACACTTGGCATGTGGTTTTACGTAACCTGACACTTTTCATGGATTATGTTTAACCCTTTCATTGCCTGGTTACATCTGACAAACACAACATACCTCAGGGCTTTCTTCTTCGAGTAGTCATGGAAAATTGACTAATGGCATCAAAAAAAATCTCTAACAGCAAAATAAAAATACCAACCAGACGAAATTGCTGGTTTTCCGCTGAGCCCCATAAGATGAGGTAGTTTTGAGGGTTTTGGGTTTTTTTTTAAACAAAGACTAAGATCACTCTTTAGTTCCTAAATACTTAAGGAAGATAAATAACCCACATAAAGTCCAACTTTTGAAGACACTTTGGATGCAAACACCAAACTGGAGGTGTCATTAACTCTGAAGCACGAGGCACTGATTAGTGTCCCAGCCATCGCAGCAGCTAACGACCCGGGACACTCCTCCTGAACACACGGATACTGGCTACTAATGCACAGAAGCATCAGATCTGCTCCATTTGTCTTCACAATTTCTTTATGACAGATGGCATAGCCCTGGTTAACCATTAATCAATAAAGCATCTGAGGAGCTCTTTTTCATATAATAACTATTTATCAAAATTGCCAAGTCTTTTTAACCCATTAACAGCAGCACAGAACTATTCTAGGAAGTTCGCTTCTACCAGGCACGAGTGTTTCCCTTGCCTTTAGATTGCCCCAGGAGTCTAAAGGCAAGGAAGTGTTCTTAATTTATTGATTATTTTAACTTTTCTAGTGAATGACAGAAGAAATCACACCTGAAAAATATTTTAAACAAAAGTAACTTCACAAGACCGAAAGACTGTCCCTTTCCCGTAGGTGATTCCTGCTTGAGAGACACACAGGTTAGGATTTGAACTCCCAAGTACCAGCTTCTTCAATATCAAGATGGCAGTTTGCTCTCATTACTGAACAAGCTCAGAAAACAAATGTATATTGTGGAATAAAAATGAGCCTTCTGCTTCTTCACAAACTCACTAATCATAAACTACAAAGTTCAGGAAAACTAAGCGATGCCCTAGACAACATACGAGATACAAACAACATCTCCAAGTTGGTTTGCTCACATCATTTTCAATGTGAGTAGGGTTCTTCAGAAACAACTCAACCTGAAGTTTTAAAAATCATCACATATACTTATTTCTTTGATTCGGCACAACTAAGACTGAGGTGAGAAAAATCACATATCAAATAGGGGAACACAATCACAGCTGAAAAAAATGTATATTGGACACTGCTATGTTGAATGAAACCTTATGCAAGTTCTGAATGTACATTCAGCAAATGAATGTACATGAACAAGATGGCTCTTGTGAAATCTGACCTACTCCTCCTAAAACAAGTACTTCAGGCTCTAGTAGAGAGCTATGTCAAACACAAACTCGACCAAATATGTTTTTCCAGGGATCTTGATGGGATCACACCATGAAGAGGGTACCATATATTGCCCTGTTTAAAAAACTCTTGAGGCATGGACAAGGCTTCATAATGATGAGCTTCTGATCCATAATACCAGAGGAACACTCAAGATCAGATGTAGCAAAGAGTGGTCAAATATGCAAACATTCCTCACAGGACCTTGCTGGCAGTTCAGTCTAAGGAGATGCATCTGTGTGTCTCGAAAATATAATCCAATTTCAATATATTTGGTCTAAAATGTTTCAATCAATTCCAAGATGTGTCTTTCCATACAGTTGGAATACAACAGAATTAAACCAATGGTTAATTTCTGAAAGGACTTGTCTAGATTTCATTTTGAATTTATTAGGCATGTGGAAGTCACAGAATGTATAGTGAGCATAATAACCTCCTGTGGCAAAGGGAAGCATCGTTTCAAGACATTCACACCTTGACATTCACATTATCTATTCAGAGCAGGTTGGACAGAAATGCATATCTATATCAAAAGATTTAGTAGGAAAGTGTTTCTTTAAGGATTTCATTTATGTGTTTCTATGAAAGATTGCATTTTATATTAAATTCAGTCCTTGAAATACTGTAAGTACTGTATAGCCTCTAGTTTCCATTTGGTAACTCCTAATATTATATTAATATTTGATTAGCAAAACGTCTGAAATGTGTAAGAATTCTCAAGTCTATAGTTCAAGCCAGCAGTCCAAAGAAAGAGTAGAACAGCAGTTTAGTAGTTGGTAAATTACTTAACTAATACAATTTTAATCCCATGTCTAGCCTATTGCTCTCATGACAGTCATCAGTGGATGTAATAGAAGGAAAATAAAATTTCAATTGTACACTTTTCAGCATTAAGTTCTAAATTAAACCAAGACTAAAAACATAGTTTTTTTCTGTTTTCCCCTTAAATTTGCTGACGTCTTTAACTGAGACTAGCACTTTTCAAAGCAACAGCAATGATTTTTGAAATACAGTGATGCAGTAATTTATCTGTATGCTGTAGTTATAGCTACCTGACTTATTAAAATTGTGTAACTACACTATAGAACAGTCCATAAACAATTAACTGGATTTAGCATTGTCATACTTTAAAAATGTAATTTGATGGGAACAGTTTCCATGGGGTTATGAGACTGAGTCAGACAACTGATTATAACCCAATAACAGAAGAATCCGTTAAGATGATTCATTATATTAGTAAGTGAATGATCATTTGCTGATAGCAAAAAATAAACTGCTTAGTAGTCAGAACTCTGTTTGGAAAAGCAGCATATTCATAGAAAATGTGCAGACAGTTAATCTGTAAGAGTAAAAAAAGACCTTAGTAACACAGATAAGTTTACAATGCAATAATAAAAATAAAACCCTGCACAACTGTTCTAGGTGGTTAGACTAATCTAGGATTAAGACAAGCTGATGGATCTGTAAGTCTGGAGAAAACAAGTCACATGAATCACTTACATCAGCCATATACTGGACAGGTTTAAAAAGATACAGGATAAAGGGGATGCAGAAGTCCATGTAGCTGATGCACAATTTCTGGCTTCAGTAAAGGATATCAGAACACGTAAATGTGACCACATATAACCACAGCATGGCTTTTCTCCTACTGAAAGCACCATCTAGACATACATGAGATAACGTTCTGACATCTTCAGAAGAACTTTCTCCTTAGAGAGAGCTAAAAGTAGCCACGTCAGACTACAAGGAGGATTAAAGAGTGTCTGTAGGAAAGACTAACCTCAGCCAACACAACTGGAGAGAAGACAAGACCCTGGAGTCACCAGCCAGAAGCATTTTGACTTGGATTTTCCAAAGGTGGATGGATATTGATTTCCTCAGATTCCTATGGAAATAGTTGCTTTCAAATAAAAATCTAGAGCAGAAGCCACAGAAGGAGAAATACAAGAACAGTCCGGGATGTACGAACTCAGAAAAAGCTTCAGTGAGCTGAAACACCCATGTCTCAGGGCAGCCACAGCAGATATCCAGAGATGAGCGTGCAAACGGGGCACAGGTGCAGCGATACTTACCCAGCTAATGCTTTCTGAAGAGAAAGCTCTCATGAATACACCTGAACATTCCTTGGTCAACTCTTTTTCTTGCTCTTAATGTGTTCCCTACAACCCTAAACACAAGCAATGAAACTCGGTATGTGCAAAGCACAGCTAAAACTTGCTTTAAAATACACTGAAAAACTAAGAGTTGGAGTTATTATTCATTTTCAGGTGGATTTTAAGTTTATTCTCTATTTCATCTTTAGTTTACTCAGGACTAACCTATGCCAGTGAAATAATACCAATGCCGAATTAAAATGGCTGGAACCCTGCCTTTGAAACATTTATGGCAATATGCAGCAGCTGAAGCCAAGCCAAAAGGTGAATCTCTTGCTTGGGTAATTAATTCTGTTTACCACCCAGCCAAAATGAATTACCATCTAGTCATCCAGTGCAGAATATTTTCCTCTTCCTTTTTTGCACTGGTACAAATCATAACTTAATTTCCAAAGGGATCCAGATGCAAACCTTCAACATTTCTGTAGGCAAAATAAACTACGACGTAAGTTCTTCTTGGCAAATACAGCATGCAAAAGGTGCCTGGAGATACGCTATACTGATTATGAGATATTATTGTGAGGTTTTATTATCCTTCTAAACAATAAAACAAGAAAAGAAACCAACATAAAAGCAAGCAGTTCTGTGCCAGATGTGAGAATTTAATGCTATCCATCCCTGACTAGCATTTGGAACATGTGCTTCAAACATGAAACTTTGGTAAGTCTCCCCAGGTGAGCAGTTGATCTTATCTTGCAATTCCTGCCTCTTTTCAAACAGTGCACAGCACAACCTAGCAGCTGAGGGATCCTAAGAATGTTCAAGTTAAAATAAGGGGGGGGATTTTTATTCTTCAACATCATCTTTCTCAAGTAAAAGTTACATTCAGAAGAAAAATTTCATTGCAGTATCAACTCCAAATCTTTGGAGGGAACAAGAGAGCATGGAATACTTCAGGGCTTGTCTTTCCCTTTCGTTTTTAAGTTATCTTTCCTATGAATCTCTTTGCATTCTTAAAAGACTAGAATGTAAAGAGTATTTTCAGTCACTTATGGGGAAAAAGGTATTCAAAGATGTAGTAAAACAGTCAAATCAAAACACTAGGGCCGAGCTCCTCGGCTTTAATAGGTCTGAAAACATTTCTTGCAAACAGTTTTAAAACTGGGGTTCTAAATTCTCCGAAGGAGAAACATATATAAACATAAGAACTTCCTACTGTATTTATGGTGACTTGAACAGAAACAAAATGATATGCAAATTCATGAAAAAAAATTCCTGGAACTTTTTTTTCAGATGGACAGCATCTTTCCTTCGATTCTCTCGCAAAAGGTCTACCTTTGGAGAAGAAAAGCACCCACAAACAATATTATTTTAGAATTTCAGCTTACTGTTTTCTTTGAAGTGGACATGGAGACAGTTAAATGAAGCAACACATTCATGAGCAAGTAGCGAATCAGCTTTCCCTGTGATAAATAAATTATGAAGATGTTTGTTCTCCTCAGCTGACATCTGTAAAGGCTTATCTGCCAAAAGGAGCATTTAGCTCACTTCAGAGAAATCTGAAGTACCCTGCTACTAAATTCTGTTTTCCAACTGGTTCTTATTTACAGTAGAGTTATTAAATATTTATTAGAGCCGAAAGCAAGTCTTTTCAGTTGTCCTAACTTGATGTCTTTCAGTGAAGTTATTGGTTGCTTAGATTTTTTTATCTGAACCTACAATATCATTGCCAAGAAAAGACACAAATGGGCTTCCACCGCTTGACAAGGCCCATATACAAAAATACATTTTCTGACAATTTACTGGTTGACAGCTCACTAAACGAGGAAGAGCAACACTACAATAATAGCTGACAGATGCTGTTTCCACTTTCAAATTCCTTAAACATTTCCAAAAACACAGGCAGATCGGTTTCGATCTGCTTGTCTGTTGACTTTGGACTCCAAGCAGTGATGTTCTGATACCACGGGCCTATCAGTTTACATGGGATACTCTTGCATTATTCAAAAGCACACGAACACAACTGACAGAAAGAAAACATTCAGCAGAACTCCTTGTATTTCTCCTTACAAAACATACTGCTTTGAAGCAGCATCTGTAGAAAGTTTCTAGAATCTAAATTTAAAATACGAGCACAATGTTAAACTACACTTGCCAAATAATCAAGGCTCTTCCATTTTCTGGCACCTGGTTACGAGGCAGCCCGCACCATCCCGTTTGTCATCCTGTGCTGATTTGTATCTTGTTCACATGTGGTTTGCATTGTATATGGGCCAGACAGATTAGAACGAAGGGTAAAAACGCTACTGTTGAAGAACACCTAACCGATAGGTCTAAAGCACTGGTGTTGATTGCTCATAAAATGAAGTGCCTTGTCTGTTAGTTTTCAATTGCATAAATGCCATTTGCCACAGAAGTCATGCTCTTAATAATTAATGCCATTTGTACAAGCCTGTTGGCAAAATCTAAAACGTTTGCCTTTAGCAAAGATTTTTTTCACCACTCGCACTCTACCCTTTGAACTGGAACACTGGCAGATTTTTCACTATTTATTGGGAAGCCGTAAGCAAGAACAGATCCTAAACTCTACCCTCGAGCCTATGAGCTGTCGATGTCATTTATTTCTAATGAGTCACTGCAATACAGCACAGAGAAATATGATGAATCTCATCTCAACTGCCTAAATGGTTGGCACTTAGTAATTAATACCAATTTTGAGGGCCCTAAACAACACAAAAACACATGCCATTTTGAATCATGTCTTTACCATAACACTGAGGGATTTCCTGGTTTTGAGAGTCCACATCCTCAAAGATCCTTAGTTCTTTAAAAAGAAAGAGCGAAGATGCCAGACTCGCTCTACCAAACTTAAGGTGACCAGTGAAGCTGAAATGTCAGGGGGAAGCTCAGCCCCTAAATGCAGCAAATACAGCACATTGCTCAGGGCACGGATACTCAGTGGCTGAACACGTGGAAAGGGCGAATGATGGTCTTGAAAACCTTTCCACCTGTGCTGTGAATTGCTGCAGCATGGGATGGAGCAAGACTGGACATGGCACTTAGTGCCATGATCTAGTAAATGGACTGGAGTTGGACCAAGGGTTGGACTTGATGATCTCTGAGGTCTTTTCCAACCCAGTCCATTCTGTGATTCTGTGCTTCCCTAAGCAATAGTTCATAAAAAAAGTCTGCAAGACTTACCACCCTACAGCTGCTCCACAGAACCCTTTGAAAGAGTAACATTTAGTACCTGATCCGCTCCATGCAGCTCTACTGACATTTCAGAAGATACCCTAAAGGATATCGTGCCCCCCCCAGATACTTTAATTGATGTTTTAATTTAATTGGGCAAGACTTGAATGGCCTGACTGCTGCAGGTAGGCAAATATTAATTTTTAAACATTCTTTATATAACAGGAGGTGAGGGAGATGATGTACTGGTGTCTTAAGCAGTTTAGGTATTCTAGTCACTGCCATGTTTCTGTTCAAAGCAGTCAGGTAAGAACAAATAAAATTGTTTCATGTTAAATCTAGAAACTCTACAGATCACAGAATCACAGAATGGACTGGGTTAGAAAAGCCCTCAGAGATCATCAAGTCCAACCCTTGGTCCAACTCCAGTCCATTGACCAGATCATGGCACCAAGTGCTATGGCCAATCTCAGTTTAAGAACCTCCAGGGCCGGTGAGTCCAGCACCTCCCTGGGCAGCCATTCCAATGCTGACCACTCTCTCTGCACAGAATTGCTTTCTCATCTCCAGCCTCAATTTCCCCTGGCAGAGTTGAAGCCCATGCCCCCTTGTCCTATTGCTGACTGCCTGGGAGAAGAGCCCAATCCCCCCTGGCTAGAACTGCCCTTCAGGTGGTTCTAGAGAGTGCTGAGCTCACCTCTAAGCCTCCTCTGCTCCAGACTGAACAAGCCCAGCTCCCTCAGCCTCTCCCCATAGGGCTTGTGTTCAAGTCCCTTCCCCAGTCTTGTTGCTCTTCTCTGGACCCGCTCCAGCACTTCAATCTCTTTCCTGAACTGAGGGGCCCAGAACTGAACACAATACTCCAGGTGTGGCCTCACCAATGCAGAGCACAGGGGAAGGATCACTGCCCTTGTCCTGCTGACCACGCTGGTTTGGATACAGGACAGGACACCATTGGCCTTCTTGGCCACCTGGGCACACTGTTGGCTCCTGTTGAGCTTCCTGTCCATGAGTCCCCCCAGGTCCCTTTCTGCCTGACTGCTCTCCAGCCACTCTGTGCCAGCCTGGAGCGCTGCAGGGGGTTGTTGTGGCCAGAGTGCAGGACCCGGCACTGGGCCTTGTTCAACTTCATCCCATTGGAATCGGCCCATTTTTCCAGTCTATCCAGATACAGCGTACTGAATCGCTTAATGGCCAGTGTCACACGGTGTATGATTTTGTAATCTTCAACTTGCCATAACCTCCAGTGCCAGTGTCACGGGCAATAAGAACCGCCTCCAACACCAGGACTCAGCCCACTCTTCCACACGGTGAAACACAATGCTCAACAAATCCTGAATCAATCCGTGCGCTCCCTTAGGAAATACTTCCTGAAGTGACAGCAACGAAGGAAGGGAAGCTGACAACGTGTCCTTCCCACAGCTGAACACGACACTTGGTTAAAAACACCTGGTTTACGTGGGGATTTTTAAATTCCTGAGGCTTTAAAGCTGTGAAAAATCTTTTGAGAGGAATGAAAGGCAGAGCAGAAGCCAACCTATAAGCAAAGGCGGCTGATCTAGGACACAAAACAGATTTTCATATTTACTGGAAGTGACAGCTGAATGAATTACACAGATCATCCGTCTCTCTCCATTTCCTTCTATCCATCATACTGTATTTCTTCATCTCTTCTTCTGCCTGTCTTCAGCCTTAGAAAATACATACAGCACAGCCTAAATTATTAATTTTCTGTTGAGTTCCTTCTAACACCAGTTTCAGCTCATTGACCTGTGTAACTCGCTGATTTAACTAATGCATTATCTACAACACAATGTATTATTAAATAAGTTTGGTCTCTTAAAATATTTCCATGGCAACGCACCAAAATAACACAATCACATTAGTCTGGCACATGAAATGATTTCTTCCTTTTCATATCATCCTCAGAAAAAGTGAATTAAATATAGATTGCTCTATTCCTGTAGCAGTAGCCAGATTAGCAACTAATACCCTAAATCTTGCTCTCCCTGAATAAACTGCAGATCTCTCAGACTCTGTATTCCCTCTGCCATAGGTATTATTAATCAAAGTTTTCTGTTACACTGACATACACTAGTAAAAAATGTAAAGTCTCTGAGGGTATAAAAAAGGCAAGAAGCATTTCATGCAAAGACTAAATAAAAGGCTTTTCCGGAGTCACAACAAATGCAGAAATGCACTGAACCAAAGCCAGGAAAAACTGCAAACTCTTTGCCCTCTCCCACCTAACTGCGATGTCTGGTACCCCCAGGGAAGGAACCCCAGCCAACATCAGATCCCATGTTTGCTGCAAAGTCACCATTAAACCTGATGTGTGGGGCTGCAACGTTTTGTTCCACCAAAACAGTACTTTATGTCAGTTAACCACTTGCATGGTCTTTAGGAACACTATGAAGGAGCTGAGGACATTTTGCCTTGGCTGGGAGAGGGACACAAGGATTGTGTCACTGCCAACAAAACCTGTGAGCATTTCACTAAATAAATACTTGTTTTCCTAATTAAACCATTTGTTTTCATCAAGCTTTTCTCTTGCCCTTTCAGGGGTTAATATCAATAAACTTAAATTCCTTTGCAATTCTTACGGAAAAGCAAGCCAGAAGCTGGTGTGATGTTTAGAAAAGCTTTGTTCATTAGTTTTCTGATACCTTTCCCCATTCAGCGAATGCTGGCAATATGAAATCAATAACCCTGTCCAAAGAACCATCTCCTGCTGGTCTGTTTCGACCTTTCGCTGTTAAACTTTCTCCGTTGTCCTCTTGTTTGGTTGGTTAGGGGTTTTTGTTTGTTTGGGTTTTGGGAGGTTTTTGTTTGCCTTTGCTTGTTTGGGTTTGGTTTTGTTGTTGGTTGGTTGGGTTTCTGTGTGTGTGTGTTGGTTTCTTTTTTCTCCTTGGTTTTAGAATTTTAAGTCATAACTAAATAACCCAGTTCCCTCTGAGATCACAGAATGCTGTGAGTACAGAGCTCAGAGTCCCACAGCCCCGGGAAAGGAGACATCGGAGCAGGTTACCCACCTGAAATTTCCTTCTGAACAATATACTGTAAAATTGAAATAACATCACTTTACGGTCCAAAAAGAGTTGAAGGAAAGCATGTAGAAAGAATTAAAACCGTTGAACTCCAATCTCTGCTGAAGATCAAAGTTACAATGCCATTCCTAAAGGTACCGGGCAAACCCGGGCTCGCCTTTTCCCCCAGGCCGGAGCTGTGCTGGTGGGATATGGTGCCCTCTGCTGATCACCACTACCTCAGCCTAAGAGCTACCACAACGGTCTCCACTCCATTAACTCTTTTTCTAGTTGCTGTGAGATAGAAGACACGAACTGGTATCTTTTTCAAACGAGTTTCAGCGGTCCCGGTGCACACGGCCTCCAGCACCTTTTGCTGCTTGTGATGAGACAGCGAGAAAGATGGAGACAGCAGAAGAAGCCAGTCCCACCCGTCCTCATCCCCTCCAGGTGCTGCTGAGCCAAAGCAGGTTAAAACAGCCCATTTCCAGCTACCAGGACTGGCACTGGCCTCCTGCAGCTGCCGAGAGACGGAACTTTGTGTCGTATCGCCAGCAAAACGCTGGGGCTCCTTCCTTGGTAATGAACTAAAGTGAAGTGTCATCAAAGTACAGAGACTGCTGGGGACAACCCATCAAGTGCAGGGCTCGCAGTTTTCATCTGCTACCGAAACCTGGACAGATTCATTACTCTCAGCCACTACTGGCACCCAGACTGCGAATTAAAGACAACAAAATCCAGAAGCCGCGAAGCAATGTAGTTTTAAGCTCTTACTCCACTCCATAGATAATTCTGCTTCCTGAGGCTAAACAAATGCAAAGTACCATATTCGCAGTGTTAAATTGGCAGCTTCATTCAGACCTCATGATCTGCAATGACTGGACTCCCATTCTCAAGAACAAACAGTTTCATTACAGTAAGTTATAAAGGTTCCTATCAGCCATGTCAAACACATTTTCTGATATATTTCCATAGGCCCAGACTATCCAACAGCAAAAGTCAGCCAATTACATTCCATAAATAATCATTTTGACACTGGTATTATTAAATGTTGAAGCATTTCATCAAGCGCTTCAAATACATAAGAAGTTTCATCCATACATCATTCTGGCGGGAGCCTGAGAATGGCTCCGTGGTTAAAAAGTAGAACATCTCCTTTAAAATTACGTTAGCAGAACAAATAACCGCATTAATAAATTCTTTAGTATTTCTCTTTAGGCATGATCTAATTTGGATTAACATCTGTTCTTCACACAAATATTCATAGTAAGAATTTTAGTCTAAGAATATTTGCATAAAGCAAACAGCTTTTTCTAACTTCCAAATTAATGCTTCTACAACATCTTGGCTGTGGTTAAGAAAGGTATTCCATGTGTATCCTTTGACATATCAGTCATTTAAAAGCAAAACAAAAAACCACACACACACAAAAAGAAACAAACACACACACCTAACAAACCTGCCATGCTGTCTTGACCATTGGTAGAGTTAAAAATAGGATGCCAATATATTCTGGTTTTGTTAGAACACTTAAACATGCAATGTTACTGTCTAACTGTCTGTATGACAGTAAATACACAACTTAGCTATTAGAAATCTCAATCGGAACAAAACACAATGTTTATCTACCTGCACTGTCTGAAAGAAGTGACAGTATGTGGAATTCCATAGATAATGATCTGGCTTGCCATGCCACAGAAAAAAACCCCACGCTTCTTGCAAATAAATATACCAGATTCATGTAAAACAGTGTTTATGCAAATCAGCACTTAGATTCAGGTTCTGTCAGTGCTCGGTCAGATAAAATTAACATCCTGTCCTCACCCTCCCTTTTCCAGCTGCCATCATGGGGTGCTGTTCATCCCACCAAACAAAACGCATCGTGAACGCTTTCTTTGGCTCCAGCTACAGCAATGACTTTATCAAACCACCCCCATCCGGTTCACATCATTGGTCCATTTGGGTTTTTGGAAGCAGCTCAGCCCCAGCACACGTGTCGGGACATCAACACCTGGAGAAGAACCCAAGCTCAGCCCTTGGTCCTGAGCCCACAGGTCCCCCTTGGTCCATCGCTGCTGGAGAACGCCGGGTCCAAATGTAACCCGATCTTCTCACCACCCAGTTGGTTCAAGAAAAGCTCTGGGAGAAATGAAAGGTAAAATCCTTGGAAAAATAAACTCAAGTCTGTAAAATATTAGCCAATGTTTTCATAACTTTTCCAGCAACGAGAGTTCCTAATAGATGAACTGTGACTATATAAAGCTACATGGAGAAGTCTGAGCGACAGAGATGGACATATTGCAACTTTTCCTATAATGCACAGATAACACATCTTCCAAACATGCTGAAAAGTACTGCTTGGGTTATAATTTATGTTTTATATACGTGAAGGTGAACCACAATGGGAAACTCTGTTTTTCAGCTGTGTTATTTCAGGGAAATTTATTGACTCCTACAGCTGTGAAGGTATGAAACAGATGCATATTTTTCCCATGTGAAAACAACTTAAAGCATCTTTTTCATACTAGTATCTCAAATACGCAGGTAAAACCAAAATCTTTTTCATAGAGTTCTCGCAGAGAGCATAGGTTCACAGCTCACTATATATTAACCGCAGAAATTAACTACTGAAATAATTAACACCTCCAGTAACTACATTAAATTACATATTCTTTTAAAAATTCCTGTTTTTTTCCAATTCCAATTCATTTTGCACCAAGAAAATGTTTGTTCTCTGCCTGCCTCACACTGTTGGCCACAGCTTCATTGTTTTCTTCCCCTTCCCTAAGTTATTATTTACACTCTGCACTGTGTTTTCCACTATTAGAATAAACACAGGAGGCTGTTTAACAACAACTTAAATCAAATCCATGCAGAGGTCCCATGAAAGATCTGAAAAAGAGCAATGAAGCAGCATCCAACACCTGCTACAAAACTAATGGTCCCTCTTCATCCCTTGAACAAACCCACGAACCATTTATTCTACCATTTAAATAAGAAATCACATTCTGAATATTACGTTTTGATTTCAGTTACGTTTACAGTGCTCAAGCTGCGACAGGCACTGTAAATACTGTCAAAAGCACATGTGAACTGACACCAAGCAAATCAACCATTAATGTAATACGGTTTCAGATCACGCTCTATACATCACACAGTTATCTGTTCAAATCTGGTAACTTCATCCCTAATTTGGGGTCTAATTTACTTTTAGAGCTGGATCCCTGCACGTTGCCAGAGAATTACAAAAGGGGCTTGGTGGGCGAACTTCCTTTTAGGTAACGTTGTCAAGGACAAGACAGAACAGCCAAAGGCAGCGAGGGGCTCTCAGGCCACCTAAGCTGCAGGTTTTATTTTACAGCGTGTGGGTCGTAACTACTGCTGGAAAAATACTTTCCAAGCGGCACTAGTGAAATGAGCAACAATCTTTCCCAGGCTTTTAGATTTATTTCAAACTCTAGACGCAGAGATCAAAATGTTAAAACCTCTTCAGCTGTAACACACCCAGATTACAAGGAATATAAACTCGAGAAGGAAATGTTTGTAAAGATATTCAGAATAGTTTACCGTTCCAGTACTCACAGTTTAGCCCATGACCTCTCTTAATTCTGGCCAGCCTGAAGAATGATTTATGGCTATTTAAACAGTTTCGCTAACTCAAAAATTTAATATAGAATAGCCCAAAACTGTGTTTTACGGGAAAAAAGTCTTTGCAAAGTGACGTCTAGCATCAGGAAGACATCAGCCTACCCTGCTCCTTCTAGAATACCTCCTAGTAAGGGGAAAACCACCAAGCATAAACCATTTTGCTCTCCCCTCCTGTTGCAAAATCAGTCAAACCAACCTCCCTAGTGCTAACATGACATCCTAGCTTATGAAAATACATTGCAAACTGCATTTCTGAAGCCCTTCATAGGCTTTGCGGGGTACGTCAGGAATGCAGAGTCCCTCACATTTGTTTCTCTTTTCAAAGGCCCTGCGTGGTTCAGTGTGTCTCCCAATTAATACACAAGACCAAGCAGGGGAGCGGGACAAAATCTGCTTGAAGGTTTTAATATTTTAGGCAATTTCTTTTGCCTTAAAATAGGGGGGGGGGGCGGGGGGGAATAACAAAAGACCAGCTTTGCTTTTTCTATTAGAAATAGGTTTTGATTTTGTCTGGATAATAAGAATTTATAGTGTTGGTGAAAGGCCCTGGGGACAGTCCTGCAGACTGAAGTCGTTTATTTACTCACAGCACAAGCACAAACTGCACAAGCACCTGCTGCAGGAGCCCAGTTTGTTGGCTTTTTTCAAGAAATAGTGTGTGAAAAGTGAGTTTACAATCCAGCAAGAGTTCAAAGAATTCTTCAGAAATGTGATTGAAAAGTTTGCCTGCTTTGAATGAAGCATCAGACCTCCCCGAGGTCATTGATGTGGCTTCCAGTCTTTGTTACTAAGCAAACACGCAGCTTTGGAACCTTCAAAAAATGGGGGGGCGGGGGGGAAATAAGATATGAATTCACCCAGACAGACAGCAAACCCAGAAATAATAGCTACATTCATAAGAATAGCAGTTACTATTTAGATTTATGGAGTGTGATGTACTAATGCCTATAATGAAGCAGACAATTTAATGACTAAGTGCTAAAAAGGGGGGAAAAATAAATCCACAGAAGTCACAAGATTGACTTTCAAGATTAATGGGGATAAGCCAAACATTCCAGATGTTCTAATCCAGTGTTCTTGTCTCTATGCCACAGAAAATCACCTTTCCCAATGAAAAAAACCCCATCTTTCTTTCAACCTGCACTTTTGTTCCCATTACCAATCATGAATAGTCAATTTTCATCTATCTTCTGTTTCTTCCACTTATACAATCAGAATGAAGGAGCAAACGTACTTTGTCTATAAACCACTTTAATAAAACTCTCCCTGAAGACAAAACTCCTCTATAGCAGAGGCATCCGTAATATGCAATTTATCAAGATGAAGCAAAACAGTATTTTTTTTTCATAATTGCTGTTTGAATTATATGAAAATACTAGAATCGCTTTTACAACTGCCTTTGTCACCATCTTTCTTCTGCTGTATAAACAGTGGTATCACAGCTAAGTACATGCTCTATTTACCGGACAAAATTTACTGTTCTAATTACTGGACCTGTTACAGCTAATGGAAAACAAGAATTATTGGGGTTTGCTCTGAAGAGGAAAGCTGTTCAACAACACGGTAACAGCAGGATATAAAAGAGATTGGGCAATCTGATAGGAGTCTGTGACTTGCTGTTACTATGGAAATCGGTGATTATAACAAAATATTCACATTTTAATCGTGTTCCCTAGAGGACTGACATCCCGAAATTAATTCTATTTTTAAATCCAAGATTTGCTAATCTACTAATCCAACATCGACCACCAAAAGTCACCTGGTAAGTGGCCGCAGAGCTGAGCTTTTCCTGCACGCCCGATGCCCCAAGCTCAGACTGGGCAGCCAGTGCCAACCAGTGCAGTTCCATCTCCGTTTTCTTCAAGAACAAACTGACCTTTATGTTAATACCAGGAATTTTAACTCTCAGAATCATGTGCTGTATTAGCTACGCTCGGGTTTTCCAAAGCACCTTTTTGAAAAGGACTGAACAACATATATACTGCATAAACCGTGCAGTCGTACCACCAGCTACTCAAACTCTCACACCTCAACGTTATCTACAAAGCAAACATAAGTGTAGAGAATATGAACTGAACACAGAATACAGCAACCTGAGAGATTAAAAAGAAAGTAAGCACTTCAACTCTCATTAGTTTCAAGAACTGCCTGCTTAGAATTGAGCTTCTGGGAGGTGTGAAAATCATTTTTTAATCACTGTCAAGACTATATTTTTTTGTTTTTGACAGGTATCTAAGAATTCGATCGCATGGCTACTTACAAGCCCCGCATTGTTCTAATTCGGCCTCTAAAATTCACTGTGACAAATCTGAAATTCATCCCATCATATCTGGTCCTTCTCATAATATCAAAAAACCAACCAAACAAACGAAAGCCGACAAACCAACAACAACCAAAAAAACAGAAAAACACCCCACACCCACACTCTGAAGCTAAAAATCAGTTATATGAGAAGATTTCCTATAGAAAGAGCATGGTAAACAGACTTAGGCAGGAAGCAGAATCTCAGAAATGCTGTGGGTATCTGCGAAGAGCAGGGACTGTCTGGTTCACACCGAAGGAGCCCAAGTGCTGCTGGAGACATCCTTTGGTCAGGGGTTCTTAGGAGACGCCCGTCTGCCTTTGCACAGACCTACATGTCAGACAGACCTTGAAAGAAAGAGCTTGGGTTTTTTCCCTTTGCATTTTTCATTTTGCAGTTGGAAAGCCAACCTTGTACTTCGCTATATTTTACTAACTCTTCCTTAATAAGGTACAGCAAGAGGAGAGATGGTGTGACCTGCCACCGCTTTTCTTGGGAGTAACAACTTTTCACGCTGCTGTTCATGCCCACGGAGTGATTCATCACCCCCCAGCAGGTTTTGAGGCTCCCAGGAGTTGAGGAGAGCTTTTTCCAACAAGTTGCAGAGGACCGAGCGCTTGGCAAAGTCGGCGTGCCAGGCCGGCGGAGCGGCGCTTCCAGGGCAGCGGTAATCACGGCCACATGAGAAGCAGCCGCTCGGAGGGAGGAGGACAACTTTGGTGATTTTAGAGCTAATTTTGCATGTGGTTACCACATTTGAAACCCTGCTCAGCTTCCCACATAGCGATCGTTCCCTGCTACAGAAAGTCACACGCCAGCTTTAGGTCTCCCGCCTCTGTCTACCCCAGTCAGATGGAATCTGGTGACGATGCGGAGCCAAGAATGTGCAAACAGCGTGTCTGCCTCTGCTTCTCATCTCTGCATTTCAGCAGAGATGCTGAGAGATAAACAACTGTGCTCCGAAAGGAGGACTAGGGAAAATAGTGCATTATTTGTACATTATATTGCAAGTACATTATTGTGCCCAATTAAATAAAAACCCAATTCCATTTTTAAAAACCCTGAAGTGCAAAATCCTAAATGGTGTTTTTCAGAAGAGCGGTAAGAACCAGTTTAATAAGTTAGCTTCCAAATAAGATAAAGAAACCAGCCTTTATTAAATTATATGCAAAGGGGTCAGAGATTAAAAATCCTCTGCCTCTCATTATTAGACTTGAGATGACAGATTCATTCCAGAGCACACAAGGAAATATATTATCCCAAAACAGGATAAGAAGTTCAGTCCCAGTAGATTAGTCTCTGTTAAGTAAATTTATTGCCTAATCTTTTAACTCTCCCCCCAAACTGCTGCCCAAGATCCTCTTCCCTATCAGCACTAAATCCCCTTTCCTTCCCTGTACAACCCAGCCCCCAAAGCTCCCAACGGCGTCGCCCTCTGGTCGCGTTCCCACTAGGGCTGCGATGGTGCATGAACCTCATAGAAAAACAAGGAGTGATGGGAGCAGAAGGGAAAGGACTTAGCCCTGCAATCAACCACCTAATAAAACCAGGCTGTGCTCGGAATCGCCGGGCAGAGAGAAAAGCAGGATAAATGTTTTGCTTGCTTTAACCAACAGCAGCAGGCCTGGTGGTGAGCTCGTTCTGTGCGTTTGTGTGTGTGTGTTCCTAGTAACCACTTTGTAATTTGGATACAGACGTGGAAGAAAACCTTCAAAAGAGCTGTATTAGTATGGGAGTACTTTCTGGGAAGAATTAAATGTACTATGTGAAGCTAGAAGGCACATCAAACAAAGAGCAACTCTATCCCCTTTTTGTTTACCAAGGCAGAAGCAATCTTCCATACAATGATACATTTCTACTACACTGTTTAGTCTAACTTTAGACTCCATGAAATTATTTGCAAAGACAGGGATTCCCAAAAAATTCCAGTAGAAAAAGGCAGTCTTTACCCTCATCCTCCCTTCCCCTCCCTTTAATGGCGTGAAATTTAATTGCATGATTTAATTGCATGGAAGGTACACACTATGACAAAACTGAAGTCCCAACAGGGGAATGCACTGAGTGGTGCAGCTGGAAATATTTCTGTATGGGCTCTACGATGGTTCCATCATCAAGGAGTACAAATATTTTACAAAGATAACAAGCCCAATATGCAATACCCTTAGGATCCCTGATGGATTCAATTGGTAAGAACACTTGTGTTTTCTTCCTTTAACGGTAAGTTATAAAAATATTCCTATCAGGTACTTTAGCTCAGCCCTTTGCGTGTTTTTGCGTAGCAGAGCTGTGATGTACCACTTTGGTGCACACAAAAATTGCGCAGAGCTTGGTTTCACCAACAGCGTGCTGTCATTTTGTTATTAAATGAGGGCAACACCATTAAGGAAGACTTTTTCAACTGTTTTATCTGGAGTTCTGTTGCAAATACTGAGTTCTATAATGAGATGCTTAAATAACTATCTCCACTTAAAACAGTTGATTTTCACAGCATCTGCTACAAAACGCTATTCTTGGCCGCGTCTTGCATGGCTGATGATGTACAGTCCTGAGCCACACAACTGTTTCTCTGCAAAGCCTCCTCTTATTTCCTTTGGGATTTTTCTGTTTCTCTTTCGAGGCTGGGTGGAGAAGGCACGGGAAGCTCTAACAACACAGCTGCTGAGTCTTCACAGCACCAATGGTCAAGACAACCACTCCTAGCCACGAAAGTACCCTTGCTTAGATTACCTTTTTCTCCAGTTGGATAATTCTAAGATCGTTACTTCCTCAACTAACCTGCCATTTTAGTTCATTGTATTTTCAAAATGCATATTATACGAATTTTTATTGCTGAAATTTATTTCTAAAAAGTCACCGTGGAACAAGTTCAGGTTAAAAAAAACAGGCAAGGAAGGAATCCCGCTGTATTTTCTATGTAGATTTGGGTTTGTTTTAATCCATAACTTCTTTGTAATTTTTGCACTGATCTTTAATACATGTAAAGTTACCTCAAATACAGACACAGTGTTACTCAGAGTTCATTGAAAACAAATCTGACACAACTCTCCAGAAAATTCTGTATTCTTCCCATTGCACCTGAATGAAAATAAGATGATACACATATAATCAAGCCTAAAGGTCTCCAGACAGAAGCCTGCATAAGCCATTATATATATATCCAGCTTACCTCTCCTTGGAAACTCATTCTTCAAATAGTTAGCATTTGTAAGCAACCAAAACCACATTTGTTTCTTTCTATTGATCTAAGCCCCACAGCAAGCAGCTTCGCTCTGTTTTGTGTACTCAACATCACTTTGCAAACAGGCTTTAAGTCATCTGGTGAAAGAGTCTATGGGGCTACAAAGCAAACGGATCGACCAGACATCTGTAAACGACTCCCAGTGCAAAGTGCAGGAGGGGGTTACATCTGCACGGAAATATTCCTGGAGAGGCGCACGCACCCCTGAGCCAGCGCTCCCGGCCCAGCAGCTCCGCAACCTCGGCAAGAACCTCATAGCGCATTCTGATCTCCTCGGTAACCTTCTGCTCCGGGGAACGAGCATCACAGGCTCTAGCCAAAGAAATTCATGGGTACTCAGCACACGGGAAGAACTGAACACATCTACTGTTGATGTAAATAAGATGACAGTGATACAAATCTGAATCAAGATACCCAACTGGGACTTTTGGGAGAAGCATACTAAGGACAGAGTAAATCCCTATCCAGACGTACGCAGCAGCACCACACAGTCCTGACTGAACTACAAAAAGGCTGCAATATTTCTTTTTGTCAGTTAAAATAATAATCTACAAAATTATACGAAAGGGAAAGACAAATCAGGACA